>NW_020838032.1:3974822-4625409 GCF_003676395.1 Aethalodelphis obliquidens | reverse complement strand
AGAGAGAGAGAGAGAGAGAGAGAGAGAGAGAGAGAGAGAGAGAGAGAGTGTGTGTGTGTGTGTGGAGAGAGAGAGAGAGATTTATTGAACAAATCAGCTCATGTGATTATGGAGGCTGAGAAGTCCCAAAATCTGCCATCAGCAAGCTGGAGACCCAGAGGAATGGATCCTGTACTTCCAGTCCTGAGAACCAATGATGTTAAGTTCTAGTCCAAAAGCTAGTAGGCTGACCCAAGAAAAGCCAATATTTTAGCTCAAGTCTAAAGTCAGGAAAAGACTGCTGTAGCAGCTCAAGGCAATCAGGCAGAAGGAGTCCCCCTCACTCATGGGAGGGTCAGCCTTTTCAGGACTTCAACTGTTTGGATGAGGCCCACCCACATTAGACTTTAATCACATTCAAAAACACCCTCAGAGGCACACCCAGAATAATGATTGACCAAGTATCTGCCCAGTCAAGTTGACATATAAAATTATCCACCCCACTGATTGCTGCAATACTTCTGGGTGACAACAGTCATGGTCAAGAGATTGACAGTAACCTCCCGCAAGACCTAGACAGACTTGCCACTAAAAAAATGACTTTTTAAAATTTTATGTATGTCTCAAATGTTGAATGGGACTGGAACTAAAAGATTATCCATTGTTCATCTAATATTCAAATTTAGCTGGGCATCCTGTACTTTTATGTGCTAAATCTAGCAACCCTAGACCTTGACTGAGAGGCACAAGCCAGCTACTCTCTACTAGCATTTCCTGACCCCCAGAAACTGTGAGATAACAAATGCTTGCTGTTTGCATGCACTATGTTTTGCAGTAATTTGGTATGCAGTGATGATAACTGATACAAAGGGGCATTTGTAACAGAAGTAACAGCACACAAGGCAGCGGTAAAGTCAC
The DNA here is from genome assembly GCF_003676395.1 of Aethalodelphis obliquidens. Lineage (NCBI taxonomy): Eukaryota > Metazoa > Chordata > Mammalia > Artiodactyla > Delphinidae > Aethalodelphis > Aethalodelphis obliquidens. Next base: position 4,624,512 of record NW_020838032.1, on the reverse strand, counting down.
ACAAGTGCTGGTTGTGGTACCAGCAGAGCCAAATGTGGGTCCAAGTCATCTTTTTTTCATGTTCTGGATTTGGTTGAAAAATTACCCATTCACAGGAAGTGCTGTGTACAATTGGGGTATGAGCTGTACCAAGAATTCCTGGGGTCCCCCAAATGCCTGGGAGGTAAGAAACATCCTCAGGTCTAGACGTAGTACAGAGGGCAGTTTCTCAAATTTTAACATTCATTTGAATCTCCTGGTAATCTTGCCAAAATGCAAGTTCTGATTCAGTAGATTTAAGATGGGGTAACTGTGGGGTCCTGGAAACAATCCCCCTCAGATACCCAAGGATGACCATATATGCTTTCCTCAGCTGCTGACCTGGCAATCACACATTTGAATACAGAAAATTGTATCTGGATTGGCGAGTTGGATGTGAAGCAAGGTACCAAGAGTTAGGGATAAGTATAAGAGAAGAGAAAATTACTAACCCAAATGCTCTTAACTTTGAGAGGGAGGCAGGCAGCCACAGCCTGAATGGGCAGACTTGACACTGTCACAATCACATAGCATAGCTTTTGGTCAATGATGCAGCAGGGCCAAAATATCCTCTATGTCCTAAATTCTGCTGCAGTTGCCATGGCAACACTCTCCTGCATTTAGCCTAGGAAAAGATGACAGTGAGATGCAGAGTGTGTTTTTATTTCTTGGAAACTAATGAAGGCTAGGGCCCGAGGGGAGCATACCTCTGGTCCTTCCACAGGCAGGAATCACATAGAAAAGTTGTTTGCAATCTTAGAAAGGCAGAGTTAGTTACTCTCTCACTGAAAAATAAACCAGATATGGATTTGACTTTTTCATTCTGGGGGGGCAGGGAATGTTAGTTTAAGAGGCAAGGCAAGATTTCATAACGATTAGAGAGCTAGGTATTTCTGGAAGCATTACAGAGGAGGCTCAGGCAGGTGGACCAATCAACGCCCAGCACGTGCCTCATCTTGAGAAGGTCCCTCTCTGCCCCACTGGGCACTCTCCCGGGTCTCAGTAAGAGTGTGGAAAGTAGGGTAAGTGTGTAAGCCTGGAGCCCTGGGGGTGGTGAGGGACCCTTTCTACAAGGGATCCCTCATCTCAGGTTCAAGTTGCCATGATGGATGCAACAGAGATCTCCTCACCCACTTGCCTCAGCCAGGCACTAGCTGTCTGACCTTGGGAAGGTCACTCACTTCTTTTTGCATCAATTCCCACATTTATTCTCCCCCCCATGAAAAATGTCCCCCATTTGTTAAGTGGGGATATTAATGACTACATACAGCATTCTTTCCGTGAAGATGAAAACAGATGCTCCACAAAAACATCTAGCATAGTTCCTGGGATGCAGTGGGAATCAGGAAATAATAGTTTCCTTTTTTTGCTTCCCTGGAGAGGGTCCTGGGGCTCAGCCAGCTTTTCCTGCCCCTGAGAAGCTGCCGCCATCCACTGAGTCTTCTCAGGTTCTTCTTCCGAGTTGGAGTACAGTTCCCTCAGACCCCAGATAAGCTCCCAGGACTACTATTTCAGGGATTTTCTAATAATCACAATAAGGGGACAGATAAAGACTTTCAAAATAGGAAATGTTAAGGTATTTTGACCTGAATTACAAAGCTGGCTCCTGAGTCCTAACTCCCCTTTGAAAGGGCAAAGAAAACATCGCTGTACCTTCACCCCGCAGGCAGACTCACCACAAATACCCCCTCACTCACTCCCTTCATGACCTACTGCACCCGACAGGTCTGGACTGAAGGCACAAACAAGGTAGAAACAGTAGGTGTCACTGGCCCCCGATGTGCAATGTTTCATCTTAGACCTTCATCTTTTTTCAGGGATCTATCTATGGGATTCGGGGCTCCAATCATTTATCACTTCCTGCCTCTGTACCCTTGCTGTGGCCCCATTACAGATAAAGTGTACATCTCTGCCCCTTGACGTCGGACTCAGACATGTGACTTGCTCTGGCCAAGGGCACGTGGACAGAAGTGACGATGTACCAGTTTCGAGCCTCTGCTGTCACCATGAGAAGAATACAGCCCGGCCAGCTCTCTGGTCCCAGGAGGAGGATGAGAAATAGAGCAGAGCTGCTCCAGCTCCTTCCCAGACCAGAAGAGCAGAGCCAGCCAGCAGAGCCCAGCTGGGATGAACAGACCCCTCACCAGCCCACAGACGGGGGGGCCAGCCCAGTGCAGGTGAGGGAGCTGCCCACAAGCCTAGGCTAGACCCATGGACCCCAGCTGACCCCAGTTGCAAGAGGGATAATAAAAGACTGTTGTCTTATGTCACTGAGTTTGTCTTGCCCCAGTAATTACCTGATCTTTTGCCTCACTCAAGAGTGGTTGCTTTGGGCCATTTCCTCACAAAAGGGAAGAACACTCTGATAATAAAAGCTTAAGCTAGGCTTTAGACAGTAGCTTCGCCACTCAGGGGTGGGTGGACTCTAATTTCACGTATATGTTTATCTAATGTTGTGATTGATATAATATTTTGGCAAGGTTTATTATATTTATTATAAATTGTGGAATTATTTCACTCTGTAGCAGAGTTACATTTAGGTACATAAGTTATGGCCTTCTCATAATTAAAAATAAACATCTTAATGTTTATTTAAGGTTCAGGTTTGTTTTTGAATAAGTAATGAAACGTGTATGTTGAAAGAGTACCACCTGCATTGTCAAATCACAGGTGACTGTTTTCCCACTGGCGGATTAAACTTGCTCCATGGCTAGCTCTTCCCCTGCCCTGGAACTAATCTCCAGTAGGGCACAGAGGTTTATCTGCCCATCCCCAGGTAATAAAGCCACTGTTGTCCAGTTCAATCTCTAAATTATCTCATTTCAGTATTTAGTGTGTCCATTAATAATCTGAATCTAAATTTCATTTATAAGCTGTTTCCCTCTTTGCCAGTCCAGACCTGCTTCAGGCAGGAACCTCCTGGAGAGGAAGAGAGCTGTGATTAGCTTCTTTAATTTCCTCACTTTCAGTTTCTCCTGACCTTCCACCCACCGAGCTTCCTCTACCCTTTTGGGGACTAGCTGCCAGGTGGTGGGGGGAAGAGAATGGGGGAGGTAAAGAGCAGAAAACATTTATTTCACTGACATTGATCTTGCAGTGGTGTTTTCTGGCTGTGGGAGAGGTCTTATCAGGGTAAGCTTAGCTGGAGTTTTGGGGGGTACACTTCCATGGGGCGCCCAACCTGCGGGTCCCTGGCACAGTGCTATCACATCTTCCTTACTCTGCTCAGCACATCCATGCTCTCTCTCGCTGTGCAGGTCCCCGCGCCTCACTGCAACCTTCCTTTGGCTCTGCAATACAGACCACATCAGCCAGCCCAAAGCCCTTTAGATTCTCTAATGAGGGTCAGACACCATCCCCCAGACTTTAGGGGTCACATATCAAGGGCTCCAGCGGCCTCGTAAGCAGTGCTGCAGTGAACATTGGGATGATTTTAATTTTTCATTTTTTCTTCTTTAATATTTTTACATATTATCCAATAAAAAATCTACACTATCAGATAATTAAAATATGTAAATTGTTATGAAAATAGGATAATTCAGGAGAGAGAGAATCTTTCACTGAGAAGCTGCACCTACATACCAGATGCCAGGTGTGTTCTATGCAGACTGTCAGCCCTGCCGCCAGAGCTGGGCGCTCACACACACACCAGAGGACCAGTGAGACCCGCAAGGCAAGAGGGCCTCTGACTCTAAGGGAGGGAGAAGTGGGGAAAAGGTTTTCCTACCACTTTTTTTGCTGCTTGCCTGAGTAGTACAGCAGAAGGGAAGTCTGAGGAAGGAAAGATTCCACATCTTTGAACTCCTGTTTATGCCATTTTTATATATGTTATATATTATACTAGGCTATCATTTATAATAACACAGCAGTACAGTTTTTATTGAAGTAGAGTTGATTTACAATGTTGTGTTAGTTTCTGGTGTACAGCAAAGTGATTCAGTTATACATATATATTTTTTTCATATTCTTTTCCATTATGGTTTATTACAGGATATTGAAAATAGCTCCCTGTGCTATACAGGACCTTACTGTTTATCTATTTTATATTTAGTAGTGTGTATCTGCTAACCCTAAACTTCTAATTTATCCCTCCTACCCTTTGCCCTTTGGTAACCATAAGTTTGTTTTCTACGTCTGTGAGTCTGTTACTGTTTCGTAAATAATTTCATTTGTGTCATATTTTAGATTCCACATATAAGTGATATCATATGGTACCTGTCCTTTTCTTTCTGACTTACTTCACTTAGTATGATAATCTCTACGTCCATCCATGTTGCTGCAAATGGCATTATTTCATTCTTTTTTATGGCTGAGTAGTATTCCATTTTGTATACATACCACATCTTCTTTATCTATTCATCTGTTGATGGACACTTAGGTTATTTCCATGTCTTGGCTATTGTAAATAGGGCTTCTATTAACGTTGTGGTGCATGTATGTTTTTGAGTTAGAACTTTCTCTGGATATATGCCCAGGAGTGGGATTGCTGGATCACAGGACAACTCTATTTTTAGTTTTTAAAGCAGAGTAGTGCAATTTTGAGGGACACCGGGATGTCATAGAAAGAGTGGTTGTCTAAGATATAGGAGTGGTGGATCCTGGTCACAACTCTGCCATTAAATTTGTTGGACCTCAGGCAATTTCATTTCAAGTCAATAAACATTTATCAAGCATTTATTATATGTCAGGCACACAGCTCAACATTAACACACAACATTGAATATAATACTATTCCTACATTTGAATAACCCAAAGCCTAGCCAGGGAGATAAGCAAACAAATAAAGGGTATCAAACAATTTGGTACCCATTAGAGATATGAATAAAATACTATCAGATCACACTGGCAGGGGAAGCTGTATCATCTATCAAGGTAGACAGGGTTTGAGCATTAGAAAGAATATAACTTTTGAGGTGGGCCTCTAAAGATAAGGCAGAAAAGGGCACATCAGGCAAAGTCATTTTGCCTCTCTGGGTCTCAGTTTCTTCACATTGAAATGAGGGCTCGACTGGAAAAATCCCCAGCCTCTGCATTGCTCAGCGTGGATTGACTGCCTGCCATTCTGACAAAAGCCCCAGCCTTGGTCATATGGCTGATGCAACCCTGAACTCCTAATCAGTCTGTGCGCAAGAGAGGTATTGAGTTGCTGAAGTAGTTTCCCTACACTGGGTATTTGAATTAAAGCAATCACTTGTGTTAGAAAATGTACCCAAAGTGGGAAACAAGGCCAAGAGGATGACTGCAAACTCAATGCCATACTGAAACCTTGTTCCTCTGGCCCAGTACGGGTTATTTAATTCTCTAGGAGAATGTACCTCTGTTGACATTTCTATTTACTATTGACTAGAGCCCAGACACTGTGAAGTTATGTGTTAAGGTGTAGATTTTTGTCTGGTAGAAATGCAAATTACTTCTGTTCAATAGAAGAGATGCTCCAAAGGTTACCATTGTATTGTCCTGTAGGATATTCACCAGATTCATCTCTCACTTACACACACACACACACACACACACACACACACACACAGCACATGCACACATGCACATTTCTGTGTGTGTCCTCCCTACTGGACTACGTAAACTCTAGTTTCTTAAATGTTCTTCACAGCTTTATCATCTTACTGGTTCCCTTGGTAAAGACAATATATTTTGACACTTGTTCATTCTATATTTGAATAAGTAATGGCTTTAAATTTTTTTAAATGATGCTTTGGCATATGAAAAAAAGATTTTCTCCATTTTCTAACTGAGAATCAATTGCAGAGATTTTGCTGTTTCCAATATTTGCTGCAGTGGGCTGTTTTTTTTATGTGGACTTTTTTAGTTGCCTGCACTTACTTCTTCCTGAACCAACAGAGCATGTAGGGTTTATTCTTGTAACATCTAACCTTGTGACAGTGATCAAGGTGAGTCAGCAGCCCACGCATACATACATGTGCATGCACACGCACATATACGTGTGCATGCACACACATACACACAGGCTAGTTTGTTGATTTACTGGATATTTATTAAAAGAAAGGGAGATTCCTGAGACATCTTTATTCCTAAAAAGATTCTCACACTTGGAGGTTATAAATTTTGACATACAACATTCAGATTGCTTTCAAATGGCAGCATTAATCGTATAGTGTCTTATGTTTCAAACAAAGATTCCCTCTTGCGAGAGCACCAGAATAACAACTAACTGCTGAACAATCATCGACAGGAAGACACTGGACACCAAAAAAGATACCCTATTTCCAAAGACAAAGGGGAAGCCGCAATGAGATGGTAGGAGGCGCACAATCACAATAAACTCAAATCCCATAACCACTAGGTGGGTGACTCACAAACTAGAGAACAATTATACCACAGAGGTCCATCCACTGGAGTGACAGTTCTGAGCCCTACATCAGGCTTCCCAACCAGGTGGTCCAGCAATGGGAGGAGGAATTCCCAGAGAATCAGACTTTGAAGGATGGCAGAATTTGAATGCGGGACTTTGATAGGTCTGGGGAAAATAGAGACTGCACTCTTGGAGGGCACACACAAAGTAGTGCGTGCATCAGAACCTGGGGGAAGGAGCAGTGAGACTGAACCAGACCTACGTGATAGTGTTAGAGGGTCTCCTGAAGAGGCTGGGGGGTGGCTGTGGCTCACTGTGGGGACAAGGACACTGGCAGCAGAAGTTCTTGGACGTACTCCTTGGTGTAACCCCTCCCAGTCTGCCTTTAGCCCCACCAAAAGGCCTGTAGGCTCCAGTGCTGGGTCACCTCAGGCCAAACAGCCAACTGGGAGGGAACCCAGCCCCACCCATCAGCAGACAAGTGGATTAAAGTTTTACTGAGCTCTGCCCACCAGAGCAACACCCAGCTCTACCCACCACCAGTCCCTCCCATCTGGAAGCTTGCACAAGCCTCTTAGACAGCCTCATCCACCAGAGGTCAGAAAGCAGAAGCAAGAAGAACTAGGATCCTGCAGGCTGTGGAATGAAAACCACATTCACAGAAAGACAGACAAAATGAAAAGGCAGAAGACTATGTACCAGGTGAATGAACAAGGCAAAACCCGTAAAAAGCAACTAAATGAAGTGGAGATAGGCAACCTTCCAGAAAAAGAATTCAGAATAATTAGAGTGAAGATGATCCAGGACCTCGGAAAAAGAATGGAGGCAAAGATCAAGAAGATGCAAGAAATGTTTAACGAAGACCTAGAAGAATTAAAGAACAAACAAACAGAGATGAACAATTCAATAACTGAAATGAAAAATACACTAGAAGGAATCAATAGCAGAATAACTGAGGCAGAAGAACAGATAAGTGACCTGGAAGACAGAATGGTTGGAATTCACTGCCGCAAAACAGAATAAAGAAAAAAGAATGAAAAGAAATGAAGACAGCCTAAGAGACCTCTGGGACAACATTAAATACACCAACATTTACATTATAGGGGTCCCAGAAGAAGAGAGAAAGAAAGGACCCGAGAAAATATTTGAAGAGATTAGAGTTGAAAACGTCCCTAACATGGGAAAGGAAATAGCCACCCAAGTCCAGGAAGCCCAGAGAGTCCCAGGCAGGAGAAAACCAAGTAGAAACCCGCCAAGACACATAATAATCAAGTTGACAAAAACTAAAGACAAAGCAAAATTATTAAAAGCAACAAGGGAAAAATGACAAATAACATAAAAGGGAACTCCTATCAGGTTACAAGCTGATTTATCAGCAGAAACTCTACAAGCCAGAAGGGAATGGCATGATATATTTAAAGTGATGAAAGGGAAGAACCTACAACCAAGATTACTGTACCCAGCGAGGATCTCATTCAGACTCGACAGAGAAATCAAAAGCCTTACAGACAAGCAAAAGCTAAGAGAATTCAGCACAATGAAACAAGCTCTACAACAAATGCTAAACGAACTTCTTTAAGTGGGAAACACAAAAGAAGAAAAGGACCTTCAAAAACAAACCCAAAACAATTAAGAAAATGGTAATAGGAACATACATATCAATAATTACCTTAAATGTGAATGGATTAAATACTTCAATCAAAAGACACATGCTCACTGGAATAAAAAGATATTCCATGCAAATGGAAATCAAAGAAAGCTGAAGTAGCAATACTCATAGCAGATAAAATTGACTTTAAAATAAAGAATGTTACAAGAGATAAGACAGGACACTACACAACAATCAAGGGATCAATCCAAGAAGATATAGAAGTTATAAATATATATGCATGCAACATAGGAGCACCCTAATATATAAGGCAAATGCTATCAGCTATAAAAGAGAAAATCAACAGTAACACAATAGTGGGGGACTTTAACACCTTACTTACACCAATGGACACATCATCCAGACAGAAAATTTAAATGACACAATAGACCAGATAGATTTAATTGATATTTATAGGGCATTCCATCCAAAACCAGCAAATTACACCTCCTTCTCAACTGCACATGGAATATTCTCTAGGATAGGTCACATCTTAGGTCATATATCAAGCCTCAGTAAATTTAAGAAAATTAAAATCATATCAAGCATCTTTTCTGAGCACAGTGCTATGAGATTACAAATAAATTACAGGGAAGGAAACATAAAAAACAAAAATATATGGAGGCTAAACAATACATTACTAAATAACCAAGAGATCACTGAATAAATCAAAGAGGAAATCAAAAAATACCTAGAAACAAATGAAATTGAAAACACGATGACCCAAAACCTATGGGATACAGCAAAAGCAATTCTAAGAGGGAAGTTTATAGCAATACAATCCTACCTCAAGAAACAAGAAAAATCTCAAATAAAAAATCTAAACGGGGCTTCCTCGTGGTGCAGTGGTTGAGAGTCCGCCTACCAATGCAGGGAACATGGGTTCGTGCCGCAGTCCAGGAAGATCCCACGTGCCACGGAGCGGCTAGGCCCATAAGCCATGGCCACTGAGCCTGTGCGTCTGGAGCCTGTGCTCTGCAATGGGAGAGGCCACAACAGTGAGAGGCCCGTGTACCGCAAAAGAAAAAAAAAAATCTAACCTTACACCTAAAGGAAATAGACAAAGAAGTACAAACAAAATCCAAAGTTAGTAAAAGGAAAGAAATCATAAAGATCAGAGCAGAAATAAATGAAATAGAAACAAAGAAAATAATAGCAAAGATGAATAAAAATAAAAGCTGGTTCTTTGAGAAGATAATCAAAATTGATAAATCTTTAGGCAGACTCATCAAGAAAAAGAGGGAGAGGACTCAAATCACTAAAATTAGAAATGAAAAAGGAGAAGTTACAACAGACACCACAAAAATACAAAGTATCATAAGAGACTACTACAAGCAACTCTATGCCAATAAAACGGACAACCTGGATGAAATGGACAAATTCTTAGAAAGGTATAACCTTCCAAGACTGAACCAGGAAGAAATAGAAAATGTGAACTGACCAATCACAAGTACAGATATTGAAACTGTGATTAAAAATTTTCCAAGGAACACCAACCCAGGACTAGATGGCTTCACCAGTGAATTCTATCAAACATTTAGAGAAGAGCTAACACCATCCTTCTCAAACTCTTCCAAAAAATTTCAGAGGGAGGAACATTCCCAAACTCATTGTACGAGGCCACCATCACCCTGATATGAAAACCAGACAAAGATACTACAAAAAAAGAAAATTACAGACCAATAGCACTGATGAATATAGATGCAAAAGGTCTCAACAAAATACTAACAAACAGAATCTAACAACACATTAAAAGGATCATTCACCATGATCAGGTGGGATTTATCCCAGGGATGGAAGGATTTCTCAATATACACAAATCAATCAGTGTGATACAGCATATTAACAAATTGAAGAATAAAAACAATATGAGCATCTCAATAGATGCAGAAAAAAGCTTTTGAAAAAATTTAACACCCAGTTATGATTAAAACTCTTCAGAAAATCGGCATAGAGGGAACTTACCTCAACATAATAAAGGCCATATATGACAAACCCACAGCAAACATCATGCTCAAAAGTGAAAAACTGAAAGCATTTCCTCTAAGATCAGGAACAAGACAAGGATGTCCACTCTCACCACAATTATTCAACATAGTTTTGGAAGTCCTAGCCACAACAATCAGAGAAGAAAAAGAAATAAAAACAACAAAATTGGAAAAAAAGACGTAAAACTGTCACTGCTTGCAGATGACATGGTACTATACATAGAGAATCCTAAAGATGCCACCAGAAAACTACTAGAGCTTATCAATGTTTTGGTAAAGTTGCAGGGTACAAAATTAATGTGCAGAAATCTCTTGCATTCCTATACAATAACAACAAAACATCAGAAAGAGAAATTAAGGAAACAATCCCATTCACCATTGCAACAAAAAGAATAAAATACCTAGGAATAAACCTACCTAAGTTTTCTGTACTCAGAAAACTATAAGACACGGATTAAAGAAATCAATGATGACAAAAACAGATGGAGAGATATACCATGTTCTTGGATTGGAAGAATCAATATTGTGAAAATGACTATACTACCCAAAGCAATCTACAGATTCAATGCAATCCCTATCAAATTACCAATGGCATTTTTCACAGAACTAGAACAAGAAATTTTACAGTTTGTATGGAAACACAAAAGACCTCAAATAGCTAAAGCAATCTTGAGGGGAAAAAAAATGGAGCTGGAAGAATCAGGCTCCCTGACTTCAGACTATACTACAAAGCTACAGTAATCAAGACAGTATGGTACAGGCACAGAAACAGAAATATAGATCAATGGAACAGGATAGAAAGCCCAGAGATAAACCCATGCACCTATGGTCAACTAATCTATGATGAAAGAGGGAAGGATAAACAATGGAGAAAAGACAGCCTCTTCAATAAGTGGTGCTGGGAAAACTGGACAGCTACATGTAAAAGAATGAAATTAGAATACTCCCTTATACCATACACAAAAATAAACTCAAAATGAATTAAAGACCTAAATGTAAGGCCAGACACTATAAAACTCTTAGAGGAAAACATAGGCAGAGCACTCTATGACATAAATCACAGCAAGACCTTTTTTGACCCAACTCCTAGAGTAATGGATAGAAACAAATGGGACCTAATAAAACTTGAAAGCTTTTGCACAGCAAAGGAAACTATGAACAAGACGAAAAGACAACCCTCAGAATGGGAGAAAATATTTGCAAACGAATCAACGGACAAAGGATTAATCTCCAAAACATATAAACAGCTCATGCAGCTCAATATTAAAAAAAGAAACAACCCAATCAAAAAATGGGCAGAAGACTTAAAGAGACATTTCTCCAAATAAGATATACAGATGGCCAAGAGGCACATGAAAAGCTGCTCAACATCACTAATTATTAGAGAAATGCAAATCAAACTACAATGAGGTATCATCTCACACTGGTTAGAATGGGCATCATCAGAAAATCTACCAACAATAAATGCTGGAGAGGGTGTGGAGAACAGGGAACCCTCTTGCACTTTGGTGTGAATGTAAATTGGTGCGACCATATTGAGAACAGTAAGGAGGTTCCTTAAAAAACTAAAAATAGAATTACCATATGACCCAGCAATCGCACTCCTGGTCATATACCCAGACAAAACTATAATTCAAAAAGACACAGCACCCCAATGTTCATTGCAGCACTATTTACAATAGCCAGGTCACGGAAGCCACCTAAACGCCCATCAACAGAGAAATGGATAAAGGAGATGTGGTATATATATATACAATGGGATATTACTCGGCCGTAAAAAGAACAAAATTGCATCATTTGTAGAGATGTGGGTGGACCTAAAGACTGTCATACAGAGTGAAGTAAGTCAGAAAGAGAAAAACAAATATATATTAACGCATATATGTGGAATCTAGAAAAATGGTACAGAGGAACCGGTTTTCAAGGCAGAAATAGACACAGAAGTAGAGCTCAAACGTAGGGACACCAAGGGGGAAAGCGTGAGAGGGGGGTGGTGGGATGAATTGGGAGATTGGGATTTGCATATATGCACTAATATGTATAAAATAGATAACTAATAAGAACCTGGTGTATAAATAATAAATAAAGTAAAAAAAAAAAAAAAAGAAAACCTTTCATGTTTGTTATCTTACTTATTCCTTAAAGCATTCCTGTATGAAATCAGGAAGTGTGCTGCTACCAGCTTTGTTTTTCTTATTCAGAGATGTGCATTATATTATAAAAAGACAGCAATAAACCCAAAGGCATACCCTTTATGGGATTTTAACATAAGTTAGAAAGTATGAATAATAAAAATAATAGAGAGAAGACAGAGTTAAAGAAAGACTGCCTGACTTCCCTTGTGGTGCAGTGTTAAGAATCCGCCTGCCAATGCAGGGGACATGGGTTCGGGCCCTGGTCCGGGAAGATCCCACATGCTGTGGAGCAACCAAGCCCATGCACCACAACTACTGAGCCTGTGCTCTAGAGCCTGTGAGCCACAAATACTGAGCCCACGTGCCACAACTACTGAAGCCCACATGCCTAGATCCTGTGCTCTGCAACAAGAGAGACCAACACAATGAGAAGCCCACGCACTGAAATGAAGAGTAGCCCTCAGTCACCGCAACTAGAGAAAGTCCAGACACAGCAACGAAGACCGAACGCAGCCAAAAATAAATTAATTTTAAAAATGTTTTTTAAAAAAAGAAAGACTGCAGAGGAAAGACAGACAAGGGAAGTTTAGAGTAGAATCAACCAATGGTCTTAGGCCTTAGGTCTTAGGTCTTAGGTCTTAGACTAAGAATTCTTAGAAAATAGCAAATGAGCAAGAACTAGATCGCTGCCTGCTTTGACAGAGTGGAGTTAATTATTCTGGGAAAGCATTGTAAATCAGGAAGGAAATCCGAGTTATTAATTAATTCATTCACAAAAATGTATTGAGCAGCTTCTAGCACCAGGATCTGTGTTAAAAATACTAACACAAAACTTTTAATATTTTGGAATTTGTATTTATTTTGATTTTGAATATAGATAGATTAGATAGACAAATAGATGAATGAATGATTCTTGACATAATGGTAATACTTACAATCTAGTATGAGATGAATATGAATGAAGTAATCATAGAAATACTTACAAAATCATAATTAGGTGAAGGAGGGGGCGGGTGGATAAGACCATGCAATGGGGGGACCTGATCTGGTTTGGGGGTGCAAGGAAGCTACAAGTGGTTGACCTGGGACCTGAAGGGTTCATAGGATTGTGGCAAAGATGGAGAAAGAAATTATAGGCAGAGACAAGAACATGTGCAAAGGCTGGGAGGAAATAAGTTGGGTGTGAGAGCCTGAAAAAGCCAGTGTGGCTAAAGATCAGGGGGAAAGGAGTGAGGGGTGAGTTGAGGTTAGAGCAGGAGGTAAGCGCACCATGGTGCAAGCCGTTAGAGGCTTTCTTCCAAAGATTTGTTGTTTAATCTAAAAGTGATAGGAAGCCACTGAAGTGCTTTAAATGGAGAGGGCAGGGGAGATGTCCACAGAGTACCATTTGATACATGTGGTCCTTCTGGCTGAGGTGCAGGGAACAGATTCGAGGTGGAATGTGAGGGAGACCATAGCAGGCTGCTGCAGAAGTCCACACAAGAGGTGATGTGGCTTGGGCTAGGACAGTGATGGCAATGGAACAAAGAGATAAGTGTATCTGAGAGATATTTCGAGGGTAGAATCAGTTAATCTTTCCATTGGCTATTGGAGGTGAAGTTTAGTGAGGTATCAAAGACAACACTTAACTTCTGGTCTTGCACTGCCAAATGGATGTTGGTTCCATTCACCAAGAAGAGATATACTTGAAAATAAGGATATCAATTTTCCTCATATCAATAAGGAAAATAGATGATTATCAATTATAGACATCTTGAGCTAGGAGATTAAACCAAGAGAAAAGTATTGGTCAACTCAAAAGTAAGTCCAGGGACTTCCCTGGCAGTCCAGTGGTTAAGACTTCGCCTTCCAATGCAGGGGGTGTGGGTTCAATCCCTAGTCAGGGAGCTGGGATCCTACTTGCCTCATGGCCAAAAAACCAAAACTTAAAACAGAAGCAATATTGTAACAAATTCAATAAAGACTTTAAAAAATGGTTCACATCAAAAAAAATCTTAAAAAAAAAGTAAGTCCACTGGGCTAATTTGAAAAAATTACTCTTAGATAAATCAGTTCTTGGTACTCCCAATGGCCAGGCAGTTTGATTGTTTTTCCAAATACACATTCATGCACCAACTTCCAGTTTCCATTGTGACATGCCATGACATCTTCTGCCTCCAATTTCTCACTTTTCCTTCCTGAGACTGCATTATACATTGTATAATGAGAATAATATTAACAGGTTAAACTAGCTATTGGAGCTACAATTCAGTTGTCTGGACATTGTTTCTCAACTTCTCAAGTTTCGAGATATATTTGAGAGATGTAGCATACATCCCCATTCTAGTGAGAAGACTATAGGTGTTCCAAAATTACAGATGATGCAAAGGTAGGCAGACCAAACATTGTATAGGGAAACAGAAAAAGTAATACCATATTAGATAAAAATACACAAGCAGTTCTTTTAAAAATCACATTTTCCTATAAAATAAAGGGAAAAAGAAATAAAACAAAAATCCTCAATCTAGTATCTCTGATTATTAACTTGTGGGATGGAAGATAAATCTGCATATTAGAGGACATAATTGTCAGCATTTCTCAACATTGGAAACAAGGAGCAAGATTGGGGTAATAAAGGCTGGAGAAGAAACAGATGGAAAACAACTATCTTTGAGGTCAAATTTAAAGTGCAAATTTAATCATTAATTGCCCAGATCTGCTTTTCCATCATCCCATTTCTCCCTTTCCTTTCAGCGCTTTTAGTCACATTGGGAATCTGTGTCACATAATGTAGTTAGTTCATACTTCTTGGGAATTTTTTTAAATAGCAGCATATATCATCTATCAATGAAGAATTCAGCAAAGTCTTGTGGGATCACTCATGAAGTTAGTGGGTGACAGCGTTTATGAGGACGTGGATAATAGAATTTAAGTACACTTCCCCTCTGTGCTTACCCCACATGTTAATATCAAGGGGACAAAACCAACTACAACCCCCCTGGGAAGCATGCCATACAATCTAACTGCTGTAAACTTAGAGTTTTCTAATATCTCTCAAGCTAACAACATTCTCTGATCAAACTAACCTAAGTTGCCATGAAGTCTCTCACCTTTACCCTCTAATTAATTAATTTTGGGAGCTAATGAAACACATGAATTCAGGGGAATTAGGCTAAGGAAAGGATATTTATTAATAAACAATTGATAACCGACTTTTAACAATTATTTTCCCCAAGAACTGAGTGACATTTAATCAAATACAGTAACTTGCAAAATAGATAACTGCTTTTTCTGATACCTTTGTTGAATAAGTCAATATTGCTATCTTAATTTTCCAGATGAAAGAAGAACAGAAAAGTAACTTACTCTGCTCACTCAGTGAATCAAGACATTATTGTCAGGGCTGTATTCTGACCTCATGCATAAGGCCTCAGTCTGTTCTGAGGTGCAACAAATATGATCAAAGTCTTCTTTTGCCTTTCCAGGCAGAAAAATATTCCATGTTTGTTTTCCCCTAAAATTTAGAAAACATCTCATTTGAAACACTTGTCACATTGCATTTTAATTAGTTATTTGCATTATCAATCGCACCCGTTTGGCGTTTCCCAAATTTATATCTAATAATTTAGAAAAAGTGAATAAAAAGTACAATGATCAAATAAATTTGGAGAAAATATGGGTTAAGTCTATTTAAAGACTACTGCAAGGCTTCTCAGAGGCTTTAAAATGTAACGATGCATTGTGAATCCAAAGAGTGAGATACACTATTTCTCATGTTTTGACCTTAAGCCTTTTTTACTCGGAACGCTCATGAACCTGTCCGGAGTGTTGCTCAGAGAACCCCATTTGGGAACTGATGCACTAGACCTTGAGTCCATCCTATTCACTGTGTATTCCCAGCACCTAGCATGGTGCCTGGCACATAGTGGGTGCTCTCTATGTCAGCAGTTTCCCAATTTCTATTTTCAGCTAAAGTCTTTCTTTGAAACTCCAAACTCACATATCTAACAGCCTATTCGACAACTTCACTTGGTAACTCCATGGGCATATTGAACTCAGCAGTTCCAAAACTGAACTTCAGATCTTCCCCACAAAACCAGCTCCACCTGCAGCCTTCCCGTCTCAGTAGATGCCAACTCCATCCTTCCACTGGCTCAGGCCAAAAATCTGGGAGTCATTCTTGACTCTTTTTCTCTCATCAATCTACCATAGAGCAGTATTTTCTCTTCAAGATATATCCCAAACCTGACCACTTCTCCCACCAGCATGGCCCCTAACCTGATCCAAGCCACTACCATCTCTCACCTGGATTCCTGGGATAGGTTTCTCCCACCTGGCCTCCCTGTGTGTGCCCTTGCCCTCCACTCTGGACATAATGGCAGCCAGCTCGATCATTTTAAAACAAAGTCATATCATGTCCCTCCCCTCGCAAGCCTGCATTGGCTCCCTTTTCATTCAGAGTAAAAGCCCAAGTCTTAACAATTACATGGAAGGCTCCATGTAATCTGGGTCCTTGTTACTTCTTGTCTCTATCTCTGTCTCTCTGTCTCTCTCGCTTTCCTCTAAATTCACTGGCCCCCAAACTAATGGTCAAATATACCAGGTACTCTCCACCTTAGGCCTTTGCAATGCTGTTCCCTCCAATCGACACATTCAGACCCATAGCCAACTTTCTCACCTCTCAAATATTTTCTCAAATCTCACCTTCACAATGAGACCTACCCTGACCCCTGTACTTAAAGTTGCAACCCAGCCCCACCTCACACAACCCAATTTTCCCTTACCCTAATTTTTAAAAAAATTTCTTCCATAGCTTCACCTCTTCTGACACTCTACATAATTTACAAATCTACATATATATTTTTTATCTCCCTTAACTAGAATATATGCTCCATGTTTAGTTCACTGATACTGCCCAAGGGAACAGGATAGTGCAGGGTACACAATACATTCTCAACAAGTGTTTGTTGAATGAATAAGCTATGAATGAAATTCAGTGTATACTGGATGTTAAATAGTCTCAGACTGGTTCACTGTGAATCATTTTTTTTTAACATCTTTATTGGAGCACAGGCTCCGGACGGGCAGGTCCAGTGGCCACGGCTCACGGGCCCAGCTGCTCTGCGGCACGTGGGATCCTCCTGGACCGGGCCATGAACCCGTGTCCCCTGCATCGGCAGGCGGACTCTCAACCACTGTGCCACCAGGGAAGCCCTGTTGGAAGATTTTTAATCACAGTTTCATTATCAGTGCTTGTGATTGGTCTGTTCATATTTTCTATTTCTTCCTGGTTCAGTCTCGGCAGGTTGTGCATTTCTAAGAATTTGTCCATTTCTTCCAGGTTGTCCACTTTATTGGCATGGAGTTGCTTGTAGTAATCTCTCATAATCCTTTGTATTTCTGCAGTGTCAGTTGTTACTTCTCCTTTTTCATTTCTAGTTCTACTGATTTGAGTCTTCTCCCTTTTTTTCTTGATGAGTCTGGCTAATGGTTTATCAATTTTGTTTATCTTCTCAAAGAACCAGCTTTTAATTTTATTGATCTTTGTTATCGTTTCCTTCATTTCTTTTTCATTTATTTCTGATCTGATCTTTATGATTTCTTTCCTTCTGCTAACTTTGGGGGTTTTTGTTCTTCTTTCTCTAATTGCTTTAGGTGCAAGGTTAGCTTGTTTATTTGAGATGTTTCCTTTTGCTTAAGGTAGGATTGTATTGCTATAAAGTTCCCTCTTAGAACTGCTGTTGCTGCATCCCATAGGTTTTGGGTCATCGTGTTTTCATTGTCATTTGCTTCTAGGTATTTTTTGATTTCCTCTTTGATTTCTTCAGTGACCTCTTGGTTATTAAGTAGTGTGGTGTTTAGCCTCCATGTGTTTGTATTTTTTACAGATGTTTTCCTGTAATTGATATCTAGTCTCATAGAGTTGTGGTCAGAAAAGATACTCGATACAATTTCAATTTTCTTAAATTTACCAAGGCTTGATTTGTGACCCAAGATATGATCCATCCTGGAGAATGTTCCATGAGCAGTTGAGAAGAAAGTGTATTCTGTTGTTTTTGGATGGAATGTCCTATAAATATCAATTAAGTCCATCTTATTCAATGTGTCGTTTAAAGCTTGTATTTCCTTAATTATTTTAATTTTGGATGACCTGTCCATTGTTGAAAGTGGGGTGCTAAAGTCCCCTACTATTATTGTGTTATTGTCTCTTTCCCCTCTTATGTCTGTTAGCATTTTCCTTTTGTCTTGAGGTGCTCCTATGTTGGGTACATAAATATTTACAATTGTTATATCTTCTTCTTGGATTGATCCCTTTATCATTATGTAGTGTCCTTCTTCGTCTCTTGTAATTGTCTTTAAAGTCTATTTTGTCTGATATGAGAATTGGTACGCCAGCTTTCTTTTGATTTCCATTTGCATGGATTATCTTTCTCCATCCCCCTCACTTTCAGTGTGTATGTGTCCCTAGATCTAAAGTGGGTCTCTTGTAGACAGCATATGTACAGGTCTTGTTTTTGTATCCATTCAGCCAGTCTATGTCTTTTGGTTGGAGCATTTAATCCATTTACATTTAATGTAATTATTTATATGTATGTTCCTATTACCATTTTCTTAATTGTTTTGGGTTTGTTATTGTACGTCTTTTCTTTCTCTTGTGTTTCCTGCCTAGAGAAGTTCCTTTAGCCTTTGTTTTAAAACTGGTTTGGTGGTGCTGAGTTCTCTTAGCTTTTGCTTGACTGTAAAGGTTTTAATTTCTCTGTCAAATCTGCATGATATCATTGCTGGGTAGAGTAATCTTGGTATTAGGTATTTCCCTTTCATCACTTTCAATATGTCCTGCCAGTCCCTTCTGGCTTGCAGAGTTTCTGCTGAAAGATCAGCTGTTAACCTTATGGGGATTCCCTTGTATGTTATTTTTTGCTTTTCCCTTACTGCTTTTAATATGTTTTCTTTGTGTTTAATTTTTGATAGTTTGATTAATATGTGTCTTGGTGTGTTTCTCCTTGGATTTATTATGTATGGGACTCTGTGCTTCCTGGACTTGATTAACTATTTCCTTTCCCATATTAGGGAAGTTTTCAACTATAATCTCTTCAAATATTTTCTCAGTCCCTTTCTTTTTCTCCTCTTCTTCTGGGACACCTATAATTCAAATGTTGGTGCATGTAATGTTGTCCCAGAGGTCTCTAAGACTGTCCTCAATTCTTTTCTTTCTTTTTTCTTTATTCCGCTCTGTGGTAATTATTTCCACTATTTTATCTTCCAGGTCACATATCCATTCTTCTGCCTCAGTTATTCTGTTATCGATTCCTCCTAGAATATTTTTAATTTTAGTAATTGTATTGTTCATCACTGTTGTTTGCTCTTCAGTTCTTCTAGATCCTTGTTAAATGTTTCTTGTATTTTCTCCATTCTGTTTCTGAGAGTTTGGATCCTCTTAATATCATTACTCTGAATTCTTTTTCAGGGAGGTTGCCTATTTCATCTTCATTTATTTGGTCTTGTAGGTTTTTACCTTGCTCCTTCATCATCATATTTTTTTTTCATTTCATTCTTTTTTTGTTTTGATGGGTGGTGCTATATTCCTGTCTTACTGGTTGTTTGTCCTGAGACGTCCCATACTGGAGTTTGCAGGCAGTTAGACAGAGCTGGGCCTTGGTGCTGAAATGAGGACCTCTGGGAGGCCTCACTCTGATTGATATTCCCTGGGGTCTGATGTTCTCTGTTAGTCCAGCGGTTTGGACTTGGAGCTCCCACCACAGGAGCTCAGGCCCAACCTCTGGCCTGGGAAACAAGATCCCACAAGCCGGTCACTGGGGTTTCCTCCCATCCCCTTAGGTGTCCATGATCCCCATCTGGTGCCTGGTAGGTGCCGTAGTTGTGAGGAGATGTGAATTCTGCGTCCTCCTAGTATGTCATCTTGACTCTGCTCCCTTCACTGTGAATCTTTATGTGGCTGAGCTCTATGGGCAGAAAGCCAAACAAACACTATGGGTTGTTTTTTTTTTTTTCTTTCATATGAAATAAAGGTTATATTTTTGGATGAATCAGACAAAGCCAGTGTGCTTTAAATCTGTGTTTATTTCACCTGACCAAGACAGACACCGCCCAAAAGACCTGGTAAGCTAACAGAATGTTGGTCTTCATGAACTTATTGAAATGTGGTTACATGGAAGAGTAATGTGCAAGAGAGTTATGGAAAGAAATATTACAACCTCTGGTGATATATATTTTTCTCCTAAAAAATAAGAAAAAAAAATCAGCTTTCCTAGTATTTCATTTACTCAATGACACTAGTGTCCTCACTCAGGCCATATACCTCATAGAGTGTGTAGAATGACAAGCATCTAAGGGAAGAAGGGGGTTCACAGCCAGTGGATCCTTCCCTCATTTGTTCATTTTCAACCTATTGTGACATATAGTAGTTAAGTTTGTCAGTAAAAAAATTTATAATTTCAATTATTTACCCAGTATTACATAAACTAGCTATCAAAAATTAGACCAAAGCTATGGACTAAATTTTGTCCCCCCAAAATCCATGTGTGATGAATTTGAACTCCCAATGTAATGGTATTTGTAGACGGGGCTGTTAGGAGGTAATTATGGTCAGATGCGGTCATGAGGGTGGGGATCCTGTCCAATGGGAATAGTGCCCTTATAAAAAGGGACACCAGAGAGCTCATTCTCTCAGAGGGAAGGCCATGTGAGCACAAGCAAGAAGGTGGCCATCTGCAAGCCAGGAAGAGATCTCTCACCAGAAATCAATTCTGTTGGCACCTTGATCTCAGACTTCGTACCTCCAGGACTGTGAGAAAATAATTTTCTGTTGCTGAAGCCACACAGTCTGTCATATTTTGTTAAGCAAGCCTAAGCAGACTAATACAACGAGTATCTTGCATACAGTCATCCCTTTGTATCCATGGGGGATTGGTTTCAGGATCCCCAGCCATTACCAAAATCTGAGGATGCTCAAGTCCCTTAGTTGGCCCTCAGTATCCCTGGTTCCAAATTCGTGGATTCAACCAACCTCAGATCATAAACACAGTACTCAACCTACAGCTGGCTGAATCCTCAGATGCAGAAATCTGCAGATTCAGAGAGCCTACTGTACTTATATATTTCTCCCAGGAAATCATGGATTAAAGATAATACTAAAAATGCAAGCACAATAAGCAAAAAGAAAATGGCAGAATTGAGACCTTGCCTCTACTATGAACTCTTCATTAGCCATATTACCAGGTAAAAATGATGATAATCCAAAATGTTGATAATTATTGAAAGCGAGTGATGAAAGTGTGGGGTTTCATCATACTATTCTCCCTACTATTATGTATTTTAAATTTTTTTCATAATGAAAAGTTTTTGTCAGATAAAATTGGCTAAAAAGGGCTTCCCTGGTGGCGCAGTGGGTGAGAATCTGCCTGCTAATGCAGGGGACATGGGTTCGAGCCTTGGTCTGGGAAGATCCCACATGCCGCGGAGCAGCTAGGCCCGTGAGCCACAACTACTGAGCCTGCGCATCTGGAGCCCGTGCTCCACAACAAGAGAGGCCGCGATAGTGAGAGGCCCGCACACCGCGATGAAGAGTGGCCCCTGCCTGCCACAGCTAGAGAAAGCCCTCACACAGAAACAAAGACCCAATACAGCAAAAATAAATAAATTAATAAACTCCTACCCCCAACATCTTCTTTAAAAAAAAAAAATGGCTAAAAAAAAAATCATCAAGAGCATTATTTGAAATGTAGACTTACATCCAGGACCATTAACACTAAATTTCTCTCTAGGTATTTATTGTGTCTTGAGAGATTAGCTAATGAAGGTGTAAAGCCTCAGAAGTAGCAACACTTTTCAAACTTTTGTGTATTTCATTTTTATGTCATCATCTTTAGTTTCTATATTTCTAGGTATGTTTTATAACACACACATCAGCACTGCAGTATGGGAGAATGATAACATACTCAACATACTCTTGTAGTGGAGGTACAAGCTCCAACACATTTATTGATGGAATACACAAACAAAAAAGTTTGGGTTCTCACTGCTTGAATGATAAGAGGAGAAGATGTATAATATATAAATATGGAGAATACCAAAAAAGATATAAGGCTCAAATTAGGGGGGAGAGAGCTAATAATATCAGGAATTATCTATAAGTTTAACGCATGCCTGCATTAATTGTATGCACACACATTATTTGTAAAGTTGGTAAAGCTCTTTGAAATCCTTTGGGATGAAATGAACATAAAACAATATATTATTAATATGACTACTATACTGCATGCTCATATTTCCATATAAACCTGCCAGAGTAGTCTTTTAATGGTCTCATTTTTTTTATGTAACTTAAACTAGTATCCATTGAAGAGACTTACATTAATCTAAATTATTGAGATGACTTTCAATTTGATTGGACAATACTAAAGCTTGGAGTGACTAAAGAGCAAGAAAAAAAAATCAACTCAGCACTCTGAAAAATAAACGTGAAATGACCTGGGACAATGGAGAACAT
The DNA here is from genome assembly GCF_003676395.1 of Aethalodelphis obliquidens. Taxonomy (NCBI): domain Eukaryota; kingdom Metazoa; phylum Chordata; class Mammalia; order Artiodactyla; family Delphinidae; genus Aethalodelphis; species Aethalodelphis obliquidens. The sequence goes on along the minus strand of NW_020838032.1, from coordinate 4,601,906 downwards.
ATTTTTGTACCCCTATGCACTCATTCTACAAATCAGTGGTGTGCAGATGTCCTACAGCAAGGCCCTCAAAGTGCGGTGGAAGGGGTTGTGTGGGGCTGAAAGAATCCTTTATTTTTATCTTTATGTGACAATCGTTATTTATTTTTTTTCAAGCATGATTGAATACTTATACTTTGTAGTCTTGAGTAAACGCCAACAAAATACCTCATTGTTTTCTCATCAAGAGCAGCATGATTTTTTTTTTTTTTTCTGATTTCAGCGTGGCGATTCAATTTTTTTTAATTAGCAGGCCGAGTGGAAACAGATGGATTAAGGGGTTGCTATGTCCTGTGGAAGGTCTGTAGCCCAGAAAAGTAGGAGAATCATGGCTTTGGGAACTACGCTTTTATGTTACATTTCTGCTTTTATTCCACATTTGTTAGTTTTTGACAAACTGCATGGACTCTTACAATGTCAAGTCATACTCTTGGCTCCAGAAGATAAAGACATCATACTTATTAAAAGAGGTCATAGAGACCACAGTCTGTTCACAGCTGGGTGCCTAAGACTTCTGTCCTGACATCCCATGCCGTCTCCTCTTCCCATCCCACCCTGCTTCCCAGTCCCACCCCTTCTATAATATGCAGCTGGGAAGTTGTCTCTGTCCAGGCTGGGGGATGTTTGTCTTTCTCAACAAGGCCAGTGATTTACTAACGAGCCCAACCCTGGGGACAACATTCCCAGAGGGAGTTGCTGTGGCTTTAGCACCATCTCATCAGGAGATTCAGGGTTTAAAATGTCACAACCACAAAATAGTCTTACTTACCTACACGGCAAAGCAAGGCAGCACAGAAGTCAGGAGAACCTGACCTGCTTTTGAAATCCGCCTGTGCTAACTCACAATTCCACTGAGAACAAGTTGTGAGAACTTGGGCACATTACCTGACTACTCAGTCTGAGTTTCTCTCTGGAAAACAAGGATGCTAATGTACTCACATCATAGATTCTACATACAGGTTAAATAAATTAACTTCTGCAAAGCATCTAGAGCAGTGCCTATGTCTGCAGTGAGGACTCAGTGAACCATAACCATTACCAAGTAGCAACAACAAAATTATAGTACAAATTGTCTGTATCCCAGGAACCCCACATAAAATTTGAAATAAAACAATTGTATTAGGGGGCTCCCCTCGTGGCACAGTCGTTAAGAATCTGCTTGCCAATGCAGGGGACATGGTTTCAAGCCCTGCTCTGGGAAGATTCCACATGCTGTGGAACAACGAAGCCAGTGAGCCACAACTACTGAGCCTGCATGCCACAACTACTGAAGCCTGCGCGCCTAGAGCCCGTGCTCTGCCACAAGAGAAGCCACCGCAATGATAAGCCTGTGCACCTCAATGAAGAGTAGCCCCCACTCACCACAACTAGAGAAAGCCTGCACGCAGTGACAAAGACCCAACACAGCCAAAACTAAATAAATTTTAAAAAACTGTATTAGTGTTCCAATGTTGCTATAACAAATTACCACAAAATTAGTGGCCTGAATCTTCACAGATTTATTATCTTACAGTTTTATAGGGTTAGAAATCTAACTTGGGTCTCACTGGTAAAATCTAGGTTTTGGCTGTATTCTTTGCTAAATTCTTTAAGAAGAATCCGTGCCTTTTCCCGCTTCTGGAAGCGGCCAACGTTCATCGGCTTCCTCTATCTCCAAAGTCATCAGCGGACTCTTAAGACCTTCTCACACAGCATCACTCTGACCTCCTCTCCTGCCTCCCTCTCCCACTTTTAAGGACCCTTGCAATTACATTGGGCTCACCCAAGTAGTCCAGGACAGTCTCCCTATTTTAAGGTCACCTGATTGGCAACCTTAATTTCCCTTTGCCATGTAACTTAACATATTCACAAGCTCCAGCAATTGTGGACATTTGTGGAAGCGGACATTATTTTACCTACCACAATTAAACAGAACCTCTCTGTCCCCAGAGTGAAACAAATAGATTGATTTATTTATTTTTATTGCCATTGAGCTGCCAGAAGGGATGATAGGATAAACAGGAAACTTCCAGAAAGTAGACAGCTTCTCCTCAGTAAGGGCTGGAAGTCCTCAGGACCCACTTAGCACAAAAGTTATTATCTTTTCTCAAAGAGTCCGTGAGCGCTGTAAAACTTCACCACAACAGCATTCACAGAAGGAATTTGCAGAAAATATTAGATCTGAGAAGAGTCACCCTTCAAGCACTTTATGGATTTATGGATAGAAAAATTAGGAACCAAAATAGCTGGCATGAAAGAACCATGAAAGATGAATACTCATTTTAAGTTTGAAGATTGAGTCGTTGCAGATTCATGACCAAGAATGCTTTAGGATTTACCGAAGCAGGAGGAAGCAACCAGGGTTACAATTCTGCTATGGGATGTAGACTGCTTTGGTCTACAGGACCAACCAGGAGACCAAAGTGGGGGATCACCCCATACCAGGACCAGCTGGGAGTTTCTCCAAGGCTTTTGAGGGGGGGTCAGTGGTTAATACCAGAACCCCATCACACAGTCCTTCTAAACCTCTGCATGTTCCACAAAGGCCAACTGTGCCAAGCAAATACTTCCCAAGTCTGTCTCCAATAACAATAATAATGCTTCTCATTCGTACAGTGATTTTTCAGTTTTACAAGCGTTTCACAAATATGACTTCCAAAGTAAACATTTTCATGGTATATTGGTACGTTAAAAAAATGAAACTTTCCTTGGATCATTCCCTTTATGCCAAAAATAACAAATGTAGAAGTAATTAAGGTTGTGGTTTAGACATCACCAGGGATTATGTCATTGGTAAGGAGTGGAAGGTTTCTGAGCATGAAGTCAATTTAACAGGCTGCCAACAATGAACTTAGGCATCTTCTATACTGTCCCATCTTTTGTTTCTAACTTCAAGAAAGGTAACTCAAAGCCCAGTCTGGAAAAGCTCTTTCTCATAACCCCTCCCATGACCATCATAAATCCAAGGAATAAGAAAACTCCTAGATTTTTCTTTTTGCAATAGCCTTGCTTTCTTCTTTCTGCAAATGAACAACAGTAGTAATCACCTTTAGCAAGACAAGTAAGATTTCTGATATTAATGTTACAGTTTAAGAGAATTTTCTTCAGAATACAAAAATGCCTCTCCAAGGAGAATTAAGGCAAGGTTTCTCTGAGAAGCAGGAAAACAAGAGTTTGTTGTCCCCCTTTGCAACGCCATAAATTAAGGAGGAGATCAATTCTGCCATTTCAATTTGTATCAGCCTGAAGGTCAAGCAGAAGCACGTAGGAAATTCTGTTTTTGACTCGGCGGGTTGCAAATCCAACAGACTCCTTCCATTATGAAAACCTTAGTTTCAATTTCTACCACCCAAGAATGTCTTCCCTGCTATTAGCAGATTATTCTCCTGGGCGGAAGGTTTGCCTCTGTTCATTAGGATCCCAACGGGAGGAAATAAACTCTAGTGGTTATTCATTCCATCCAAAATTCTGGATCTATCCATACATCCTCAACTAGTTAATACTGAAAAGGTTGTTCAGATTCTCCATGTGGCATCTCATGAGAAGCAGCATCACCCACTTGGGAACATATCATGGAACCCTCTGAGGATGAGGCAGACATCTTTATTTCATTACAACACATTAGGGCAGAGGAAATGCCATGAGGCACAACAGCGTGTTAGTCCCACCCATAAACAACACAGCCACCTGAAATATTTCTGACTTGCATGCCTCCTTAATGAAAAGCGTGTTAAGGGAAAGGGAGAGGATGGAAAATAACAACACTTCATCATTGTCAGATGTCCCCAACATCACATTAGATGTCTTCATTATGCTAAACCACAATCACAGAAAATTTTTAAACAGCTATTAAGCACTACAACTGTGATGGGAAGAGAAATGTCACGGATGTTGTTCCTTCCCACCTTGCTCCCTTTTAGCTGCCAGTGCACCCACCTCCCAGCTACTGCTAACTCCCTGCAGCCCCCTTCTCAGGAAATTGATGACACCCCTCTCCCTGAAACCCCAGGCAATGACTGAATGGGGAGTCATTACAAAATGCTGACGCCATGCCTCAAGGTGAAACCACCTATCCGGTGTGGTTTTCTTTTTTTTTAAAATTAAAAACAATTTTTTTCAAGTAATTAATTTTTTGTTTTTGGCCGAGCAGCATGTGGGATCTTAGCTCCCTGACAAGGGATCAAATCCACGCCCCTTGCGTTGGAAGCGCATAGTCTTAACCACTGGACCGCCAGGGAAGTCCCTGGTGTTTTTCACTGTATATGTCCTTAGCCTATTTTCACAAATTCCTGTTCTAAATGCAGTGATCTTCTCTGGGAGGGATTAAATTCATGCATGTGTGTATTTTTGTTTTCTTTTTGATAAGAAAAATTGCCAGCCACTCTACAGAAGAGGAGGGGGCAGTGCATCACCTGGAGACACTGGGTGAGGTCTGCCTTAGAAGGAGTGGTGGGCACTCTCCAAATCACTCCCATATCTCCTCAGCCCTTCTGGAATCCTCCCGCACACTTTTGCCTCACAAGGGCTTCCTGCATCTCTGCTTGAGGGTGTCTTCCCACAAAGGTGGGTGCTCTGCCACAGGCAGGACTGGGCAGAGGGCCAGGGCGTTGGCCTGACCCTTAACAAATAAGGGAGGCTGCTGGTGGGTATCGCAACTATCGTGCCCCAGCACAACAGTCGAGATGTGGCTCTTCATGGTCTCTCAGAGGGTCCTCAGGCAGGTTGAGTCCCGTTGCCCTTACTGGTTACCTGCTCATAACAAAACTTTCATTATCTTTCTTCTCTTCTCTGCCTCACTTCCCAGCTGTGCTTCTTAGAATTCCCTCCCACCTAAGCCACTCCCACCCACATTCTTATCTCGTGGTCTTGCAGGGAATCCAGATTAGGACAGAGGGTAGGTGCAGAGGCTATGGTCTAAGGACCCGGGAGAAGGGAAGGGCCCTCCCAGAGAGGTAGTGTTTGCTGTGGCTGAGGTGGGACATAGCACTGGTCCCAATAACTGGATCCTGGAACTCAGTACTCCTCATGACCACTGGTCCCTGGGAAGTGTCTCTACATAAGAGCTGAAAGAGGTGATGGCTAAGCGAGCTTTGGTTGCAGATGTGGGTGTGCAATGAATGTGCAGTTACCCCCAGCCCTGCTTCACCTACCTGGGGAGCCTGATGTCTCCACCCTTGGAGAGACCACTGCCATCGTGTTACTAAGAAGCTTCTGGTCTACCTCTAGGGAAAGGCTGTCCACTGTGACATTCCTCAGACATCTCTTATCTTCCTAGGCTCTTAGGTTCCTTGGAGGTGCTGGCCCTTCAGCCTGGATCTCCACAGCCTCATACCAGCAAGAAATAGAGGTTTGGAAGGTCTGAATCCAAAGACTCCTGGCAATTCAGCCAGGAATCCTTCCACAGAAGAACTGTGGAGAGATGGGAGATGATCAGTGAGGACTGGTTACCATGAAGGTGAGGCCTCCTGAGCACCTGGACCATTTGGGAAGTCAAGGACTTTGCCTGCATTGCTGGGCACAGCTGACGGAGGCTCCTGCCATCTGAGCAGCTGCAGCCCTACACTGTAGTTTACACAGCAATATAGGACCAAGGCTCCCCCGCCCCAGACCCTCATAAATCCCCAGCTTTAGTGCAGCAAACAAGGATGCAGCAGGAGCCTGCAGGGAATCAGTGTTCCTATACTTCCTACTGGGGGTAGGTGTTCAGGCAACGCACTCTGGGAAGGACTGGGGTTGGCGCCATTTGTACCATAACCTGGGAAGGGCCTGCCTGCTATATTATTTTTTTTCCTTATCCCCTTGGTATTTGAATCTACTCAACCAAGTTTGAAACTTCTGACTAAGAAGCAAAGTAAATATATGGAGGCAGGTATGCAATGACTTAACCTGACTGAGAAAACATTCATATTTTAAAAGAAACTACAGTCTAAATTTTAAATATTAGAAATTGTGATTCTTTCCACAACGTATTTTCAAAACACTCATCTGAAACTCAAACCACAGAGGAAATAAGATAGGACCAAAGGGCTTCCCTGGTGGCGCAGTGGTTGAGAGTCCGTCTGCCGATGCAGGGGACACGGGTTCGTGACCCGGTCCGGGAGGATCCCACATGCCGCGGAGCGGCTGGGCCCATGAGCCATGGCCGCTGAGCCTGCACATCCGGAGCTTGTGCTCCGCAACGGGAGAGGCCACAACAGTGAGAGGCCCGCGTACCGCAAAAAAAAAAAAAAAAGGATATGACCAAAGCTTCCAGAAAGAGAAAGGATGAAGCACAGAGAGCAGCTGAGAGTAGATACCGTCATCTCTGTCAAGTCATTTAAGAACCTTTAACTACACACACGGCAAAGTGCTTTGAGCAATACCCACTGAGCCTTCCATATTACAACCGAAAACAGTAAACAAGGCTGTAAACAACCACCGTCAAATGGCTCCACGGAGGCCACACAGCCATCTTCAGAAACCTGGGATGATCTTTTTCATTTTCCGGCTAGTCACTAAGTTACTACCTTCTATGGAACATGAAAGGTGCATTGACTGACAGATCAACTTCCTTACATTGCCATCCTAGGCCAATAAAGAATTCCCTTTGAATTGTACCAGAAAGCCACTTCACCACAGGGAGGGTGCCATGTTTAGTCCTGAGCCTTTGTCTCTAAGGAAAGTCAAGTCCTAATTCCAGTGTTTATCCATGAAAATTTCTACTACTGAGCAAAGCCTTGAAATTCTTGACACGAGTTGTGGAAGGACTGAGACAGCGTGGAGAGCACAGCTGGGGGCTGCAGGGAGGGGCGTGGCTCTAAATTGGGTTTATTGATTGCAGCTTAAGAGCTTTTTATTCCGTTTCTCCTCCTATGGCTTCGCCCTTAGTTACCACCAAGCGCTGGGCTCACATCATCCTGTTCATCCTTCTCTCCACCGCATCTATCACTCCTGCATCCTAATAACATCAACATCCTTGCCTCTCATGACCTGGAGCTGTGTGGGATCTGGAGGACCCTTGGCAGGGTGTGGGTGGGATTAACACTAAAATGAAAAGTTGCTAAGACCAACAGTCCAATAATCCAATAATCATTTTCTCCACATAACTGTAGTCTCCTGTGTCATAGTTTAGAAGGCAAATAATCCCCCAGCTTGAGAACACCTCCTGCCTGAATTTTCAAGTGGTCTAATCCTCAAGAGAATAGCCCTTCTCCATCGTTGTTAGATCGAAGATCGGGTGGTGTCCAAAGGGCCAGTGCTGGTTGCTTTACCCTCATGACTGAAGCCAGAGCTTAGACCTGCTCCCATGGGAGGAGCTCCATTGCAGTGTCTGGAGTGCAGACACCCACACTGCCATTTTCCCCTCTGGATGGCTGAGTGGGAAAGGGCTCCCACACTCAGCCAGATGTTGGGTCCCCATCCATCCTCCCCTGAGTCTAGGTGTATCCATTATCTATTGCAATGTTACAAATTCCCTACAACTAAATGGCTTAAAATAACAACCATTTGTTTTTGCCTATAAGTGCATGAGTCAGCTGTGCGGTCTGTGGATCTGGACCAGACTCTGCCCCTCTTAGCCAGGCTCGTTCATGAGTCTGAAGTCACCTGGCAGTTGTCTGGGAGCTGACTGACCTAGGGTGGCCTCACCACGTGTCTAGGGCTTGACTGTCTGAGAGTTGGAGTGACAGCAGTGACTGAGTCACATGCCCCGTGTCACTCAACAGGCTAGCCCAAGATGGTTCATATGGCAGTGGAAAGATTCCAAATGAAAGTCCAGGGGTAGTTTGTTGTGTAGCAGTCAAAACATGGAGATCTATACTTATATTTTCAACCATATTAAAGAAAATAAACCGAATTTTTCCTCATCAATACATTTCTTTTCTGCTGCCATCTTTTGGGTTTAGCATGTTCAAAGGTAAGGTAAGGAATAGATGCTCTTTGCACATCTGCCCTCCCCTCTCCATTTCAGGCAACAAAGCCATAGAAGATCGCTTTCTGTTGCAAGTCTCCTGAGGCCTAGGCCTGCAGCTGGTGCAGAACTCAAGGGGAAATGAACTGTTCCCCTTGTTGGGAAGAGCTGCAAAGCCACACAGAAAAGGACAGGCATACCGTGTTGGTGGAGAATCGGGCTCAATTTTGCACACAGTCTGTCCCACTAGGCATTCAGGATTTCTCAGTACAGGGGAAAACTTCTCTCTCCTGAGACCTGACCCCATTTGTTGTCCCAGGAGTGAAATTTCTTTCAGGAAATCTTCATCTTCTAATACCTAAGTTTTAAAGCAAATTCCAGTAACCTTCAGAAAAAATGGTGAACCTGTCTGAACAGGTAATTCAGACCTGTTGCCCTGTGGCACAGAGGAGCTCGGGGCGGGAGAAGGAGGGCCACACTAGCAGTGAAGAGAGAAAGAGCCGTGGACAAGTGTGCCCTTTCCTAATGCTGGCCACATCTCTGCAGTGTCCTCACCTGGACCCTGGGGCACTGTGCTACATTCGGTTCCCAAACCTGGCTGAGGTCACTATGACTTGTGAAAGGAGAGGTGATTGTCACCCTACACCCCTCTCCACTTCCAGCTCAGATACTCTCTAGGAAAAGAGAATGGCATGATAGTATTGGAAGGAGAGAGGGGTGGGAACAGGAGATACCTACTTCCTATACTCTCTAACTCCAATCTTCATCAACCCATGTTTGGTAAGATAATGGTACCCTGACTCTTCTCAGATTCTGAACAGTCAGCCTCCACCATCCTCCCCATTACTCAGTCCTGGGAACTAGAGCTTCCACATATGTGGCCCTGCTCCCACATGCATGTTCCCATAGACTGACTAAGGATAACAAGCTACACTTCACACACGAAGGCCATTTTGTCAGCTGGACATGCATTTGAGTTTCTAGTATTAGGATACTCTGGTCCCCTAAGCCGTCTTCATTTCTTATCCTGTCTCTTCTGTAACCAAGACATTTCTTCTAAATGCCTGAGTATTGTTCCAAGTGTGATTATTTTTAGAACAACTTTTTTTCTGTTTTAAGTCAAAAGATCCAATACATTTGTCTCATTAATTTATTCATTCATTCCACAATATTTTTTGAGCACCTACTATGTGTCAGGCACTGTTCTAGGTGTCAGGGATACAATGCTTAGGGGGATCAAAAGTCTCTGCCTTATAAGAACTTTTGTTTCGGGACTTCCCTGGTGACACAGTGGTTAAGAATCCACCTGCCAATGCAGGGGACACGGGTTCAATCCCTAGTCTGGGAAAACCCCACATGCCACAGAACAACTAAGCCTGTGCACCACAACTACTGAGCCTGTGCTCTAGAGCCCGTGAGCCACAACTACTGAGCCCACATGCCACAACGACAGAAGCCTGTGTACCCTAGATCCTGCACTCTGCAACAAGAGAAGCTTTTGCAATGAGAAGCCCACCCACTGCAACGAAGCCCCCGCTTGCCACAACTAGAGAAAATCCTGCACGCAGCAACATAGACCCAATGAAGCCAAAATAAATTAATAAGTTAATTAATTAAATTTAAAAGTTCACAATGACCTTTAAAAAAAAGTCTATACCAATCTCTTTAAAAAAAAAGGAACTTTTGTTTTGACTGGTGAAAGAGATTATAAAAAATAAGTTAATAGCAATAGTATCAGACAACCACTTTAAAGAAAAGTAAAGCAGATACGAGAATTGAATGTGAGGGAGGACAGGCTCATAGCTAGGATGGTTGGAGAGGGCTTCTCTGAGGAACTGGTACTTGAACAAAGGCCTAAAGGAAGTGAGAGAACAAGTCATGTGACTATCCAGGGGAAGAGAAGTCCAGGGGGAGGAAATGTCTCCATTGCTTAGGACCTGCAAAATCACTCAGGAGGAAAACACTGATTTCTTATAGCCCCTATTTCTTCTGCTCTTCAAACATTCCATGATGGCTAAAATTATTTTAAAATTTCTTGAAGTTTACACTTTTGCTAATTAAACATTGACAAAAATATGATAAGACTAGAAAATGTGTAAAGTCTTAGGGGAGGAACTGCCACCCCTGCACACTCTCTTTCTAAATGTTTCCCAGCCAATGTAGACAAGGTCCTACTTGTAGTCCTGCATGAATAAATGTCTTTGAAACTTAATTCAAAAAAAAAATCAAAACCGTATTTGTGCACTCTCTCTCCACAGCTGTGATCCCCAGAGATCTAAGATAATGGGAGGGCACACCCAGAGACCAATCTTAACAGTGAAGGCCTCTCCCAAACACCTGCCCAAGGAGAGGCCAAAGGCAAGGGCATGAGAGGAGGGAGGAAGCCCCCGGATACACAGCCGGCCCTCCTAACAATCCCACCTCCATGCCCAGCTGGCCAAGAGCAAGGCCATTAGCACCACCTGCAGATAGAAGCCGTGAAGAAAGTCAGGAGGCCCTGGTGGAATGAGTCTTTATGAAAAACACAGAACCTCAGGACGTGCCCAGAGCTGAGGAGATGGAGTGGAAATTTCCAGACCAGACCCTCCCAGAAACTCTCAGGCTTTGGGGACAGATTAGGCGACAGCATCCAGAAACAAAAGGGTTCCAACAGGCGTCTTCACTCTTTATCGACAATTGTACATCTGTACCATGTTTCCCCCTTTACTCATCTTCCCATCATAGCTCTCCATGGCTTCCTCTCCTTTTCTTCTCATTCTCCTTTTTCTTGCCCCGTCACCTATCAATTGCTTTTCTTTATGACCCACTTCAGCCTCCTCTCTTTCCTTACTATTTAGAAAGTAAACGTAAAAGAAACAGAAGTCATAGTTACAGAGAAATCCAATGAAGGAAATGGTAGTTTACCATCCAAAACAGTGTTTTTCTTCCTGCTCCAAATTTGAGGTGACAATGGCACCCTCATTTCCTGCTGGTGGCATCTTCCATCGGTAAGGGCCCTCAAAGTGCAGCCTTATATTACACAGAAAATGCCACAATGTGTTCCTAGCCTATGAACTAGTAGTTACCCTCCCAGGAACATGTGCTTAAGAAGTAGTAACTCAATAGGAGCCAAAAAAAAGTCACCTGCATGCCAGTGTCCTTTGTAGTGTCATGTATAGTGACAGAGAGTAGAAAACAATGCAAACATCCAACAATAGTCTAATGCATTAGCAAACTGTTAAAGTGACTCAATGGGAGACTATGTGTCTATTAAAAATCGTAATTATAAACACTACATGGACACATGGAAAGCTAGGTGTTATGTGAAAAGATCAGAACACAAAATTCTGTCACCATCTAAGTACAATTATGGGAAGCCAAATTGGAAAAGAATATACAAAAATAAGGCTAGTTTTTCTCTTACATCAGAGTGGTGGAAATACAGACTTCTCTTTAAAAAAATCTTTTAATGTCATTGTACTGTTTTTAATAATAAACATGTAAATAATACCAATAAGAGATATTATGGAAACTTTGTTAGGAAGTCCAACACGAATCAATCAAAATTCTCCACTAGTAACTGCCCAAGACAGTTCTTTCAATGTATTTGCCATAATTTTATGTTTCCCTATCCTTCCCACATCACCTCCCTCTCATATCAAGTTAAGGGCATGAAACATTCTTTATTTAACTCCAGCTATTCTGTTTTACATTGGGCAGACCTGTTACCTGTCTTCCCTATCATGGTCCCACATTATCCAGACAAGTTTATCCCTCATCACATCCTAAATGACATCTGCTACAGCAGTCACCTTGCTCATCAGCTAGCCCCCATCTCCATCTGTTCCCATAAGCACTGGGGACACCATCTCTCTTCCCCTCCGCCTTCAACTCCTGCCCACCTTCTGAACACATAACACCTCTCCTGACCTCCTCAGCCTTCCACGATCTCTTCAAACTTCAAATTCCTCCAACACTTGTCATCTTTACCATATAATTCATATTTCATGCTTGTTTCACAACTTATTCTTATCTGTCCAACATTACTGCAAAACCCTTGAAGGTAGGAACTGTGTCTACACTTGATATTCAAGCAAAGCTCGATGCTTAAGCCCAGAGTTACTGAATGATACTGTTTATTGAGTGATTAATAATGGAACAGGGATAATGGAGCATCTGGGAACTGAGGAATAGATTTCCATACCTGTTCTGCATCTCATCATGTGACAAACGCATTCAAGTACCCCAAACCAAGCCTCATTAACTATTGAGAAATGCGTGCAGACATCCATAAACATGAAGCCCTCTGTAGCTCATTTCCAAAACTATTAAGAAGCACAGATGAATATGTATTACTGATGGGATCAGTACTGATTTGTATGATGTTCTAAAGTAGATTAAAAGCTATAGACAATATTATTAATAACCTAATTTATCTGTGGAGTAAATTTGTAGATTTAATGTTGTGATTATAAAGAGCAGCATGAAGAGTTTTTTGAAAATAGATGCTTTGAGTAATTTTATCTGACATCTTAAACCATGAAAATATCTGAGTTGGAATTTCTTAATAGAACACTTAAGCATGAATATTAAATTAATCATTTGTGACTCTTCAAAAAACAGAGCGTTATGTATTTCTAAATGGGAAATTTATTCTGTAGAATTAATAGTATATGTTGCAGATTCATAAATCACTGACTATATTAAAGCAAAATGATCTGGTTAAGAGAAATTGAGCTGTAGAGTTAGGAAGGCTGGGGTTCAAATTTCAGTCTTCTATGTGGTCTTGAGGAAATTACTTAACCTGGCTGTGCTTAAAATGCCTCAACTGAAAATAGCCTGAGATTGCCACCTTCACAATATTACTCTGAAGATTAAATAGTATTGTATATACAAAGCACTTAGCACAGGTCCTAGTACATGAAAGCAGTCAATAAAAGATATGTATTATTATTGTTTTTATTATTTTTAAATTATCATTTTATCATAAAAGAATGCCATCACAAAATTATTATTCTTAGCATGTCAGACTTGCACTCAAGTTAACATGAGGTTTATGACCATTTTCAGCTGGACATCACAAAGACAATTTTCATAACCCTCTTGATATAATGAAATGTGGCTAATGTTGCCCACTGAGGCCAGCACAACTCTATTAATAGCAAAGAGCCTTAATGGAGCAATGCTGCAGCAAGGAACACTCTTTTCAAGAAATCATAAGTATTATTGATCTATTTTTCTTTCTCTTCCTCGAGAAAGCAAACTGGAAGCATGTTCGATCCTAATGGACCAGCGGTGAAGGAGAGGGAGTTGTTTTCTCTGAATCAGTTGGGGAAGGCTTATCTCCACACATCACCCGTAAATAGAACTCTACCTCCCTGCCCAGAGAATCCCTTAAATGGCTGGTCTCTGTCCCTGAGCACAGTCTATTACATTGGTCCTTAATACACCACCTGGAAAAATATTCAGCTTTAATTAAGTTTGACAGTCTCCAAATACAATGTTGTTTAAGTGGCAAAGATTGAGTTTGTTCTCAATATGAGAGAAAATGGCAATTAGATGGAAAAGGAAACTTCAAGAATGCAGTCTCCTGTGTGTGATGTTTTGGGAGGCAACTAATGAGAAAGAGAGACAGAGAAGAAAGCAGAGAAAATGTTTATCTGAAATCCCTTGGAAGCAGAGAAATCCTCTTTGAACCAAAGAAATCATGAGGGTAGAAGAAAATGATGTAGAGCATTCTCTATAGCTATAATAACCATGATGATGACTTTATAACTGCATGCCACAGAGCAATTTTTAATCATTTAATTTTCAGAGTACTGCTGTGTATCCCTCTTTTATCACAAACACACAAGATAAATATCTTGAAAGCCTTGTGTGACCCCACAGTGACAAAACCTAATGGCTACTTCTCTGACCCTCTGGACCTCTCAGGATCTGCTGATGCTGCTGTTCTCACTGGTGCTCATTTCCTCCTTGGGTTGCAGACTTTCCTCATCTCTTCAGACCTTCCTTGTCCTGCTCCTGCCTCCTAAATGTGCAAATTCTCTCAAAGCGCAAATCTCTCTACTCGATTCTTTGAAGAATGCATCCAGCCCTCCCTGCACCATCTATCAGCTCTACAGAGAAGATCCCCAGAGACACATTCCAAGCCCCATTCTCTTTCTAAGCATCAGTTCTGCATTTGGGATGGCTTCATTGAGAAGGCAGGGTTTGAACTGGTTTTGAAGGCTGAGCAGATTCAAATAGTCAAAGAAGTGGAATTTAGAAAAGAGTATTACAGGTGGAATGATGACCATGGGCAGAGTGCAGAGATGCAAAACAAGGGATGTTTGGATGACAGTGAAGGTCTGCAAGGAATTCTTATCCTTTTTAAAAGACATTCAGGAAGAGGACTTTTCCATCTTCTAGGAACTTCTGCTTTTCTAAATGCCTGGGGGCACTTTCTAGTGCTTACTCTCCAAAGTTTAAAAATAAGTCAAAGGGCAAACACTTCCTTCACCCTTAACTCTAATGGCATCAAAAAACATGTCCCAGATCCCCAGAGGCCCCATTTCCAGAAGTCTCATCGCCCCCAGACATCACCCCCCAACACCTTGCCCAACTTCACCAGAAATACCCCTGGGCACAGGGATCTGATGAGATTTGCTCTGCACTTCAATTCTGAAGCAGTTGTTTGACTCCTGCTGAGTTCAACTGCTGGTCTTCAAACTTTTTCTTCAAAGGAAATCACCTCACATTCTCAGAATTTTGATTCCTTGGCTTCCTCTTTTCACAGAAAAGGCAAAGGCAGTTAATGGAAGTTTGAGTGAGCTGTCCAAAATACCATTGTTATCTCCTGACACCTGTCCCACGACTTATTACACAACCTTTGATACAGGGTCTGCAGAAGACAGAGTGATTTTTAGTATGTTAGTGAAAGAAAGGAAAACCACATTATGCATTTGGATAAATCCTTGTTCCGTTACATGGTCCAAAGCATGAAACAGAAAATAACAATTGGATGAATTCTCCCACTGAGCCATCCCAAGTTCAAACCTAGAAATAATCTAATCTTCCTAACCCAGGTCTTTTGCAAAAGTAACTTATCTCCAAGGAGAGACGTCATTTAATACATGTTTTGCAGCACATGAGAAGTATAACACTATGTCACATGCCCATGTGCAAAATTACAAAAGTCATCACTCTTGGCAGCTCAGAGCTATTGAATATATTTCAAGGTTCAATGGCTTAAGTCAGAAATTTTGCTCTTCATCTCTTTATAAGTTTATCTCTGAATATATGAGCTTATGCTAAACATAGTTTAATCTACCCCTTGCTCCAGCCCTATCTATTTCACTCCACAAAATAAATTTTAAAGGTATTTATAGATTCCATGGTCAAAGGATAGAACACAAGCACTGTTTGTCTACTCAAGATGCTATTTCCCTATTTTGTTTTGGATTATATATAGTGCACACCTCATAAACCTGTTTAAAAAGCTCATTTTTCCACCTGCCTTTATGACTATCTTAGCATCTTTCTTTACCAAAAATTGTCTTAATGCCCACAGTAAAAGTATAATCCATATGCTAGTTACATACTTAAAAAAAAAAAGCTATGGACATCTGCTTTAGATTATGACGGTAATAATTCCAAAACTAACTAGGAAATCAGATAAAACCCTAAAATATTTACTTGAAGTTATTGGAGAGCTGCCAAGGTAACCAGGATTTGAGAGTGCAAGAGTCTACAGAGAAGAGAAACGTAGGGAGGTGAGTTGACTTTCTGTGGGTTGCTTTTCCCCCAGGACATTTGCTGAGTCTTGTCTTTATGATGAATTAGAATCTGACAAACTGGGAGGAGAGTTATTGCTAAGAGACAAGAAAGCCACGAGGAGGCTTCCGGGAAGATGGCGGAAGAGTAAGATTCGGAGATCACCTTCCTCCCCACAGATACACCAGAAATACATCTACACATGGAACAACTCCTACAGAACACCTACTGAATGCTGGCAGAAGACCTCAGACATCCCAAAAGGAAAGACACCCCTCACGTACCTGGGTAGGGCAAAAGAAAAAAGAATAAACAGAGACAAAAGAATAGGGACGGGACCTGCACCAGTGGGAGGGAGCTGTGAAGGAGGAAAAGTTTCCACACACTAGGAAGCCCCTTCGCGGGCGGAGACTGCGGGTGGTGTAGGGGAAAAGCTTCGGAGCCGCAGAGCAGAGCAGAGCAACAGGGGTGCGGAGGGCAAAGCGGAGAGATTCCCGCACAGAGGATGAGGGCCAACCGGCACTCACCAGCCCGAGAGGCTTGTCTGCTCACCCGCCGGGGTGGGCGGGGCTGGGAGTTGAGGCTCGGGCTTTGGTCGGAGCGCAGGGAGAGGACTGGAGTTGGCGGCGTGAACACAGCCTGCAGGGGGTTAGTGCGCCACTGCTGGCCGGGAGGGAGTCCGGGGAAAAGTCTGGACCTGCCGAAGAGGCAAGAGACCTTTTCTTACCTCTTTGTTTCCTGGTGCGCGAGGAGAGGGGATTAAGAGCGCTGCTTAAAGGAGCTCCAGAGACGGGCGCGAGCCGCGGCTAAAAGCGCGGACCCCAGAGACGGGCATGAGACCCTAAGGCTGCTGCTGCCGCCACCAAGAAGCCTGTGTGCGAGCACAGGTCACTCTCCACACCCCTCTGCCGCGGAGCCTGCGCAGCCCGCCACTGCCAGGGTCCCGGCATCCAGGGACAACTTCCGCCGGAAGAACGCACGGCGGCCTCAGGTTGGTACAACGTCATGCCGGCCTCTGCCGCCGCAGGCTCGCCCCGCACTCCGTGCCCCTCCCTCCCCCCGGCCTGAGTGAGCCAGAGCCCCGAATCAGCAGCTCCTTTAACCCCGTCCTGTCTGAGTGAAGAACACATGCCCTCTGGCGACCTACATGCAGAGGCGGGGCCAAATCGAAAGCTGAGGCCCTGGGAGCTGTGAGAACAAAGAAGAGAAAGGGAAATCTCTCCCAGCAGCCTCAGAAGCAGCGGATTAAAGGTCCACAATCAACTTGATGTACCCTGCATCTGTGGAATACCTGAATCGACAACCAATCATCCCAAATTAAGGAGGTGGACTTTGAGGGCAAGATTTATTGTTTTTTCCCCTTTTCCTCTTTTTGTGAGTGTGTATGTGTATGCTTCTGTGTGAGATTTTGTCTGCATAGCTTTGCTTCCACCATTTGTCCTAGGGTTCTATCCGTCCATTTTATTTTTGTTTTTTTAATTTTTTTCTTTTTTTTCTCTTAATAATTATTTTTTTATTTTAATAACTTTATTATATTTTATCTTACTTTATTTTATTTTACTTTATCTCCTTTCTTTTTTTCCTTCCTTCCCTCCTTCCGTCCTTCCTCCCTCCCTCCCTCCTTTCTTCCTTTTCTTCTTTCTTTCTTTCTCCTTCTACTAATTCTTTCTTTCTACTTTTTCTCCCTTTTATTCTGAGCCGTGTGGATGAAAGGCTCTTGGTGCAGCAGCCAGGAGTCAGTGCTGTGCCTCTGAGGAGGGAGAGCCAACTTCAGGACACTGGTCCACAAGAGACCTCCCAGCTCCACATAATATCAAATGGCGAAAATCTCCCAGAGATCTCCATCACAACACCAGTACCCAGCTCCACTCAACGACCAGCAAGCTACAGTACTAGACATCCTATGCCAAACAACTAGCAAGACAGGAACACAACCCTACCCATTAGCAGACAGGCTGCCTAAAATCATAATAAGTCGACAGACACCCCAAAACACACCACCAGACACGGACCTGCCCACCAGAAAGACAAGATCCAGCCTCATCCACCAGAACACAGGCACTAGTCCCCTCCACCAGGAAGCCTACACAACCCACTGAACCAACCTTAGCCACTGGGGACAGACACCAAAAACAACGGGAACTACGAACCTGCAGCCTGAAAAAAGGAGACCCCAAACACAGTAAGATAAGCAAAATGAGAAGACAGAAAAACACACAGCAGATGAAGGAGCAAGATAAAAACGCACCAGACCTAACAAATGAAGAGGAAATAAGCAGTCTACCTGAAAAAGAATTCAGAATAATGATAGTAAAGATGATCCAAAATCTTGGAAAGAGAATAAACAAAATGCATGAAACATTTAACAAGGACCTAGAAGAACCAAAGATGAAACAAGCAACACTGAACAACACAATAAATGAAATGAAAAATACTCTAGATGGGATCAATAGCAGAATAACTGAGGCAGAAGAACGGATAAGTGATCTGGAAGATAAAACAGTGGAAATAACTACTGCAGAGCAGAATAAAGAAAAAAGAATGAAAAGAACTGAGGACAGTCTCAGAGACCTCTGGGACAACATCAAACACACCAACATTCAAATTATAGGGGTTCCAGAAGAAGAAGAGAAAAAGGAAGGGACTGAGACAATATTTGAAGAGATTATAGTTGAAAACTTCCCTAATATGGGAAAGGAAATAGTTAATCAAGTCCAGGAAACACAGAGAGTACCATACAGGATAAATCCAAGGAGAAATATGCCAAGACACATATTAATCAAACTGTCAAAAATTAAATACAAAGAAGACATTAAAAGCAGCAAGGGAAAAACACCAAATAACACACAAGGGAATCCCCATAAGGTTAACAGCTGATCTTTCAGCAGAAACTCTGCAAGCCAGAAGGGACTGGCAGGACATGTTTAAAGTGATGAAGGAGAAAAACCTACAACCAAGATTACTCTACCCAGCAAGGATCTCATTCAGATTTGATGGAGAAATTAAAACCTTTACAGACAAGCAAAAGCTGAGAGAGTTCAGCACCACCAAACCAGCTTTACAACAAATGCTAAAGGAACTTCTCTAGGCAAGAAACACAAGAGAAGGAAAAGACCTACAATAACGAGCCCAAAACAAATAAGAAAATGGAAATAGGAACATACATATTGATAATTACCTTAAATGTCAATAGACTAAATGCTCCCACCAAAAGACACAGATTGGCTGAATGGATACAAAAACAAAACTCATATATTTGCTGTCTACAAGAGATCCACTTCAGGCCTAGAAACACATACAGACTGAAAGTGAGGGGATGGAAAAAGATATTTCATGCAAATGGAAACCAAAAGAAAGCTGGAGTAGCAATTCTCATATCAGACAAAATAGACTTTAAAATAAAGACTATTACAAGAGACAAAGAAGGACACTACATAATGATCAAGGGGTCGATCCAAGAAGAAGATATAAAAATTGTAAATATGTATGCACCCAACATAGGAGCACCTCAATACATAAGGCAAATACTAACAGCCATAAAAGGGGAAATCAGGGGCTTCCCTGGTGGCGCAGCGGTTGGGTGTCCGCCTGCCGATGCAGGGGACACAGGTTCGTGCCGCGGTCCGGGAAGATCCCACATGCCGTGGAGCGGCTGGGCCCGTGAGCCATGGCCGCTGAGCCTGCGCGTCTGGAGCCTGTGCTCTGCAATGGGAGAGGCCACAATGGTGAGAGGCCTGCGTACCACAAAAAAAAAAAAAAAAAAAAGGGGGAAATCAACAGTAACACATTCATAGTAGGGGACTTTAACACCCCACTTTCACCAGTGGACAGATCATCCAAAATGAAAATAAATAAGGAAACACAAGCTTTAAATGATACATTAAACAAGATGGACTTAATTGATATTTATAGGAAATTCCATCCAAAAACAACAGAATACACATTTTTCTCAAGTGCTCATGGAACATTCTCCAGGATAGATCATATCTTGGGTCACAAATCAAGCCTTGGTAAATTTAAGAAAATTGAAATTGTATCAAGTATCTTTTCCGACCACAACGTTATGAGACTAGATATCAATTACAGGAAAAGTTCTGTAAAAAATACAAACACATGGAGGCTAAAAAATACACTACTTAATAAAGAAGTGTTCACTGAAGAAATCAAAGAGGAAATAAAAAAATACCTAGAAACAAATGACAATGGAGACACGACGACCCAAAATCTATGGGATGCAGCAAAAGCAGTTCTAAGAGGGAAGCTTATAGCAATACAACCCTACCTTACAAAACAGGAAACATCTCGCATAAACAACCTAACCTTGCACCTAAAGCAATTAGAGAAAGAAGAACAAAAAAACCCCAAAGGTAGCAGAAGGAAAGAAATCATAAAGATCAGATTAGAAATAAATGAAAAAGAAGTGAAGGAAATGATAGCAAAGATCAATAAAACTAAAAGCTGGTTCTTTGAGGAGATAAACAAAATTGATAAACCATTAGCCAGACTCATCAAGAAAAAAAGGGAGAAGACTCAAATCAATAGAATTAGAAATGAAAAAGGAGAAGTAACAACTGACACTGCAGAAATACAAAAGATCATGAGAGATTACTACAAGCAACTCTATGCCAATAAGATGGAAAACCTGGAAGAAATGGACAAATTCTTAGAAATGCACAACCTGCCAAGACTGAATCAAGAAGAAATAGAAAATATGAACAGTCCTATCATAAGCACTGAAATTGAAGCTGTGATTAAAAATCTTCCAACAAACAAAAGCCCGGGACCAGATGGCTTCACAGGCGAATTCTATCAAACATTTAGAGAAGAGCTAACACCTATCCTTCTCAAACTCTTCCAAAATATAGCAGAGGGAGGAACACTCCCAAACGCATTCTATGAGGCCACCATCACCCTGATACCAAAACCAGACAAGGATGTCACAAAGAAAGAAAACTACAGGCCAATATCACTGATGAACATAGATGCAAAAATCCTCAACAAAATACTAGCAAACAGAATCCAACAGCACATTAAACGGATCATACACCATGATCAAGTGGGGTTTATCCCAGGAATGCAAGGATTCTTCAATATCCGCAAATCAATCAACGTGATACACCATATTAACAAATTGAAGGAGAAAAACCATATGATCATCTCAATAGATGCAGAGAAAGCTTTCGACAAAATTCAACACCCATTTATGATAAAAACTCTGCAGAAAGTAGGCATAGAGGGAACTCTCCTCAACATAATAAAGGCCATATATGACAAACCCACAGCCAACATTGTCCTCAATGGTGAAAAACTGAAAGCATTTCCACTAAGATCAGGAACAAGACAAGGTTGTCCACTCTCACCACTCTTATTCAACATAGTTTTGGGAGTTTTACCCACAGCAATCAGAGAAGAAAAGGAAATAAAAGGAATCCAAATCGGAAAAGAAGACGTAAAGCTGTCACTGTTTGCAGATGACATGATACTATACATAGAGAATCCTAAAGATGCTACCAGAAAACTACTAGAGCTAATCAATGAATTTGGTAAAGTAGCAGGATACAAAATTAATGCACAGAGATCCCTGGCATTCCTATACACTAATGATGAAAAATCTGAAAGTGAAATCAAGAAAACACTCCCATTTACCATTGCATTTACCATTGCAATTTACCATTGCAACAAAAAAGAATCCCTGGCATTCCTATACACTAATGATGAAAAATCTGAAAGTGAAATCAAGAAAACACTCCCATTTACCATTGCAACAAAAAAGAAATATCTAGGAATAAACCTACCTACAAAGAGAAACGACCTGTATGCAGAAAATTATAAGACACTGATGAAAGAAATTAAAGATGATACAAATAGATGGAGAGATATACCATGTTCTTGGATTGGAAGAATCAACATTGTGAAAATGACTCCACTACCCAAAGCAATATATAGATTCAATGCAATCCCTATCAAACTACCACTGGCATTTTTCACAGAACTAGAACAGAAACTTTCACAATTTGTATGGAAACACAAAAGACCCCGAATAGCCAAAGCAATCTTGAGAACAAAAAACGGAGCTGGAGGAATCAGGCTCCCTGACTTCAGACTATACTACAAAGCTACAGTAATCAAAACAGTATGGTACTGCCACAAAAAACAGAAATATAGATCAATGGAACAGGATAGAAAGTCCCAGAGATAAACCCACGCACATATGGTCACCTTATCTTTGATAAAGGAGGCAGGAATGTACAGTGGAGAAAGGACAGCCTCTTCAATAAGTGGTGCTGGGAAAACTGGACAGGTACATGTAAAAGTATGAGATTACATCACTCTCTAACACCATACACAAAAATAATCACCAATAGACCTGCAGGGAATTCTTAGGCAGAAAAAAAAAAAAAAAGAATCCAGATGGAAACAAGGACATAATGCAGGAAGGAATAAAAAAACATCAGAAAAGGTAAAAATTTAAGAAAGTAAAAATGAGCATTAACATAAAATCAACATTAATAATGTCTTGTGGAGTTTAAATATGTATAATATATATTTTAAATATAACATATATTTTACACACAATATAAATACTGCTTATAATATTTAAAATATGTATTATTTATACATATATACATGTTTATATGTATACATTTTACAATATTTATAAAATATTACATATATAATAGTATATATTTTGTATAATATGTATATTTAAATGTACATAATAATACATATATTGTTTTTAAATGTATCAATTTTATGTATATATAATATAAATATTATCATATTATTATGACAATAATAATACAAAAGAGGGAAGTAAATGAAGTTAAAGGGCTAGAAGATTCAAACATTGTTTGGAAAAAGGTAACACGATAATAAATCATGGATGGATTTTGTAATCTCTAGGGTAAACACTAAATAACAGTAAAAGAACATATAGCTAAAAATCTAACAAATGAGAAAAAATAGTAAAAAAAAATACAAAATAGAAGTCAGCTTAAAGTTGGTACATGATAAGATTATTATAAGAAAGGAAAATTATGATCAGTCTTTCCCATGAACATAGATGCAATTGTACTTAACAAAATAATAGCATATCCAGTTACTCATAAAAAGGTAATACATCATGCCTTAGTGGGTTTTATTCCAAGAATGCAAAGGTAGTTAATATTCAAAAATCGCTAATTGCAATTCCCACATTAACAGAAAAAAAGAAAGAAGAGTCAGCCGTAGAAAGTACATTTGAACAAATTTAACATCTAATCATGATTTAAAAGAAACTACTGGAAACCAGGAATAAAATGAAACTATTAATCTGAACAAAACTATCTACAAAAAACCCACAATGCACACCATACTTTGTGGTGAAATATTAAAAGCTTTCCTTCTGCAATTGGTAATGAGACAAGAATGTCAGCTATCACCACTTCCATTTAACATTGTACTGGGGGTCCTAGCGAGAAAAATAAATAAAGGCATGTGGTGTTGAAAGGAAGAAGTAAAACCGTCATTAGTTTCTGATGATATGATTGTGTAAGTAAAACAAAAAAAGAATCTACAAACTATTAGAATTAATAAATTAATTAAGTTTATTGGATACCTGGTAACTGTACAAAAGTCAATTGTGGAACACAAATTAAAGTCACAATGAAATACCATTACATATCCATCAGAATTGCTAAAACTGAACAAAAATGACTATTTGAAATGTTGGCAATGACATAAAGCAGAAGTAATTCTGGGGCTGTAAATTTGTACAACTACCTTGCAAAACTGATTAGTAGTATCTAAGGATGCTGAATATATCCACACCCAATGAATCAGCAATTCTATTCCTAAATGTATACACAATAGAAATGCACATGTATGTTGTATCCTCCTCCCAGAAAAAGAAAAGATGTATACAAATGCTTATAACAGCATCATTGCAATAACCAAAAACTGGAAACAGCCTATCTGTCTACCAACAGTAGAACAGATAAATAAATTATGGTGCATTGATACAATGAAATATTATGCAAACACGCAAATATACCACCCAGTTCTACATGGATGAATGCCACAAATAAAATGCTGGATGAGGCAAGCCACACACAAAAAGGAAATATTCCATAATTCCACTTGTATAAAGCTTTAAAAAGGCAAAACAAACCTAGGGTGATGAAAGTCAGAATAGTGATTATGTTTGGGGATAGTGATTTCTGGGAGACATCATGAGGAAACCTTCTCAGGTGGTGGCAATGTTCTATGTCTTGAATTGGGTGGTTGTTAAGTGGGTTTGGCCTCCTTGCAAAAATGTATTGAGCTGTATGCTTATGATCTGTGCATTTTTATGTATCCTTCAATATCCTTCATTAAAAATGTATCAACTACATCTATAAAGATAACCATTCCTTTGTAAATTGACGTAACCACTCTACAAAACAGTATGGATATTCCTCAAAAAATTGAAAATAGAACTGCCACATGATCCAGGAATCCCACTCCTGGGTATATATCCAAAGGAAATGAAAACACTAATTTGAAAAGATACATGCACCTCAATGTTCATAGCAGCATTATTTACAATTGCCGAGATATG
The DNA here is from genome assembly GCF_003676395.1 of Aethalodelphis obliquidens. Lineage (NCBI taxonomy): Eukaryota > Metazoa > Chordata > Mammalia > Artiodactyla > Delphinidae > Aethalodelphis > Aethalodelphis obliquidens. Next base: position 4,577,691 of record NW_020838032.1, on the reverse strand, counting down.
GAAGCAGCCTAAGTGTCCATCAACAGATGAATGGATAAAGAAGATGTGGTATTATATATATATAGTTGTAGTTGTAAATCAACCATTCTTCAATAAAAAATCCACCCCTTTAGTGAATGTCTTCTATGTACAAGAGCTTTTGCTAAGATTTATGGAAAATGCAAGATACGTTGAGTGGAAGAGATTAATAAGTTGATTGGGAAAGCATAGACATGTGAAAATGTGAGTTAGAACACAGAAACAGGGGAGAAGTGAGTGGATGTCTGCATTTAGAGCTGTAACTGTGTGGAGGCTGTGGAAATCCCAGGACACGTGTGAATTCCAATTCTCCATCCTTTCTGTAAGATGTCTAGAAGCTGTGCAGGGAGAGTTATCATATAGTCCACCCTCAAGTTCCTGAAAGTGGATTTTGTCCCTCAGTCAGTTACAGCCTTCCTTTCCCCATGTTTGTTGGGACACAGTTTACCACCCTCTATGGAAAGGCAATGATGATAAAGAGCCTGGGATCAGAAACCAAACCAACTGGATTCAAATCCTGACTCCCCATCCCACAGGGTGTAAGGCTTTGGGCAAATTAGTTAGTTACCTCTCCAAGATGGTAGAACAGGGGTAACAGTAGTCCCTAACCTTTAGCCTAGCTGTGGGCATAAAATGATTTCATGCAGGTAAATTCCTTACCAAAGTATGGCACATAGGATATTCTTAAGAAGTATTAGTTACCATTCATCAACCCCTGGGTTGTTACTTGGGAAGAAGTGAGTAATATGTGAGGCCTTCCTCAAGTAGCTCACATACAAGGGATGATAGACAAGGAAACAATTAGCTACACGCAACCTGATAAAGCTGAGCTATGAACATGGAGTAGAGAGCAATTCATTCAATTATGGCAATAAGAGGATGCGACATTTGAGTGTCAAAGATGTCTACAAATTTGATCCAGAATGGATCAAGGTCAACTAGCATACTAACAGTTAGATCTAGTATATTTCAAGGCAAAGCAACAGATATTTTTAAACATCTCTTGGTTTAACCATTCTAATCTTGTCATCATTATCCATCCATTAGCTTCCAAAAAGACAATGGGTTATTTCTCTATCAGCTAAAAAGGACAACACCAATGGATTGTCCATAGCCTTATGCTGGTGACGCGTGAGCTCCAAGACAGAAAAGAACCCTCGTGGTCAATTTTAAGGGCCCAGTGTAGGTCTCTAATTATTTTGACCTACTGGACAGGTCTAGATTTAGAAGCAAATTGTGAATTACATGAAATGTGGCCGACTAGACACTACCTTCGTGCTGCAAAAATTGGGGAGACGCTCAGAGATCAAGGGAGGAACCAGACATAAGCTGTTAATCATTAAAGAAGAGGGCCTCTCTGCAGCCACATGCAGAAGCAGCATTCTGTCTGGCATTTCTTAGTCACCACTAACTCCCAGGCCCATCAAATGTTAACATTTGGATTAATGATTTTTATGCACAAGCATCCTTCCTGCCCTCAGGACATTGACCTGGAGCCATGGATAGCAAACACACACACAATCATGTGATTTAGTTAGCATTGATGGTGTGCTCCAAATGGGAAACCTAGTCCCCTATGTTGTCTCTCAGAGAGTATCAAGTACCATTGTGGAACCTGAGGGGCTGAGCGTGGAGCTGGAGTGGAGTGAAGGTGAGGGATGGAAGGAAGGCCAGGCAGGGAGATGGAGGGGAGAGCAGAGAGCTGAGAATCTGGGGTCCTTTGTCCAGCACCCAAAGACTTTCTATTGTGCTCTTATAACTTTTCTAGCTCTGCATAAGATCCTGAGGTTAAATTAGGGAACACAACGTGATTCCTGCTCTTTAGGTTCAAATTCTAGATGGAGAGAAAGAAACATGAACAACTGCAATAGGATGCAATAAAGATTATTGCAATGTGCAACGAAAAGAAGGGAAAGGGATGATCAAATATTCCCAGGTTGTGGGCTAAGAGAGATGAAGTGCCATTGAAGTCGGTGCCAAAAGGATGAACAGGAATTTAGCCGAGGAAGCACAACTTGCACAAAATCCAGAAGTACACAAGTGAGCTCTCTCTAAATTGGCCCTGGGATCATCATCAGCATTATATATGCAAGTTTCTTCTAAGGTGGGGAAAGTTACCTGTTGGAAAATACCTCAATGATCCTAGGACCAGGATCAGCAACTAACTTGGGATAATAAGGTTATAGGATGCAGTGGGCAGAGCTATGGGTCGGAAATCCAAAGAAGCCCTTTGTTCTTTTCTTGGTCGTCAACTCCCTCCCAGTCTCCCCCTCACAAGCCTGCTCATTCTCCTTGACACACACCAGTGGGGAACCCCAACACGGTGATTGGTGGAGTTTGCTTCACTCCTGGAATTTGAGACTTGAAGGTCACAAGTCATTTGCATTGGTCAATTTTGCAATAAGATAGATTGACTATCTAAATATTGACTCTTTGGAAACTCAATGTAAAAGTCTGATATGTGGAAGTGTTATCACTTGACTTGAAAATTAAGTTGATTATTTACTTTGAAGTGCATAAGCCTCATTATCTGTCAGTGGAAAGAAAAGCAAAGAGTAAGAACAAGGTACCACCCTTCTTATTCTAAGGAGATCCAGTGTTCTTATGGGAAATTTAAGAGTGGAATGAGGTGAAGTGAGTAGATCTCAGACTCCCTGAAATATAAGAGTTGTCCCCTAAACACTGGAAGTCACTGACTTGAGCTGAATTTTTCCTGCCATGGAGTTTTAAATGATATAAATTTTTACTGTAGTCCTTGTAAATGATTTCTGCCTTGTAAATGAGTGCCAAAAATGCACCAGTCCATAAAATGACTTTTCAGAAGTCTACCAGCTTTAAAACATTAGGCATCAATTCAAAATTGCTCTGAGTTAAGAGGTACTGCTGTATTTCAAAAAATGAAATAATTTGTCTCCAGAATTTAAAGGAGAAATTCTAAGAAATATTTTCATGACCTTTTAACACAAAATATTAAGACCTATTACATTCTGTCATCAGCAATGCCAGTGACCTTGCAAAACGGAAAAGGCATCAGATAAACCGCAACAGTGAGTTCCTCCTGTAGGATCATCTCCAAGTAATTTAGACTCCAGGAAGCTTCAAAGAAAAGCACTGAAATCTTGGTTTACACTGCACCAAGCAAAATTTGGAGGATGTGAGAAGGACAAATGCTTAACTCTTATTCGGAAGAGACAAAGCCTATGATTGGTTTGCCCCTTCCACCCCATTATTTCAGGAATTTCTCTTGTAAAAGTTTGACTGTAGCTCTCTTGACTTTCGCAGAATTGAAGATGACAAAAATAGCCTTTAATTAACCAGCTGCAAACTATGATAATGGTTTTTCTTCACCTCTGGGCAATTGCCTTATGATGGTCTGACATGTGTACCTCCAAGGTCATTCCACAATCTTTTGAAACAGTAATTTGTTTACTGCCAGTTTAAAAAAATTTTTGCGTACAAGTGAAAGAGTCCTGGGTGTGAGAGGTAAGGGAACTGACTCCTGAGAGCCAGTAGATTCACTCAAAGGTCCTGACCCATGTGAAGCATGTCTTGGCCTGTAAACATGTCAGAATGACATTAGCCGTGTATTTACAAAGCACGACCCTGAGCGGGTCCATTATGCCTGGTCTAATGGAACTGCATTCCTCTAAGTGCTTTTAAAGTTGTGTAGGCTGCACAGCCAATATCCCTTCTGGGTACCTGAAAGCTTGATGGTCATAAATAGCAAGTGGGGCCCCCCAGGGTGATTCTTAGCTGCACTGAGGTGCACTGAGACAGGAGGCACAGGTCTGTCTTCTGTCACAGTCTTGTCTATTTGTCTGAGCCTCTGTTATTCTTATTTATTCAACTTTCCTAAATAGGAGAGCAGAGAACAAACTAATGTCACCATTCTTCCGTCAGTTGACTATCCATCATCTGCTATTACTCTCATCAGTTGACTATGTCCCATCCACTCACACTGTGCTAAGCAGCTCCCTGGGCTAACTTAAACCACTCCCACTCCTAACCCAATGAGTTAAGTACTATTACTACCACGATTTTACATTGAGAAAACTAAGAATTAAGGAGATGAAATAACATGCCCCAGGTTACAAAGGTAGTATGTGTTGCACTGTCATTAACCCCAAAGTCAGCTTTGAGAAGTTCAGTAGCTTGCCTAAGTTTACAGAGCTAGTAAGTGGTACAACTTGAAGTTCAAGCCAGACTCTTTCTTTCCTCTGTAGCCCAGTGCAGATTGGTTTTGTAGATTTTAATGCCTGCTAAAACAAGTAGAGTTTTTAACTAGCTAAGGTTAAATAGCTAATGGTCAGCAGTGTATAACCCAATTCAGGACTCTTGTCACACCACTGTTCTCCCTACAGCACTGAATGAACTCTCACCTGATTTCACTTAAGTGAAAAAAGATCTAAGGACTGAAGAAGGTCAGCTGGAGTGTGGTATAAGCATAAATCAACAGCAATCAAAATGTGATTATAGGATAAACCTAACTCAATTAAAAAATAAAAATATCTTTATCATCTATTTGTTTTCCCTGTTAATATTTTACAAAGTCACTCATTTTTGACATTTTTCTTTTATTTGACAAGTTAATTATCTAAGATCTTCTACCCTCATTAAAATCAGCAGGGTTTTTGCAGTAAGTGATAATAGACTTGATTTTTTCTAACTATAAATTTGTATTCGTGTGTGTATATATGTGTTTATATATGCATATGTATCCATATGCATATATCTATAGTATTTTTTACATTTGGAATACAGGGTCAATACTCTCAAGTACAAATGCCTTTAAAGTAGACACAGGGATATCTTACACTAATAATAGAAGTAACATTTAATCCAAGTGTTTGACCTGTAGATATTTTCAATCAGTATTTGTTGAATAAATAAACTATTTGCTGATCATCCCCTCTGATTAAAAATAGAATTCTAATATGTAAAATATTAACTTTCATTTAGCCACTGGGCTTCTAGTTGTGTTTAATGATACATTAATCATGTGTAAAATAGCCTGAAGCTTTACTATGTACCAGTAAAACTATGTCCTAAAACACTGGAAGGAGAGAAATATTTCTAGAATAAAAGACATTTAGGTAGTCTTGAGAACTACTCTGAAGTTTAAAAAATATACAGCATACTCAGAAAGAAAAAGAAGAAAGTAATTCATTTTACCAATATAAAGTAAAATAGACCAATGGATTTCATTCCACTATATTAGTAGTGAAATATGAGGACACAGAAATCCATGTCATTTACCTCTCAGGAACCTTCCAGTGAACACATACTTAAAACCTTACACTATTTCAAGAAGTCCAATTGATCAATCCTTTCAGCCTGTGGGAGTGTATGTATGCATATATATATATATATATATATACACACATATATATGTATCTCCCATGTTTTCTCATTGTCTTTCTTTTAAACTTTGCACAGAAAAACAATTTCAGTGTATTGAAAAGTTCTATGAGAACCCAAATCTCACAGTCTCCAGATAAATCCAACATGGAGCTCTAAATCCTAGGTTAATATTGACATATGCTGTTACTGAGCTCCAACAGAAAAGATAAAGATGGTTTATATCCAAGTCTGACAACACAGAAAACCACATATGTTTTCCTAGTGACGATTCATAAAACAAGAACCACCATGATGCAATCAGAGAGCCCTATTTACTAATGAATGCTTTTATCAATGTTTTATCGTGTAGCAGGTCAATAAAAAAGGCAGCATAAAAATAAATTAGCTGAGGATATGAAGTCTTCCCTTCAGAAGTACTGTTCCACAAAAGCTTTCATGTCTCCCACTCAGACCAGGGCTGCTGGATCACTGGGGTCTCTCCCACAGTGAGTGAGCAGGTTCAATCTGGCAGAGAAGCTGGCTCCTGCAGTGACGGAAGGCTTCCTGTACCCTGCAGTTACAGGACCAGCTTGGGGAACGTGCTTGGTGGGATCACAGATCATGTGCTTAGGCAAGGCTTGAAACAAATAGCAGACCAAAACCTGAAATGGAACTTGCCCCATCAACGTGAAGAAAAATCTTGTCAACTAGGCACTTTGGGGCTCAGTAAATGGCACTGCACTTGGAGGTATTTACAGGAGGCAAATTTCTCTACTGCACTTTCAAGATGGCAAGTTGTTGGACAATGGCTATGTCATTGGCTTGTTGTCCACAAAGCCCATTCATTCTTTCACACATACTGAGCTGCCCAGAAAGTGTCTAGGCAGAGAAGATGCCCCAAAATTGTCCTGCAAGGCCCTTACCAAGCGTATCTTTATCCTTTGGTGTGTATCTTCGTGACTCCAATCACATTAACCTCTCGTTCCCCTGAACCCTCAAATCATTTCCAACCTGAGTCATTTGCATGACATTCGCCATTTACTGCTTCATACTGTGGTCATTAGTAGTTTTCTGGTCACCCACATCCATTCACAGCCCCCAGTTCTCTTTGGGCAAGTAATGCTGATCAGCATTATCAGAGTTCATCTTAGGGCTTTGGCTTGAGAGATGGGAAAGAGGTGCTCACTTATTCCACAAGGCTTGAGCCTTGGGCCTGAGAATGAAGCCAGTACAGGAAGAAAGCAGAGCCCAGCTGAGAGACAGAAATATGGGGACCTTGTGGCTTAGTTTAAGTCTTAAATCCAATAATGCCCAAAGTCAACCTGAAACTTGAACTTTCCAATTATATGAGACCATAAATTCCTATTTTTTACCTTAGCCAATTTGAGTTGAGTTTTCTTTACTTGGAAATTGTGATGGTTATTTTTATGTGTCAACTTGACTAGGCTAAGGGATCCCCAGATAACTGGTAAAACTATTACTTCTGGTTGTGTCTGTGAGGGTGTTTCCAAAAGAGATTAGCGTTTGAATCAGTAGACTGAGTAAGGTTGCCCTCACCAATGCAGGTGGGCATCATCCTATCCACTGAGGGCCTGAATAGAACAAAAGGATGAAGGAAGGGTGAATTTGGTATTTTTGCTTGAGCTGAGGCATCATCTTCTGCCTTCAAACGTCAGTGTTCCTGGTTCTCAGGCCTTCAGACTCAAACCAGGACTTAACACCATCAGCCTCCCAATTCTCCAGCCTTTGAACTCAGACTTATACCATCAGCTCCCCTGATTCTCAGGCCTCCAGACACAGACTGAATTACCACCAGCTTCCATGGTTCTGTACCTTGCAGAAGGCAGATCATGGGACTTGGTGGCCTCCATAGTCATGGGAGCCAACTCCTATAATAAATCAGATAGATCACAGAAAGATAGATAGATAGATAGATAGATAGATAGATAGATAGATAGATAGATAGATAGATATAGGTATATCTTATTGGTTCTGTTTCTCTGGAGAACCCTGACTAATAAGGAACTGAAAAAATTCTGACTGATAGAAGTGTGTCATATTTCCTCAGCATGATTTAACCTCCTCAAGAGGAAAACCTTACTGAGTGTTCCCCATAGACTTAACCTAGTACAAATATGTGATAGTCACTCAAAAATGTGTTTCTTCACTGATTTTCTGAATCACTCTATTCCATTTGATACTGAAATTAGAAAGTATGCATAAATTCATGACGGCCATGGCAAACCCACTTGATGGCTCCAGTAAGTCTGTTGCTACCCCAGTCAGGCTGGTTGTGAATTTTTTTTTTTTTTTTTTTTTCTTTGTGGTACGCAGGCCCCTCACTGCTGCGGCCCCTCCTGCCGCGGAGCACAGGCCCCGGACGCACAGGCCCAGCAGCCATGGCCCACGGGCCCAGCCGCTCCGCGGCATGTGGGATCCTCCCAGACCGGGGCACGAACCCACATGCCCTGCATCGGCAGGCGGACTCTCAACCACTGCGCCACCAGGGAAGCCCTGGTTGTGAATTTTTGACACCCTACCTAAAGCTAGTCACCCCTACCTCATTACCTGGTTATTCAGAACTCACAATCCAAATTCAGATTGACTTAAAAGATCAAATTTTTATTTTGAAGTCATTTAATATTTTCTTTATAAGTGGTTAAATCTTCTGAACCCCAAAATAAAGACATATGGGGATTTCCTATAAAATTGTGGCCATATGGTAACTTCTTTCCATAGGTGGGTGAGTTATATATACAAATCTACATGAACTTCCCCAGATAATTAGTTTCATGGAATGTTGCCTGGTAGAATAACACATTTCTTCCAAATTCTAGGACTACTCAACATGCAGACACTCTTTCCACAATTACATATTTAGAAGTTAATAAAAATATAGAAAATGTATGGGTGTGCATATGTGTGTATAGATGGTATATGGCCACTGAGGTGACCACAGATCACACTGGTCAGAAAAGCAACCCATTCACTTTGTCTACATTCAAAACCCACTGGGGCATGCTGCATTAGGAATCATTTTTCAGTTCCTCTGAAGCCATAGCCTTTCACTGAACATAATCACTTTGACCCTACTTGTGAAATGTTGACACCTTCGGGCATTATCGTTCGTCCAACATTTATTGGTGTCTACTGTGCCAGGCAATACTTCCAGGAGCTGAAGCTATAGTGGTGAACAAGATAGTCAGAGTTCCAGCCCTCACAGAGTTGATACTCTAATAAAGATGACAGGCAATACATAAATAAATAAATAATTATGATTATTTCAGATAGTACCAAGAATTATGAAGAAAATATAACAGGATGGTATGAGAGAACGTGACTCTAGGAATGGGAGAAGTTTCACTAGGTGGTCGGTTTTTGTTTTTTTGGGTTTTTTTTCCGGTATGCGGGCCTCTCACTGTTGTGGCCTCTCCCGTTGCGGAGCACAGCCTCCGGACGCGCAGGCTCAGCGGCCATGGCTCACGGGCCCAGCCTCTCCGCGGCATGTGGTATCTTCCCGGACCGGGGCACGAACCCGTGTCCCCTGCATCAGCAGGCAGACTCCCAACCACTGCGCCACCAGGGAAGCCCTAGGTGGTCGGTTTTGAACGATGATATGCGGCTTGCACCCATCTGAAAAGCTATGTATGTAAGGGCCTTTAGTTATCTTTTCTTTGAACCCTATGTCAAAAGACATTTCTCAATTCAGGGTGAGGGGTTCAGGACATTATCCATTTCACTGGAAATTACCTGCTCGCTCCTTTTTCTTTTTCTTCCTATACTGTCTTTCCTTCCACGGGGAGAGACCCTTTTCCTTCCTTCGGAGGGCCTTCCCAGGGGGCCCTGGTTCCCCTTTCTAGTGTAATCCTGAATTATAGACTTGTTGCCCTAACTTTTAAAATATATTTTGCACCCAGTGATCAGCTCTTCCACACATGGGCAGAAGTTTAACAGTTGGCAGCCAGGGTCAGAGGACCACAGATATACTAAGCTGGGTAAAAGGACAGAACATACATATATATTTATGTATATCACTTCTGTCAAACGCAGCCACAGATGTGGTACAAGTGGCTAACCGCCCCTGAAGTTGTGGGACAAACGTCTCTCTTCAGACAAGAATCTTAAACATGGCTATCTAGAGCGCCAGTGCCCTCTCATGGATGAGCTGGGAAGCATCTCCAAGGTAACATGCACACCCCAGTTCTCTCCAAGACGGAGCCAGCACAACACACAACACCTCTCAGCCACCACCCTCCTCCATAGATGTGGAAGATCATGGGGGGCTGTCCAAAGAAGCTGACTCTGCCCACTCCTCCATTCCCACCAAAAAGAAATCTCCACCTACCAGATGTCTCACTCCTGAAATCACCATGTTTGAGTATCATTTTAAGGTTTCCATCCCAACCAAATACGAACCTTCCTAAAATGATTCACTTTCAGAACTTATGAGTTATTTACCAGTTAGTGAGAAAGAGTTTATGCTCTTCCTTAATAGGGGACTTTGACCTTTGACCAGACCTCAGGAGATTGGGCAACTCAGAATACTGGGAATGGTTCAAGTGGTGAGGGTCTGCCCTCAGGATAAACTTGACATACTAGATTCACGAGTATGATCTTAATTAATGTTCACACTAACTCAAAAATGCATCAAATATCATTATCCTAAGATATTTTACAGGTGAGAAAATTGATCCTGACACCAAAGAACCTGGCATATGGTTAATGTTCAGTAGATTAGTCCCCTCTTTACTCTGCTATTTCACATAGTAAGGTAGATGTTCTAAGAAGAAATCTGTACAAATGCCTACTGATATGCAAGTGGGGAAATGCATGACATGAAAAGTAGAGAGGAAAATATGACCCAATACTACCATTTCTTGAGTATGAGATCAATTTTATATTTCATTCCATTCCAATGTTTAATTCAGCAATTTAAGAAAAATCTTAGTTTTCTAATTAACAAAAGGCATTTACACTGAGAATTATAGTATTTTTTTTTTGTAAGTGAAAGTTCACAGAGACTTTTTCTAATAAGGATATTTGCCAAAGACATTACTAACTATATCAAATCTTGGGTTAGCTCCTAACTCCATCGTGAAATAGATCTCCATCTCACCAATCTGACAGTCAATGCCTTTTATGCAATCTTGGAAAACGGGGTTAAAGGAAGCCAGTATCTCCCTATGAAATCAAAAGTCTGTGTTTTCTGGAAGGACAGAGACCTAATACGATATTATTATGAACACCGTTATCATTATCCTCATTATTATTAAAGGCTGTGGTGATAGGCATTGGCAGGAGGAGGCCTTTAATGGATTTTTGTAGGAACAGGAATGCTTAACTTCAGGATAAGATAAGAAGGGTCACTGGGAGGGTTTCTCCCGACACAGTTTGGAAGGTGTGCTTTTTCTCCTTGAAGAGTAAGAGCATGAGAATTCAGCTATTTATTCCCATAAACATACTGGCTGTTTGGCAGGGGAAGCTTGCTTGGAAGTGTCCCAGTAGCAACAGGAGAAGCCAATTTCGGATTGAAAAGTATATTAGGAAGTCTGCCTTATGGATAATTTATAGGTTAATAACTGAGAGATGACCCAAGTATCTTTCCTTGAGAGTCTTATTTTGGATAACAATATCTCCCTTTGGAAGAATTAATGCCATAGAGATAACTAACCAAGAATGAGACGGTTTAACCAAGCTCCCCACAGTTACATAGTTGGTAAGTGACAGAAGTAGCACCTGAATCCAGGTCTCCCAGCCTATCCAATCCTAGTGCTCTTTCCACTACTCCATGCTGTCACTCCTAGGTAGACCAGCAAGACTCTGGCCAAGTCTCATGGGCTCAGCCATTACTGTTTGCTGATTGCAATTATTTTTTCTGCTTTGCTATGGGTCCTTTTAATATCTAGACAGCACTACTTTTTTATTATCAGCCATGTAGCTGAGCTAAGAGTGTCTTAGTGTCTTGTCTAACTGTATTCCACAGTTCTCATTGTTTTGTGGCCAATGTGTAGATGGGGCCATCACTACATAAACTTGGGTGATGCATCACGGTTGAAAGTCAAGTCAGTCTTGACTGGCGTAATATCAAGTTACAAATCAGTCTTGATTGGCACCAACATTTCACGAATGAGTAAAATATTGGTTGATTCTTCTACAAAAAACAGTTTCATTGGGTCTGACTTTCACACCCAATAAATCAGAATTTCTTTAAAGGAGTCACCATGAGGACCAGAGCCTCCAGTCCAATTTATCTCCTTGTCAAAGTATGCTTACCATCAAGAAAGTTTATCACATTCCAGGTGACTTCTCTGCTTCACTTTGTGAGAGAAAATGCACCAGCAGACTTTAAGATAGAGACAGAGATAATATACCTCTTTACTGCTCTAGGCATTGGAAATATTTGAGGAACAAAACAGATAATGTTCCTTTCCTCAGGAGTTTGTACTATTAGTAGGTAATATTCATTTAGGCCACAAAATTGTAAACTGTAAATAACACAGTTGTCAGTTCTATTAAGTTTGTTTGTTTTTAATAAATTTGAGTCCAGGTTCACATTAAAATTAGGAACTCAATTTCTGAAGTGGGAAAACCTTTCAGTTTATAGACCTTGTTAAGAAATTAACTAGTTAATGATGGCATAATAAACTATATGAAACTTGAAGCTTTTTTTTGCAAATTTTGCCTAGTTCTCTATTGATTATCCTTACCTAAGTTTCTTCTTTCCTCTTTCTTTTTCTGGCTGCCCACCTCTTTCCCGTTCCTCTTTGGGGTTAATAAATAAAAGAAAGACCATGGAACTCATATCTGTCAAGGACCCTAAATTATAATTCTGGAGAGAGTGGCTGTGGGGAAGGAGGCCCTCAATGATCTGCTTTATGTCCATCCAACAGGACCGTGGTTAACTGAGACTTGGTTTTGGCATTTCCTCCAATTTCACAAAAGGAAAATAAGGAAGTTACATTCAAACATGTATTTTGTATCTCAACTGAAATCTCCTTATCTCCCCCACAGCTGCCTGCCAAGCCCCAGAAGGTTTCAGGGTCAATAATTATCATCTTTCCATTTAGACACTTTGTCATCTGTGAATATGTTAACCTTGAAGATTGGACCAAGTCATTCCTGACAGATGTTAATTTGATTGCTCAGTTCTGACCTCTCCCGAGGTCTGGCTTTTGTCTTTATCACTATATTAAGATAGCGATAACCTCCCTGAAGTCATAAAAATGCTCTGATAAGCCTTATCGATCTTGGATTTGAAATTGAACAGATAACCCTAGTGTATTATGGTAAACTTTTAACCTGCTCCCTAAGACATAAGTCCACCAAGACAGGGACAAGAGTTCATGTTTTTCATTTCATGAAAGACCTCTCTCTCATTTGTTTTTACACTAATAATTACTTCTTTAAAAGTAATAAAACCTACTCTGTCCACTGGGCATTTATTTTTGCCAGCTCTGGCAAGAGTAAGAACTATTATAATCAGGACATTATTGAAAATCCTTTTCTTAGAAAATTTTGGACTGTGAAAAAATTGGAAGACAATAGTAAGATGTTAAAAATAGTGATGCTCGTTGCCTACCTTTAAACAAGTCCTATAGATTTCAGCCCAGTGTTAGAACTGATTGCTATCTGTTTGTGTAGCTACAGATACAAAAGTCTTAGGAAATAAAACCATTTCTTACTGTTGTGCTCTAATGGAACAAGCATGAACGTGGCAGTTAGTCAGAACTGGGCTCAAATATTGGCTCCACAGCTCACCAGCTAGGTATTCTTGGGAAAATTACTAGACAGAGTTGAGCATGAATTTCCTCACAGGTAAAATGAAGATAATACCCACCTTTGTTATTAGGACTCAAAGTACACCCCTTCTTTCAAACATAGAGACCCCAAAGGGACACTGAAACTCAGAATCCTCATTCCCACGTTTCCTAGTTAATCATGTCTTCAAACTCTAATTAATAAATATATATTAACGGCATGTCTTCTGTTGCAGTTAGAAGCTTCCTAATCTGAGGGAGAGATACTGTTGGACAAATGCTTTCAGATTGACGGACACAGGATCTATGTAGGGAAAAATATTTAAATAATCACTACACAATCAAAATGCCCAGAATGGGTAAATTATGTCTCTTAGAGACTGGGAACAGATGGACCAAGGTTAGGAATTTGGTTGAGGTAGTAAGGAACAAGTCTGTCCCTGGTCAAGTAGGGAAGGTGGGAGCAAGATCTGGAAGATTCTAGAAGAAGTCACTGACAGTTCTAATCCAAACAATCCTTGAGCCAGACCTCTAGCAGCTTTAGCTCTGCTAGCCCCTGCATTGTTCTCCACAGTGATGCCAGAGGTTTCTTGTGGGGAAAAACACCCGCTAAAAGAGGACAAACCAGGACCACATTTAGAGGTGGCTGAGTAGACCTTCACCTCTCCCTTCCCTTTTGCTAGTGCTTGAAATTCTTTTAACTTGAGTGAAATGCTTTTCATCCCATAGTTACAGCTAAAAGTCTTCAATTTCACAAGCTTATTTCAGACAAGGTGTTGATGAATATGAGTTCCAGTCAAAATATAATCCATCAGTGAACAAAGGTCAATGACTGGTTATCAGATCTTTCTCTGTTTTGAGTGAGGAAGGAGGTAAAGGGGGCAATGCCCTGGTCAGCTGAAAGAAGATAAAGGGTCTCCACCAGAGGGAAAGCTCATGGGAGAGAAATTTTCTTACGTCACAGATTTGCCTCAGAGAATTCCTTTTGGCAGTTGGGAGGCAGCAACAGAAGCTGACTGAGCTCTGAGATTTGGTTTAGGGATGTTTCGGGAGTTTTAAAAATTGTTTGTTTTGTTTTTGTTTGTTCAGGATTCTGCAAGCACCATAAATCTGTTAGCAAAGATTTAGGAACTTATTTTCCTTTGGTGGTGTTTTTTCTTCACAGAGCCGATTGGTTTCTTACTGAAAGAAAAAGAGCTTCCGATATACGGACAGCATAGGAGCTGGAAGGGAGACTCCAAGCCCAATAAGATGCCTTAAGTCCCTTGCAACATATTCCTTCTGTGGTTACCCAGACCAGTCAACTAGCCCATCATTAAGTCAGATATTCAGAGAGTCAGTCAGTCAGTCAGTCGACAAACAGTCGGTCAGATATTCAGTCAGTCAAATAGGCAAACAGTCAGACAGTCAGACCATGAGAAGTATATGATCTTCCTAACCAACTATTTTTAACTCCACTCATTTCATCCCTTATGCTAATTAGCAAACCCTCTGAGGTAGGTTACAATAAGGATATTTGAAGTTCTAAGTATTTACCCTTGAAGCGCTATTACTCAGGCTACTTCAAACGCTGACTCACATGTCACAGATCAGGTTTCACTTATACACATATCACAGAATTTACTCTAAATTATTTCATAAGGAAATTACAATAGAGACAATATGCTTGTCCATCAATAGAGAACTATTTAAATAAATTATGATATACCTGTAAAACAAAGTACTGTGCAGCTGTAGGAAAGAATGAGGCCACACGCATGAACAGCTATGGAAATATGGAATGTTCTTTAGGTCACACAGTCATGAGAAAACAGATAAGCATAGGACGGTATATAGAGTATGCCTCTACTTGAGTGAAAAAAATAATTTTTCTACTGTGTATATGCATAAGTATCTCTGGAAAAATACACAAACACTAGATTATATTGATTATATGGGGGAACAAAACAATATGAGGGTGTTAGGATGGGAGAGAGACATTTTACTATTTACCCTTTGGACCATTTCAAAATTAAGTTCAATATAAAAGATTAAACATTAATAGTTTTTAAACACACTATAGAATACTTTTTTGTTATCAGACCTTTGGGAAATAGTCATATATTTATTCATTCCGTTGATGAAGCCTGAGGCCACAGACACCCCAATGGCCAGGGACCCTTCCACAATTCTTTGTAAAGCTGCCCCTATCCTGGTGCCGCCTTTCTCCCTGCATGACTGCACATATTTTGGCTCTGCAATGCTCACCTGTTCCCACCTCTTAGGTCCCCTACTTATAGGCCACAAATGTCCCCTGGGCCTTGGCACTGAGCATGTCTGTGTCAGCTCAGCGGGCGCTGTCTTCTGCCTCACCCACATCCTAAAGAAATTCCACAAGAAGTAGATAAAAAATGATATGCAATTCTACCCTCCACAGTTAAAGGTGAACTCCTTTAGGGCCCAGAGCAAATATTCTCAGCAAAAGCCAAAAACAATAAGTAGGGCTGTTTTTTTCAAAAACACTTAACAATTCACAGCAATTTTTATTGATGTCATTGCCCTTAAATTAATTTCAAGGGAAAACTGGTGAACTTTTGTCCTCCAAGAAGTTTTCCTTCATCGTCCCTCCTCCCACCCTTCTCCCTCCAACTTCTTTCATCCCCTCCCAATCAAAACACCACTAGCAACACCCCCTGCTAATCCCTGTTTTGCTGTCATGCTTAAATGGGTCAGAGCTCCAATCACTGGTGAAACAAGAGGCAGTTTGTTTGGTTTAGATGTGGGAATGTGCAAACCTTGCTTAAATGCAGGTTTTCATATGCTAATACATTATAGGGATAATATAATACATTATATTCCTGCCGGGCGGGAGGCCACTAGCTGGGGCTGATAGCCCCAGTTTACAAGAAGGCCTTGGATAGGGTGGGGCAAGCAGACTCTCTTCACTTCTAAAGACAACAGAGGTGGCAAACTGGCAGCTCACGGGCTTTACTGGCACATAGACAGCTTTGTATGATGCACACGGTGTTTTCAAAAATTGTTAGTTAGTAACTGATAGCTAAAACATTTGGAGATTTTACAAAATTCTGGATCTAACATCTCTTTGTTAGATCACAGCTGGCTGTCCAGGACCTGAAACCCTCCAGCACAACGCTTGCATGAGCCCCTTTAGATAAGGCACATTCTCCACTACAACATGGGCCCAGTTACTCTCCTGTTCTTGTGACATCTATAGCTGAGTGATAAATTGCCCCCAAAAGTCAGTGGTTTAAAACAACCATTTTATTTTGTTCATGATTTTGTAGTGTTGCAGGCAGGTGTTGGCTAAGCTGCAGTCATCTGAAGGTTTGATCGGGCTGGAGGCCAAAGACGGCCACTCACGAGGCTGCAGGCGATGCAGGTAATGATGGCTGGGGGCCCAGCTAGGGCTATAGACTGGAACAGCGATACATAGCCTCTGCAGCGTGGAGACTGAGGAGCGTGGGACTTCTTCTGTAGTGGCTGCTTCCCCTGTAACAAGCATCCTAAGAGAACCAGGCCGAACTGCACGATCTTTTATGATCTAGCCTCGGAAGTCATATCCTGTTGGCTGAAGCATTGATAAGCCCATCCAGATTCAACTTGAAGGGACCTAGACACCACCTCTCAAGGTGAGATGTGTCAAAGCACTTGAGTCTTACTTGAGATGCCTGGATCCTGTAGACTTTTGCATATAGATTCCTGGGGCCTGAATGAATAGTGTTAGGAACACCTGTTCCTCTTCCCCTCCCTTCTCTGCTTTCTGCCCTCCCTGGATGTGAGTGAGGGGACAGTACTTACTGAGTGCCGCCCACACACCATTACTTTATCTTATAAATATTTCTAGATCGCCTACCATGTGCCAGGTGCTTTCCATACTTGTTTTAATTTAACACTCAGAGCAGCACTGTGGGGTAGATATTATTCCCATTCTGCGGATGAGGAAATTAAAGTTCAAAAATCAAAATTTTTAAATTTATTTATTTATTTATTTTTGGCTTCTTTGGGTCTTCGTTGCTGTGCGTGGGCTTTCTTTTTAGTTGCGGTGAGCGGGGGCTACTCTTCACTGCCGTGAGCGGGCCTCTCATTGCGGTGGCCTCTCTAGTCGCGGAGCACTGGCTCTAGGCGCTCGGGCTGTAGAGCACAGGCTCAGTAGCTGTGGCACTCGGGCCCAGCTGCTCTGCAGCATATGGGATCTTCCTGAATCAGGGCTCGAACCCGTGTCCCCTGTATTGGCAGGCGGATTCCCAACCACTGCGTCACCAGGGAAACCCAAAAATCAAATATTTTGAGTGGGGTTGTACAGCTTCAAAAGGGTAGACCCAGGATTCTAAACCTCCTGTTGCAGCGGGTTACAGGTCAAGAGCGCTTATACTTTTTTGCTTCAGTCCCTGAATAATATCTCCATGAATGCCTAGTGATGTACTTCATTTTCAGTCAGAATAAGAGACTGTCCTCATGTGCATGACTCCCCTGGTCCGAGTCTCACCAAAGATACTACGTGAGTCTCCTCCCCTTGAAGGGCAAGTGTTTGGAAATTTACAGATCCTTGTGTGTGTCAGCTGTACCCTGAAAAAAATCAACACATCTTATTTGAGGATCTCCCTTTACCCCAACAAAACTAAATAAGGCAGCAGTTCTGTCCTTTGAGCCTCCAGCCTCAGGCTCTGGAATGCGCGCCTGGGCACACACGCATGCAGTGGGCTCCCTGTCATTTCCTTTCCCATCTTGGGTGGCTGGGAATAGATAAGAAACGGATCAAAGAGGGAGAGGATTAAGAGAGAAGTGGTGAGTGAGGGGAATATTAAGTCTTTGCAGTCTCAGAAAAATAAGATCCTGGACAAAAGTATGGAGGGAATATGCCAAAATCTAAGTAGGGCCCAGGAATGCCCTGGACCATCACGTCTGTATTTAACACAGGACCCAGCCTTCACTGCTTTGCTCACTGCTTTGAGATTTTTCAGGTCCCTCTGAGTCTCCTTTCTTTCCAGCTAATTCCCTTTCTTTCTTCCATTCCTGCTGTTTCTTGGCATGAACAGGAAGTTTACTCTGTTCCGTAACACAGGGAGTGGAGGAGTGGATGAGAATTAATATTTACTAAGACCCTACTATGTACTGAGCATCCAGAACAACATGATATTCGTTCCAAGTCACAAGTGTAGGAGAAATCATCTCCATCTCTCTTTTTCTGAGATATAATTGACACATAACATTATAAGTTTCAGGTATATAACATAATGATTCAATATTTGTATATATTATGAAATGGTCACCACAATAAGTCTAGTTAACATACATCAGTATATATGGTCACAACCTCTTTTCTTGTGATGAGAGCTTTTAAGATATACTCCCTTGATACATCTCTTGATGGCATGGACATAGGTGAATAGTAGAAATTCATGCGGCCACATTTGGAAGTGATCTTCTATAAGTAATCATGCTACAATCACATGTTCTGTGAAGTCATTTGAAGTTCTCTGAGGACTGGGAATTATTTATTCCACTTTTTAAAACATTTTTATTATAAAAATAATGCTAACACAGAAAAAAATTGCAAACTGTAACTGTATCAAAGGGAAGGATATAAAATACAAAGTAAACTTCCTTCCCAATCCCACCTCCCATTGCCAGGGGCTCCTGAAGCTTCTCTTTCCCTGTCTCCCCTTTACATCATATAAATACATATAAAATCTATTTTCCAGATATAATATCATTTTTTAAACATTATACAGTTGGCCCTCCATATCTGTGGTTTCACATCTGTGAATTCAACCAACCTCGAATGGAAAATATTCAAAAAATAAATTTCCAGGAATTTCCAAAAAGCAAAACTTGAATATGCCATGCACTAGCATTTACATAGTATTAGGTATTATAAGTAATCTAGAGATTATTTAAATTATACAAGAGGATGTGCATAGGTTATATGCAAATACTACACAACTTTATATAAGGGACTTGAGCATCCAAGGATTTTGGTATCCACAGGGGATCCTGTAATCAATTCCCCAAGGATACTGAGCAGCAACTGTATTTCCAAAACCCTACCCAATTCAGCCCCATCAATCATTGCGCTATGTAAAGATGATCATTTTTTTAGAGGTTTTTTTGCATCTTGAGAACTATTATTAACCTATTAATCCCTCAGAATACTTGTTCTTTGTAAAAAGTAAGTGCTAAATTAGTGTTGGCTATATGGTACTGAATTTATGCAAATTTTCACAAACATATGTTGCCCTTGACGTTCTCTTCTTCTTGTAATTTTTTTTTTTTTTTTTTTTTTTTTTTTTTTTTTTGCGGTACACGGGCCTCTCACTGTTGTGGCCTCTCCCGCTGCGGAGCACAGGCTCCGGAGGTGCAGGCTCAGCGGCCATGGCTCACGGGCCCAGCCGCTCCGCAATCCACGTGGGATCTTCCCGGACCGGGGCACGAACCCGTGTCCCCTGCATTGGCAGATGGACTCTCAACCACTGCGCCACCAGGGAAGCCCTCTTCTTGTAATTTTAATCATCAGTTTATCCTTCATTTTAATTCCTTTTGGCCTTCCAAACATTTCTTTCCTTGGAAGTACAGTAAAATATCATTAAATATGAAAACAGACAGAGGAAGGACAATATGAAATAGTGACAAGTCCAAATTATAAAATAATTACTAAGAACTGAAGAGCTGCAAGTTTTTTAAACCACTGCACAAACGAAAAATTAACAAAGTCTGCAAAAGCTAAGATCTATAGACAGTTGCTTTCATGAAAATGTGAGAATTATTTGGTATTAATTATTTGCTTTCCAATGAGAGCATGAAAGTCTTGAAAATTCGACTTAACAACCATTTACTGAGCACAGGCTATTTATCCATTGCTG
Source organism: Aethalodelphis obliquidens (assembly GCF_003676395.1). Classification (NCBI taxonomy): domain Eukaryota; kingdom Metazoa; phylum Chordata; class Mammalia; order Artiodactyla; family Delphinidae; genus Aethalodelphis; species Aethalodelphis obliquidens. The sequence goes on along the minus strand of NW_020838032.1, from coordinate 4,557,716 downwards.
TCTCAAATCTAAAAGATATAGCCATGTCCTTAGAAAAGCTTATACTAAAAAGAGAGAGATACAGAAGCAAAGAGTACAGGTAATGATGATGGGGCTGGTAGAGAAAGGGAGTGCTAGAGGGGCACCTGTGGCTAGCCTCAGAAAATGATTATTATGCTACCACTTTTAAATTCCACCTAGACTCAGAGTTAATGGTGGGTTGTGCACCCTGAAATCCAGATGTGCATATTCCATTTTGTTTATTCTAGAAAATGCAAGGAAGATAAACTTCGGTTCAAGGTAGCTCTAAAAAATTGCACACCCCAAAATCAGGGAAGTTCAAAAGGATATTATTTTTCATTATACATATAAAGACATTCCACTTCGTCGTAATTTCCAGCAATTATTAGGAATCACTCTTTACTATTTCTGGGGTCTCAAAGTATTGGATGTTAACTGTCATGGGCAGTCTGCTAAGTATTCATTTTCTGACTGCTATCTTCAATACCCTAGTAAAAGAATCTCTGACAGACTATTGGAACACTAAATATAGTGCTGACATGGTACAAAATCTTTAAAAATGCATCTCTTGTCAAGGTTTCTGGAAGACAATCCAGGTCAAAGGCACATTGCCCGAAACATGAGGTAGATAACTGCTCAGATTATTCAACTGGAGAGTGGGGCGGGAGGAGGGGAGACCATTAAGAAAGAAATCAATCAGAAATGGATTTTTATTCTCAGAGTGCTGTAGAAAGCACAGACTTCCCTCCAAGTCTCTGTCTTTTTAAATGTGACATCTCATCCATTAGAAGCTCATCATGCAATTATTTGTCTTTTTATTTCAACTTGCTTCTACAGGACAGCAGTGCTGTGTTTGCAAAACCTCACCATGGAAAACGAATATGGGAGAAAGAGAAGATCTGAACAGAGGCACAGTGAAGAAGTAGGCGCCATTTGTCTTTGACAACCTTACTTCCCTTTCAAATGCCCTCCATACCCACCTGTCTCAGGATGGCTGCCCCCAGAAGCAGAAACCCCCGCCCCCAGCAAAGAAGAAGGAAGCTGGGGTATTTGTCCACCAACCTCATCCCTACTGGCTAGGCTGTTCCCAAAGGCATTAACTACCCAACTCTTCTGGCCCTCCCCAAAGGTGGTCAAGAGAAAGTCCTCATGTGGACAGTGGCAGGTTTGCAGTAGGAGGTTGTGGGTATGCACTAGAATGGTTTGTGCCACAGTTATATGGATAGGATATGAACAGAGTCTGCTGCACCATCCCAACTTGTATTTGCTCAGCATTCCCAAGCCATGTTCTCTGCATGTCTCTTTCTCCTTCCCCAAACATTTTAAAGTTAGTTATCTTTTGTTCTGTGTGTGGGGGGAGAGTATGGGAGAGAACACTTGAGCATGTAGTGACATTAAAAAATCTGAATAAGAATTATTTTGATGCGGTTTGGACCACAGGGAAGGGAATTGGTGGGAGTTCAGGGAGAAATTCATGTCTTGTATTTGTACTAAGTAACTCTGCTTTGGTTAACAATAATGACCAATGGGAATAATTCAGTGAGACTTGTTTCTTCTTGTCATCTTATATCACTGACCAATACCTGCCTAATGTCCCAGGTAAAAAAAGAGAAATCAGTTAATTTACACACTATGTTTTATTTAAGGCTTCTATTCCTAAAGGAAAAAAATTTATGAGTAACCTAAATTTAACTGGGGCCCCATGTGGTCCAGTCTCGGGATGGTGTCATATTAAAAGAAACAGTTGGTTCTGATCAGACAAAAATGAACTTAAAACACTTCAAATCTTTTCTGAGTCCTTTGGACCTTTATGCACAGGAAACCATTTTTACAATTTTCTCTCCCCATCTCTGCCTTCTCAGTATCATTTGCAGGAATGATATCTGTTCCCCAGCAACTCCTTTCCACTCTTTATTTCCCATACCTCAAAGTTCTCCAAATTTCAATCCTCACAACTTGTATCTCTCCTCACCCTGGCTGCCTGCCTTTTTTGTAAGATCAATTAAGACTCTTTATCATTCTGGGTTTTTTTAGTAGTTGTTCCTTTTTCTATTGCATGTAATCTCTACAACAAATGCTATCCAGAAGCATCTTTTCTTCCCTCAAGGAGTCACAGTGAGATATGTGTTTGCTGGGGGCAGTGAGGAGGGTGTACATATGAAGGAAGGAAGGTAGTGAATACTGGTTTGTTGTCTATCAATCTGTATCTACCTATATCTATCTGTCTATTGGAAAAGCACTAAAACAAATGTAATAGAGAGCTCCTCATTTCCTCTTGACTTCTACCTTCACCCTCTTTTCTTTCTTTTTGCCAAATACCTCTTCTATCTCATGAACGTTGAATAGGCAATAAACTGCAAGATTTGCATAAACAGTTCTTGGAGAATACTGTTCTGGTAGTTATTGAGTGAGGAACATAAAATAGGAACGAATCCCAACTATGAGTTTCAGTTATAGTTGCAAACTGTAAGGCAAAATGGCTAAGACAGGGCTTTCATTTCCCCGATGCTGTGAAACTCTGCCCCTGCTTTCCTTGGGGAGCCTCCAGGTCCACAGCTGTTCCCTGAATCTAGGAATTATCTGGATAAAGCCTTACCAAACTCCTTTAAGTCCCTTAAATCATTTTCTTTTGACTCTGTATATCTACATACGCATGTGCAGATATACCTATTCATATACATGTGATGCATACGAAGACAAGTTAAAATTATAAAGCACTTTCGGATTCACTATACTTACAAAATACCAATGACGTAAACATGAGTATGAATTATTTTCCTCATTCTACAGGTGAGAAAATTAAAGCTTGTTACTACATATTCAAACCTGGGCCTCCAAGTCCCCTGAATTTCATTGTAGTACATCTTAACATTCCATGTTAGTTTTGAGGATTACCAAAGGACTTTGCCCACCTCTCTTTATTCTATGTGCTCAGGGAGCACCCTAAAATTCAGGACAAAATGTAGACAATCCAGTGTCTTGGCACCAATGGTCAAACCCTGTGTTAGGCTGTATGTGTGTGTCTGTGATCACGTCTGTGTTTGCATGAATAACATGTGATCACATATAACCCTTTCTCATTGTGGAAAAGTTGAAAGTGCAGAAAATTATGAAGAAAACAAAATCAACTTTAATTCAATTAATCAGTCATAATCACTATTAATAGTCAATGTATATCTTTCATAAACACTCACTTTTGTGAATTTTTATACCCTTGATATCAAAACAAGACACAGATAGTACAGGAAAGGACAATTATAAGCCAATCTCATTCAAGAATAGCAACACAAAATTCTAAATGAAAGTATTATTGAGCTGAATCCAATAATTTATAAATAACACACTGTGAATGAATTGATTTGTTCCAGAAATTTAGGTTTGATTTGACATTATACAAATCATTATCATAATGCACCACATCAAAAGATTGAAAACAAGAAGAAAGTATGACCTCAATAGACAAAGAAAAAGCATTCAAAAAATCCATGTTCATTATGAGAGAAACATTATGAGAGAAACATTAAAGTGGAAAAAGAGGGAACCTTCCCTAATCTGATAAAGTGTATCTACCATAAATATCATATGCAATAGTGAAATAGTAAAAGCATTCTCTTTTCTATCAGTAATAAGACAAGGATGACTACTTCTCTTCAGTATTTTCTTGGAGGCTCTCGCCAGCATAGCAGGCAAAAAGAAATATAAACGTATACTAATTGGAAAGGAACAAACAAAACTGTTACTCTTTACGTGAAGACACTTCACATCACATGTCATCAGAGAAATGCAAAATAAAACAATTAAAATTTAATTGTTAGAATAACATTCTACTCACCTATCAGAATGGCAAAAATCCAAAATACTGACAATATCAAATGCTGGCGAACATGTGGGGCAATAGGCACGTTCATTCACTACTGCTGGGAATGCAGAATGGCGCAGCCACTTTAGAAGACAATTTGGCAGTTTCGTACAAAGCTAAACATACTCTTACCATATGATCAAGCAATCACTCTCTTTGGTATTTACCCAAAGCAGTTGAAAACTATGTCCACACAAAAACATGCACACAGATGTTTATAGCAGCTTTATTCATAACTACCAAAACTTGGAAGCGACAAGATGTCTCTCAGTAGGTGAATGCATAATTTTACTCTGGTGCATCCAGACAATGGACTTTTATTATTCAGTGCTAAAAAGAAATGAGCTATCAAGCCATGAAAAGACATGGAGGAAAGTGAAATGCACATTACTAAGTGAAAGAAACCAATATGAAAAGGCTACATACTGCATGATTCCAACTACAGGACATTCTGGAAAAGGCAAAACTCTGTAGATAATATTAATAGAAAGGTCAGTGGTCATCGTGGGTTGGAGGAGGAGGAAGGAATGACTACGTGGAACACAAGATTTTTGGAACAATTGAAACTCCTCTGTATGACACTATAATGGTGGGTACATGTCATTACACATTTGTCCAAACCCACAGAACATCACCAAGAGTGAAACCTAATGTGTACTATGGACTCTGGGTGATAATGAGGTGTCAGTGTAGGTTCATCAATTCTAACAAATGTACCATGCTAGTGGGAATCCTGGGAGAAAGAATTAATCAAATGCTAGAAAATGTAAGTGGTCCTTTACCTGCTGACATCACAGGAATAAGCTACTATTTCTAAGTTATGTTCAGAATAAAAGCTGTTTTTGTTTTTATTTTATTTTATTTATTATATATTATATTTGAAAAGACTATTAAGAAAGGGAGCACATTGTACCTTGAGCCTGAGCTCTGGCTTGAAACAGCCTTAAGATTTTGAAATCTTAGCAGGAATGACAGAAGCTGGAAAAAATGCCACTTCTAACCTACAGTTTTCTGAGTTTCAGGAGGTAGAGCTTTGAAGCCACCTCCAATGCAGGTATTCCTTTTTCTGGAAGTCAACTCAAATATCAAGCAGAGGCATGCTCATGGGAAATCAGAAGTTTGAGGATCAGAAGAGTGCAGGGGGAAAAAAAAAATCTTGGGTGGGCTTGGTAGAGCTCAACCTGAACTGAAGGGCTAATGACCCACATATGGTTCTGCTTCGCTCTAAACAACCCAGGTTCAAGAAAATATTTTAAATGAGAGGAATCATGCTTTCTTTGTAATATGTAGGGAGAGATGCAGTGGAAATTACTTCCCACCCCTTCCATCCTGACTTTTTGTTTATCTTTTTTAAGGATGTGGCATTATTGTGATTGTGCTGTGGGGACCACACATTTGTGAGTTTGGGTCAGTGTGTCCCAATAGGGACACAGATATTTTTAAGTCATCAATGATCCCAGGAAAAGGAGGGTCCAAGGGAGAAAATTAAGACTTCGAAAACTGACCTTAGAAGGAAGAGGAACAATTTCTTCTCTTTGAGCCTTATTTTATTGGTTGTGGAATCTGAAGGCTTGTTTCTGGAATTTTCCAGCCAGTGAGGGAACGATGGCTTCTCCCACAAGGAGGCATCCAAGGGAAAACAGAGAGAGGCAGACCTAAAGTCACCTGTTGAGCCTGGGCCAGAGCCTGTGGGTTCTGAAAACAGTCGTCCCTCCACCTGGAGTATCCAAACCTTCCATCCATTTCCCAGAACACAAGTCAGGCTCTAACATTTAATATGATTTCACTGAAGGCTTGAGAGAGGAACCTTTCATTGGATTTTATTAGACCAGTGGTTCTCAAGGTGCAGTTCCCAGTTGAGCAGCATCAGTATCCCCTAGGAATACAGATGTTTGGTTCCCATCCTACATTACTGAACCCAGAACTCTGAAGGGGGACTGGGGCTCAGCAATCTATGGTTTACCAAGCCCTCCAGGTGATTCCAGTGCACACCCAAGTATGAGGACCACTAGGTCTTCCTAAAATTTCACCCAGGTGAGGGGCATTATGTAGAATATCACTTTTAGTGTGTCCTCATTTGAACACTCTGCCTGTTGAGGCCAGAGGCATAGTCATTTTGCTGTTCAGCTAATATTTCTAGCTATCTGCTCTCTGGGCACATAGTGGGATTATATTTCCTGGCCCCCGTTTGGTTGACTGGGACCACAAACTTGCCATAGTGCCTCAGACTTGCCCTTCATAGTGATGTTCAAGACAGTGGCTGTTCCATCAGCCTGGATCTTGGAGCCAAGAGACATAAAAAGGGCCCCCAACCTGTGTTCCTACAAGCCACTAAGATTTGGTGGTTATTTGACTGCAGCATAGCTTGTATTACCTGAATAATATCAGGATAACTGATATTACCTGAAACTATGACATGTCCTGCAATTTCTGTCAATGTATCTTATTTCAAATATCCTGTCCCATTTTTAAACCACAAGTCCCAATTTCTCTGTCAGTCACACACAGTTCGTTGATTGTATCTTCCTTGATGAAATGTGGAACATATCCCTTGTCCCCGATACGATCTAACACAGAGCTAGGGACACAGTTGAAGCTTAGTATGTATTTACTTATTGATCCACCATAATCCACATCCGTCCTGAAAGAATATTCCTGCTTAATAGCCTATGTTTCTGTCTGTAAAAATCCATCTACCACAAAGCCCCCCTCATCGTTTCCCCTTCTATCTAAAGGTTTCTTTCCCTCTTGATAGTACTTAAATCCAGCATGTGAGTTTCTTTGCTTTGTTTTAATTATTAACTGTGATTAGATACTCCAAGCGTTCTGGAGCAACTGGGCAATTGAACATGTATAATTTTCCTGATTATTTCCCTGACTCAACCAGGAACAAATAGAAACAAACAACAGAAGTCAAAGAAGGAGTGTTTTCTCAGCTAGATCACCGTGGGTTTACACCTCTTCCCCATTTGCACTAATGAGAATTACATGAGTAATTTCCCCATAGTCAACACAACCCCTGAAGTCCTTTCAGTGCTTTCTAAAGTAGTAGCAAGAATTTAAAGCTATTCTAGTGTATGTAATTAAAAAATATCAACTACCTTGGAGCACGTGTGAGCCTAAACACCTTTCCAGAATTGGACCTTGAGCTTCTGAAGATATGGGATTAAGTTCATCCTCTTTGAATCCTCAAGTCCTAGCATAGAACCTGGAACATTCCAAGGGCTCAGTACATGGTTTTTGCTGAATGCATAAATGAATGGAATCAAAGCTTTCCTTTTAATTACTTCACTTAGAAAAAACTAAAGAGCAAATCTTGGTTAATGACCCCTATGGGAGAAATATAATTACAAATCTGTCCCTTGCTCTATTCAAGGCTCTTTGTTTAAGAGTTTCTGCCAAACCATTAAACCCTGAAAATGTGTTTATATCATCCCAGGAACCCCATTCTGCCAGTATCTTTTCACACATTAACAACTCTGATAAAGACCAAAACCTCTATTTAAACAGATGATGGACCTGTGACCAGAAGACTAGGAACATGTGACAATAATTCTTACAATATTTTTCAGCAACTGATGATACTAATTAAGCAAGCAAATGAAACCAATGAAAAACAAATACTTTAATCTAAAAAAGAATGATGATTACACGATTTCCTTAACTCCACAGTTCATGCTAAGCAGTCAAAGTAGCAATAGCATAAGGCTCCCTGTGGCCATAGAGATTTCAAGAATTTACCGTGGGATATTTAAATATTTCACCTGACTCTGATCCCATAGACCAAAGTTGACCAAAGGACTCTATTCTCTGGAAGAAGCTCTGACAAAGGAAACTCTGGAGGAAATGAGATGGCTGTTCCCTACCTCACCACTTCTTTCTTCATGTCTGTTCTTATGTAGAATTCTTTTCTGGGTAACTAGGATTTGGAAGTCCAATGAAATAACTTGCTAGCTTGCCCATTGACTTGCTAAAAATCTTTTCACTGTGCCTTAATTAAAGACTTGGTTGAAATACAAGTTTCTATTTTCAAATATAATTAATCATAGAGTAATTTATACTTCAGTATGAATTAGTTTCTATACCATGCATTTTTTCCTGAATCCTTTGCCCACTTAGAATAACAGAATAGTAAGCAACTCAGTTATATTCAACACTTCTTATTTTGTTTCCTATATAGTATGTGAACAATTATTGTACTAGAGAGAGTTTACCAGTGAACAGAGAAAGCATTTGTCCATGTGACTTTTTTTATGTTTACTAGAATGAGATCATTAGAGCATAAATATATTCCTTTACATTGTCCTCTTTTGATTAGGATTATTAGTCGCAGCAACAGAAATCAACTCTGGGTGATTTGAAGCAGAAATTGAATTTACTATGAGAATACTGAGTAGTTCACATAATCACCAAAAGAGAATGAAAAAAAAAAACCTCCAACAGTGTGGGCAGGAACACCTCAAATCAGTCCAAGGAACCAGTGAGGTCACCATTGTCAATACCTTCAAGTTCTAGATGCTGCACTTACACCACCAGCCTGCTGGTAGGGGTACTGGAGACCACTGTGACCCTCACTGTCACCACTTCCCTGGAAATTCAGTCTTGCTGCTCTGCTACTGCTACCAAAATGGGTATTTTCTGGCCTCCACTAGCTCCCATTTCAAAGTTTCAGGCCCCTTCTCCTGGTGGACTTCATCCTGTGCCTGCACAATGCAGCAAAGGTGACTCAGAAAGCCATTTTGGCGCCTGACATGGAAGGCAAATTCTGCTTCCAATGAAGACTCATGAAGTAAAGATAGTGACATTTTCTTAAAAGTTGTTAAAGATTATAATATCCTCCAAAGTTTAGGTTTCTGCCATGGAATATTCCCATTTTGTTAAGTTTGTTGAGATATCCCCCAAATCTGTGTGTATTTATACCTAAGTCAAAATGAATGTCAGAGAAGTTCATACCTTCAAAGACCTTGCACTGGGCAAGGCAACTATTATGAACTGGGGGGTGGGGATGGGAAAGAATATAACCTAATTTTTCTAATAATGAAGAAAGCCCAACTAGAGTTGATGAGTTGGAGACTTGAGACTCTTTAGGGAGGAAAAAAAACATGCACATTAAATGCAAGGATGAATGCACTTTCTTTTCCTCAGGTCAGGACTCATTGCCTACACTGATGTATCTACACTGTGGTTTGATTGTTGTGGAATTTCCTTGAGTGTTTTATCTACTTTATGTTATGTTGTTTCAGCAATACCTGGAGGATACCAGAGTTAAGAAACTTCATGGATTATATGCTGTTAATGTCTGCTCCAACCATATCTTAACATTTGGAATCAATAAATCCAGTGGACAAAGCACAGTGAATTAGAAGCTTAGAGGTCATTCTTGACCTCATCACTGCATCACTGCACCATGGTGGGCAGACTTAGAACATTTAAGTTGGAAATGGCTTTGGCAGAGAAAAACAAGCTTTAATATCTTAATTCCCTCTTTGTTCCTCTCCTTGTTTCCTTAATTCCCTCCTTTTTCCACTCCTTGTTACCTGCATTTCAGAACAAGAAGTGCAGATCTAAGAAGCCAATAGTGATAAGTAAGTATCAGGACATCACTGCTTGCCTGGAGACAATCTTGAGGAATGCCACATGGAGTCATGTCGACCATGACAAGTGAATTTCAAAATTTGAGGAGACATTCAATGTCATTTAGACCAAGTGCCATATGAGAATATCCTCTACAACACCCCTGACAAGCATTTACTGACATGTACTTGAAACCTCCATGGAGCCCAGTGACTACCAGGACTCCATGGTCTCCTAAATCAGCCCATCCCATTGTTGAATCACGCTCACTGTGTGAGCTCTCTACTTGTAAATCTTGATTCCACCCAATGGTTTCACTTCTGCCTTGGAGTCAGAAGAACCTCCTAATGATGGTCTTTCAAATATATGAGGATATCTGCCTGTCATCTTATCAAACATCAAGTTGTGTCAAGTCCACCTCCTTAATACATCTGGTAACTGCCCATTCCTCTCCATTCTCATTTCCATTATACCCTCTCCCGTGAATTACTCCTAGTGTCCTGGGAAATCTTCCAGCCTCCAGTCTTACCTCTTGCAATCCATTCTTTTTTTTTTTTTTTTACATCTTTATTGGAGTATAATTGCTTTACAACGTTCTGTTAGTTTCTGCTGTATAACAAAGTGAATAAGCTATATGTATACATATGTCCCCATATCCCCTATCTCTTGAGCCTCCCTCCCACTCTCTCTCTAGGTGGTCACAAAGCACCGAGCTGTGCTATGCAGCTGCTTCCCACTAGCTATCTATTTTACATTTGGTAGTGTATATATGCCCATGCTACTCTCTCACTTCGTCCCAGCTTACCCTTCCCCCTCCCCGTGTCCTCAAGTCCATTCTCTACGTCTGCATCTTTATTCCTGCCCTGTCCCTAGGTTCATTAGAACCTTTTTTTTTCTTTATTAGAATCCATATATATGCGTTAGCGTACTGTGTTTGTTTTTCTCTTTCTGACTTACTTCACTCTGTATGACAGACTCTAGGTCCATCCATCTCACTACAAATAACTCAATTTCATTTCTTTTTATGGCTGAGTAATATTCCATTGTAAATATGTGCCACATCTTCTTTATCCATTCATCTGTCAATGGACACTTAGGTTACTTCCATGTCCTGCCTATTGTAAATAGTGCTGCAGTGAACATTGTGGTACATGTCTCTTTTTGAATTATGGTTTTCTCAGGGTATATGCCCAGTAGTGGGATTGCTGGGTCATATGGTAGTTCTATTTTTAGTTTGTTAAGGAACCTCCATACTGTTCTCCACAGTGGCTGTATCAATCTACATTCCCATCAACAGTGCAAGAGGGTTTGCTTTTCTCCACACCCTCTCCAGAATTTATTGTTTGCAGATTTTTTGATGATGGCCATTCTGACTGGTGTGAGGTGATACCTCATTGTGGTTTTGATTCTACAATCCATTCTTAATACATTAACCTGAAAAATGTTTCCAAAATTTTCATCCTTTAAACAAACAAACAAACAAACAGAAACACTCAAATAGCTTCTTACTGCCTTCAAGATAAAGCTCAGTTTCTAAACCTTGTTAGCCTTTTATTGTCTGTTCCTTGTTTCTTTCTCCGGGCTCATCACTCATCATTCCTTCCCTTTCACACAATATGTATTATACTCTGAGTGACTTTGAGTTCCCAAACCCATCTTGCTCTCCCACATGGTCCTTAACACATGCCCTCTCCCTGTAATGTCCTCTTTCCCTGTCAAGTGGACCATTCCTACTCATCTTTTCAGGCTCCTCTCTCACTATCCCCCTCACAAAGCTGAACCGGGCACCCCTCCCATGGCACTCTGCTCTTAATCCATACTCTAAATATTAATGCACTGCATTAAAATCATCAATTCACTTGTCTGTCTCCACCACCAAAATGTCGCTCTGTGAAGAAGGGCATTCTACTGCCTTGCTTACTGCTGTATCCCCAGAGTATAGTTCAGTTCCTGGTATATTTCAGGAACATCATTATTCTATGTTGAATAATGAATCCAGCTTCTTCAGTCTTTCCTCATATGACTTGGTCACTAGATCATCCATGATCCTGGTTGTTCCCCTCCACCTCCACCCCATATATCCTCAGGTTTTTATCAATATTCCACCTAAAACATGACTCCTGAATTTGGCCTTGATCCTGAGGTCAATAGATGGAGGAAATAATGTTAGGAAAGAAATTTAACATTTTATGTGGCCTGTATTTCAGGTCCAGCTATCCCTCTTTCAGCTCCTCTTACTCTGAGGTCTCTCCAGACTTGGTCAGAATTCCAGAATGTAGGACCCTAATAGGTTGGTAGCTCTGCCAAACACCTATCAGAGTTTTTGTTTCTCCATATGGGCGTTAACAATAACTTAGCCATCCACTGTATAACATATGCATTAGGCAGAACTTAATCAGTATTAATAAAATATTGATGCATTTGTTTACCAGGCCAAATATTTGAAAATAGCCTGGACCATTTCCAGGTGGTGGCTTCATCTTGGAATCCTGCAGTGTGAAAGTCTTTGTTGAGTTGTGCTCTTTAATATATACTTTGTGGGTTATTTTCTTCACATATATACAATTTTATTGTTGAGTGGCTATCTCAGGCAGTAGACTCAGAGAAAACTTTTCATCTTGACAGCATTGAGGGAATGTATTCAATATATTTAAAAGTTGTTCCCAAAATCTTCCATTCTCAAGCTCTCTGTTTTAACGAATTTCCTACAAGCTCTTAAGCTTGTATACTTCTTGACCAACCCATTGCACTTTACTCTTCTTAACGTTTCTAATTATTTCTCATTATTCAATTTTTCTGTCCATTTTCATCATCATCAACACTGAGTCTAATTTCAGTCTGATAGTCCATTTGATCTGTCCTCATTAGCATTTCTTCTATGGCTTCTTAGAGTTCTTGTACACAGTTCAACCATTTTCATATATCTTAAAACTTTTACCTTTCAAAAAGGTGAATAAATGTCCACCAAATGTATAAAATTCTGTGATTAAATAACCACATGCACAGAAATGTATTCAATTCTTACAAATAGTCACTGAATTTTCCATCATTTATAACATTTATAAATAGGGTATTCACTTGACTAATGAATACCTCCTTATTAATTGGCATTATACAGGTATATCACATGAAAGTTATGCCCAGCTGCACTTTGAAAAAACTTACCTAGGAAATTTAGATGATCAAAAGACAGATGGATGAATAGAAAAAGAGGAAGAGAGAGAGAGAGACTTTCCTTTTATCCACTTCATGGTTTGAAACAAGATTTAAGATGAAAGTTTTTTCCCTTAAGAAAACTCTTACTGGGCTTCCCTGGTGGTGCAGTGGTTGAGAATCTGCCTGCTAATGCAGGGGACACGGGTTCGAGCCCTGGTCTGGGAAGATCCCACAGGCCGTGGAGCAACTAGGCCCGTGAGCCACAACTACTGAGACTGCACGTCTGGAGCCTGTGCTCCTCAACAAGAGAGGCCACGACAGTGAGAGGCCCGCGCACCGCGATGAAGAGTGGCCCCCGCTTCCCACAACTAAAGAAAGCCCTCGCACAGAAACGAAGACCCAACACAGCCAAAAATAAAAATAAATAAATTAAAAGAAGGCTCAACATTTAAAAAAAAACAAAAACTTTTACTGGGCGTAGAGTGATGAGAAGGGAGTTGAAAGCAGCCTTTCTGAAGAATAGTACCAGCTAAACAATTAAACCAATTCCATAATCCTGGTCAAGCAACCTCATATATCTAGGCCCAGTTTCCATATCTGCAGAAAGCAAAAAGTTTTATGAGGTTTTTTTCCCACTTCCAAAAGTTTATGATTCTATGATATTAGAAATTATTCTGCAAATATCAAATCATGAATATGATATATATATATTATTACAACTGAGGGAAAAGATGTGTAGAAGGGAGTGGGGTGGTGTGGGGTGGGAGAGAATGTGGTAGAGACTGCATACAGACAATCAAAACATGTATTATTAATTGTAAAAACCTGGTTTAGTCAGAGGCCAGATGAACAAGGCCTGTAAGCCAGGAACCCAGAAATGTGATGGATTCCGCAGGACAGAAGAATCACAATGACAAGATGAGACCATCTGGATAAGTAGATTGGATTAAAAAAAAAACAGTCAACACTTATTGGGCAATTAATCATTGCTCTCTAAACACATAGAGAATAACTGTGAGGATTGAAAGAGTTAATATTTGTCAAAGCACTAGAACAGTACTTAGCACGTTGTAAGTGCTCAATAAATATTAGCTGTTACTATTAACAGTTATACATATTTTATACTAGGTATATTCCTAGAAATATCATGAGACTCAAACATTATCCTCAAATGCCTTGATCTGTTGCTAAGCCTCAGAAAAGTTGAAATGTCCACTGACCCACTGGAATTTGGAAATTCCTTTTACTCCTTCAGCCTCTCCCAAGATGAGTGTCAAAAAGTAGAGAAGAGAGGGCTTCCCTGGTGGCGCAGTGGTTGAGAGTCCGCCTGCCGATGCAGGGGACACGGGTTCGTGCCCCGGTCCGGGAGGATCCCACATGCCGCGAAGCGGCTGGGCCTGTGAGCTATGGCCGCTGATCCTGTGTGTCCGGAGCCTGTGCTCTGCAACGGGAGAGGCCACAACAGAGAGAGGCCCGCGTACCATGTAAAAAAAAAAAAAAAAAAGTAGAGAAGAGAGATGAGATGATTCTAAAAGACTTTTCTTATCTCTACAAAGAGCAAGGCCATGGGATTGAGTGGACACAAATGCTAAGTGAGTGTGTCTTGGGTGACTCTTGAAGGGAACTGAAGTGACATATATCAGAGGGCTTCCAGGGACAATCCTGAGAAGGGATCTAGAGCCTAAAGTCCCACAGGAGGTAAAAGGCTGTTCTGAGCCTGAGATGGCCCAGAAATTTTCATTGGTCCTTCCCAGTTTGCACTCATGTGAAGTGTATTCCACAGCGTTACTTGTCAATGTGAAGAGTGTGTGGAAGGAATTCAACTGAGCAGGAATGGCCCTTCCTGGACCTTTGGGGAAATATTTCCCAAGTGTACCACATTCCAAATGACCTGGATGGATCATGGGAAGCATGAGGTTGGGGTCCTTGCATGGAAGTAATACTCATCTTGTTAAGTTAAATTATATTTCCAAATGTTCTAAGGAAGCCTGATTTTTTTTTAATGATAAGATCAATGATTTGGTGAAGTGAATGATCCTCTTGTGTAGTGAGAATAATTATCTGTTTTATCTATTGGTATGAGTCTGGATTTTCACATTTTTTTACTGTGGGATAAGCTCTAATGTAGTGGTTTCATAAAAAGTGCCTCCAGGGCTTCCTTGGTGGCGCAGTGGTTGAGAGTCCGCCTGCCGATGCAGGGGACATGGGTTCGTGCCCCGGTCCGGGAAGATCTCACATTCACGGAGCGGCTGGGCCCGTGAGCCATGGCCGCTGAGCCTGTGCGTCCAGAGCCTGCGCTCCTCCCGCAACGGGAGAGGCCACAACAGTGAGAGGCCCGCGCACCACAAAAAAAAAAAAAAAAAAATTCCTCCAAAATTTAATGTGCACCTAGATGTAAGAATATTTGTGATCTTTGTCACAGGTGGCAATCTTGGTAACACAAGAAGCATCCCCATGAGCTTCAGCTCTTCACCTAAGTAGACAGAATGTGTCTGTGTATGTATTTATCAGTATTCACTACTATCACAAAGAACCCTAACTTTTCAATGGCTTAACATAGTTTTGAAAATTTATTTCTTGCTCATGACTCTGTTTGCAATGAGGTTTTCCTCCAAGTGATGACACAGGGATCCAGGCTGCTTCCTTCCTGTAGCTAAGATTTCATGGAAAGGGATGAGTACAGAGAATATGCACCTAATATTAACACCTCAGGTAGGAATGGCATGTATCACTTCTGTTCACACACTTTGGAAGAGAATTAACAACATGGCCCTACCTAGATACAAGGGGTAGATGGGATATATATCCTCTGGCTGAGCAACCACTGGAAAGGAAAACAGGGACACTTGGTGGTCAGCTACCCATTTTTGTCACAGTTGTCCATAAATAAGGACTCTCTCGGAGTACCTCTGCTCAATGATAGAGATGTGAGAACTTCAACATCACTCAGAAACCTACAAAATAGGCAGATAGTATAAAACACAGGTGTTATCAGAGAATCACTCCTCATATATGTATAAATATTAGGCTTATATTTGGTTTTATGATTGCATACAATTTCTTGACTTTGAACCACTAATCCAACTAGAGAAAAAATTTGGTCTATTCTATTCCAGTGAATTAAATCAAGCCTGGCAATTTTTTTATTTGCTTGTTAAAATCTCAGTCACTGATCACAGTTCCAAGCTTTCTAGCTCTCAGTCTCCCATCACAATCCCCTACTTCAATTTTCTCTTAGATATAAGTTTCAAACTATAGATATATAGTTTCAGACTGTGTCACACTCATCTTTCCATGGGTAGAGAGGGAGAAGAGATGGTGGCATATCTGTTTGCATGGCAGTCATGAAGCAAGAACAGAATGATATAAGAAAGAAGCATTCAGAAATCAAAAAAACACAGGTTTTTGAAATTAAAAACATGTGAGCAGAGGAGAAAAATATCAGTGGAAAGCTTTGGAGGTAAAATTAAGAAAATCTCCCTTAACCTAAGTAAAACTCAAGCATATAAAATAAGAAGTTAACAAATCTGGAAGATCACTAGTTCAGAAGCTGAAACATCTGAATAACAGAAAATCCAAAAAGACAGAATAAATAAAGTGTAGGGAGGAAATATTCAATAAAATAATTCAAGAAGATTATGAAGACCTGAAAAATATATTCTTTCACATTAAGAGAGCCCCTTAATGCTTAGCACAATAGATGAAAACAGACTCACACTAAGGTACATCATTGTGAAATTAAAAAAACACTGGGATCAACAAGAAGTCCTAAGAGTTCAACAGAAGAAGTAGAAATTCACTTAAAAAGTATTAGTAATTAAAACTGAGTTGGATTTTCAAGAGCAACACTGGAAGTTCACAGACAGTGGAAGAATATCTTCAAAATCCTGAAGAAAATTATTTTCTATCCTAGAATTCTACACCTACCCAAACAGTCAAGAGATAATGATTTGAGAAGATAGAATAAAAACATTTTCAGATGTTCAATGTCTCAAAAAATTTACCTCCCACAAACTCTTTCTCAGGGAGCTACTGAAGAATGTATATTACCTAAAGGTGAGAATAAACCACTAAAGAAGAATTCATAGAACACAGGTGATAGAAGAAACAACACACAAACATACACACACACACACACACACACACACACATGCACACACACAAAGAGCTAGGGGAATCTTTAGGATGATGATAAAGAGGTTCCCAGGATGGTTGATATGCATCAAACACAAAAGGAAATGACATAGTGGAACAAGTTCAAAAATTGTGGCCAAGGACAATATAAGACTTCATACCTATAGCTGCCATCCCCCTAGAAAAAAGAAAGGCATAAGGAGAATCAATGGAACCAGCACTTTTACTAATGATGTCCAAGAGATGATACTATATGGCTGAAATACAATGATAAGGCAATAAAGTATAAGTACATATATTATAACATATATACACATTATATTTATATAATACATATACAGTATACAATAATTCTCAATGATAAACAAGAAGCAAGTAACGTTATCTCTGGAGAAACGAATTTGGTGCTAAGAGAAAAGAGGTGTAAGAAGGATTTAATTTGCATTCTATGATTTTATTCCTTTTAGAGATTTACTATGTGTGCATGTTACTTATTCATAAAAGTTGTGACATAAAATGCATTCTCTTAAAAATAATAGATATACATATCTTTGACTCAACAATTCAACCTCTCAGAAATGATCCAATAGTTAACATTTGCATATGTAAAATCATGTAAGAGAATATTTGTTGCAGCATTTGTTGTAAAAGGAAAAGACTAGAAGTGATCTAAATATCCATCAAAAGGAGTCTGGTGAAATAAATTCTGTACCACTGCACAGTGAAACACTGTGTAGCCTTGTAAACGAGAATGGGAAAATTCATTAAGAACTGATGAGGAATGATCTCTAAGATACATGGCTAAGTAGAAAAGGTGACTATAGTCAATAATACTATATTTATATTTGAAAGTTGCTAAGAGAGTAGATCTTAAGGGTTCTCATCACAAGAAAAAACTGTAGCTATATATATTGGTGATGGATATTAACTAGACTTATTGTGGTGATCATTTCATAATATATACAAATATCAAATAATTGTGCTGCACACCTGTAACTAATATAATATCATATGTCAATTATACCTCAATTTTTTTAAGAAAGAAAAAAAAGGTAAGGCAGTAAAACATATATATAGTATGCTACCATTTTTGCATAAAAAGAAAGAAAATAGAATATGTATTTGCACTTTTTATATGTGCATAAAATAGCTGTAGGTAGAGAAAACACCAAAAAAGATAACGTCAGTTGCTCCTTTATTTTCTTCATAGCACTGTCATTACATGACATTACCTCACATATTGATTCAATTATGTGTTTATTTTCTGTTTCCTCCACTAGAATGTAGGCATCAGAGGGGCAAGACTCAGCCTGATAAATTCACATCTGCATTCTCTACAACTAGTGTCTGGCACACAATAGGTGCTCAATAAATGCTCGTAGGATGTTGTTTGAAAGGAAACAAGCCTTTTCTCTGTGATGTGACCCACCCTGTAGATGGATGATGAACAGTGATCACAAGACTTCAAAGGATATTCTAGCTTCAAGGCAAAAAAAGAGCCAAACAAGAATTCACAAGAAACTGTTAATGGAATAACAAGGAATGTAAAATGTCAGCCTTCATCTATTGGTAATTGTTACAGCATATTCTGTCTCTGACTGAATGTTCCACAAACAACCAATTAAGGTAATCTTCATCACAGGAGGTAGTTGGAAGAAGTCAAAGCCACAACATGTTTCAAACAGCTGGGGAACAGCAGAAATACTGGAGGAAAAAAAAAAACACATCCTGTGAGCTGGTGTTTTCGTAGAATTTAAAAATAAATGTCAGGAGATGGAACACAATCATTCATGAGGCACCAAATTAGATTCTTGGGTCGCTACAGTTGTTCAGAGGACAGAACAGAGATTTCTAGAGGTTAACTTGGCAATGAATGAGCAATTGCTTGTGGATATTTGTTAGTTTGTAAAGGTAGTCATGATTCAAATTCACAGGTCATAATACTTCTAACATGTTTATCATTTGTCCTATCCTTAAATGTATATTTAAAATAAAAAATATTCTCACAAAATTCTTCACAACAGGACACAAAATCTTTCAGATTTTTCAAACTCTTTTTTTTTTTTGCGGTACGCGGGTCTCTCACTGTTGTGGCCTCTCCCGTTGCGGAGCACAGGCTCTGGACGCGCAGGCTCAGCGGCCATGGCTCACGGGCCCAGCCGGTCCGCCGCTTGTGGGATCTTCCTGGACCGGGGCACGAACCCGTGTCCCCTGCATCGGCAGGCGGACTCTCAACCACTGCGCCACCAGGGAAGCCCTCAAACTCTTTTGAGTGTAGGGTTAACAGACACACCCACTCAGGCATTCACAGACCTTCCTCCATGCCCATACTTAACCTTAGTTCTGGCTTTATCCCCTTTATTCCCTTAATTTGGGGTCATGTGACGTTTCACTGCGCAGATTTAATGTCCTTCACATAGTACCCTCTGATCTCAATGACCTCCATTATTCCAAATGTAGTAGTTTCTGAACATAACCTTTGCCCATTCTATTCACATCAAGAAAGGTGATACTGATAGGAAACTAACCTGGCCTCTTGATTTCTAGTGGGCACCACTGCCAATTTCAGCAGTGACTTTTCGTTTCTTATTAGCCCAGGCATAGCAGATGCTGTCAGTGTCTGGCCTATGTTCCCTGGGCATTTCCTTCCCCTATCTGAAGGATCTGAAGTCCGCTTAAAGCAAAGACCTGCTACGGACTTGGGCCTCTTTTATTCTGACATTAGGAGTCCCCTCAGCCGACCCAGGGCAGACCAGAACTGCCAGAGAGTTAGCGCCCCTGGAGCAGACCCCACCTGGTGACACCAGCTTGGGGAGATCAGGCTGAGGTGTGCTTTACTGACTCCCTAAACTCCGCAGGGACCTGCTCAGTCACACAGTCTTGTTCGATTGCCATCCCTTCCCAGGCTCCTCAGCCCCCTTCTGGTGTCTCCTGGGGTCTACTTTCATATAAACTACTTCCGACTGAGGCCTTGTCTTGGTGTCTACTTTTGAGAGAACCCAACTGAGACAACAAACTAAGATATAAACGAGATATAAATAAATAAAATTGAGCCTCTATTACAATTTCCAGTGATGTTTGCAATTTCTTAGGATCATGTCTTCTAATACCGTATTTGTGCAAGACTGGTCTTTGAAGTTGAACAGCACCCTTCTGAAATTCAGTAATAATGTTTTCTTAAAGAAGAACTCTTACCCCTTGGTAATGGAACTTCCAACAGTTTTAAATATTGTAGTTTGTCTGGAATGGGATGTTGACATGGTTTAAAGGAAACAGGCACACAAGCTTGAGAGACTTCTGAGTAAGGCAGAATGGTGCTGGGAGCTAAGGGTTTAATTTCAATGCAGAATTCCTGTTAACGTCTTCAAGGCATGCCCAGAGCACTGCCAAGTACTAAGTGTAGTTAAATAAAAGTTGTGATTCTTGCCAAAATAGATTTTGTAGTTGAAGAAATAGGCATATAATACTCACTCTAAAATAGACTTAAAATAGCCACTTATTCCTCCAAATTTATGCTTTCAGCTAAAAAAATAATCAAGATTGTACCTTAGTCACTTTACTACTACTACTTCACAAAAAGGAATGGAGAGTTCATAAAAATGCATCCTGGTGCTGTGTTCTGAATGTTTGTGTCCCCCCAGAAGTCAAATGTTGAAATCCTAATGTCCAATGTGATGGTATTAGGAGGTGGAGCCTTTGAGAAGTGCTTTACGTCATGGGGGTGGAGCCCTCATGAATGCAATTAATGCCTATATAAAAGAGAATCCACATGGTTCCCCAGTTCCTTGCTCCAGGTGAGGATACAATGAGAAGTCTATGACCCAGAAGAGAGCCCTCACCCAACCATTCTGGCACCCTGATCCTGGACTTTCAGCCTCCAGAACTGTGAGATATATATTTCTGTTGTTTATGAGCTATCCAATCTCTGGTATTGTGTTATTGCAGCCAAAGCAGACTAAGTAATGACTATATACCTTTCAAACTATATTCAGATGGTGGCAGCAATGACAAGAAAAATCACATTAGTACTAACATTTGTTACAGCGTTTCTTAATTTAGCAAGTACTTTCTCTAACAAGTAGACCTCTGTGTGTGACCAGTATGTTACACAAACATAGGATCTCTCCAGTGGAATTTATTCATTGTCACTAGGCAGCCTGTCCTTACAACCCAACCAGAATGCAATGTCATGCGATGCCAATGTCCGGCCTCATGAAATAACTCCTTGCAACTCTAATGGAAAAGGCTTATCAAATTTGTGAGTGATAAGAAGCTAGATGGGAGAGTAAATACGTGGAAAGAGAAAAGCAAAACCACAAAAGATCTTTACTGGCTATCATAATATTCCTATTATGTTCATTACTAACTGAACAACTGGCATTGATCATGCATAACAAAAACAAACAATTTAAATTGTTTCTCACCACTCCCTTCTAATCTTGCTCCATTAACTCATTCTTTACTGTCTATGGATGAAATCTTGGACCTGTCCTGTAGCATTTCAGATCGCTCTCAGAAAATAATCAAATAGTTACTTTACTAGGGTATGAGAATGTCCAGCCCAGTTTAATAACCACAGAATTCTCAGTCCAATCCAGGGTAATTGTCAAAGCTTTGAATTCTTATCCAGTTAAAGCTTTTCCCTACCTCCACCCAGCTCAGGTCTGATTTGGGTTTAGAAGTCTAGAATGAGGGAGTGAGTGAGTCAGCTTCTTCACTATTTTGTAGCTTCACTCCCACTCAGTGGCTATGGTCCCTCTAGTTTCTGGTCCCTCTGGGAATGGAGCAGGTGGAATGAAAAGAGGAATGTGGGCTAAGAGTTCTGTCGTGACTGGCAAACGGTTATCGTCATTGCTGCTCTCTGAGCATGAGGGAAGTTCAAAGCTAATTCTCTTTTGTGGGTTCCTCAGAGATCCTCTGCTGGGGACTTCCACTTGGCAGGTCCCTCGACTGGGAAATGCCTTTCTCCCAGCTTATCTGTTAAGACTCCTCCCCCATCCTCAGGGCATTCTGGTGTTAGTCCCTCTGTTCACCCTGTAGGACTTCAGTTGGACAAGACACTTTTTAAGACAACCCAGACCAATTTCCTATTGCAGGGTCCACACCTGAGCCATGGAAACATGGACTTTGCCCTTGTTCATTGAATGAGCAGCTTTCTCCACATGTAGCTCTGTTGCATCCCATTTATCTGCACATGGCCTCCTGCCCTTAGAATTTTCCAGGCAACCCCAGTCCTTGGGTTCCCAAACTCGATGGGATGCCTTAAAGTTCCTCTCACATAGTTTGAACTGAGAGAGGTAAGTCCACACCTCTCTCCATGGGGGCAGAAAGTCAGTGCCCAAGGATTGCAACAACACTCCTCCACCTTGCCTCTTTTGTGCCCAGGTAATGGATGATAGGCTAGTGCTGACCCGACTTCTATAATACCTTAAGGGTAGTCTGCATTCTGCATGTGTGCTCTAACTGCTCTGTCTAGGAAATTTCGGTATTTGGGGCCTACTTTATTATTCACTGCTTTTGTAGACTCGGCCAAAACTGAAACAAAAAAGGTCTCCTTTCACATACTGTATAATAATATAAAATTTAATGATGGCCTAATGCGGGGAAGAAAATTATATTCACTAGAAATTTTGAAAGAAGAATGCTGTATTTGTTTAGAATAAATTCCATGAGAAAGAAGCTGAGGCCCCCAAGGGACCTGATTGTGGGTAGAATCTCCTTACATGGCAAAGATCATAATTTTTTTTAGATTGTGCTAGGGAGGGGGGAAGCTGAAATAAAGCTAGTGAAATGGAGAAGACTATGTAGACCATATATACCCTTCCTATTATCACTCTGGGGACTTTAACATACATTAAAGCATTAAAATATCCATAGTGATAAAATGCACTGAGAGGATTTCTAGTTTAAACCAATGAAAAGCCTGATTTATGTAGTCTGTAAGGCCCAGGTAGAGTGTGATAGTTCACACTAGTGGGAGAAAGCATGACTAAGCTGGGCTTAGGAAAGCAAAGTACTGTTAAGGAGTTATCAAGACAGTACCAGGTTACAGAATTAGAATTCTACCCAATGTTAACCAGAACACTGAGTGATGGGGCATCTCCAGCCCATACACCACGGTATAGTGAGAAAAATAAGATACGATGTTTATTCCTAAAACTGACCTTCTAAGTTCCCAGTGGAGATAACTAAGATTTACAGTAGAATGATAGACCGCATTCAGCTCTCTTCTCAATCCCTGGTTCTGCCAATTTAAGTGATCTTGGCAAGTCCTTGATATTCCATCCATAACTTCAGTTTATTCATTTAAAAAATGATGCTAATGAACATCTCACAAAATTATTCTGAGACGAATTTACACTTGTGAAAATGTAATACCATACCTGGGGTATGGTAGGCATTTAATAAATGCTAGTTTCTTTTTTCCTTCCTTATTGTCCCATCATGAGTAAAAGGCATTAGGTGGTAGAATTGAAAATAAACTCAGTAAGACTCAATAATATGATATAGCTTCCCAAAATAATAATGCAAACTCAGATTGCCTTTATAGAAGCAGCATGTCTGGAATAATGGAGATGATGGCCACACTAATGCATCTGAATTTTTTTTTCAGTTCTATATACCATACTTAAAAAGGGGTAGAAACTATTTGAAGCATTTGTAGAAGGCAAATGAAGATGATTAAGGGCTTCAAAATGATTTCACTTGAGGCATTATTTTTAAAAATTGGAATGTATCTCATGAAGAAGAGAAAACTGAGTGGGGAGGCAAGAGGGCTACTGATAGTTGAAGGACCAATATATGCAAAAAGGAATTAGGTTTGTTCAGCAAAGTCCCAAGCATTGATGTTATAGCAGAAAGAATACTAGATATAGGTCAAGAGAATTCCAGCTGGATTCCTCTGCTGGCCAGTTGTGGGGTCTTGGACAAGTCATTTTGCTTTTCTGGGCCTAAATTTTTCCATCTACAAAATGCGTGTAAACTATATCAGTATCTTTTAAAGTCTTTAAAAGTATCAATGGTAAATAAATTTTGCATTGCAACCCAACACACACACACACACACACACACACATATATAACAAAATTTTACAAAACAAAATGTGTCCTTGCTACAGGTGATGTAGTCTGATATGATATTCTATTTCACTTTTATAAAATGTTGGTTGAACCCTACTAAATTGTTTTTTATAATCCACTAGTGGTTTCTGCAGTTTGGAAGGCATTGGACTATGACACCTAGAAAGTCCTTTACAATTCTGATCTTTGATAATTCTGTGAACAGTAATTGATCTTTGGAAATTTCTAGGAACTTATTTCATTTAATATATAAAAGGCCTTCCAAATAGTCAGGGAAGTCCAAAGAGATAATGAGATTCATGCAGGGTAGGATGCTCCCCGTCTTGGCAGGCATGCAAGCACAAATTGAATGACCATTTAGTTGGAATTTACAGAAGGGATTTAAACATTACGTGGTTGATCTATACAATCTTTGATTTTCTCTGCCAGTGCTGATCATAAGTGATTCGACAATTATCATGAACATTTGCTTACAAATGAAAACTAAATGTCAATGTAGACAAGTATTTAAAAATAAGACAGTGTTTTTACCATTATCCTTTCTTTCCCAAATATTTTGGAATAACTACAAAAGATTAACAAAGGATAACTGAGGAATCTGAGAAATAGAAGTTGTTTGCTGCTCATCTGTCAAGCTATATTCCAGCTTTTGCCTGTAATGTTTTTTTAAATGTTTTGTCCAGCCTGATTTTTCCTATTGCTTTAAGAAAACCATATTGGAACTACTAAATACACTTACTTGTTCAGAAATTAGAATGGCTCTAGATGAGATCACACTAATAAAAAGAATCATAAGGTTTATGAAAGTATTAACCTCCAATTGAAGCATATATCTGGTTAGGTACAATAGAGCAAGATGCTTCCATCTCTCTGAGAGAATTTGTGACATGCTTATGAAAAGGGAGGAAACAACTTGACACTTTTCCTGCTGTAGAATTAGAGGCCATGACTGAACTTGTTAAAGCAACCAATGGGTACACCTCCTTATCCCACTGTGACAATAACACTGAATGCCGGGTAACTGATTTGCACTTGGAAAATATAACTCCTTCCTACAAATTCTAGCTTGGTTTATGCCCCGAAAGTGGATAGCTCACCAGAAGGAAGGAGAAATGGTCATTCCTGGGAGAAAGCCTGCTTCAATAACCATGTCCATTTTTCTCTGATGCTCATGTTGTCCTCAGAAGTCATTTAAATTTTGCTGTCCCCACTCCCAACCCTGTCATATGGGGAAGAGGTAAGGGGCCAACACATTCAGACATTAAATTAGATTCTGTTTACATTGAACCCATATGGTTATGATTTTTGCAACTGGTTATGAGTTTGCAACTAGCCTCAACTATAACTATTAATTATCTGTTTCTAGTTGGACCAAAAAGTTAAATTTCCATCAGATCCATTCAAGTCATTTGGCTCCACAATTCACTTAATTTCCGAATTTTCCTATTTAAAACATTTTGGAGTGATAGGAGGCAAATTTATAGCCTGTCTGATAGATTGGAATATTCTATTATGCCTTACCCCTCAGATGCTTCACAATTTTCTGTCTAAGCTTACTCCAAAAGGAAAAGTAACCTCTACTAACATTTTGTTTATCATCTCCTTCCCTAATACACAATTAGGAGTGGCTCTGGAGAAGGGGGTGCTTTGTGGGCCTTCAGAAGAGAAAATATACAGACCTAGGGGTCCCTGATCATACCTCTTAGTGTTGTGGCTGTCTGAGGCAGCAAGAGAGTAGAGGCATGGTATATTAATTATCTGTTGCTGCATAATATTTAATGGTTTAAAATTTGGTGCCTTGAAAGAACAACATTTCAGTTCACACATCTGTGGGTTGACCAGGTGTTTCTGCTGGTCTGGGCTAGGTTTACTCATATGTCTCCTGCTCACCTATTTGCTATGGTCCAGCAGCCAGAATCAAGCTCTTAGGCAAGGAGGGGTTTTGCAGACTTTAGTGTTTAGAAGTGAAATCCTCAGGGCCTACTTCACTATAGATCCAGCCTATCTCCAATTTCGTTTGTGACAATTATAAGAGCCTGCATTTGAATCCATATTCAAGTTTACCAAATGATATTTTTATGTTATCTCATTTACTCTTCCCAGCTTAGACGTGGAAAAGATTTTACAGATGAGGATATGAAAGCTCCAAATATCCTGTAACTTGTACAGGATCAAATCACATTTAAATAATAGCCGAGATGGATCCCCAGTTCTAACTGTGATCTCTGTCTGGAATGCTCTCTGTCTTTTGTTTAGTTGAAAAACTCCTACCTCTCTTTGACCTAGTTGGAAAGTTGTGATTTTAAAATTCAAACACATAAATGATGACAATTACTATAAATCTAAGTAAGCCAAAAAAAAAAAAAGATAAGTAAAAAGATGGTTAGGGACATAGGAGGCCTTTTCCTGCACACACCTTAGAGAGAGGAAGGGACTAAAACTGTCTGACAGATGGGAGGGGAAATGCCAAAATACACTACAGATGGGGAGAAGTATTTAGAGATCTTATGTTAAAATTCAGAGAGAAGCCAAAATAAGAACTTTTTACTGAAACTTTAATAGGGACTCTAAGGAAGATGTTTGCCTAGTTGCCAGATCCTGTAATATCAGAGGTGACAATTAGAGGCTGATCACTGCTATTTGGACAGAAAGAGCCAAGAGTGAACGCATGCCTGAGGGAACTTCTAGGTAAGGGGCTGGTAAGGAGAGAGAGAGAACCTCCATTCAGTGTCCTCCCACGAAAACCATTCTGTTGGTCTCAGTTGCCAGAACTATGATGCTTTACAGTGGGGAAAATTAGATCTTCCAGTCCCATCAATTCTGCCTGGTACATATGGGTCAACCAAGGAGAGAATCAAAAGGAGAGAGCAAGATCATTTTAAGGGGTTGGGGTGAGGTTGAAGAAGAGGTAGGGGTAGCTGAGGAGGAAGAAGAAGGCTGACTTTGGTGGAGAGAAGTTGGAGAAGAGATTAACAGGGAGTTGTGCCAGTTGCAAAGACAAGAGTCATGGATCACAGACTCAGAAAGGCAGATAGGAAATGAAGTGTAGCCTGGGGTTCTGGGCCTCTGAAAGCTGGAGTGGCCTTTCTGACAGCTCAGCCCTCCCCTCCATTTTCTCAAGGAAGAAACAAAAGTTCAGAGAAGTAAAATGACCTGCTAGAGCCCTGGGTGATGGTGAGTTCGCCAGGACTGAAATGCAGGTGTCCTCACTTCCAGCCCTGAGACAGGAGCTGGAAGGGACGAGAGTGAGCATTGATAGAGACTACACTTTTCCAGACTCTGTAGCCAGGGCACCACATAGGCACTCCTCACATCAGTCCCTTGGGGGACATGGACATTTCTCCCTGATGATGCAACTGGGGATCAGAGAGATAAAGTGCTTACTCAAGGTGCAAAGGTAGGAAGCTGAAGATTTGGGATGAGATCCAGACTGACCCCCAAACCAGCTCCAAAACCAGCACTGTGGACACTGGGGCCTGCTGCCTCTTCACCCACGAGGAAGCAATAAGGATTCCAGTGACCAAAGGACATGTCAAAGCCAAATCAAGACAAAGTTAGGTATAACAGCCATTCCCTTTCTGCCTCCCCCTCCCGCCTTTTGGCAGCACCATATATTTTTTATCTAAAGGGAAAGAATGCAAGAAATAAATAACTTCAGAATTTTAGGACAAGGAAAATTGGAAACACCTAGAGACAAAAACTTTTACAAAATTCCGTGGTGTTTCCAAAATACATAGAAGGAATTACTCCCGAATTTTATAAGAACTCATTAGTTAAGGTTTTGACCAAGGACTCAACTTGATTCATCAATTATTTTGTTAATAAGGAAAAAAGAAAGGAATTAGACATTGGAGGTCTTCGACTCCATTGAAAGTAAAGTATAAAGTATAAAAGCAGAGTGGCAGCCTTGCTCACCCTCAGAATGATGTATAATGCCCTACGGTGTGTAATTAGAAAGAAAGTCAGTGGCCAACTGCTTGCCTATCCATCCATCCTAAAAGAAACAGTGATGCCTGTTAAAGAAGGAAGATCAATGCCACAGCATCTCATGCAAACAGGTCAAAAGGAGGCACTGGACAAGACAAAGGAAAGGAGTTTCTTTTTTGTTTTTTAGTTTTTTAAACAAGGAAAATAAGTGAGATGGCATGGAAATTTGAGGGGCTGGGGGTGTATTCTAACACTGCTCCTAATTGTAACTGTTGGCTCAAGAATGACTCAGACTCAGAGTTGGAAATGAACTTTGCAGGCTTCTGAAAAGATTAAAATCACAGGAGGTATAGAATCCAGGCCCCTGCAGGTGTCAACAACAGATTGTCCTGATAAAAGGAGTTCTGGTCTGTTCCAGGGTGTACAGTGGTGTTTGAACAGTGGAGAATAAAGAGGTGTGTACTGATTCTCAAACTGTATGGACAGGTCTGGGTCACTGACGTGTAAGGTTTCAAGGGCATCCGCGGTAAGACTTTCTCACCTTCCCTACATCACCTCATCCTCCCCCTTGAAATTCCATTTTTAGAATTTCATCATTTCTTCAGTGTGGCAATTCTAGGAGGAGAACACATCACTAATACCTCAGAAGTTAATTATAGATGAATGTTAAATTATATCAGACGCTGTTTTTCATCCACTGAGGACATCACATGATATATTCCTTAAATGTGTCAATGTGACGATTTGATTGATTTTCAGGCAACCTCTCATTCCTGGCATAAACACAACTTGGTCATAATGCTTTTCTCTTTTTATATATTCTTGGATTTAGTTTGCTAATATTTTTAGTATAGCATTTATGTTCATAAATGAGATTGGCCTGATATTTTTCTTTCTCATAATGTCCTTGCCAGGTTTTGATATCAAGGTTATACAAGTGTACTAGTTTTCTGTTGCTGCCATAACAAATCACCACAAATCTAGTGGCTTAAACAATACAAATCTATTCTCTTACAGTTTTGACGTCAAAACTCTGACACAGACCTCACTGGGCTAAAGGAAAATCAAGGAGTCAGGGCTTGTTTGTTTGTTTGTTTGTTTTTTTGCCGTACGCGGGCCTCTCACTGTTGTGGCCTCTCCCGCTGCGGAGCACAGGCTCCGGACGCGCAGGCTCAGCGGCCATGGCTCACGGGCCCAGCCGCTCCGCGGCACGTGGGATCTTCCCGGACCGGGGCACGAATCCGTGTCCCCTGCATCGGCAGGCGGACTCTCAACCACTGCGCCACCAGGGAAGCCCCCTGTGTTCCTTTTTGAAGGCTCTAAGAAAGAGTCTGGTTCGTGCTCATTCAGATTGTTGCCAGAATGCAGTTCCTTGAAGTTGTAGGACTAAGATGCCTGTTTTCTTGCCGGCTGTAAACAAAGAGTCAGTCCCAGCTTCTAGAGGCTTCTGTATATTTGTCTGGAAACCTTCATGCTCCATCTTCAAAGCCAGTCAGAGTCCTCTGTTGTCACATCTCTCTGATCCTTCTTTCTGGTCACATCTTGCTCTGTCAACAGCCAGGGAAGTTTATTAGCTTTTAAAGTCATGTGTCTAGATTGGGCCCACTTGGATAATTTAGGACAATCTCCTTTCTCAGGGACCATAACCTAATTATATCTGCAAAGTCTCTTTTGCCAAGTATGTGACATATTCCCAGATACTGAGGATTAGGTCATGGACATCCATGGGGAGCCATTATTCTGCCCACTACAACCAGTAAACCAGGGAGTTTACTCTCTTCTTCTAGTCTCTGAAACTGTTAATGTTTTTTTTTTCCTTCCTTGAATGTTCAATGAAACTTTCAGAAAAGCCACAGGAGTCTAGAATTTCCTTAGTGAAAATGTTTTTGCGTTTTTATGACTAGTAATATTGTTCATGATAAGATAGGCTCTTCTATAGTAACAAGTACATTCAAAGTCATAGTGGTATAAGACAGCAAAGGCTTATGTCTCACTCACATCACACTTGAATACAGGTTGGGCAGATCTTTTTGATAGCTACCCTCCAAGCTGCCACGCCATGATTCAGGCTTCTTTTAAAAAGTGGAGAAACCAAAATATGCATCAATAGTAGAATGGGTTAATAAATTATAGTATATTCATACTTGGGAATAATACATAGCAACGAAAATGAACAAATTATAACTACATGCAACATCTTGATGAATCTTACAAACGATGTTGTATGCAGTAAGCAAGAAATAAAGAAGTCATATAGATTTATTCCAATTATAGTAAAGTCAAAGTCAGGCAAAACTACTCTATTTTTTAGGGATGCATAAATAAGAGGTAAAAGTAAAGCAAGGAAGAAATTACATGAAAGTCAGGGCATTGGTTATCTCCAGGTGAAAGAAAATGCTTTAGATTACTCCAAGTTCTAAAACCCTCTTTCAAGGAGTCTTGAAATCTAAGACTATCTTAAATTCATGATTACCACCATCAGAAGCTTCTCCTTGCCTTAATAATGGAGTGGATCTTAAAGGTGTATTTCCCAAAGATACAAGAAAATACCTATTAAATTATTTTTAACAGCACTGCATACCAGAAGGAGGTTTTTCATATGGAAAAGAGTTTTGAAGTGGGAAGAGGCAGAGAGAAAATGTTTTCCCTCACCCTCACCTGTTGGGGTAAGATGAAGCTGTACTTCTGTTTCAACCCCTACTCTGGTCAAGAATGTTCATTCAGTTCACTTTTACTTCCTAATTCCTTGAGTGCATGTGCACACATGTGTTAATTGATGCACACTTGCACATATATGACTTACTCTAGGGGGTGACTTTCACATAGAATACAACATGAATTGTTCCCCTGAGAAATCACATGCGTGTGTGTGTGTTTGTGTTTAAATTGCCATGTGTATTATAGCCATTTATAGGTCTTCCATCATAGTACTGAGGTTTCAGTACATATTCTTTAATAACCACAGTCAAAATAATCATAGTTTAAAATCACCAAACAACAGACTGAAAAGGGGGCAGTCACATTTTACAGTCAATGTAGCCATGTTTGCAGGTCTGTTACTGGTTGGCTGTGATCGTACACAGATTTAGACTGTGTTTTCTTCAGTTCCCCGAAAGCACCCAGTTCCCAAACTGCTTTCCTTGGAACCACAGTAATCTCTAAGATATTATTAGATGTGTTATGAACAAAAAACAAAAGTGGCTTTGCTCCAAAGTAATTGAGAGAAAAGGATTAATTAAACGATGCTAAAACCTTGCTTCGACCATTTGGAGTCTCAGATGTATAATGCATCTCCAAGTAAGGACACATGGAGCATCGTTCCCAGACTTATTTGTGGTTTTGGTTTGGAAATGCTACCCTGGACTAGTGATTCTCAAATAATATTGACTGTAACACATATCAACAGAGCCAAAATAATAAATAAAAAAGACCTCAATGGCTTACTTTGGTTATCCATTCCCAATTGCCATTGAAAAGAAAAGAACATCAATGGAATTGTATGCTTTCACTTACAAGACTTACACGGGAAACATAATAATATTTTGATTCATTTTATGGTCCATCAGCAGATTTTCATGGCCCACCATAGACATACTTGAGGAACACTGCCTTGGAGCATATAGCTTTTTGTAAATATTTAAATGGCTACTATTCAATGGAACTCGCTGTAAAGATGTAAACTTGGTCATAATTGTTCATTATCTCAACCTAAATGCAATAAATTATTACAAGCCACATAGGGAATAAAAGGTCTTTTCTCTCTTTAAAAACTGTAATTTATTATCTACTGTACTAACTCTTGACTTTTAAGAATAGTATTTCCATAATCATCTATAGTTAAGTCAAAAATGTGGGATGATTTTGCAAGAATGCATGCTACAAAAAATTCCATACCATTAAATAATTATCTCATAAGCCACTTAATGAAGTATGATGAGATTTTTTACCCCATGGTTGGAGCTATTTGCCCTCAAGATAACTGAACTCAATAACCCTACAGAGTGTCAAAGGGGGGAAGTATTTCCATATGTTAAATAGCTTCCTTCTAAGGAACATGACACAAATGACCAGGGGGAGGGCTACTAAAACCACATGTTAGTCCTCTCTGACAACAGCCAGGAAACTGTGCTTGTATTACAAGACTAGTGAGTAAAGCATTGCAAGACAGCAGGAGTGGGCTCCAGAAACATTTTCATGATTGTGTGCAATCCTTGTTCCCAATCTCCTTCTCAGACTCACCTGGGCTGTTCTAGAAGGGGAACTGAGGCAGAAGTCTCACTGAGGACTAAACGGCCACAGCTTACTTGTTAACAGCCACAGGCAGATGTGCCTCTGAACCAGCAAAATGTTTTCTCTATAATTGGCTTAAGCCAGTTCCTCTTTTCCTCCATTCCCTCCCTTCAAACACACCCTGCATATTTATTCTCTGAGAGTCACCTGTTAGCTACATACATACAACATAGCCATTTGGTCTCCAGTCAGGAACAAGCTGCTACTATTGAAGTGTGTTTTAACCAGAAATAAATATGAGTTGCTGGGCAATTGCTTAGCCTAAGAGCAAACAGGCCTGCAATAATTAACTGGAGATAGTCCTTTTAATTTTTTAAAAGTTAATTCTTGGAATAGTAGGAACTCTCTTACTATTAATTTTTGGAGATAATGCTTTCTATTAGTAAATGCATCACTGTCATTTATCATGAAAACCTCTATGAAGTATGTGATTTTTACTGCGTGTGTGCAAAACAAAAAATAGAGATGTTCTAGCCAAGATTACAAAATTGAAGTTAAACATGCTTCCTGATATCTGAATTTGTTTATTCTTCCTAGAAAGAGGAGGGAACAAGTGACAAAGTAATCATATTTTCACTGTTGAAAATCTTTTGTTTAGTGGATCCACTAATTCCTTAAATATATATTGAAGATTTGCTATGTGCCAGACACAATGCTGGGTGGGGGGAGTAAGTAAAAAGAGCCTGCAAACTTCCTCACACTTCTTCCTATGTCATACGGCCTTTAGTTCAAAGCTCATTAAGTGAAGGTCACGGGTCTTACTAGTCCTTATCAGTGTAGTATCTAACATGGAGTCTTGTAAATAACAATGATGGAAATAACTGCTGACACTTACTAGACATTTATTTGCATGTTCTGTATTTACATAACTCACTTATTTAAGTGGGTGCCATTGCAATCTAGATTTCTCAGATAAAACACAGAGACACTAATGGAACTCTCCCAGGGTATTGGAATCTGGTGGTCTGGTACCAAAGAATACACTCTTGATTCTGTTTCTTAAGTCAATTAATGAATAAATTAGACAGAACAAACTTGAACTTTCTCTTGAAGGACAAAAGAAGCTCATTGAGCAGACATAGAGGGGACAGGTATTACTGGAAGAGGGAACAACACATACAAAGGTAGAGATCTGCAATATAATCATGCAATACAATAGTCACCAGCCACCTGTAGCTATTGAGTAATTGAAATGTGGCTAGCGTGAATTGAGACATGCTGTAAAGCTTATCGACTTTCAAACACTAGTATGAAAACAAATGAAAAATATCTCATTAGAAAAAGAGAGCTACAAAACAGCCAGAAAACAATTAAAAGATGGCATTAGTAAATCCTCACCTATCAATAATTACTCTAAATGTAAGTGGATTTAAATTCTCCAGTCAAAATGCACAGAGTAACTAAATGGCTTAAAAAACAGGACCCAACTATATGCTGCCTGTAGGAGACTCACTTCAGCTCTAAGGACATACATAGGCTCCAAGTGAAAGGATGGAAAAATATATCTCATGCAAGTGGAAACCAAAAGAGAACAGGGGTAGCTATACTTATATATGACAAAGTAGCCTTAAAGTCCAAAACTGTAACAAGAGACAAAGAAAGTTATTATATAGTGATAAAGAGGTAATTCACCAAGAAGATATAACGATCATAAATATACATGTGCCCAACACTGAAGCACCTAAACATACTAAGCAATACTAGTAGATCTGAAGGGAAAAATAGACAACAATACAATAGCAATAGGAAACTAAAATACCTCACTTTCAACAATGGATAAATCATCCAGACAGAAAATCAATGAGAAAACTTTGGATTTGGACTATACTTTAAATCAAATGGACCTAGGACTTCCCTGGTGGCTCAGTGGTTAAGAAACAACGTGCCAATGCAGGGGACACTGGTTCGAGCCCTGGTCTGGGGAGATCCCACATTCCGCGGAGCAACTAAGCCTGTGTGCCACAACTACTGAGCCTGTGTTCTAGACCCCACGAGCCACAACTATTGAGCCTGCCGTGCCACAACTACTGAAGCCCGTGCGCCTAGAGCCCATGCTCCACCACAGTGAGAAGCCCATGCACTGCAACAAAGAGTAGTCTCTGCTCACTGCAACTAGAGAAAGCCCGTGCAGCAACAAAGACCCAATGCAGGCAAAAATTTAAAAAAATAAATAAAAATTAATCAATCAATCATATATATATATATCATATATATATATATATATATCATATATATATCAATCAATCAATCATATATCATCTAACAAACATATATATCCAACAACAGCAGAATATACATTCTTTTCAAGTGCAAATGGAACATTCTCCAGGGTAGATCATATGATACATTACAAAACAAATCTTAGCAAATTTAAGAAGATTGAAATTAGACCAAATATATTTTCTGACCATATTGGTGTGAAAATAGAAATCAATAACAGGAGGAAAACTGGAAAATACACAAATATGTAGAAATTAAACAGCACGCTCCTTAACAACCAATGGGTCAAAGAAGATATCAAAAGAGAAATAAAAAATATCTTGAAACAAATGAAAATTGAAGCACAATACAATAAAACTTATGGGATGCAGCCAAAGCAGCTCTAACAGGGATGTTTATAGTAATAAATGCCAACATCAAGAAAGAAGAAAGATCATAAATAACCTAGCTTATACTTCAAGGAACTAGAAGAAGTAAAACAAACTAAATCCAAAGTTATCAAAGGAAGGAAATAATGAAGAGCAGAGCAGAAATAAATGAATAGCAACTAGGAAGATAAAAGATCAATGAAACTGAGAGCTGGTTTTTTGAAAGGATAAGCAAAATTGACAGACTATTTGCTAGACTAAGAAAAAAAGAGAAGACTAAAATAAATAAAATCAGAAATGAAAGATGAGACATTACAATTGATGCCACAGAAATATAAAGGATCATAAGAGACTACTGTGTACAAGTATATGGCAACAAATTTGATAATCTAGAGGAATTGAATATATTCTTTGAAACATACAACCTATCAAACTGAATCATAAATAAATAGAAAAGCTGGACAG
The DNA here is from genome assembly GCF_003676395.1 of Aethalodelphis obliquidens. Classification (NCBI taxonomy): domain Eukaryota; kingdom Metazoa; phylum Chordata; class Mammalia; order Artiodactyla; family Delphinidae; genus Aethalodelphis; species Aethalodelphis obliquidens. The sequence continues at coordinate 4,522,644 of NW_020838032.1, read as the reverse complement.
ACCAATAAGAGTAAGGAGATTGATTCAGTAATCAAAAACTTCCCAACAAAGAAGTCCAGGGCCAGATAATTTCCCAGTGAATTCTACCAAACCTTTAAAGAAGATTAATATAAATATTTCTCAAGCTATTACCAAAGTTGAAGAGGTGGGAACACATCCAAACTAATTTTACAAGGCTAGAATTACCCAGATATCAAAGCCAGGTAAGAACACTACAAGAAAAGAAAATCACAGGCCACTATTCCTGATGAACATATGCAAAAATCCTTTACAAAATGTTATCAAACTGAACTCAATGATATATTAAAAGGATCATACACCATGATCAAGTAGGATTTATTCCTGTGTTGCAAGGATGGCACAACATACACAAATTAATAAATGTGATACACCATATAAACAAAATGAAGGGTAATATTATCATCTCAATAGATGCAGAAAAACACTTTGACAAAATTCAACATTCTTTCATGATAAAAACTCTCAACAAATTAGGTATAGATGTAAATTACCTCAACATAATAAAGGCCATATATGACAAGCTCACAGCTAACATCATACTCAATGATGAAAACTGAAAGCTTTTCCTCTAAGATCAGGAACAAGATAAGCATGCCCACTCCACTCTCATCACTTTTATTCAATATGGTACCAGTAATCCTAGCCAGAGCAAATAGACAAGAAAAAAATAAAACAAAAGGCATCCAAATCAGAAAGAAAAAATAAAATTTTCTTTGTTTGTAGATGACATGACAAATAATCCAATTTGGGGCCAAGGACCTGAATAGACATTTTTCCAAAGAAGACATACAAATGGCCAATAGTTACATGAAAAGGTGCTCAATATCACTTATCATCAAGGAAATGCAAATCAAAGCCACAACAAGATATCACCTCACACCTATTAGGATGTCTACTATCAAGAAGATAGATAAGAGATAAGAAATGCCAGTGAGCTTGTGGAGAAAAGGAAACCCTTGTACACTGTTGGTATGAATATAAACTGGTACAGTTACCTTAGAAAACAGTACTAGAGACAAGGGCTTGGGTGGAGGGAGTTGATTTAGGGAGGTGAACAAACAAATGGGAGACTGCTCAACAAAGGAAATGTCACTGCTGCGGGAAAGTGGGCTCAATCTTCCCGGGGACCCTCAGAGAAACCTAGTAAGATGCTCTTAGAATTGTTCCACCAGAGAGCGAGGCAGCTGGCATATTTATCCAAGACTCCCATTCCCATTGCATGAAGGTTGCCCGAAGGTCATCAGCTCCAACAAGGCCAGACTGTCTGTGCAGTGGAGCATGCTGCCTGGTACCAGAAAAAAGCCCTCAGCCTTCTAGGGAAGAAAGACCAGGTGCTTGAGATGGGAAGTTGTGCACAGGAAGCTCACCGGCGGGTAAACTTAGGTCAGCCAGGGCAATCTGGGTCTGTGTATCAATTCTGCTACCCACCGTCACCCTTATTCGACCAGAGGAGGAAACAGAAGCACAGAGAAGTAAAATAACTTGTTCAAGATCCCATAGCTAGAAAGTGGCAGAGTGTTCTAGGATTTTAGAGCTTTTTGCAGCTAGGAGTCCTACTCAGCATCCTAGCTGCAAAATCCACATTCTTAACTAGGATGCTATTTTACCTCTCAGATAAGGATGAAAAATAAGCCCAAGGTTACACAACTATTAATGCAATTCATACATGACATACTTATGTTTGAAACCATGGTTGACTGACCTAAAAGCCTGCACTCTTTGCAGTGCAACACACTATCTCTCAAGTTCCAGAAAATAACTATCATATTTGGTAACCCCCCTTACCCAGAGCACCTTTCTCTGAAAGCCCATAGGCTCTAGTGAAATTCCCTTTCATAATGGACTATAGCCCACCTTTAGTTTTGTAGTGTAGGCACTCTCACTGTGCTTTTTTTCTGATCCGGGAGCTCTAAGATCTGAAACACAACACCATCTACTTACAGTAAACACATAACCCCTCTTTATTATAGACAATCTCTGCTATTGGCTTTCTGTTTGAGTGGTCATCTTAATAAACAAGCAATTACTGGGAAATGAATGGGTAAACAATGTATTTCTTTGTGGGGCTAATAAATCTTTGGATTCACTTTCTCAACTTTTTCTTCTACTTTATTTTTCCCATTGGCCTGAGTCTACATACAACTATATAAGGGAAATAATGAATCCTCGATCAATTAAAGAATCAGAGGCCCTGACTTAACATTCTGCATTAAGCAGGAACTAATTGCCCAATTCCAGATGCTTTTAAAAACATATCTCAATAATCAATAGGTCAGTGACTATGTTTTAGCTGGAAAAAGAGCTTGGGCTGTGTCAGAGGACCCAAGATGCTCTACAATCTGAGTCCCAGTCAGGGAAGCTCCGGGTTCCCCCTGCCTTGTCCTGGGGAGGCTTTGTTTCCTTCATAAATGCTTTCTGAGATGACCACTCCCCCAATCAATGTCTCTTATAGACCCCTGAATACCTGGGACAGAGAAACATAAGGAGGCTTGTGGAGTGAGTAAGAAAGAGACAGAAGAGCAAAGAGACATCCAGGGCTTTTTGCACTTGAGCAAAGGTTGAAAACAAAATAATGTGAGCCAAGATGGGGGGGTTTTCTCTACCCAGGAGAAAGCAGGAATCAATAACTGATGATGCTTTCATGAAGCACAATAAAAACGTTCTCCAGAATGCCTTAGGAGGGCCTCCAGAGTACACACTGAACGACCCATAGCCTCCACTGGCCCCATTACTCTCCCCACATCTTCTCCCTCTGAAGTCTTCCTGCTCTAATGGCATCCTCCTCATTTTCTAAAGAAGTTAATGTGGTTTCACCCTGCCTGAAACTCCATAGGGTGTACCTACCAAAGACAAGGAGTCTACATAGACAGAAAGCCTTGGTTCTTCCCCCTCCCAGGGCCCTACAAACTTGGGGTTTAGTCTACCCATTACCAAGACTTCCAGTATCTCCCCAGAGAGTGTACCCAGCACCCTGCTTGCCCATGATCTCTGTAGACATCATGAAAAGGAAAACAGGGAGCTTATATCTGAAACTCAGAGAAAAGGAGGGCACCATTTTGTCCTGCTAAACTGCCTGGGAATTAAGAAGAGATGGGATTTCCCTCCAAGGAGTTATATCTGTGGTTCCATGGAGACTGAGTGGGAGTGACTAAATGCTTTAGTGACTAAATGCTCTCATCTTTTAAAACTCAAATGCTTATTTCCATGCAGGTGTTCTGGGTAATAAAGTCTGAATAAGAAATTGAAATTAAAGTGTGATCTGTAAGCAGACTTACTATTGTAAACATAACCCTTTCAATACCTCCCATGAAGCACTTCCCATGAAAGCATTTTTTCCCTAACGAAAAGCAAGGAGAATGGGAGCCCAATGACATCCCTTGTTCTGAAGCCTCTTTGTCTTATGGTTTATTTGAGGCGGTCCAGAGAGCCACCTTTTGCTGGAAATGGAGAAAATCTCTCAGCTCCTCAGAGAAACAACTTGTTTTCTTTGGTCTCAGAAAGTCTCCCCTTCCCAGGGTCCTCTTTATACACCACAGCCAGCCTAGCACAGCATCTGGGCTGGTGGCTTTTACAGTTCCTGCACAGCATCCTTTCCATCTGGAGACACTGCGTGAGAAAACTGATTTGTGCCATGGGAGCAGGTCTTAAATCAGACATGATACTCTGGGGAGAATATCATATCATATCACAAGGGGAGAGCCCAAGTGAAAATGCAGCAGTGTAACAACACTGATTTCAGTACTCACCACTGCCACCATGTCCCCAAGACCATTCCTATGAGACAGTCCCCGCCATCAGACAGCAAGTGAAAGGTCTGTTTCTTTATTTCAAGACGTGCTTAAATTCACCACATGTGTTTTCCTCAGAAGTCTCGTCATCTGGAAATGGGTCTGGCTGCACACACTGTTCACACATTTCCTTTCTAACTTTTTGCTCTGGAGCTGACTTTCAGCACTTCTTGGCAGGCTGAAGGCCCTGGCTCCTCCCTTCCAGGCCCAGAGGTTTTGTTACTAATGATGAGAGTTAGCTCATATGTCTCCTCAGCTTTCTTCAAAACATGTTCATTTAATAAACACCTTCCTAATGAAAATTCTGTTTGTTTTGTGAAGCATACCATTGACTCCACTGGAAAATGTCCTGTCTTTAACATGTGTCTAAGAGCTAGGAGAAAAGGCACAGCCTCCCCAAGGCTTACCAAAATAAAAGATGGTCTGATTAAGTGAGCCATTGGTTAATTCAAGAATATCTTTTGATTTCAAGCCTACAGATTGGAAAACAAAAATACAGAAAAAAAAAAAAAAAGACAGCAAGTATTTATTGAGGCCTGACATTGTTCATCAATGCATCAGCCATCCTGAGACTACAGAAGTCTAAAACTTTATAATCTAGTTGCAAAAATAAGGTGGACAAAGTTAAAATATTAACAAACAATACAAAATGGTATCTAATTAAGCATAGAATGGTGCAATGCTGGCTATAAATGCATTGAGTAAGACCAATGAGGACAGAAAAATGCAAAGAACTCGAAGGACAGAAATTTGATTTATCTGGCACATTGGTCAGAGAATATCAAGAAATTAACTTCTACCCACAAATATCACAACCCTATGAAGGAGGTATTATTATCCCCATTCTTGATAGAATATACACAAAATATCAAGTATGAAAATACTATAATGCAAATGCTACTCATACAGAGGGCATCCCTGTAGCTATTGTCTTAAACCTGTCCTTGACTTACTTAATTTACTTTCAACTTGAAAATAAAGAGGGGACTTCCCTGGTGGCGCAGTGGTTATGAATCTGCCTGTCAATGCAGGAGATAGCTTCGAGCCCTGGTCCGGGAAGATCCCACAGGCCGCGGAGCAGCTAAGCCTGTGAGCCACAACTACTGAAGCCCGCGCACCTAGAGCCCATGCTCTGCAACAAAGACAAGCCACTTCAATGAGAAGCCCATGCACTGCAACGAAGACCCAACGCAGCCATAAATAAATAAATAATTTTTTTTTTTAATAGCAGTGGCTCTTTTATTTATTTATTTTTGGCTGTGTTGGGTCTTCCGTGCTGCGCGCAGGCTTTTCTCTAGTTGTGGCAATCGAGAGCTACTCTTCATTGTGGTGCATGGGCTTCTCATTGCAGTGGCTTCTCTTGTTGCGGAGCATGGGCTCTAGGCACACAGGCTTCAGTAGTTGTGGCACGTGGGCTCAGTAGTTGTGGCTCACAAGCTCTAGAGCGCAGGCTCAGTGGTTGCGGCGCACAGGCTTAGTTGCTCCGCTGCATGTGGGATCTTCCTGGACGAGGGCTCGAACCCGTGTCTCCTGCATTGGCAGGCAGATTCTTAACCACTGTGCCACCAGGGAAGCCCAATAAATTTATTTTTTAAAAAAGAAAGAAAATAAAGAGGCAGTAGTAGGAATTCCAACTGAACTATCTTTGACAATAATAGAAGTGATGAAAATCATGATTGTAGAAAGTTTGTACAGAATTGTTTAGGAAGTTCTGAACAATTAGGTAGATAACATTTCATTGCATAAATACTAACTTTTATTTCCAGACCTAGAATCAACACTCTTTGAAAGGAACCTGATCTGAATGCAGCACATGACTGACCCAGACTTATTCGCTAAGCAGGAAATTTATAGAGAGAAAAATTAAATATTTCATTTAAATTTCATACAAGTAGGAACCAGAACTCTTCAGAAGCCTGGTGTATTATTTTTCAATTAAGTTTGATAATAAATGTGAAGACCCAGGGCAATTTCTAAAGGGAAACGTGAACCTTCAGTTGAAAGGACCTGGTAAAGCAATCAGCTTTACAGAGGGAGAAATAGAAATAGAAATGGAAGTAGAAATCTGAAGTTACTACTGGATCACTCAACTGATGACTAATCCTAAAGGCTGAAGGATTCATTTTTTTCCCTTTCGGATGAAGACTAGAGTTCCTCTAGGCTGAAGTACAAAGATTTAAAACTATTTTTTGTGCTAAAGCAATTGCAAGTTAAAAAATATAGCATTTGTTAACTCTCTTGCCCTCACTTCTAAATCCTCAATTTAACCTAAATTCCTTATTCCATGTTTTCTGCTCTCTCTCTCTCAACATTAGTTTATGCATTCAACTAATATTTACTGAGTAGCGACTAAGCGTTAGACATTGTGCCAGGGGCAGAGAACACTCAGTGGACAGGGTGATGATGGCCAGGGACCCTGTTGTGGTCTGGTTCAGTGACCCACTGGGAACACAGGTTCTGGCATCCCAAGATAGACTAACTGTGCCAGTTCTCTATTTAACCCATGAGTGGAGAGAGCAGGTGAGGTTCCAGCTGGGGTCTCAGTGGTGTTGAGTGCAGATTTCAGGTATGTCTGCCATCCAGCAGCCCATACACAGAAAGGATGAGGAGATGCAAGGGAAGAACTCATCCTAAAGGATAAGAGAGTTGAGTAAAGTATAGAAAGTATGAATTCTTCTTCACAAGCTTATGTATGCAGGGAAAGTTCCATTATTATATCAAAAGTAAAAATCTTATCAATCTGACTCAGACCTCTGTCCTACATGAGCTGCTGGGAAACGCCAGTGAGTTATAAAGAGGTTCCTGCTTCCCACCCTAAGGGCCATGGGGAAACCCTAGGGTTGTTGAAGAGAGCTGGAAATTCAGGGAGGTTACTCCAGTTATTACAGCTGCATAATGAATGACCCCAAAACTTCATGGCTTAACACAGCCATTTTCTCTCGCTCATGATTCTGTGGTTCAGGTATTTGGGAAGGGCTAAGATAGGCCATTCTTTCTTCTTCTCTCACATGGCAGCTGTCAAACTTTGACTTGGGCTTTGGGCATCTGAAGACTCCACTGGACTGGACTTCCAAGATGCCACAGCACGTGGCTGGCAGTTGTGACGGGGAGCTCAGCAGGGATGTCCACTGGAACATCTACACGTGTCTTTCCATGTATGGAAATCACAAGGTAGTTGGGCTTTCTACATGAACTTCCCACTGAACAAGGCAACCAGGTAGAAGCCGCACAGCCTATTCTGACCTAACTCTGGATGTCAGGCAGCATCACTTCAGCCACATTTTGTTGGTTACAGTACAGTCATATGGCCAGCCAAGATTCAAGGGGAGAGGAAATCGATCCCAATTTTTGATAGGGCATAGGCAAGGCCACATTGTAGAAGAGTGTGTAAGATAGAAGATATCATTGTGACCATCTTTGGAATATAAAATCTGCCCCTGAGGGTCACATGGCCAGAGTTCTGAAGGCAGGTGGCTCTACACTTGCATGGAAATCACTGTCAGGGCAGGAATCCTGGTGTGTAGAATCTAAAACTCCTTAGGTACACCTGGCACACCTCCTTTCCGAGATTCTCCAACCTCCCTGGAGGCATTGCCAGGGAAAAGAATGCCCCTGGAAACCACAGATCTCTATTGCTCTTCTAGCTTGGGAAATATTTCTCCCTTCTCTCAAGAGGACCCAGCATAGTCTCTTCCATGGGTTGAGATTTTTGAAGAAAGTAATTCAAAAAGAAACATGCACCCCAATGTTCATTGCAGCACAATTTACAATATCCAGGGCATGGAAGCAACCTAAATGTCCATCAACAGAGGAATGGATAAAGAAGATGTGGTACATATGTACAATGGAATATTACTCAGCCATAAAAAAAGAACGAAGTAATTCCATTTGCAGCAACATGGTTGGACCTAGAGATTGTCATACTGAGTGAAGTAAGTTAGACAGAGAAAGACAAATATCATATGATATTGCTTACATGTGGATTCTAAAAAAATGGTACAAATGAACCTATTTACAAAACAGAAATAGAATCACAGATGTAGAAAACAAACTTATGGTTACCAGGGAGGAAAGGGGAGGCAGGAGGGATAAACTGGGAGATTGGGATTGACATATACACACTACTAAGTATAAAATAGATAACTAATAAGAATCTACTATATTGCACAGGGAACTCTACTCAATACTCTGTGATGACCTATATGGGAATAGAATCTAAAAAAGAGTGAATATATATATATATTTATAACTGATTCACTGTGCTATACAGCAGAAACTAATACAACGTTGTAAATCAACGATACTCCAATAAAAATTAATTTTAAAAATCAGGAAGAAGGTTGTTTTCATGAAACTCCTTTTCCTGCTCTGCAACCCCTTGAGACCTGGGAACACCAAGGTCTGTTTTCTTGAGATTGAGAAGGAAGGGTGGGGAGAATAACAGAAAGAATATGGTCCAGTACAAGATCTTTAGAGGGGAAGGAGATCAGAAGAACAAAATGGTGTCTGTCACTGAAAGTGGTCCTATGGGGCAGCCCCAATTGATTCAAATTATATTCCAGATCAAGGAGAGATGATGAACTTACTGGACTCTGTGCAATATTTCTTGAACTCTTCTGAAAAATATAAGGTACCACAATATGCTTTATGCCCCAGATGATAAGGTATAAAAAAGAAGGAGGTGCAGCATTTCCGCTCCTGTCCAGAGCACTGTGGCTTCCAAACTTGGTGTCCAGAGACCACAGCCTCACCTGGACATCTCAAGAGCCTGCAGGAGGAGGGAAGAGTAGTAGCCCAGCTCAATGGGGAAGTGCTACTGGTGTGTAGTGAGTAGAGGCCAGGGATGCTGCTAAACATACTTCAGTGCTCAGATCGGCCAACAGCAAAGAAATTTTTGACCCAAAATGCAAACAGCAACAAGGTTGGGAAACTGCCAGAAATCAATCCAGATTTAGAGACTTCTCCAAAGTGTTGGGGTAAATGTGTGTGCTAGAGAAGTCTCTTCAGAGTTTTCTAGAAGAGACATGGGAGACCCTGAGACGTGCTCTTAGTTAGATTCCCAGGCTTCTTGGCTCAACAGTGTGCCCTGACTCTTGAAATTTTTAAAAAAGTATTTCTTAATTCAACCCCTGCCACACCATCATCTCTCCTCTCTGCCCCTTCCCTATTTGTTATGACACCAGTTTCCTCACTGCCCTCCTTCCTGAAATCCCAATGTCAGGTGTTAGCTGTTGCTTGTCTAAGCTATTTGCTACCTAGTGTACACATGATGCCAAACTCTGCTGGGTATTACTAAAAAAGAGAGGAGTTGAAATACTTTAGGTAGCATGTACCATCTAACTTCCCTTCCCTAAAATGTTCTTCCTGCCTCAACCAGGGAGCCCATTCCTGTCTCGCTGTCTCCTTCACTGGTCTTGGGCCCACCTCCTCCTCCAGCTCAGCCTTCTTCATATGATACCCTTATGACACAGTCTTATTTTCCTTCAGTACCAAACAACTTTAACACAAGGCAGATTGGTCCAAGTGTGACAATACAGTAACACTCAAAGGACAATGTGAGAGTTGGTGGAAAGAGATGAATGCCACCTGGGGTGCCCTTAGCCTGCTAGGGAATAAGAAATTAAAAACTGCCTGGGAGAGCTGCATTAGCTATTTCATACTATCACAATTTGTTTTAGTAAATTATCCTTCTTAGAATACCAAATAGTCCCCTAATGGCCTGAAAGACTTGAAACACTTCCAAAGCATTAAGAGTTTTCTGTACTCAGTCACTGGGAGGACTGGACTTGAGACCTTAGGTTGGCCAGCAGCCAGAGTGTACCAAGTTAGAGCAACTTAGAATTGCAAACTCTGTAGTAACCCAAACATGTTAGCCTCAGAGGTCAAGATGTGGGTTCTGCCAACATCACAAATTTGGATCTCTTGTGCACACTTAGCACAGGTATTGCACATATATGGGGGATTTTCCCAGATGTGCCTTCTTGTTACATATTTTTTGGCTTCCTTTGTTTTTCTAGATCCATCTTCAGTTTATCAAGGTGATGCTATCACCTTCTCTTATCGAGAATTGTAAATGGCTCCCACTTGTAAAGAAGTGATGGAGCAAAGACCCTGTCTGTATAATGTCAGGGCAGTGGGATAATCTTTCTAAATATTAATCTATGTTTCAACCCCATTCTGTACCCACCAAATTCTTTCAATTATATCCTGAGGAATTATTTCCTCCCTGTAACTGAACAGATGTGAGTCATCCACTGGGAAAACACAAACAATGGTCAGGAATAACATGAGACAGGAAGAGTCCAGAATCAGTTTTTTACTCACAGAAACGACAAAAACATCAAAGATTTTAAAGGAGACAAGAGGAGTGGTCAGGACATCAATAACAGGGAAGACAGAAATAGAGAAACTTGAATTCTTAAGGGAAATAATCTTCTTGAGTGTAGTAGGGAGCCAAGCAGAAGCATATTCAGCCCTGAATTGACCCTCTCATAGCTGTGCATGCAGGGCCACCAATCTGTCCCCACTGGGGGTCCACATGGAAATGAAGACTGTCTCAGCCTTAAGAAACCCTGCCCGGGTCCCTCTCCTGTCTTATGAGGACAACTACCAGAATATAGATCATGGGGTCATGGTGACACGAAGAGAAGATTTTCTATCTCACCAAGTCAGCACTATAAGGAAGCAATCTGAAGACTGACCTGAGACCAAGAGGCAACACACATTATTTTTTTTAATGGAGCAATGAATTTTATTTATTTATTTTTATTGAGTTATAGTTGATGTACAATATTATATGTTACAGGTGTACAATATAGTGATTCACAACTTTTAAAGGTTATACTCCATTTATAGTTATAAAATATTGGTTATATTCGCTGTTTTGTCCTTGTAGCTTACTCTATACATAATATTTGTACCTCTTACTCCCCCACCCCTATATTGCCCCTCCCCCTTCCCTCTCCCCACTGGTAACCACCTGCTTGTTCTTTATATCTGTGTCTGCTTCTTTTTTGTCATATTCACTATCAGATTCCACATATAAGTGATATCATACAGTATTTGTCTTTCTCTGTCTGACTTATTTCATTTAGCATAATGTCCTCCAAGACATCCATGTTGCTGCAAATGGCAAAATTTCATTCTTTTTCATGGCTGAGGAGTATTTCATTTTATATATATGTAAAATGTTACATATATATATCATATCTTCTTTATCTATTCATCTGTTAATAGATACTTATGTTACTTCCATATCTTGGCAAATGGAAATAACGTTTCTATGAACATTGGGGTGCATGTATCTTTACAAATTAGTGGTTTTGGTTTTTTCAGATATATATCCAGGAGTGGAACTGCTGGGTCACGTGGTAGTTCTAGTTTTAGTTTTTTGAGAAACCTCCATACTGTTTTCCACAGTGTCTGCACCAATTTACATTCCCACCAACAGTGTAGTAGGGCTCACTTTTCTCCACATCCTCACCAACATTTATTATTTGTGTTCTTTTTGATGATAGCCATTCTGATCGGTGTGAAGTGATATCTCATTGTGTTTTTGATGTGCATTTCCCTGAAGATTACTGATGGTGGGCATGTTTTCATGTGCCTGTTGGCCATCTGCATTTCCTCTTTGGAGAAAATGCATATTTAGGTTTTTTTAATTGGGTTTTTTTGTTTGTTTGTTTTTGTTTTTGATGTTGAGTTATATGAGCTATTTATATATTTTGGATATTAAGCCCTTATCTGTTATCTCAATTTCAAATATTTTCTGCCATTCAGTAGGTTGTCTTTTCAAGTTGTCAGAGGTTTCCTTGCTGTACAAAAGCTTTTAAGTTTAATTTGGTCCTATTTGTTTATTTTTGTTTTTATTGACTTTGCTTTAGGAGAGGGATCCAAAAATGTATTGCTGTGATTTATGTAAAAGAGTGTTCTGCCTGTGTTTTCCTCTAGGAGTTTTATGGTTTCTGGCCTTACATTTAGGTCTTTAATCCATTTTGAGTTTATTTTTATATGGCATTAGAGAATGTTCTAATTCTATTCTTTTACATGTAGCTGTCCAGTTTTCCCAGCACCACTTATTGAAAATACTGTCTCAGGACTTCCCTGGTGGTCCAGTGGTTAAGACTCCGTGCTTCCAATGCAGGGGACATGCGTTCGATCCCTGGTCAGGGAACTAAGATCCCACATGCTACACTGTGTGGCCAAAAAATAAAAGAGAAAAGAAAAAAAAAGACTGTCTTTTCTCCATTGTATATTCTTGCCTCCTTTGCTGTAGATTAATTGAGCATAAGTGCATGGGTTTATTTCTGGGCTCTCTATTCTGTTCCATTGATCTATGTGTCTATTTTTGTGCCAGTACTGCTGTTTCAATTACTGTAGAGTTGTAGTATAATGTGAAGTCAGGAAGCACGATACCTCCAGCTCTGTTCTTCTTCCTCAAGATTGTTTTGGCCATTCAGGGTCTTTTGTGTTTCTGCACAAATTTTAAAATTATTTGTTCTAGTTCAGTGGAAAATGCCATTGGTATCTGATAGGAAATGTATTGAGTCTGTAGACTGCCTTTGGTAGTATGGTCATTTTAACAATATTAATTCTTCCAGTCCAAGAACACAGTGTATCTTTCCATCTATTTGTGTTGTCTTCATTTATTTCATCAGTGTCTCATAATTTTCTGTACAGGTCTTTTACCTCCTTAGGTAGGTTTATTCTTTTTGATGCAATGGTAAATGGGATGGTTTCCTTAATTACTCCTTCTGACACTCCATTGTTAGTATATAGAAATGCAATGTATTTCTGTATATTAATTTTGTATCCTGCAACTTTACCAAATTCATTGAGGAGCTCTAGTAGTTTTCTGGTGGCGTCTTTAGGATTTTCTATGTATAGTATTACGTCATCTGCAAACAGTGACAGTTTTACTTCTCCCTTTCCAATTTGGATTTCTTTTATTTCTTTTTCTTGTCTGATTGCTCTGGCTAGGACTTCCAATACAATGCTGAATAAAAGTAGCAAGAGTGGGCATCTTTGTTTTTTTCCTGATCTTAGAGGAAATGCTTTCAGCTTTTCACCATTGAGAATAATGTTAGCTGTGGGTTTGTTATATATGGCCTTTATTATGTTGAGGTATGTTCCCTCTATGCCCACTTTATGGAGAATTTTTGTCATAAATGGATGTTGAATTTTGTCAGAAGCTTTTTCTGCATCTATTGAGATGATCATATGGTCTTTATTCTTCAGTTGGTTAATGTGGTGTATCACAATGATTGATTTGTGGATACTGACATTAACAAACCCACAGTAGGGTGCTCGCTTAACTCTGGCTCTTAGGGGAAAGCCACAGTTCATTATTAACTCTATTTTTTTGTCTTCTCCTCTCTTCTCCCTCCTTTCTTTCCTGTCCTCTTCTTTTTTCTCTTTTCTCTTCCCTTCACCTTTCTTTAACACAGTGTAAGAAAGGAAAGGAAGGAGATTTATGCGGCTCTCTTCTGAGTTGCTCACTTGGCAATCAGTCCTTTCTGTCCTTCACCCTGCTACCTCCAACCCCGTGGCCTGTCAGTTCCCAGAATGCCTCCTTCCATAGCAGGACTCCACAAAAGGGCTGGATGAGGGGACAACACACCCACCTTCACTGTTCTGACCCTCTTTTCTCCACCAACATCACACACAGGGCTGAAGAATTGAACTAACAAGGGAATTACAGAACAGTATCCTAATTAAGGCTTTTCTGTTGGTCAAAAGAAAACAGCACCCAAGAAGTCAAAACTTCACAAAGAGCTTCCATGGATACTTCCGGTTCCTAACTTTGCTATTTTGTACCTTTTTACAAAAGTAACTTTTTCTAATCCTCATGTGAATTTCCACTAACATTATAGAAAACCTCACCCCCTACCCAAAGCAATCAACTTTTCCAGTGGCCTCACAGAGGTACATTTCCTCAATGCTCAAATATTTATGTTAGCATAAACTATGAGGTTTCCAGCAGAACAGAGAACAAATGTATATTCAGTGTTTGGTGGGTAGAAGTACCCAAAGCACCATGCTCTTCCAAGTCTTTCCACCATATGAGCTGCAGCTTTGCTTCTGCATTCTTCTGATTGCCGAAGAAGTAACTGTTAAGTCAATCAAACAGACCAAAACGCACACACACACGTGCACACACACACACACACACACACACACACACACTCAGACCTGCTGGTGCTGAAAACAGCCTGTCACTGAGAGAGACACTTCACAATTGTCCTTCCCTTAGCTGACCAAAGATGCTGCCAAAACTTTGAAATAGCTCTTTTAAGGAATGCTATCATGTTCTTAGTCAAGGGCCATCTTCCTCCCCAGTCTGGGGAAGAAGGGAGGAGTAGAAGTGACTTTCATTCTTCCAGTTACACTAACACTAACAAATGCCCATCATAGCATTTCCGCATCCTTGCTACTGAAAATACAGGACAACACGAAAATAATTTTTCTCTCCTTTATTGGAGAAACCTCTCTTATAGCTGGAGTTCTCCCCAACCAGCTGGATTCAACGGATTTGGGGGAGAAAATCAACCTGCACCAGGAGCAAAATGCTTGAGATCTGCTGCCTACTGAACTCAGCTTTGTCCTCGTCTCTCACAAAATCAACTTGGGAGCCTGATCCTTTCCTCCCATCACCAGATGCCAGGTGCCCCCTTCTATTCCACTCATACCTCATCATGACACTATATTTCTCCTCAAGACCCACAGAACTCTTTTTTGGAAGGTTTCCTGTGCAAGAAGAAGGTAGCAGCAGTCACAGCACCTAAAGGTACACAGAAATTTCTGTTGGAAGGAAACTTTCTTTTAAGGAGAGTATGAAACATTAGGAAAAGATTAGTCTTTGAAATCGAAGAGATCTGAGTTTAAATCCTGGCTTTTCTAATTACACGGGATATAACCTTGGATTAGGCTCATTATAGAATGTTGGAAAACAGGAATCATACCTATCTCAAAAGATGTGGGTCATAAGTGACTTTGCATCTGTAAAGAACTCCAACCTGTGCACATAATAGTGGGACAGACATGAACCTCCCTCACAACACTTGGTTGCAAGAAATGTCATGGTTGAAAGAAATGTCATTGATTTTTCAAAACTAATAAATCTGATCCCATGTCCCTACTCATCAGGGGTTGAAAAATTCAATCTCAGGTTCTATTATAAGTAACATTTGGACTAAGCTAAATCTTCTATCGCCACAATAGAAAGTTAATAAATAATGTCTAAAATTAATGAGAGTTAGCTTATAGTGCTGCTTCTATTGATATAAAATAGCATATTATATGGAAACATTGGTGTAAATTGTGGAAGAAATAGAAGCAAAGTGGTGCCTTTAGGGAAAAAAATGACATGGTGATAATCAAGTAAGACAGAGAATAGTTTTTTATTGTTATGAACTATGTGTATAAATCTATCATATAATAAAATTAGCTATAAAAGAGACACCCATGTACTAGTTTTCATATGTACAGAAGTTCCTTTATGTCTATTTTCTCAACTCAGAGTCAAAAAATCCTAATGGTTTGAAAGCTCCTAAATGCTTTTTTGTGCAAAACAATTTGCAGTTAGGCAAATATACAGAAGCAAATAATGCCACGACATAGACATTGTCCATGATTTCCCTGCCTGAAAAATATTTTCTTAAGTGTTTCCCGAACATTATTCACACCCTTTTCCAAATTCCACCATTAATCCATCATGAGTCATTAGACCAGTTGCTTCACTTCTATGAGCCTTAGAGTCCTTACCTATAATGTTAGACAGTTTTAAAAGATTCCTTCCAACATCAGATATTATTTCCATCTTTGTCATTGGCTATCAGAATGGAGATTTAATGATTTCTGAAGAGCTTTCCAGATTAAAAGTGCTGAGAGCTGAGAAGAAGAGTCAACTCAGAATAGAGTTTGTGTTTGCATCTCTTTTGCAACAGCTGTTCTTCTTGTATGCAGTTCCATGACCTTCTGTTCTTATTTTCTATATCCCTGTAATATAAAACAGTCCCTATTTCAGGACCTGTTGAAATCTTTTCCTGCCTTGCTCCTGGATCTCAAGAAAAGAGAGACACAACATGCACCCCATGGGATCTGCAGATGCTCACAACACATAAACGGAGTAGTGTACATAAAGAAACCACTTGAGGCTGGACATTTTCAAATTTGGGGGGGAAAACTAAAAACCACATCTAAGGCTGCATTTGATACTTATGTTCTTTATTGACATCATATTGGAGAACTTGAAAACCCTCAGTATTTACAAAGTTAGTAAATACTAAAATTCACTATTCTAAAGAATGCAAGGTAAAGAAAGCTAAGGTTTCCTTTACATTGAATTACATATTTTCAAAGGTTAGCTCTTCTGAATTCAAAATTTATTCTGAAGACAAGACTTATGGAGGGTATCGTTTATCTTAGGGTAGGCTCAAATGTTTTAAAACAATCATGAAACTACTGAAAATAAAGTATGTTTCTGTTTAAAATCTTGTAAGCTTTGTTTTCAATTAGATGACAAATATTCTGTTGCTATAGTAAATCTCATCCTTAAGTAATTCTTTCATTTTCAGGTTTACTCCAAGCTCCCACTATGCAGTTATAAAACCATTCACATCGGATGGAAAAGATCTATTTGGTTATCTGGGGTCTCCCTTTCTCTCCCCACCTTTCACACAGGTTTCTTCCCTAAGACATCTTCTCCAGTGATTTGTACAACTTTGCAATAACTCAAGAAACGGCGCATCTTTGGCTTCTTTTAAAAGAATATGCCACAGGGGCTTCCCTGGTGGTGCAGTGGTTGAGAGTCCGCCTGCCGATGCAGGGGACACGGGTTCGTGCCCCGGTCTGGGAGGATCCTATATGCCGCGGAGCGGCTAGTCCCGTGAGCCATGGCTGCTGAGCCTTCGCGTCCGGAGCCTTCGCGTCCGGAGCCTGTGCTCCGCGACGGGAAGAAGCCACAGCAGTGAGAGGCCTGCGTACCGCAAAAAGAAAAAAAAGAATATACCACAACTTTTGAACATTGCAATTAATCTTAATTTCCTCCCTAAACCCCTCCTTTCTCATTAGGCTCACCTCCCACCAGGAAGCCCCGCACACAGTCTACCTTTGCTTGGCAATGTCATCTTTAGCTTTGTTTTAAATGGTTTTTTGTTTACTTGTTTTTAAGGCATTTAACTCCAGTGCTTTCAACATCACGTAGGCTGGAGTGTCCAGGATGCTGTCATCACTCACATGTCCAGAACCAGAGAGCTTCCCGCTGAGATCTCCCTCCCCACGTGCCCCTCATCCTCCAGGGCCCCTTCGCATGGCCTCTCGTTCCGGTGGGACAGTCAGACTTCTTATGTACAGACTGACTTCTAAGACCACAAAAGCAGAGGCTGTCAGGGCTTCCCAAGGCTTAGGTGGTGTCACTTAGCCCATGTTCTATTGCTTAAAAGGGAGGCACAGGGCCAGTCCAAGCCACCCTGGAAGGGGATTGCATGAGAGTATTAAAGTGGAGGCAGAGTTCACTGGGGGCCATCTTTGGAGACCAGCTGTCACCTACAGCAATCTTAGGTGACTTGATCAAGTCATGCATTTAGTCAGTGGCTGAACCAGAATTCAAGCAACCTGTTTTCTTCACTCTCTTTTCCATTTTTTTTTTTAATTGGGGTATAGTTGTTTTACAATGTTGTGTTAGTTTCTACTATACGGCAAAATGAAGTAGAGTTCCCTGTGCTATACAGCATGTTCTCATTAGTTATCTATTTTATACATATTAATTTATATACATCAATCCCAATCTCCCGATTCATCCCACCCCTTCTTTCCCCCTTGATGTCCATATGTTTGTTCTCTACATCTGTGTCTCTATTTCTGCCTTGCAAACAGGTCCATCTGTACCATTTTTCTAGATTCCACATATATGCATTAATATACGATATTTGTTTTTCTCTTTCTGAATTACTTCACTCTGAATGACAATCTCTAAGTTCATGCATGCTCTACAAATGACCCAATTTCGCTCCTTTTTATGGCTGAGTAATATTCCATTGTATATATGTACCACATCTTCTTTATCCATTTATCTGTTGATGGGCATTTAGGTTGTTTCCATGACCTGGCTATTGTAAACATTGCTGCAATGAACACTGAGGTACATGTGTCTTTTTGAATTATGGTTTTCTCTGAGTATATGCCCAGTAGTGGGATTGCTGGGTCATATGGTAATTTTATTTTTAGTTTTTTAAGGAACCTCCATACTGTTCTCCATAGTGGCTGTGTCGATTTACATTCCTACCAACAGTGCAAGAGGATTCCCTTTTCTCCACACCCTAACTCAAACAGTGCCAAAATCTTTTGTTGAATCCAAAGTACTAATCACATGAAGCTCAGTGACTAAAAAAATTTTTAACAACAGAACATTTTTTAAAAAAATTAATTCCCCACACCACCCATTTGGTCCCCTTCTCCTCTCCAAGCCAGAGCCCTCCTGCAATGTGCTTTTTTCTTCAATTCTGATGTATATATATTCATGTCCAAAAATCCTGACTAAGCAGGGCTCATAGCTCAGAGATAAGTTCTAGACACTGTCACCAGCATTTCAAAGAGCTGCTGTTAAGATATACTATCTAAAACATGGAAATAAGGCAAAGGGGGAGGAATCATGTCCTTTCAATGTCATACCGGGACATGGCTTAATAAGCTGACCAAAAGATTATTCAGTTATCCAGGAGAACATACCTGTGTTTGATTTTGTTGTCTAGTAATTAGGTCCTGTGAAGTTTCATAACTTATAGATTTCTGTCCAAGAAAACTATTAATGATTTCTGTTTGTGATATAAACTAACCCCAAAGATTTGGCTTTATTTGTCCTGTAGGGTACCAACAGGTACCTAACCTGTATCTAACCTGGCAATTCATTCTAACATTTTTTAAATGCGTGTAAATACTCAGTTCCTCAAATTCTCCTTGAATCAGCTTATTTCTTACTGGCTTCCTCACTAATGAGTTGAGTAAATCTTTGATACAAGCTTCCTCTATATCTCTATGAGAGTTAGATTTTCAACTTTCCAAAAATTACACTTTGACACTACAAAGACTCCAGTGGAACTTCCTGGGGGTAAGAAACTGAGGGCAGCAGGGGCTGACACGGGCCCTGGGCCATCATTGTCATCTATGCCGAGCTGGTTAACTCAGCCCACAGAACTGAATATCTTATTTGGCAGTAAAATTTTTAAGGATTATTCATGGGAGCTCACTTTACAGTGCTCAGGGCTTTTTTTCTGGGATTCAAGCAGCTCATGAGGAAAATCCTAAGCACTAAAATTCAGACAGGATTTTACCACCTGGAAAGATGACAAGTGGGGAAAGGAGAAGAGGCAGCCAGCAGAAATTTCTGGAGAAAGACCACCATCTCTGCCAATTCAACACTGGAATTTTTAGCTTTTGCTTGAAGAAGTTAACAATCCCTATGCACCCATATCACGTGTAAGAATTTCCACCTATACCCAGTGTATGTTCTTCTGCGGCTCTGCTCATCTAGGGGATCCAGCATTCTGTCCGCATCACATTATCGGATGTGCGTTTCTTCATAAGTTCACATAGTAGACAAAATCTCAGGCCAAAAATGCAGGGATATAAGAAATGTGATGTGCTATATTCTTCTTTACCTGAACTTTATTTCCATTTTGAGTTCCCACTGGGCCGTCTGCTGGAAATGTAATCGAATTCAATTCACAGCCAGTTCTGACCCTACCACTACGGGTGCAGGTACAGTCCAAAAGGATGTGAGAATGCTGGGACGCTCTACATGGCTGGACTGGACGTGGTCTATCTGCTCTGGCATACATTAGGCTGAGTACGGCTGCTGCCACTGCATCTCTCACTTCCAGCTTCTGGTCTACCCCAGGTCTGACTACCCCTCAGCTGAACACTGGGCTCTTTGAATTCTGCAGAAGATATGTTTCTGCTCCCACCCTTTCCAAGGAATCTGAAGCTAGATGCCTCTGGCCCTCTCTATCTAGGTGTGCTGGACAGCCATTTCTACTCTATGGCTCTCTTCATTTAAGAAAAAGTATCTACAACTTTAAAATAAGACAAAAACATGGTTGAGAGTTCTTTAAAATTAATTGTGGAGCATCATCGAACAAGCCTTCTTATGGGTCATCTGAGGAGACTCAAGGCAAAGTTTCTCAACGTTTTTGTTTTTTTTAATTTCCCTCCAAGGAGAAAATGTAATTACATTCCAATTTAATTTTAATTAATTAACTTAAGCTAGTTAATTTAATTAATAATCAGACACAAGAGGGAGGAGATATGGGGATATATGTATATGTATAGCTGATTCACTTTGTTAGAAAGCAGAAACTAACACACCATTGTAAAGCAATTATACGCCAATAAAGATGTTAAAAAAATCATCAATTGATTTCATTAATTGCTCTGATTTACCCCTGATGAGAGAACATAAATAGACTACATGTTGTTTAACTTTAAAAGTCATTGCTACCTGACTTGCTGGAGGTCTTTCACAGATCTTTGAAGAGACTCCAGGCAGGAGACGTGACAGAGGGGTGAATCTTGGGAGACCCAGAGAAGTCGCTATCTGATACAATAAGTCAGGGTATCAGTTCCTCTGGTAACACTTTTTCTAACCTATGTTAGCCAAACGAGAGCATTGGAGGTGGAAAATACACTTTCTCTCTCAAACTTTGCTCAGTTGCCTCTTTGAGTTTATTCACCAGAAATGGGTGGGCAATATAAAGGATTGTTTGTCAAATATTTCTACTCCTTTCTTTACCACTCAGAAAATAAACACTAGGAAGCCAATTTGTGACATCCTCACAGCTTATCTTTGCTAATCATAGGGTCTTTTCCTTTACTCCCTGCCTTTTCTCTTTCTACCTCCTCTCTAAAATAGCTTCAGCTCATCTTCATCCTTCTGCACAATAGCTTACCCTCATAAAAACATCTGGGGTTACTTATATCTTGATGAGACTCCAAATCTATGTGTTACCTTTTCCAGTGTTTTAGGTCCTGACTCTAACTGTGAAAGCTTTTGCAGCCAGTGCAGAGTATTCCAAGCCTCAGTGATTGGGTGAGAAAAAGAAAAAAGTAGAAGTACCAGTGATGGTAAAACTATATCAAGTGGTCTCACATATTTAAGACAGGTGATCCAAAATGAGAGGAAGCATGGGAGTCAAAATAATTTTGGAGAAATAATGACTAACTTTTTTTCCAAATTTGATGAAAAATACCAGCAGGCAGACCCAAGAAGCTTAACAAATCCTAAGCAAATCATATTCAACTTGTTGAAAACCAAAGACAGAGAGAAAAATCTTAAAAGCAACCAGAAAATAAAGACATGTTCTCTAAAGAGGAACAATGAGAAGAATGAGAGCAGACAGCTCATCCATAGCAGTACAAGCCAGAAGAAAATGACAAGACGTCTTTAAAGTGCTAGAGGGAAAAAGAGAGTCTGTTGACCTAGAATTCTATATCAAGTGAAAATATTCTCTAAAAATAATAGGGAAAAATGACAAAAACAATTGCCAAGAGAATCTTCCCCAGCAGAAAGAAATATAAAACTCTTTGTGCTGAAGGGAAATGATATCAGATAGAAACAGTAACAGAAATGAAGAAATGAAGCATGTCAGGAAGTATGTATATGCAGGTAAACAGAAAGTATTTTTCTCATTTCTTTTTTTATTTTTATTTATTTATTTTTGGCTGCATTGGGTCTTCATTGCTGTGCATGGGCTTTCTTCTAGTTGCGGCGAGCGGGACTGCTCTTCATTGCAGTGGCTCCTCCTTTTGCAGAGCATGGGCTCTAGGCACATGGGCTTCAGTAGTGTGGCACGTGGGCTCAGCAGTTGTGGCTCATGAGCTCTAGAGCACAGGCTCAGTAGTTGTGGCACACAGGTTTAGTTGCTCAGCGACATGTGGGGTTTTCCCGGACCAGGGCACAAATCTGTGTCCCCTGCATTGGCAGGCAGATTCTTAACCACTGTGCCACCAGGGAAACCTTCATTTCTTTTTTAAAAATACAATTTACTATTCAAAGTACATAAAAATGTACTGTGGGGTTTATAAAAATGCAGAGGTAAAATGAAAGACAATAATAGTACTAAGAATGGGAGAGATCATTTAAAATATGCTATAATAAGTTTTTTATATTATACTTAAAGAAGTATAATATTAATTCAAGGAAGACTATGGTAATATAAGGACACATACTGCAATCCCTATGGCAATCACTAAAATAGCTAAAAACCAATGGATGAGTTAAGATGGAATAAGTTTTTCAAATCCTTGGTTAATTTAAAAAGAAGGAAATGATGGAAAGAGGAACAAAGAACAGACAAGGCAGTGGTGGTCTTAAATTCAAACATATCAATAATTACTTCAACTGTGAGTGGACTAAAACTACAATTAAAAGGTAAAGATCGTCAAACTAGACAAGTAGGAAACACACATTATATGTTGCTTTCAAGAAATGGCCTTCAAGTATAGACAGAGCTTAAAAAATAAAAGATTGGGAAAATTATACCATGCAAACAACTAATCAGAAGAAAATTGTAGGGGCTACATTAATATCACAAGAAGTAGAATTCATGATAAGGAGTATCACCAGAGACAATGGTAGGCATTTCATAACGATGCAATAAACAATTTATTAAGGAAACATAATAATCCTAAATGTGTATGCATCTAATACAAAGCTTCAAAATAATGCAAAAACTGACAGAGCTAAGGGAGAAAAAGACAAATTCCAATCAAAATTGGAGATTTTAACATTTCTTTTCCAGTAATTGATTAAAACATATATATTAAAGATTGTTTTCCAACCAGAGCCCGGCAGAATGACTCCCACAAAGAAGGGTGGAGAGAAGAAGAAGGGCCGGTCTGCCATCAATAAGGTGGTGACCAGAGAATACACTATCGACATTTACAAGAGCATCCATGGAGTGGGTTTCAAGAAACGTGTCCCTCAGGCACTCAAAGAAATCCTGAACTTTGCCATGAAGGAGATGAGAACTCCGGATGTACGCATTGACACCAAGCTTAGCAAAGCAGTCTGGGCCAAAGGAATAAGGAATGTCCCATCTCATGCCCATGTGCAGAAAACGTAATGAACATGAAGATTCACCAAACGAGCTCTATACCTTGGTTACCTATATACCTGTCACCACTTCCAAAAATCTACAGACACTTAATGTGGATGAGAACTAACTGTTGATTGTCAAATAAAGTTATAGAACCACAAAAAGTTAAAAATTAATAAATATATATAAGACTTGAACAACACTATTAGCCAATTTTAAACTTATTGACATTTATAGAACACTACACCTAACAACTGTGGAATTCACATATTTTCCAAGTGTATGTGGAATATACATGAGATAGATCAGCTGCTGAGCCATGAAAGGTCTCAATCCATTATAAAGCACTGAATTCATACAAAGCATATTCTCTAAAAATAATAAAACAAATAAAAGTATGATCTTTCACACAACAAGTCAATAACAAAAAGATATCAGGAAAATCCCTAAACATTTGGAAGCTTCCCAACAAAGTTTTAAATAGCCCATGGATCAAAAAAGAAATTCCAAAGGAAATTAGAAAATATTTTGAACTGGATGATAATGCAAGCAAAATACATCAAAATTTTGTGGAATGCAGCTAAAGCAAAGCTTAAAGGGAAATACCCAGAAAAGACAAAAGAAAGATTTAAAAGCACTGATCTAAACTTTCATCTTAAGAAGCTAGTAAAAGAAGAGGAAATTAAAGCAAAAGGAACAAAACAATAAAATAGAAGCAAAGTAGAAATAGTGAAATAAAAAATAGACAAATGATAGAAAATCAACAAAACTGAGAATAGGTCTCTTGATAGTATTAATAAAATACAAGCCTCTATCTAGATTTATCAATAAAAAAGAGAAAAAATACAAATTACAAATTTCACTCATGAAAGAAAGAGAGTACATCATTCCAGATTCCACAGACATTTAAAAAAATAGTAAAAACAATTGTGAACAACTATATGCCAATAAATTTGACAAATTAGTTAAATGAACAAATTCCTTGAAAGACACAATTTACTAAAATTAAATAAGAAATTTAAAATTAAAAACAGAATACCATTTATACTAGGACAAAGAAATGAAATAGACATGAATCTAACAAAATATTATAAGATTCTATGTACAGATAACTATAGAGCATTGATAAAAGAAATCAAAGAAGATACAAATAAATGGAAATATATCCTACCTTCATAGATTGGAAGACATAATATTGTTAAAATTCAATTCTTACCAAATTACCTGTAATTCAACATAATCCCAACCAAATCTCTGTAAATTATTTGGTAGATACTGACAAACTGGTTCTAAAGTTTGTATGGAAAGGCAAAAGACCTAGAATAACCAACATAATACTGAAAAAGAAAAATAAAACTGGAGGACTGACACTACCTGATATCAAGTCTTATTATAAGAGACAGCAATCAAGATAGCACTCTATTCTCAAAATAATAGACACATAGATCAATACAACAGAATAGAGAGCCTAGAAACAGGCTGCCATAAATATAGTCAGGTGATCTTTGACAGATGAGCAAAGGCAATTGTTTGGAGAACAGATAATCTTCTCAACAAATGGTGCTACAAAAATTAGATGTCCATATGTAAAAAATGTAAAATTAGACTTCACATGTTTCACAAAATAAAATTACTCAACTTAGATCATAGATCTAACTGTAAAATGCAAAGCCACGAAACTTCTAGAAGATGGAAAAATATGTGACCTTGTTTTTATATACAACATCAAAAGCACAATCCATGAAAGAAAAAAAGTGGTAAGTAAATTTTATTAAAATTCAAAACTGTCACTCCATGAAAGACACTATTTAGATAATGAAAGGACAAAACTTTGAAAAAATATTGTGACAAATATTTGCAAACACATATCTGATAAGAACTCATATCCAAAATAATCAAAGAACTCCTAAATCTCAACAACAAGAGAACAAACAATACAATTTAAAAAGGGCAAAAGATCTGAACAGAAACTTCACCAAAGATATACGGCTGGTAAATAAAGTATGTGAAAAACAGTTCAACATCATTTGTAATTAGGAATTGCAACTTAAAACAACGAGATACAACTAAACATCTATTAAAAAGGCTAAAATAAAATTTTAAAAAACATATTAATTGCTGGCAAGGATGTAGAGCAACAGGAACTCACATTCATTGCTGGTAAGAATTCAAAATAGCTACTTTGGAAAACAGCTTGGCAGTTTCTTTCAAAGATAAACATAATCTAACCATGAATTCCAGCAATCACACTCCTAGTTATTTACCTAATTGATTTGAAAATTTATAGCCACACAAAAACCAGCATGTGAATGTTTATAGCGGTGTTATTCATACTTTACAAAAATTGGAAACAACCAAGATGTCCTTCAATAGGGAATGGATAAACAAGCTAGTACATCCAAGTAACGGACTACTATTTAGCAATAAAAAAGAATAAGTTATCGAGCTACGCAAAGGCATAGATGAATCTTAAATGTTTATTGCTAAGTGAAAGGAAATAGCCTGAAAAGGCTATATATTATATGATTCCATTTCTAGGACATTCTGGAAAAGACAAAACTACAGAGACAGTAAATAGATCAGTGGTTGCCAGGTTTCCTGGAGGGGAGGTGGGTAAGAGAGGGCTGAATACATAAAATACAGGGCATTTTTAGGCTGGTGAAACTACTCCATATGATATTGCAACAACAGATACATGACTCTATGAACTTGTTAAAATACACAGAGCTTTATAGTATAAAGAGTGAGTCTTAATATATGAAAATATTTTAAAAAATCATTTAGGTTGTCAGAGGATACCAGGATGGAATACCAAATGTGACAAAATAATCTGTGTTAAAAATGTATGAAACATAAAGCAATTATACTCCAATAAAGATGTAAAAAAAAATGTATGAAACAACCTCACCAAAAGGGATGGGGAGAAAATGCTGACCTAAGTCACTTTGGAAAAGAGTAGTGTCTTTAAGACACAAAAGGCAAAAGAACTGTACATCAGCACTGTACTCTAGTAGACAAGGTTGTTTCTCATGAGGATATGGGTTAACAATCCTGAAAGTACTATACATGTGTACTGGATTAGACAGTTAAGTAAATGATTGGCAGACGGTGGGAGCCAGGTTTCTCCCTGTTAGAGTGGGAGGTTATGGACAAACGAGGGAAGAAGAATAGATTGATCCATGTGTCAGTCAATTAGAGTTGGTGACACCATTAGGAACTCATGTTTAGTTTAAAATAGATATAGATGTTTACATTAAAAATATTTGCAGATACGTGTATATACGTAAGTGTATATACATATATATATTGCCTTGCTCTGTCAGGTGAGAGGTCCTAGAAGCAACAACATTGAGCACTCAGTAGGAATGGGTACCCTTCCTGTCCCCCCAACTGCCACCACTTCACCTATCCACTTAATTCTTCGAGACACGCAACAGACTAAGTGCCCAGTCCTTTGATCTCTAAGTACCCTGTGCACCTCATTTTCTCCCTTCCCATGTTCTGAGATGATCTGCTAACAGTTTTCTTTTTTTCACCCACTCAACATGAAGTTGCTCACTGTCTGGAAACTATGTCTCACTGTCTTGCATCATCTCTGTACACAGTTGCTAACATTATATTCATGGTAGGAGAGGTTGTATTCAACTCCTAATTCTTATGTACCTTTCAAGATTCTAAGTCTGAGCAGTTAACCAAGTTTCTCTTCTCTAGACCATGTGGATTTGCTTTTCTTCTTATGAATTTAATAAAATCAAAGGAAGTAATGCCAACAAACTGCCACTTAAGGAAGAAGAGATGTATTGCCTTTAACCATAAAAACACTTCTTCCAACAAGAATACTGTGCATCATCAAAGCTTAGGTCCCAGTATTGGCAGATTCAGAGCCACTCCAAGCTCCTGCTGCTTCCTGCTTTTGCTATACAATCACTGAAAGCCCAAGACCCATCTGGTAGAGCACAGCCAAACTGGGATTTCAAGGTGTTTTGCTGAGATGGGGAGGGGAGAAAACTCACCCTTGATCTTAATTCTTTGAATTAAGCAACGATTTCTTTGAATTAACCAGTTTTGTGGTTTCAGAAGAATCAAAAGGCTGCCGTTCCAAAGACACCTGGACCCTTATTTATTAATCTGCATGGACCTGTGATAAACTGTTCCTCCAAGTCTTAGAAAGCAAGAGGGGAATGGAAGTTAGGAAGTTACTTCCAATTAACACAAAACATAGAAGAATCCAGAAGAGTAATACTTCTCTGCTCTTGTTCTTTTGCCAAAACACCACCCCTACATCTCTGAGCTGAGAATAACAGCCATTTTCCTGCTTACAGAAATTGGCGGACTGACATCCTAGGCAATTAGAAGGACAGGTATGAAGTGTATGTATATGTGTATCAAGCATCTGAAATCACCCTCAGAGACAACTATGAACATAGATGGGACCCTTTCTAAATATATGTTCAATGCACAAATAAACAAAATGAATTTTATTGATTAAGTTTAACAAGGAGGAGCCTGGCCAGACAGGAGTGAGGAATGCATTTTAGGGCAGAATGAGAAAAAAACTTTAGAGAGGAAAATATATATTGACTGACTTAAGAGAGGCTGGATGTTAAGTAGACAAAGTGAATTTGGGCAAGAAAAGTATACACAGATTCTGTGAAACTAGAAGAACAGAGCATCATCTCCAGTATTTCTTCCAAAAGAATTGTAAGGCCTTTAGAGTACGAAGGTGGCCCTAAAATACAGAATGATTTAGCTACAGGGAGAAGCATATGCACAAATCAAGCTTTGATGCAGTGAAATGAAATTTTCATAGAATCTGACATATTATGATACAAAAGTGTTCTGAGAGAACAAGCAAATACCTTCTTTCATGGACCAAAGGTTATCACTCTTGGCTGCACCTTAGAATCCCCTAAGTCTTTTTGTTTAAGTGTCTTACACAAACTCTACCCACAATATTTGTATTTAATTGTTCTGGATTGGTGCCCAGGCAACAGGAATTTTTATAAATGCCCCCAGGCATTTATAAATTCTTATTTGCAATCTTATTTGCAAATTCTTATTTGCAAATTCTATTTGCAAATTCTTATTTGCAATTCTTATTTGCAAATTCTTATTTGCAATCAGGGTGGAGGAATGCTAATCTACACACTGCAGATGTGAAGGATATGTCTTTCCCAGGAGTACAGCACCAATGAGAGATAGACCACAGCCAGATCTTTCCCTGACTCATTTTATTTTCAGTCTTTTACTTTATACTTTGTAGCTTCATGCTTCCATTGTGAGCATACAGGTATTAGGTTACTGGGCTGCCATTTGCACGCTAGCCTGGGACCGCACAAACATTAGGGATGGCCCAAACCTCAGTCACGTTCTAGAGGGAACTGCACACCTCCTTGCACCTCACAAGAGCCATTTGCAGTCAGTCATTTTCAGAAGCAGAGAGGGAGAGGTCTGAAGTGAATCTGGAGATAGAATGAATATCAGGCAATTCGACCCAGGTCTGGACCTTCCCAGCCTCATCCAAGGCCTTTTCTGAGGCTATTTTCTCTGGGCTTCCTAGAATGACAAGCTCCAGCCACTTCCAGAGAGGGAAACAGATTCAAAGAGTCTTAGCCAATCCAGGGCAACAGACATTCTGGGCCACCCCATGTGCCCCTGTCCCCCGCCAGCCATCTCTGACTAGGATTCAGAATCCCAAATAGTCCTCTTCATCCCCATTGGCTAGGTTGGTGTGTGCCATTTTTCTGGGCCTTAATATTCTTGCCTGTGAAAGGGGAGAGTCCTGCCACCTTTCCAAGGCACTCAAGGATGGAGAAGTTTTCCTGGGTCCATTTTTGCAGTCTAATCAAGAACTTCTCTGTGGGGAGGCAGACAAATGGGCCCGAGAGCGGTTCTGACCCTCTGTGCACAGAGGTCGTAGATCACATGGCCATGGGATCCATGAATCCTGAACATGTCATGTGATCACTTCAGTCCTTACTGGAGCACTAAGGCTGCACATCTGATGTGCTGTAATAGGGAAGAACAAATCTGACTCCATAATGGGTCTCTTTCTTTCACTTTAATATTTGCATTTTATTGTTTTGCTACAAGTTAAGAATGTTGCCTATAGCCTGAAATATACAGGACAGCCCATTCTCAAGGATCTGACCTTTAAAGGTATAAGATTTTTCCATTCATATAGAGATAAAAAGTTGCAAAACAAAGAATAATTGTCTTGTTGGAGGTTTACAGGAACATTGTAACCTGACCTAGGTGGAAAGCTACAAGTATAAAGGGTTCCAACACCAAGAAATTTGCAGCAACCAACCACACCCCTTCCCCTTTTTAGTATAAAAGAAGCCTGAATTCGAACTGAGGTAAGATGGTTCTTTGGGACACTAGTACACCATCTTCTCCTTCTGCTGGCTTTCAGAATAAAGTTGCTATTCCTTGCCCTCAACAACTCATCTCTCAATTTATTGACCTTCGTGCTGCAAGCATTATGAACTTGAACTTGAACTTGGTAACAGTGTGAGGGCCCTGGCCCACAGAAAGGCTGAATTTGGGGCAAAGACTTCCTTTTTGCTGTGGTCCCACCACTCTCTCATCTTGCTGTTCTCTCTCACCCTCAACAGTCCTAATTTCCCTTGGCCACACTTTTAAGTTTGTTTTCAGTACAGCGGTGGCAACTGTACTCTTTTCCTTAGCCACCGATGGTTCTACTCCCGAGACAATAGGAAGTATGAGAGGAAGTGTGCTGACAAGGCTCCAGGAAGTGAGGCACAAAACTTCCCATCCCTTAGTCCTCCCTCTTCCATGGCTTCCCAGAACCCCACCCAAAAGAGCTTGAAAATTTATCTAACTCTATGTTAGACTGTCATCAAATGAGAATGTGTTTTAAAACCCTGGATATTTGTACATGTTGATTTCATTTGAGTTTTTTTCAAAGTAAATTTCCTCTTTCTGAAAATATTCATAGGTTTAATTTGAAAAATACTCAACTTTCAAGAGATTTCTTGAGAATCTTTAAATTTTTTTTAAGTTCAAGTTTCAGAGTAAAAAAGAAAACCATCTGATGGCAACTAAATCCATTGAGAAAAACAAAACAAATATCTCATTGAAGTGTAAACAGAAGGTAATTTAAACCATATTTCACAGATACTAGATACCATAAATCCTTGTCTGACCCATTCACAAATAATTTTTCAGATAACAAACAGCTGACTTTTATATGTAAAATCCCCAAATCCCTATTTTATTCTTATAGTTTACATAGATTGAGCAAGGGTGACTGCCTGATAATGCCATGGAATTTCCCTTAATTTTTGTGCACTTTCATTTCTAGTCCTGTCATCGAAAGAAACCAGGCAAAGCTCTTTGGCTCTGGAGCAGATTAAGAGAAGATTTTCTCTCTATTTTTCTTCCATTACATTTCCCTTTGCCCTACCTTGGTCAATGAATGGGAAGTTATCTTTAGAATATCTTACTTGAGGTTCCATAATCTAGTTGCAGTTTACATCATTAACAAGTCTGCCTGCAAAAACAATTCATATATGAGGTCCAATTTATATTCAGAAAATGCTGGACTAGGGCAGAGCGATTTTAATGAGAAAAATGGATCTCACTACCACCTATTCACCCATGTTGACTTATAGCAGTCATGACAATGACTGAAATGCTCAAATTTCCTAAGCCAGCGTATATATAACCAAGCCTTAATTATTGTCATTGTCAGCGCTCTGTCTCTCTCTCTCTCTCTCTCGTTCTCTCTGTGTATAATTTACTTGCTGCATTTTGCCACAAACTGGCTTAAGAGAAAAATTTACTGAGTTGACACAACACTTCTTGTGGAAGGATCCAGCATTCAGCAAACTTAATTAGGATATAAAGACCAAGACTGAACGCTAAGCCAGTTAAGCTATAACCATTGAATTCTGGAATCCGGGAAATCTCTCTTAGGTATTTAAGCACTTTAGTTTCATGAGAAGAGTTTGAAGGAAAAATGGGGTGTATATTTCCATTTAGTCACTCTGCGGTGAGCTTGATCACTTTAATGTGGCCGACTCAGGGTCACTCGGAGTGAGAAATGAGATGTACTCAACATAAGCTTAAATATATATCCAACCACAAAGTTTCCCCAGATCTCAAGGGACAGTTTTCTCCCCTTTGTGGCTATGTTGGCTTTTGAGTTATGGTTATAAAGCTTCTATTTTAAACAGTAAATACGTGATAATGGTAAACAGCTGCAGGGCACAGCCTAGAAATATGATTGACGGCACAGCTGTCAGCTCTGCTTTCTATCACTGTGCCGCTCTGAAATCCACTGTGCCTGTTTAAATGGGGCACATTAGCAGTTTTACGGTGACTAATAGGATTGCCACACAGTAATTCAGAACCCGTGGCAAGTCTGTGTGGGGAGAGATCAGATTTCAACAGGCAAAAGTTATTAGGAAGGCGGTGATAGCCTGGGCATTCCTTTACAGAGCAAAACTCTCATATCTGAAATTTATCAATAGAAATGCATAGCTAAATAAAAACTCCACTTTACCCCCATTCAAACCTGAGTCTTGAGGTCTACTAATAAGAAAGCATATCTGATGTCCTCTGAGGAAATATCAGAATGACTATGCTCTATCTTCACCCTATTGAAAAGCACAGAAAAAGAATTGTGGATGTGGTGTGAAGTGCTAACTTTATTATTTTAATTTTAGGAGAATGAGTTGCTAAAAGTTTGTTTCTAGGTGTGAACTTACTGAGTCACCTCATATCAGATTAAATTTTTGTTTGGGAAAGTCACTGAATCTTTTAATTATATTGATGCAATGTAACTTTCACCCAATAATGTGAGATAAGTCAGTAATTGGACTTTTTAAGCTTGTGATGGAAGCTTGAGACTCTTGATAAGCAAATGAGGTATTGCAGTGTCTCTTTCTTCACCCTTGGGATATGATGAAAAAGGGGTAGAAATATTTGTGTAAGACTCATGGACTCTTAGGGCCGAATTTATCTTGGAGGAGATTTGTTCTGGTTTCAGTGCATCTATTACTGAAACACCCCCTGTCCTAGCCTCACTGGTAATAATGTACCACTGTCCTATCCTGATTAGAGCAAATTATTTTTGGTGTTTCCTGGCTATTGAGAGAGTAGTGGTTGGCAAACTGTGCTCAACTGGCTACCAGTTTTTATAAATAAAGCTTTACTGGAAACAGCTATACGCATTCACTTATGCACTGTTTACAGTGGCTTTTGCAATATAGTGTCAGAGATGAGTGGTTGCCATAAATATCATAAGGCACCACATGCCTAAAGTATTTGCTATCTCGTTCTTTAAGAAAAAGTTTGCTGTGTTCTGTGAGAAAAAAATGATTGCACTGTATTAATAGTTGCATACCTATAATTAGAAGATGCATTGATTGATTGTATTAGGAGACCCCATCTGGGACAGAGCTGCAAGTGACTATTCTTAATCAACAAACCATCTTCAGCAGAAGCCAAATTATTTAGTTAGGTGGGTATGTAATAAGATTATCATCTCTGTACCTTTTAGGTTTTTACGATGGCCTTCAACTCTAATTTACTCCAGAGGTAGTGTATTGGTTTGCTATTTGGGCAGGGAGAGGGAGTTGTAAGGATTTCCTTTCTGCTCTTTCTACCGTAATAGCCACTGTTCCAGGACAAAAGGCCATCATAGGAATTCTGCCAACAGACATGTGTATTACAGATATAACTGGGGACATAACCACCAAGTGTGTTTGAGGTCTCAACAAGTGTACAACAGAGAAGAACTAGGACAGAAGCTCTCCTTATTTTCCACCTCCCCCTAAGCCCTATTTTGACCATGGTTTGTCTCCAGGAATCAGTGTTGCCTTTGTCCAGTGTCCAATGACCCCCAAGTGTTTGGGTATTTTCATTTACACAATCCATTTTCCCCGATAAATATCTGCTGGTGCCTTCGGTGAAGTCTCGGAAGAAGCATCACGCTACAAACTCTAGCAGGTTCTTCCTCTAGAGCAGCTGACCCCCCTTTACTCGTCAATCTCTATGTCTGTACAGACTCAAGTCTGAAAACTGGATAAGGGGTTTACATTAATCAAGGTTTTGTTTTTTCTTTTTCTGTACTTTCTGATGTTTTGAGATCTTAAAATATTTGGCTGGCCTGGGGAGACTGCCCTTTCCAGGGATAGCCAGGTTGTTAGAAATAGCGAAGGGCTCAGCCTGGAGTAGTCTTTCATATGTAAAACAGCTAATCCCAGTGAGTCTATACCCCTTCCTAGCCCTTTAAATCTCACAAACCAAACCAAGATTTCTGCCGCCCTAAATCACCCTAACCAACACAGGGCAGGTTACCAGACAACTAGAGACCACCCCTAGAGTCCAGAGCCATTGAATAATGATGACATTATTCAAACTGGCTAAGCCTAAACTGTTTACCCGGCCTGCCTTGCCCTTCCTACAGAAACCCCAATAAGGTCACAGTCTGGGACTTCCCCTTCCCCAAGCTTCTGCCTCCTGATCAATATCCTATAATAAAACATAATGGAAAAGAATATATATACATATAGGTCCTAGAGACCTCTGACACAACATCAAATGCACCAACATTCGAATTATAGGGGTCCCAGAAGAAGAAAAGAGAAAGAAAGGGACTGAGACAATATTAGAAGACATTACAGTTGAAAACTTCCCTAATATGGGAAAGGAAATAGTTAATTAAGTCAAGGAAGCACAGAGAGTCCCATACAGGATAAATCCAAGGAGAAACACAGCAAGACACATATTAATCAAACTATCAAAAATTAAATACAAAGAAAAAATATTAAAAGCAGCAAGGGAAAAACAACAAATAACATACAAGGGAAGCCCCATATGGTTAACAGCTGATCTTTCAGCAGAAACTCTGCAAGCCAGAAGAGAGTGGCAGGACATATTTAAAGTGATGAAAGGGAAAAAACTAAAACCAAGATTACTCTACCCAGCAAAGATCTCATTAAGATTCCACAGAGAAACTAAAACCTTTACAGACAAGCAAAAGCTAAGAGAATTCAGCACCACCAAACCAGCTTTACAACAAATGCTAAAGGAACTTCTCTAGGCAGGAAACACAAGAGAAGGAAAAGACCTATAATAACAAACTCAAAACAATTAAGAAAATGGTAATAGAAACATACATATCAATAACTATCTTAAATGTAAATGGATTAAATGTTCCACCAGAAGACATAGACTGGCTGAATGTATACAAAAACAAGACCAATATATATGCTGTCTACAAGAGGCTCACTTCAGACCCAGGGACACATACAGACTGAAAGTAAGGGGATGGAAAAAGATATTCCATGCAAATGGAAATCAAAAGGAAGCTGGAGTAGCAATACTCATATCACACAAAAGAGACATTAAAATAAAGACTACTACGAGAGATGAAGAAGGACACTACATAATGATCAGGGGATCAATCCAAGAACAAGATATAACAGTTGTAAATATCTATGCACCCAAAAAAGGAGTGCTTAAATACATAAGACAAATACTAACAACCATAAAAGGGGAAATCAACAGTAACACAATCATAGTAGGGGACTTTAACACCCCACTTTCACCATGAACAGATCATCCAAAATGAAAATAAATAATGAAACACAAGCTTTAAATGATACATTAAACAAGATGGGCTTAATTGATATTTATAGGACATTCAATCCAAAAACAACAGAATATATTCTCTTCTCAAGTGTTCATGGAACATTCTCCAGGATAAATCATATCTTGGGTCACAAATCAAGCCTTGGTAAAATTAAGAAAATTGAAATCATAACAAGTATCTTTTCTGACAACAATGCTATGACACTAGATATCAATTACAGGAAAAAATCTGTAAACACTATAAAAACATGGAGGCTAAACAATGCACTACTAAATAACCAAAATCACTGAAGAAATCAAAGAGGAAATCAAAAACTACCTAGGAAAAAATGACAATGAAAACACGATGACCCAAAACCTCTAGGACGCAGCAAAAGAAGTTCTAAGAGGGAAGCTTATAGCAAAACAATCCTACCTCAAGAAACAAGAAACATCTCAAATAAATAACCAAACCTTACTCTTAAAGCAATTAGAGAAAGAGGAACAAAAAGCCTCAAAGTTAGCAGAAGGAAAGAAATCATAAAGATCAGATGAGAAATAAATGAAAAAGAAATGAAGGAAACAATAGCAAACATCAATAAAACTAAAAGCTGGTCCTTTGAGAAGATAAACAAAATTGATAAACCATTAGCCAGACTCATCAAGAAAAAAAGGGAGAAGACTCAAATCAATAGAATTAGAAACGAAAAAGGAGAAGTAACAACTGACACTGCAGAAATACAAAGCATCATGAGAGATTACTACAAGCAACTATATGCCAATAAAATGGACAACCTAAAAGAAATGGACAAATTCTTAGAAATGCACAGCCTTCCGAGACTGAACCAGGAAGAAATAGAAAATATGAACAGACCAATCACAAGCACTAAAATTGAAAATGTGATTAAAAATCTTACAACAAACAAAAGCCCAGGACCAGATGGCTTCACAGGCAAATTCTATCAAACATTTAGAGAAGAGCTAACACCTATCCTTAAACTCTTCCAAAATATAGCAGAGAGAGGAACACTCTGAAACTCATTCTACGAGGCCACCATCACCCTGATACCAAAACCAGACAAGGATGTCACAAAGAAAGAAAACTACAGGCCAATATCACTGATGAACATAGATGCAAAAATTCTCAACAAAATACTAGCAAACAGAATCCAACAGCACATTAAAAGGATCATACACCATGATCAAGTGGGGTTTATCCCAGGAATGCAAGGATTCTTCAATATATGCAAATAGATCAATGTTACACAACATATTAACAAATTGAAGGAGAAAAACTATATGATAATTCAATACATGCAGAAAAAGCTTTTGACAAAATTCAACACCCATTTATGATAAAAACCCTCCAGAAAATAGGCAGAGAGGGAACTTACCTCAACATAATAAAGGCCATATATTACAAACCCACAACTAACATCGTTCTCAATGGTGAACAACTGTAACAATTTCCACGTAGATCAGGAACATGAGAAGGTTTCCCACTCTCATCACTATTATTCAACAAAGTTTTGGAAGTTTTAGCCACAGCAATCAGAGAAGAAAAGGAAATAAAAGGAACCCAAATCAGAAAAGAAGAAGTATAACTGTCACTGTTTGCAGATGACATGATACTATACACAGAGAATCCTAAAGCTGCTACCAGGAAACTACTAGAGCTACTCAATGAATCTGGTAAAGTAGTAGGATACAAAATTAATGCACAGAAATCTCTTGCATTCCTATAAACTAGTGATGAAAAATCTGAAAGTGAAATTAAGGAAATGCTCCCGTTTACCATTGCAACAAAAAGAATAAAATACCTAGGAATAAACCTACCTAAGGAGACAAAAGACCTGTATGTACAAAACTATAAGACACTGATGAAAGAAATTAAAGATGATACAAATAGATGGAGAGATATACCATGTTCTTGGATTGGAAGAATCAACACTGTGAAAATGACTATAATACCCAAAGCAATCTACAGATTCAATGCAATCCCTATCAAACTATCAATGGCATTATTCCCAGAACTAGAACAAAAAAATTCACAATTTGTATGGAAACACAAAAGACCCTGAATAGCCAAAGCAATCTTGAGAAAGAAAAACAGAGCTGGAGGAATCAGGCTCCCTGACTTCAGAGTATACTACAAAGCTACAGTAATCAAGACAGTATGGTACTGCCACAAAAACAGATATATAGGTCAATGGAACAGGATAGAAAGCCCAGAGATAAACCCATGCACATATGGTCACTTTATTTTTGATAAAGGAGACAAGAATATACAATGGAGAAAAGACAACCTCTTCACTAAGTGGTGCTGGGAAAACTGGAGAGCTACATGTAAAAGAATGAAATTAGAACACTTCCTGACACCATACAAAAATAAACTCTAAATGGATTAAAGACCTAAATGTAAGGCCAGACACTATAGAACTCTTAGAGGAAAACATAGGCAGAACACTCTATGACATAAATCACAGCAAAATCCTTTTTGACCCACCTCCTAGAGAAATGTAAATAAAAACAAAAATAAGTAAATGGGACCTAATGAAACTTAAATACTTTTGCACAGCAAAGGAAAACAAAAATAAGATGAAAAGGCAACCCTCAGAATGGGAGAAAATATTTGCAAATGAAGCAACTGACAAAGGATTAATCTCCAAAATTTACAAGCAGCTCATGCAGCTCTCTTTCAAAAAAATAAACAATCCAATCCAAAATTGGGCAGAAAACCTAAATAGACATTTCTCCAAAGAAGATATACAGATTGTCAACAGAAACATGAAAGAATGCTCAACATCACTGATCATTAGAGAAATGCAAATCAAAACTACAATGAGGTATAGCCTCACACCAGTCAGAATGGCCATCATCAAAAAATCTACAAACAATAAATGCTGGAGAGGGTGTGGAGAAAAGGGAACCCTCTTGCAGTGTTGGTGGGAATGTAAATTGATACAGCCACAAGGAGGACCATATGGATGTTCCTTAAAAAACTACAAATAGAACTACCATATGACCCAGGAATCCCACTACTGGGCATATACCCTGAGAAAACCATAATTCAAAAAGAGTCATGTACCACATGTTCATTGCAGTTCTATTTACCATAGCCAGGACATGGAAGCAACCTAAGTGTCCATTGACAGATGAATGGATAAAGAAGATGTGGCACATATATACAATGGAATATTACTCAGCCATAAAATGAAATGAAATTGAGCTATTTGTAGTGAGGTGGATGGACCTAGAGTCTGTCATACACAGTGAAGTAAGTCAGAAAGAGAAAAACAAATACCGTATGCTAACACATATATATATATGGAATCTTAAAAAAAAAAAAGTCATGAAGAACCTAGGGGCAGGATGGGAATAAAGACACAGACCTACTAAAGAATGGACTTGAGGACACGGGGAGGGGGAAGGGTAAGCTGCGACAAAGTGAGAGAGTGGCATGGACATATATACACTACCAAAAGTAAAACTGATAGCTAGTGGGAAGCAGCCGCATAGCACAGGGTGATCAGCTCGGTGCTTTGGGACTATCTAGAGGGGTGGGATAGGGAGAGTGGGAGGAAGCGAGATGCAAGAGGGAAGAGATATGGGGATATATGTATATGTATAGCTGATGCACTTTGTTATAAAGCAGAAACTAACACACCATTGTAAAACAATTATACTCCTATTAAGATGTTAAAAAAAAATAAGATAATGAGTATAGTTCCCTGTGCTATACAGTAGGTCCTTGTTGTTTACCTATTTTATATATAGTATGTTAATCCCAAACTCCTAATTTATCTCTCTCTCTTCAGCTATCCCCTTTGGTAACCATAAGTTTGTTTTCTATGTCTGTGAGTCTATTTTTGTTTTGTAAATAAGTTCATTTGTACCATTTGTTTAAGATTCCACATATAAGTGATATCATATGTTATTTGTCTTTCTCTGTATGACTTACATCTCTATGTCCATCCATGTTGCTGCAAATGGCATTAATTCATTCTTTTTCATGGCTGAGTAGTATTCCATTGTATATATATTCCACATATTTATCCATTCATCTGTTGATGGACGTTTAGGTTGTTTCCATGTCTTGGCTATTGTAAACAGTGCTGCTATGAACATTGGGGTGCATGTATCTTTTCAAAGTAGAGTTTTCTCCAGATATATGGCTAAGAGTGTGATTTCCGGAGCATATGTGTGTTATGTTTTAAGATGAAATAAGGGACTCATTTCTGGACACTACTTGGCCTCTCCAGGTGCTTTCTGTTTGGTTGGTTGTTTGGTGTCTTACCATATGCTCCAGGAATTGTGGCTTCTTGGATTAATCAAATCCCGTATTTCTTTTCCTAATGTAATCTCTCAGCTTGAGAGCTCTATAAGAAGCCTCATGGGAAACATTTGTAGTAGCTTCTTGGTCAACATCTGCAACATGCTAGGCATTTAACACACCAAAGGGAGTGAATGGAGAAAGAGAAAAATACTGTCTTGTGAATGGAAAGCACTAAAACTTCATTTGTTTTTGTTTTGTGGTGATGTGTTGTTTTTTTGTTTTGTTTTGTTTTTTTAGTAGTTCTGTGTTTGCAAAGTTAAGAAACAAAGTTAGAGAAACATGATGAAATTTTAAGATCTGTTAATTTGCTGAAGTGGGAGAAGAAATATGAGTAGCAATTGGAAGAGAAGATAAACTTGTTTATTACAGCAAAGTTCTTATATTTTATAATTGAGTTCACTGAATCTATACTTAGAAAAGATTTAACTCCTCTAGAAGATAAATATATCAAAAATGAGCAGATCTCTTCAAGGAATCAGAAGTGAATTGCCAACATACATAGGACATTGAAATTCTTTCTCCGATGTTTGTTTATCTTCCAGTTAAGGGTCATTTGTGTTTCATTTATGATCATTGATTTTGCTCAGAAATTTATGTATAGTAACTCAAAGTCAGTCTCTAAGTTTTCTGAACTAAACATGCAAAACTTTACTTTGGCTTATGAAATATATAGCAAACATATAGTATTTATCATGAGCTGAATACTACACACACACACACACACACACACACACACACTCATTTAATCTGAGACATAGAGAAGTAAAGGAACTTGCCCAAAGTTACAGAGATAGTGACTGGTGGAGATGGAATTTGAACCCCAGTTGGCTGACTCCAGAATCCATGTTTTTACCCATTATGCTACCCTGTCTCTCATGCTGTGGAACAAATCTTAATATATTTCACTTGGTTGTAAAGGAAAAATGGTATGCTGACCAACCTTTTCAAATGCTGAGAAAACTGCCTCGAAGCGTACCTTCTTAAAAAATAAAAATAATAAGGTGGGAATTTTTACAGCACTGTGTGAATTATATGTGCCATTTTCCCTTGCCACGCCGAATATCAAGGAGAACAAAGTAAAGTTACATCTTATGAAGAATTCAGGCTCTCTTGGGGCTGAGAACATACCTTTATAGTTTTCAGGTTGCCAGTTAATAATGACTTCAAGTTTTTCAGACTTGAGACATATGTCACTACAGAGCACCTCAGCCACAAAAATTGATAGTAGTCAGTTCATGTTGTAAGTTAAATAATTTATCAATCCATATAACGAATTTAAGATGTCTTTTAGAAGTAAAGCCACATAGATGTGCCCTGATTTGTCCCAATAGCCAGACCAAAAGGGCACCATATTGCCACCACAAAATGTATTTTATTTTCCTGCCTGTAGTGCAATCTACAACCCAGTTCCAGTGTGATAGCCCAGAAGGCAGTATGCTCTGCTTGTCATCATACATACCAAACAGACCCATGGAAAAAGCAATAGGAGTCAAATTTGATCTAGAAAAGATGGATGAAATA
Organism: Aethalodelphis obliquidens; assembly: GCF_003676395.1. Taxonomy (NCBI): domain Eukaryota; kingdom Metazoa; phylum Chordata; class Mammalia; order Artiodactyla; family Delphinidae; genus Aethalodelphis; species Aethalodelphis obliquidens. Next base: position 4,482,283 of record NW_020838032.1, on the reverse strand, counting down.
AATAGTGAGATTTTGAGGGGTTATTTATGGGCTTCTCTTTGCCCATAAGAATTATTTTATAATAAGACACAGAGGAAGATGACAGCTTTAAGTTTAAACCAACTAAATATCTTGCATTAGCATCTTTGTTGGAATTCAGAAGAGGGACCAGAGAGACACTGTTCCCAACGTGCACAACAGGCATTTCGGTGCGTATCGCTAGCTTGTTCCCATGCTAGCTGACTAATTCAGGGAACTACACACTACATCTCTGCTCCTGGTCTCTCACCTCATTGTTTTACTAAGGTCACATCGCTCATCTCTGCTGTGTTCCAAGCTTTCCTTTTTTATAATGTGAGAAACTAAAAGTATCTCCTTCAACAGACTTAGGATTTTATAAGCAATTGATTGATACTTGACCTCAACCATTTCTTTCTCCACTGTATTTTGATTTAGCTTATGGGCATGGGACTTATTTTAAGTAAGTTTGAGAGCTCTTTTCTGGAGATCCCTGCTCCAGTACCTGATCAATTTATAAACAATAACACCATTAGAGTTTTACAAATTGTTGTTTCATACTTCTGGTTGATGCTATTGACTTAACACATTTACTCTATCACTACACCCTTCAGTAAATACCATAGCCAACAATCTTAAACATATTAATCTAGAATGTTTTTCCATTAAAGTACTAGAAGTGGTTGGCATTATGTGATAATCTAATTAAAAACAAGCTATGTTTTATAGATGTTGTAGGTAGACTGAAAAGAAAAAACGTAAGTCCTTGTCTAAAATCTTCAATTACATTTTTGGCACTAGAGGAGAAACGTAATTACCTTTTGTCTTCAAGAAGTTTAATTTTTGTCAGACCCTGGTGAGTTTAGAAGTGCTTAGCGGGAGAGACTGATACAGTATTTCCAGAATAATAAAGGAAGAAATCTTCTTGAAAATTCTCAGCAGAACTGACTGACTATAAAACAAGGGGTTGGGAAGCTTCAAGGAGAGAAAATGTCAGCTTGAAAACAAATGATTCACCTTGCAAATCTAAAAAGACTTTCACCATTTGCCTGTTAAGCCAGATACCAGATAAGTCAGTTACCTATGGATGGTGAACAAAAAGAAGTGACCAGCCACTCTTCCCTTTGAAAGTTAGTGTAACCTCACTGAGGCCAGGAGAGGAGAAAGGTCAGAGCTTTTAGGATGATTTTCCAGACGTTCTTCACTACACAGCTTGGCTTGAGGGCCAGTGGACCAGCTTAATATCCAGGCACAATCCATAACCCCCCATGAGACCATGGTCTGCTCCAAGGGGAAGTCTACTCATCAGTAACAAAAGCACAAGGATATCTTCATTGTAAGGTTGCTTTGAGCATTAAATACACAAAATCTGTAAAATGCTTATCAGGTAGTTTTGGTTTCTGGCTCTGCATATAAGGAGTGTGGAAGTCACCACTCCATACTAACAAGTAAAAAGCTAAACAGACTGAAAAATCAACAACTCTTCTTAGATACATAAAGAAGTGAGGTTACAAGGCAACCTGCTACCCCCAAAACTGAAGGGACCAACAGGTAAACAGAAAATCACAACTTACTGGAGCAAAAACTCAGGAGCTGAAATATCTCTGGGAACCAGGGCCAGATAAGAAAATCATAATTGTAAATGACGAATTGCTGAAGGCTCAGTGTGGACAAGTTGCAGAGATAAAAACCTAGTCACTTTTGTGTTACCTCCTGGAGCTCCACTAGGTTCCCATGTAAATATCAGAGAAAAATTACCTCATGCTTCTGGAAGGAGGAGAGAAAAATGAACCATTTCAAATATACCAGAGCACTCTGTTCTTCTTAGCAAGGAGAAACTAGTTAACAAGAGCTTAACCAGCTAGGATTTTATCAGAGACTAACTGACCTGGAGGGAAATAAAAATCCAAATCCAGCAAACTCTAGTCAGTCTATCTAAGGGGTGGGAAAAATACTGAGAAGCACTTGTGTAGTTCACGATCCAGAGGCACAGGCTCACTAAAAGACTGAGACCTAATCACAGGACAATGATGACCACACACATACACAGAATTCCCCTGCACACCTTACTACCACACTGTTAAAGTCCTTTTATAGCAGTTCCTTTTACATAGTATATCATGTCCAACTATCGAGAAAAAATTACAAGGTATACCAAAAGGCAAAAACAAGCAGTTTGAAGAGACAGAACAAACAATGGAACTGGACATGCCAGGAATACTGGAATTATCAGACCAGGAACCTCAAACAACTATGATTAATATGCTAAGGACTCTAATAGGTAAAGTAGACAGCATGCAAGAACACATAGACAATGTAATCAGAGAGATGGAAATCCTAAGAAAGAACCAAAAAGAAATAACAAAAAAAATATGCTCTTGATGGACACAGCTGAGGAAAGAATCTCTGAACTTGAGGATATGTCAATAGAATCTTCAAAATTGAAAAACAACAAAAACTGAAAAGGAAAAAAACCAAAAGAACAATATCTAAGAACTGTGGAACAACTACAAAAGGTGCAAAATACATGTAATGGAAATACCAGAAGGAGAAAAGAGAAAAGAACAAAAGAAATATTTGAAGCAATAATGAATGAGAATTTCCCCAATTAAAGTCAGACACCAAACCACAGATCCAGGAAGCTTTCAGAACACCAAGTAGGATAAATGCTAAGAAAAGAACTACACCCAGGTATTGCATATTCAAACCACAGAAAATCAAAGATTAAGAAAATACCCTGACATATGCATATGTATAACTGATTCAGTTTGTTATAAAGCAGAAACTAACACACCATTGTAAAGCAATTATTACTCCAATAAAGATGTTAAAAAAAAAAACAGAAAAAAAAAAAAAACAACAACAAAAAGAAAATACCCTGAAAGAAACCAGAGGGGAAAAAGTACCTTACCTATAGAGGAACAAGGATAAGAATTATACCTGACTTCTCCTCAGAAATCATGGAAGCAAGAACAGAATGGAGTCAAATATTTAAAGTGTCAAGAGTAAAATAACCCACCAACCTAGAATTCAGTACTCTCTGAAATTATCCTTCAAAAATGAGGAGAAATAAAGACCTTCTCAGGCAAACAAAACTTCAGAGAATTTGTAGCCAGTAGATCTTCCTTGCAAGAAATGTTAACAGAAGTTCTTTACAGAGAAAGAAACTAATACAGACAGAAACTCAGGTCTACATAAAGAAAGAACATTAAAGAAGGAACAAGTGAAGGAAAAATAAAAACCCTTCATTTTTTTTATCCTTAATTGATCTAACAAATAACAATTTGTGCAAAATAACAATGGTAAGTGTGTATTCAATTATGTGTGCTTATGTACACATAACATTAAGGGTATAGTGTTATTTGAAAGTGGACTTGGATTAGTTGTAAATATGTATTGCAAACTCTAGAGAAACCACTAAAAACTTTAATAAAAGGAACTTTAACTGATATGCTTACAAAGGAAAGAAAATGTAATCATACAAAATTCTCAATGAAAACCAGGAAAGGCAAAAAAAAAGACTATAAGGAACAAAGAACAAGGGCAACAAATAGGAAACAGTAAAAATATGGTAGATATTAATCCAATTATATCAATAATTACTCTGAATGTCAATGATCTAAATGTACCAATCGAAAGACAGATGTTGTCAGAGTGGATCAAAAAACAAGATCCAGCTGTATATTATCTACATGAAACCCATTTTAAATTGAAAAACACCATAGGTTAAAAGTTAAGGGATGGAGAAAGATACACTGTGCTAAACAGTACTCTATATGTGCCACATCTTCTTTATCCATTCATCTGTTGATGGATATCTAGGTTGCTTCCAAGTCTTGGCTATTGTAAATAGTGCTGCAATGAATATTGGGAAGCATGTGTCTTTTTGAATTATGGTTTTCTCAGGGTATATGCCCAGTAGTGGGATTGCTGGGTTGTATGGTAGTTCTATTTTTAGTTTTTTAAGGAACCTCCATATTGGCTGTATCAATTAGCATTCCCACCAACAAAGTGTCAGAGTTCCCTTTTCTCCACACCCTGTCCAGCATTTATTGTTTACATATTTTTTGATGATGGCCATTCTGACTGGTGTTAGGTGATACCTCATTGTAGTTTTGATTTGCATTTCTCTAACAATTAGTGATGTTGAGCATATTTTCATGTGCTTCTTGGCCATCTGTATGTCTTCTTTGGAGAAATGTCTGTTTAGGTTGACATTTTTGATTGAGTTGTTTGTTTTTTTCATATTGAGCTGCATGAGCTCTTTCTACATTTTGGAGATTAACCCTTTGGCAGTTGCTTCATTTGCAAATATTTTCTCCCGTTCTGAGGATTCTCTTTTCATCTTGTTTACGGTTTCCTTTGCTATGCAAAATCTTTTAAGTTTAATTAGGTCCCATTTGTTTATTTTCATTTTTATTCTCATTACGCTAGGGGGTGGGTCAAAAAAGATTTGGCTGTGATTTACGTCAGAGTGTTCTGCTTATGTTTTCCTCTATTAGTTTTTTTTTAATTTTATTTATTTATTTAAGAGTTTTATAGTGTCTGGTCTTACATGTAGGTTTTTAATCCATTTTGAGTTTATTTTTGTGTATGATGTTAGGGAGTGTTCTAATTTCATTCTTTTACACGTAGCTGTCCAGTTTCCCCAGCACCACTTATTGAAAAGGCTATCTTGGGCTTCCCTGGTGGCGCAGTGGTTAAGAGTCCCCCTGCCGATGCAGGGGACACGGGTTTGTGCCCCGGTTCAGGAAGATCCCACATGCTGTGGAGTGGTTGGGCCCGTGAGCCATGGCCACTAAGCCTGCACATCCGGAGCCTGTGCTCTGCAATGGGAGAGGCCACAATGGTGAGAGGCCCATGTACTGCAAAAAAAAAAAAAAAAAAAGAAAAGGCTATCTTTGCTCCATTGTATATTCTGGCCTCCTTTGTCATAGATTAGGTGACCATAGGTGTGTGGGTTTATCTCTGGGCTTTCTATTCTGTCCCATTGATCTATATTTCTGTTTTTGTATCAGTACCATACTGTCTTGATTACTGTAGCTTTGTAGTATAGTCTGAAGTCAGGGAGCCTGATTCCTCCAGCTCCATTTTTTTCTCAAGATTTCTTTGGCTATTTGGGGTCTTCTGTGGTTCCATACAAATTGTAAAAATTTTTGTTCTAGTTCTGTGAAAAATGCCATTGGTAATTTCATAGGGATAGCGTTGAATCTGTAGATTGCTTTAGGTAGTCATTTTCACAGTATTGATTCTTCCAATCCAGGAACATGGTATATCTCTCCATCTGTTTGTGTCATCTTTAATTTCTTTCATCAGTATCTTATAGTTTTCTGCATACAGGTATTTTGCCTCCTTAGTTAGGTTTATTCTTAGGTATTTTATTATTTTTGTTGCAGTGGTAAATGGGATTATTTCCTTAATTTCTCTTTCTGATCTTTCATTTTTAGTGTGTAGGAATGCAAGAGATTTCTGTGTATTAATTTTGTATCCTGTGACTTTAGTAAATTCATTGATAGCTCTAGTAGTTTTCTGGTGGCATCTTTAGGATTTTCTATGTATAGTATCATGTCATCTGCAAGCAGTGAGTGTTTTACTTCTTTTCCCATTTGTATTCCTTTTATTTCTTTTTCTTCTCTGATTGCCATGGCCAGGACTTCCAAAACTATGTTGAATAATAGTGGTGAGACTGGGCACCCTTGTCTTGTTCCTGATTTTAGAGGAAATGCTTTCAATATTTCACCATTGAGAATAATGTTTGCTGTGGGCTAGTCATATATGGCATGTATTATGTTGAGGTAGGTTCCCACTATGCTCACTTTCTGAAGAGTTTTTATCATAAATCGGTGTTGAATTTTTCTGAAAGCTTTTCCCACATCTATTGAGATGATCATATGGTTTTTATTCTTCAGTTTGTTAATATGGTGTATCACGTTGATCGATATGCATATATTGAGGAATCCTTGCATCCCTGGGATAAATCCCACTTGATCATAGTGTATGATCTCTTTAGTGTGTTGTTGGATTTGCTAGTGTTTTATTGAGGATTTTTGCATCTATGTTCATCAGTGATATAGGCTTCTAATTTTCTTTTTTGGGGATATCTTTGTCTGGTTTTGGTATCAGGGTGATGGTGGCCTCGTAGAATGAGTTTGAGAGTGTTCCTCCTTCTGAAATTTTTTGAAGGAGTTTGAGAAAGATAGGTGTTAGCTCTTCTCTAAATGTTTGATAGAATTTGCCTGTGAAGCCATCTACCCTGGGCTTGTGTTTGTTGGAAGATTTTTAATCACAGTTTCAATTTTAGTGCTTGTGATGGGTCTGTTCATACTTTCTATTTCTTCCTGGTTCAGTCATGGAAGGTTGTACTTTTCTAAGAATTTGTCCATTTCTTCCAGGTTGTCCATTTTATTGGCATATAGTTGCTTGTAGTCTCTTATGATCCTTTGTATTTCTGCAGTGTCAGTTGTAACTTCTGATTTTTCATTTCTAATTTTATTTATTTGAGTCCTCTCTCTTTTTTTCTCGATGAGTAGGGCTAAAGGTTTATCAACTTTATCTTCTCAAAGAACAAGCTTTTAGTTTTATTGATCTTTGGTATTGTTTTTTTCATTTCTATTTTATTTATTTCTGCTCTGATCTTTATGATTTCTTTCCTTCTACTAACTTTGGGTTTTGTTTGTTCTTCTTTCTCTAGTTGCATTAGGTGTAAGGTTAGGTTTTTTATTTGAGATTTTTCTTGGTTCTTGAGGTGGGATTGTATTACTATAGACTTCTCTCTTAGAACTGCTTTTGCTGCATCCCATAGATTTTGGGTCATCATGTTTTCATTGTCATTTGTTTCTTGGTATTTTTTGATTTCCTCAGTGATCTCTTGGTTATCTGGTAGCATACTGTTTATCCTCCATGTGTTTGTGTTTTTTACAGTTTTTTTTTCTTCCTGTAATTGATTTCTAATTTCATAGCATTGTGGTCAGAAAAGATGCTTGATAAGATTTCAATTTTCTTAAATTTACCAAGGCTTGATTTGTGATCCATGACGTCATGTATCCTGGAGAATGTTCCATGTGCACTTGAGAAGAAAGTGTATTCTGCTGCTTTCAGATGGAATGTCCTATAGATACCAATTAAGTCTATCTGGTCTGATGTATCATTTAAGCGTTGTGTTTCCTTATTAATTTTCTGTCTGGATGATCTATCCATTGTGTAAGTAGAGTGGTAAAGTCCCCCACCATTATTGCATTACTGTCAATTTCCCATTTTATGGCTGTTAGCATTTGCCTTATGTATTGAGGTGCTCCTGTGATAGATGCATAAATATTTACAATTCTTATATCTTCTTCTTGGATTGATCCCTTGATCATTATGTAGTGTCCTTCCTTGTCTCTTGTGACAGTCTTTATTTTCAAGTCTCTTTTCTCTGATATGAGTATTGCTACTCCAGCTTTCTTTTCATTTCCATTTGCATGGACTATCTTTTTCCATTCCCTCACTTTCAGTCTGTATGTGTCCCTAGGTCTGAAGTGGGTCTCTTATAGACAACATATATACAGGTCTTGTTTTTGTATCCATTCAGCCAGTCTGTGTCTTTTGGTTGGAGCATATAATCCACATTTATGGTAATTATCAATAAGTATGTTCCTATTACCATTTTTCAAGCTGTTCTGGGTTTGTTTTTGTAGGTCTTTTTCTTCCCTTTTTCTTCCTGCCTAGAGAAGTTCTTTTTTTAAACATCTTTATTGGATGAAAACTGCTTTACAATGTTGTGTCAGTCTCTGCTACACAATAGACTGAATCAGCTATATGTATACATATATCCCCATATACCCTCCCTCTTGCGTCTCCCTCCCACCCTCCCCATCCCACCCCTCTTGATAGTCAGAAAGCACCCAGCTGATCTCCCTGTGCTATGCAGATGCTTTCCACTAGCTATTTATTTTACATTTGGTAGTGTATATATGTCAGTGCTACTCTCTCACGTTGTCCCAGCCTACCCTTCCCCCTCCCCATAACCTGATGTCTATACTCTATGTCTGTGTCTTTATTCCTGTCCTGCCCCTAGGTTTATCAGAACCATTCTTTTTTATTACATTCCATATATAAGTGTTAGCACACAGTATTTGTTTTTCTTTTTCTGACTCACTTCACTCTGTATGACAGACTCTAGGTCCATCCACCTCACTAAAAATAATTTCATATCTTTTTATGGCTCAGTAATATTCCATTGTATATATGTGCCACATCTTCTTTATCCATTCATCTGTTGATGGACCCTTAGGTTGCTTCCATGTCCTGGCTATTGTAAATAGTGCTGCAATGAACATTGTGGTTCATGACTCTTTCTGAATTGTGGTTTTCTCAGGGTATATGCCCAGTAGTGGGATTGCTGGGTCATATGGTAGTTCTATTTTCAGTTTTTTGAGGAACCTCCATACTGTTCTCCATAGTGGCTGTATCAATTTACATTCCCACCAACACTGCAAGAGGGTTCCCTTTTCTCCACATCCTCTCCAACATTTATTATTTGTAGATTTTTTGATGATGACCATTCTGACCAGTGTGAGGTTATACCTCATTGTAGTTTTGATTTGCATTTCTCTAATGATTAGTGATGTTGAGCATTCTTTCATGTGTTTGTTGGCAATCTGTATATCTTCTTTGGAGAAATGTCTATTTAGGTCTTCTGCCCATTTTTGGATTGGGTGGTTTGTTTGTTTGATATTGAGCTGCTTGTATGTTTCAGAGATTAAACCTTTGTCCGTTGATTCGTTTGCAAATATTTTCTCCCATTCTGAGGGTTGTCTTTTCATCTTGTTTATGGTTTCCTTTGCAGTGCAAAAGCTTTTAAGTTTCATTAGGTTCCATTTGTTTATTTTTGTTTTTATTTCCATTTTCCTAGGAGGTGGGTCAAAAAGGATCTTGCTATGATTTATGTCACAGAGTGCTCTGCCTATGTTTTCCTCTAAGAGTTTTATAGTGTCTAGCCTTACATTTAGGTGTTTAATACATTTTGAGTTTATTCTTGTGTATGGTGTTAGGAAGTGTTCTAATTTCATTCTTTTATATGTACCTGTCCAGTTTTCCCAGCACCACTTGTTGAAGAGCCTGCTTTTTCTCCATTGTATATTCTTGCCTCCTTTATCAAAGATAAGGTGACCATATGTGCATGCGTTTATCTCTGGACTTTCTATCCATTTCATTTATCTATATTTCTGTTTTTTTGCCAGAAGTTCTTTTAACATTTGTTGCAAAGCTGGTCTAGTGGTGGTGCTGAATTCTCTTAGTTTTTGCTTGTCTGTAAAGCTTTTGATTTCTCCATCAAATCTGATCCTTGCTGGGTAATCTTGGTTGTAGTTTTTTCCCTTTCATCACTTTAAATATATCCTGCCACTCCCTTCTGGCCTGCAGAGTTTCTGCTGAAAAATCAGCTGTTAACCTTATGGGGATTCCCTTGTATGGTATTTGTTGCTTTTCCCTTGTTGATTTTAATGTTTTTTCTTTTTATTTAGTATTTTTAGTTTGATTAATATGTGTCTTGGTGTGTTTCCCCTTGGGCTTATCCTGTATGGGACTCTGTGTGCTTCCTGGAATTGATTGACTATTTCTTTGCCCATGTTAGGGCAGTTTTCAACTATAATTTCTTCAAATATTTTCTCATACCCTTTCTCTCTCTTCTTCTTCTGGGACCCCTGTAATTGGAATATTGGTGCATTTAATGTTGTCCCAGAGGTCTCTCAGACTGTCCTCAATTCTTTTCATTCTTTTTTCTTTATTCTGCTCTATGACAGTTATTTCCACCATTCCATCTTCCAGCTCACTCATCCGTGCTTCTGTCTCAATTATTCTGCTATTGATTCCTTCTAATGTGTTTTTAATTTCAGTTATTGTGTTGTTCATCACTGTTTGTTCTTTACTTCTTCTAGGTCCTTGCTAAATGCTTCTTGTATTTTCTCCATTCTGTTTCCAAGATTTTGGATCATCTTTACTATCATTACTCTGAATAATTTTTCAGGTAGACTGCCTATTTCCTCTTCATTTATTTGGTCTTGTGGGTTTTTATCTTGCTCCTTCATCTGCAACATATTTCTCTGTCTTCTCATTTTGTCTAACTCACTGTATTTGAGGTCTCCTTTCTGCAGGTTGCAGGGTCGTAGTTCCTCTTGCTTCTGGTGTCTGACCTCACTGGGCAAGGTGGGTCCAGTGGCTTGTGTTGGCTTCCTGGTGGAAGGAACTTGTTCCAGCTTTCTTGTGGGTAAAGCTAGATCTTGTTACTCTGATGGGTAGGGCCACATCAGGTGGTGTGTTCTGGGGTGGGTTTAGTATGACTTAGGCAGCCTGTCTGCTGATGGGTAGGTTTGTGTTCCTGTCCTCCTTGTTGTTTGGCATGGGTGATTCAGCACTGGAGTCTGCAGGCAGTTCGGTGGAGCTGGGTCTTGGAGTTGAGATGGAGACCTCTGGGAGAGCTCTCACCATTTAATATTCCCTGGGGCAGGGAATACTCTGGCATTCCAGCATCCCAGAGTCTGTGCTGCCCCCCCCAGAGGCTCAGGCCCAACTGGCTTAGGAACCAAGACACCACAAGACACATGGTCTGGAAAAAAAGGGGGGGAAAAAAGAAAGAAAAAGGGGGCAGGAAGAAAAACAAATGAAAACGAATAGACCAAAACACCCCAAGATAAATAGCAAAGACAAAAACAAGCAAACAGCAATAAGAACAATTAAAAACAAGCAACGGAACAGACAGACAAAACCCCAGACAAATGGTAAAAGCAAAACCAAACAAAAACAAAAAAATACAAAGAAACACACACACATACCAAAACAAAAAACAAAAACAGAGAATACAAAAAACAAAAGAACAACCAGACAAACAAAAGAAACCCCAAATGAAATCAAACAATTATAAACAAAACTAACAAAAACAAAAAATATAAAACAAAACAAAAGCAGACTACAAACTGAAGGAAAAAGCAAACAAAACAAACACACAAAAACCATTTTAAAAAGATTAAAAAGATAAGAACAAATAGAACAAAGGAAAAGAGATAAAAACAAAATAGAACAAAGGAAAGAAAAAAAACAAGGAAAAAACACAGAACAAAAAAAATGTAATGTAGAAATAGAAATATAAAAAAATTTTAAATGTATTAAAAAATTTTAAAAGAACAATTAATAATTTAAAAAAAGCAACAGAGCAAACCAAAACATTAAAAAATAGTAATAATTATATTTTCCTGAGGTCTCAGCTGTCAGTGTCCTTGCCCCAACCATGTGTCACAGGCAACCTCCACCTTCCCAGGAGGCCCTCCAAAATCTCTAGGTAGGTCTCTGGTCCCTCTGTGGACACTGTGGGGACAGCTCAGACTCTGCCCTGGCCCAACTCCCACATATACTAGTCCCCAAAGTCCACAGCTGCTAGAGCTAGACCAGTGTCATTTGTGGGAACACTCGTTGTCCATTCAGATATTCCTTAGATGCAGGGTTTACCAAGCTGATCACAGGGATTTAATGTGCGACTTGTGCAGCTGCACAGAAAAATTTTTTTCCCTCTTCCTTAGTCATCCTGCATCTGGGGCTCAGCTGTGGTTTTGGCCCCACCTCTGCATGTGGGCCACCCAGAGGAGTCTGCTCCCCAGGCTGTCCTGGAGTACTAGGGTCTGTCCCAGTGAGGACAGGGCATGGAGGTGGCATGACTGCCTGGGTCGTGGGTGCCGTGGCAGCAACAGTTGTGCAGGAAAGCTGGTGGCCATGGGTGTGACAGATCCAGCCCTAGCGCCTGGCAGCCGTAAGGAGAAGATCAGCCCTGGTGGGGGCTTTTCTTAACACCTGGCAGCAGGCGTGAGAAGGTCAGCCTTTTATTAGCTCCTGGCAGGGCAGGGGGCCAGCGCTTGGAGAGAGAGGCTGCAATGGTGGCTCCACCCCTGTGTGTCACTCAACAGTGGCACCTTGGTTCTATGGCAATCTGGGTTTCCTCCACAAGCATTCCTGGCTGCAAATTTCCTCCCTCCCATCCCCTCAAGCTGTCTCCCCGCAGCCAACAGCAGTCCTCCCCTCAGGTTTGCTCTCCAATCCCCACATTCCAGCTCTCAGCCCCCGTGTGCATTGGTGGACACATGTCCCAGTCTGGGGCATGCAGGGCTGTGGCACAGACTGTCTGTGTAGGTCTCACTCTGTCCTGTCTGCCGCAGACCAGCTGTTTCACCCTCCTCTGACAGCTTCAGATGCTCCCCTTCTGTTCCAACTGATTTCCCCATCAGTGAGGGGGCTTCCCCAGGTGCAGGAACTTCTTCACCTTCCCCCGCAAGGAGCACAGATCCCATCCCTCTTCCTCTCCTCTTCTTTTTGCCTTCTTTTTTTCATCCTACCAGGTTATGCAAGGATCTGTCTAGTCCTTTCCAGTGTCCAAGGTCTTCTGCTAATGTTCAGCTGGTGTTCTGTGAGAATATGGATATGTACATGTATATGTATTCTTGATGCATTTGTGGAGCGAGGTGAACTGCACATCCTCCTATTCCTCTACCATCTTGGTCCTCAATAGTAATCTTAAGAAAGCAGGAGTATTATTTCAGACAGATCAGACTTCAGAGCAAAGAAAGTTATTAGGGATAAAGAGCGGCTTTAAATCATGATAAAGGGGTCAATTCTCCAAGAAGACATCACAATTCTTAAGGAGTATGCACCTAACAACAGAGCATCAAAATACAGGAGGGAAAAACTGATAGAACTGCAAGGAGAAATAGATGGATTCACTATCATAATTGGAAATATCGACACCCTACTCAGAAATGGATGGATCCAGCAGGCAGAAAATCTGTAAGGACACAGTCAAATTCAACACCTCCATCAATCAGTTGGGTATAATTGACATCTATAGACTACTTTGTCCAACAGCAGCAGAACACACATTCTTCAAAAACTCACAGGGAAAACTGGACAGGTACATGTAAAAGTATGAGATTAGAACACTCCCTAACACCAAACACAAAAATAAGCTCAAAATGGATTAAAGACTTAAATGTAAGGCCAGAAACTATCAAACTCTTAGAGGAAAACATAGGCAGAACACTCTATGACATAAATCACAGCAAGATCGTTTTTGACCCACCTCCTAAAGAAATGGAAATAGAAACAAAAATAAACAAATGGGACATAATGAAACTTCAAAGCTTTTGCACAGCAAAGGAAACCATAAACAAGACCAAAAGACAACCCTCAGAATGGAAGAAAATATTTGCAAATGAAGCAACTGACAAAGGATTAATCTCCAAAGTTTACAAGCAGTTCATGTAGCTCAATAACGAAATAACAAACCACCCAATCCAAAAATGGGCAGAAGACCTAAATAGACATTTCTCCAAAGAAGATATACAGATTGCCAACAAACACATGAAAGAGTGCTCAACATCACTAATCATTAGAGAAATGCAAATCAAAACTACAATGAGATATCATCTCACACTGGTCAGAATGGCCATCATCAAAAAATCTAGAAACAACAAATGCTGGAGAGGGTGTGGAGAAAAGGGAACACTCTTGCACTGTTGGTGGGAATGTGAATTGGTACAGCCACTATGCAGAACAGCATGGAGGTTCCTTAAAAAACTACAAATAGAACTACCATATGACCCAGCAATCCCACTACTGGGCATATACCCTGAGAAAACCATAATTCAAAAAGAGTCATGTACCAAAATGTTCATTGAAGCTCTATTTACAATAGCCAAGAGATGGAAACAACCTAAGCGTCCATCTTCGGATGAATGGATAAAGAAGAATGTGGCACATATATACAATGGAATATTACTCAGCCATAAAAAGAAACGAAATTGAGTTATTTGTAGTGAGGTGGATGGACCTAGAGTCTGTCATACAGAGTGAAGTAAGTCAGAAAGAGAAAGACAAATACCGTATGCTAACACATATATATGGAATCTAAGAAAAAAAAATGTCATGAAGAACCTAGGGGTAAGACAGGAATAAAGACACAGACCTACTAGAGAATGGACTTGAGGATATGGGGTGGGGGAAGGGTAAGCTGGGACAAAGTGAGAGAGTGGCATGGACATATATACACTAACAAACGTAGAATAGATAGCTGGTGGGAAGCAGCCACATAGCACAGGGAGATCAGCTCGATGCTTTGTGACCACCTAGAGGGGTGGGATAGGGAGGGTGGGAGGGAGGGAGATGCCAGAGGGAAGAGATATGGGAACATATGTATATGTATAACTGATTCACTTTGTTGTAAAGCAGAAACTAACACACCATTGTAAAGCAATTATACTCCAATAAAGATGTAAAAAAAAAAAAAAAAAAAACTCACAGGGAGCATTCACCAAGACAGACCACACTCTGGGCCATAAATGGCTTATCCCAAAGGCTGCAGGTGTGGAAAGGTATGGTTGTGGTTGTTATTGTCATCGTTATTATTTTTAGGAAAGGGTGTGAAAGTAAACCATTTAAACCCATAGTTCTGAGTTGAACTACATTCTAGAACATCAGAAGCAGATGGAAATCAAACACAAGTACAGTCTATCCTGAACAACAAGTAGCTCACACATGGTTGTTAAATAAGGGAATGATGTCTATATAATGAGTCAGTTTTGTCGGTTCACAGGTGAGTTTTCTTGGGAATGGGAGACAGAACAGAAAGAACCTCTAGCACCAAAGGAAAGAGCCTGAAGTTTGGCTGCTGCATAAGCAGAGACCTTTCAGCTCAATTTTAAGTAAACTTAAGACGCGTGCCTGCAGTGAGGGCTCCCCTCCCACCACCCAAGCCCCACAGCGCCCTCTGCTGGTGACAGGTGCACTCAGGGCTCACTTCCAAATGCATGGTCTCAGTACCCCCAGACCAGCCATCTGTGCCCTACTGGTTACATGCATTTTAGTATCCATGAGGCCTTCTCCAGCTACCACCACCCCTGCTAAATTCTCCCTCAAGGTAGCAGTTCTTGTTTTCATGAGGCCTGTGGTTACAGAGTTGCAAAGGTTTTGAACTGCCTACTCCCAATCCTAATTTCTCCATAAACCCTCTTATGTTTAATACACAAAATGCATTTTTTTCCAGAAATGCATATACTGTTTTGTAGCAGAAGGATCTACAACTGATTTCCAGCAAAAGGATTTTGATTATATGAACAGCACCGTTTGCAAGAAAAGGCTGAGTGCCAAATATTTACTTCTAAACAGAACAATTATCTGTAAATACTATATATCAGGTTCCCACTGAGCTCAAAGCTCAGTGCTACTGCCAGAGAGAATCAGAGCATTGTGAGTCATCGACTCTGCCCTCTACGACCTTACAAAGTGCCATTGGGGGCTTGCAGGTACTTGTGCTGGGCAAATGTGTGATACAAGGCTTTTTATGTTCTGTGACAACTCAGTCACGCAAGTAATTAGTGCTCTGGGCACTCAAAGGAAGAAAGAGATTGCTCTCTGGGCGAAATGGCTATGGACATCTTTAGAATACAAATGCCCTTTACCTTGATCATTCATTCATTCAACCAAACTATTTATTGAGCACCTACTGTGCCCCAAGCACTGTGCTAAGTGCTGGAAATACACAGAAGAACAAGTCAAATACTGGTCCTTGTGCTCATGGAGATAGCAAGGAGGACAAACCTTATATAAACAAATATAAGAATTATTTAATTGCTATTTTACTAACGGCTCAAATTAAATTTAAAAAAAAACCCTTGAAGTCAGAGGGAATTTCATTAGAGGAGTAAAAAGAGAGGAGGTCATTCCTAGCTTAGGGATTCAGGTAGGCAGTTTATCTTGTACTTAACTGTCATAACCTCAAGCCTCTCAGTTACACAAGCAGCCAGGGAGTCAGTCCTCGGTCACTTCCCAGATGGCCGCCATGGCGCTGCAATGTTCTACATCAATTCATCCTCAGTGCTAGTTACAAATTCTTTTATGAAGAGTCATCCTCATCAGGTACATTGGAACTGTAGTCTTCCTTCTTCTCATGCCGTTGTACTTATGAATTACTGGTCGTCCTGATACCCTATCAATACATCTGCTCTTAATTGTTACACAGAGCTGCCTCCTCATGTCAAAAGGCAAAACTGCTGCCTTGAACCTAGTCCCACATACCTGACCCTTGAAAAGTCTGAGGAAGTATCACACCCCTGAAGCTTTGTGTGGGAGAGTTACTTAGGAAAGAGCCCCTGAGCTAAAAGAACACAAAGATTTATGGGAGTGGGAGGAGTGGAAGGGTATGGGATGACTCGTTGATGCACTAATTTGGGCTTGTCCTTATAACGTCTTTTCCTTCACATCCATCTCCCACTTCCAATTCCATGCAGGTAGCTGGGTTTTTGTGCTTCCTGAATCTAGAGAAATTTGTATTGCTAGGCAAAAAAAAAAAAAGCTTCTGGAAGACAGCCTCTCTTTCATCCTCTTATGAAAGCCTTTTTGAGGAGATTGAGGTAAGCAGTTCAGAGGGGAAGGTGGCAGATATGCAGGTATTCCAAAGGGAACTGGAGAGAACTTAATGCTTCTGCAGGAAAAAAAGTGCAGCAGAGAAGAAAAGAGATGGCCCTGAGTTGACTGAAGGGCTGCTGTGTATCCACTCACAGCTGGCTCTCTCACTTCCCTTGAGAGATGGTGGAAGGGAGGGGTACACCTAAGAAGTCCAAGCCTTGAACAAGATCTGTCCTGTCCCCAAGCATATCTCAGAATTCGTGCAAAGCCCCTGGAAGCCAGACCCACTATGTAGTGTTGGACTCTGATCAACAGCTCTATATAAGACCTACCTTTTCTCAGTAAGGACTTAGGCATGACTCTGGAAATAGGTGGGAAAAGAATGCTAATAATCTCACCTGAGATTAAACTTTGCACCAGCCCTGTGGAATGGAGGTGTGGAATCAGATGTGATTTGATTTCAAATAAGTAAAGTTTTTGACAGGCATTTCATGCATATCTGCCTACACAGCCTAAGAGTCATATTCACTGTACTTAATCTTTTTTTCCACTCTTTACCTTGTACAACTAAATAATTAATTGCCTTGATAGCCTAGCGATATGTCTTTCTTTAATTGTTAAACATGTGTTAATAATTCAAAAATCCGCTGTTGACCTCCCCACACTCTTGCGATTTTTGCAGGCCTCAGAGCTCTTTGAAAGTCTGTCACTCTTGAATCCAGAGTCAGTTAAAAGCTTTCTGGTTTGGTCCACTCTCTGGAAGGTATCCTGCTTGCCAATAAGGTGCTGGGGTTAAATGGAAGACAGAGTTCAAGGATTTTGAAGCTCTGATTCAATTATACTAAATGAGTGTAAGAGATTCAGATATGTCTCCACTGAGGGCATTCACCCAGCCCTTGGGGACATCTTTTTTTTTAAGCTGGAGAACTCTGTCATTGGAGAAACCTCACTCCTGGGATTTAGGGTTGCACAGACCCTTTTATTCAATTTAATCCCCATTTCAAGCAGCAATAGCTGAGAATGAATGGATAATGTGGTTACATACACGCTTCCGTTGGACTAGCGCTCCGTTTTCTTCACCCGTCTTTTCCCCACACCATGCTCTATTCCTGGGGCAGCATGGTATAGTGGTAGCTGAGCTTGGAAGTGGAGCAGCCCTTCCTTCTGCTACAAATTTTATCAGATTTCCAAGCACTGGGTGGTCGGGGGGAAACTTTATCTACTTCAGTACAGATTTAGTACAGATAGAAGTTATTCTGGCTACTGGGTCTTTGTCATATGCATAGATTATACAGTTTTAAAGACGTAAAGGACCTTAAATGTTAATAAAACAAAACTCCACCTTACAAATAAAGAAATTAAGGACAAGAATCTTGTCCAAGACCAATTAGAATGGGCAAGGAGAAAACGGGCATGGACCCAAGTCTCAATCTGGTGCTGTCTCCGTATCACTGTCTCTTCAACTAGTCAAAAATAATTCTGCTTTATTTCTAACCCTTCCCTGAATCTCAAAGATTTGCTTTCTTTTGCTTGCATCTAATTTTCTCTGTGGCGTTTTGGGAGCCCTCCAGTAACTGCGCATCGGCAGGAAGATTATTTTAAGCTGAAAAATCTTGGTATTCTGCAAGCTCTGAATATCATTAATTTCCATATGTTCTGAGGGTTATTAAACGTTTTTCATGTGTCTTTGTCCCTGATATCATTTCCTTCTTGTGTTCTCTGCTGACTGGCTCAGTATCACCTACCCTGGTAAAATGTTCTGCCCCTTTAGTGTTCTGCTGTTCTTAAATGATATTTGACATTTGACATCTGGGATCTATGTCTGCTGCATAAATGGCTCTGAGCCAGACTTGATTTGCTGCTTTCATCAAACTATTTGTCACCCTTTGAAGTTGGGACATGCAGTATTACTCATTTGTGATGTCAATGCACTAGGAAGAAATTTAGAAGTTAAATACTCTATTCATGATGAAGAACATTTGTGTCAGATACTAAAGATAACCAAAATTAGTTGTGGCACCGACTGCCGAAATGAAGTGATACCTAATTCTGAGGATCAGTCCAAAAGCTTGGTTGTCATCTCCCGAGAGGCTGGAGCACCAACACAGTATTGGCACACATCAGAGGTGACCCCTCAGGTAACAGAGTACCGTGCCCTTAGCAGGATGCAAAAGACGTTAAGCAGGCCTGGAGTTTTCCCTGAAAATAATCAGAGACTTTTAGGAACAGACCTAAACACTAAAGGGGCCACCAATTCTTACTCCAGCGACCTCTGAGGGTGAGCCAAAGGAGGCAATTTCAAGAATCTCTAATTGAAATCACTACCTCAGAGAAATACCCCCACTCCCATGTTTACTGCAGTGTTATTCACAATAGTCAAGACATGGAAACAACCTAAGTGTTCATCAATGTGGCATGCATGTTCAAAAGATTAATATTCAGCCACAAGAAAGAAGGAAATCTTGCCATTTGTGACAACATTGGATGCTGTCCATTTGGATGGACTTGAGGGCATTATGCTGAGTGAAATTAAGTCAGACAGAGAAAGACAAATACTGTATGATTTCATTTACGGGTGGAATCTAAAGATGCCAAACTCATGGAAACATGAGTAAAGTGGTGATTGTCAGGGGCTGGGGGGTAAGGAATATGGGAGGATGTAAGCCAAAGAGTACAAACATCCAGTTAAAAGCTAACTGGTGACTATATTAAAAATACTGTCTTATATACTTGAAAGTTGCTAGAAGAGTAGATCTTAAATGTTCTCACCACCACCAAAAAAAAAGGTAATTATGTGGGGTGATGGAGGTGTTAACTAACCTTATTGTGGTAATCATTTCCCAATATATAGGTATATCAAATCATCATGTTCTACACCTTAAACTCATACAATGTTATACGTCAATTATATCTCAATAAAGAGAAAAAAATTTAAAAAGGAAAAAATAAAGGAGAATTTTCTTTAGGAAATAAAAAAGAATTCCTAATGAAAGCTTTACTGTGTAACCAAGTAACTATGTAAGCATGGCAAGATACCCTTGCAGGGAAAGCATGTGGTGAACTCTTTAAGAGCCTGGAATGTAAACCACGTTGGCACAAGACAGAGTGGGCCAACTGTCATGCTTCCTACCAAAAAAGCTCATGTCCACGTTTCTGGCATGGATATGATACAGCTCAGATGAAGTAAAACTGAAAAACTAAAAAGGATCCTCGTTCTCCTATACGGACCAATCCATTTTCTTCACTCTATGAGAGACAGACACATTAAGAATATTTCTGCAACTTGAAAAATATCACCACTGAAAATGTTGTTAGTCCCTTCCTGTGTTCAAGGATCCATGTAATAAATTTCAATTAAGAGTTAGTGATCGAAGGAGAAAACTCACCTCCTGGTGAATTAGTATGTATCCTTTTTATCATCAGGTAATTAAAGTTTAGTCCCTCACTACATTTTAAATTTTTGATTGCCTAGGAACCCATTACTAAAATTAGTATTATAATAATAGTAACTATTTTTAGCCTAGGTTTATCATTTTATATATAAGTTTTCATTTTTATCCTTGTTATATGAGTCTATTTACTTTTCCTTCTTTTATTGTTGGTCATCTCAAAGGTGCTTTAGAAATAGGTAGAGCCTAAATAATAAATACATTAAAAAATTAATAAGGACGATCTAAGAGACACATTAACCCCAGCTGATTTCCAAACTCTGTTGTTTGTGCAGGTTACAATCAGCTCCACACACCTTGGCCCTTGAAATAAGTCAATCTAACAGGGCTAGCTGGATGGTTGCTGCAGGAATTCTGCTCAGCCAGCAAGGGGAGTGAGTGAAAAGGAAGGGAGAGCAACACAGATTTCCACCCAAGCCAAGGTTGGCTGTTGAAGCAGAAAGGGAACAGCCAGGGTTGGACATGAGCCACCTCAACTGCATGGAAGGATTTCAGATTCACCGATTTCAGAAACATTTAAAGAGCTGACATTGAAGGAGTCCGGGTGTATCACACTGCCCACAATGTGGAATGTGTCCAACAGAGTAATGTTCACAGATGCAAAAGGGAAAGACAAGATGCTTGCCTCCAGCTCAACTGCATTCCTATCACACACATGATGATCTCTGCTTGGAACAATCTGAAATTTTTAGAGCCCTGATTCCTTCCTACCTTCTTTCTTTCCTCCCTTCCTTCCCTGCTCCTCTCTGTCTTTCCTGGGACAGAGCCAAGTATCTGTGAGAATAGGCTGTGGGTGGTCTACATGAGAGGTTGGCAGCTGTGCAGGATTCCAGACGGGCTGGCTGGCTTACTACCCCAGTGTCAGGCACAGTCTGCACTCAGCAAGGGTGTGTGGGATTGAACCGAGTCTTTTCCAAGAGACCATAGAGATTATGGAACCCAAATAGCAATGAAATCTACAAAACATTCGATGTACCCATTCATTTGAAAATATCAACCAAATGGGGGGAAAAGTCAAGAATAATTCCATACCTAGGCCATTCAGATGTGAGTGCTCTATATATGGTCACTCATGAAGATGACCTTTGATGAGAAGGGTGAAAATCAAACAAAATATTAAATAAATACAGTCAACAGAGATTTCTTTTTCAAGCATAGATCAAATGCATTGCTTCATTTGTATTCAGATTTATGTATATTTCAGGTTGACTAATATAAGGTGACTTAAGGAGACCCAGAGAACAATTGCATCCCTGAGGCTAAAAGTGTGAAATGCAATGACAGTCTTTATTAACCTGGATAAGGCGTTTATGTCCCTTGAAAGACACCCTTTGAATGGTTCTATCATTCTTTAAACAAGTTAGCTCTGGTCTCCCCCACCCCACCTCTTTGTGCTCTGTACAGTCAGGACACAGATGGCATTACTTTTTAGGAAGAGGACTGCCTCTAATATTAGTCTCCCAAGCTACAAATGTGATTTAAAACCTCTCAGCCAGCACTTTATTCGTGGCAAGATGCATCGCCTATCCCCTGAGAAGTCATGAGTGCAGTCTCCCTATGAGGGCACTTAAAGTGGACTGAAATTGAATAATCTTTGCAATTTACCTTGGCTATTTCCCTCTGGTATAGAATAAAGTTGGAGATGCAGAGAGCTCAGAGAATCACAGCAAGCCAAAGATTTGGGGTTTGGAGAAAAGCCCACCATCATTTCCACTCCTTATAACCACCCACCTTCAAGCCACAAATGAAAGAAGAGTATCTGTGCCCACAGATAATTTGAATGATTTCTCTGAATGTGACTCATTTAGATGAAACATATGGAAACTCACTTGGGCAAAAATGAACTAGGGAAGGTGGGGGAGAGCGGGAAGAAAAAAAAATCCATTTGACTAGATTACATCAAAAGCAAGATTTCTTTGGGATGCCTCTTCAACATTACTTATATCCTCAATGAATTATTCCACATTTATAA
Source organism: Aethalodelphis obliquidens (assembly GCF_003676395.1). Lineage (NCBI taxonomy): Eukaryota > Metazoa > Chordata > Mammalia > Artiodactyla > Delphinidae > Aethalodelphis > Aethalodelphis obliquidens. The sequence goes on along the minus strand of NW_020838032.1, from coordinate 4,460,443 downwards.
AAACAGCTTATGCTCCATGTAGACTTTAAAAATTGTTATGGTTCTTTTTGTTTGAATCCAAAGGAGACACAAGGAAATCTCTAGGTGTAAAATGCGATTATGGTTCTGGAGTTTGGAGTACTGCATTTTTTCACTGGGCTGACTACCATAAGCAAATTAATATGGATCCATCCGGTCTCCATTTCCTTGGTGTGGTGTAGGTTCACCCCATGTTACATAAGTTATGCTCCTTAAGGACTTTATCACTTGACTTATTTGCCTGACTGGAAAAGTTGTATCAACATATAAACTAGTCATGATGAGAACTACTGGCCCAAATGTTGTGATGTATATGAAGTCATTCTAATCCTCAACATGACACCAACAAAATACATATAAGAGAGTAGTTACTTATACACAGTACTGTGCAGGATGCTGTGTCGATAAAATTACACAAGTCTGGTCCACCCTTATTTTGAGGAGCCTACAATTTCTGGTGAACACTGATAAAGTTACAGACATAAGTTAGAAGCATTCCACCAAAGCATTTTAGTGCATATCAAGGAAGAGGCTCATGACCGTTAGAGGTAGGGTGTGTAGCAAGTGCTGTGAGAGCCCCTCCCATGTCCCTTAGACCAGGGGTCCCCGACTCCAGGGCCGAGGACCAGTACTGGTCCGCAGCCTGTTAAGAACCAGGCCGAACAGAAGGAGGTGAGTGGCGGGCATCGCTCCCCATCGCTCACATTACCGCCTGAACCATCCTCTGCCCCGTCTGTGGAAAAACTGTCTTCCACAAAACCAGTCCCTGGTGTCAAAAAGGTTGAGGGAAAAAAAAAAAAAAAGGTTGAGGACCGCTGCCTTAGACCCTACCGTCTCTGTGTTTTGGATGACCTCCACCAGCAATTATCTGCATTTCTGGACTTGAGAGCTTTTTCCAGAGCCATAGAAGACTAATCAGCACATCTCAGGAGCAGCCTTCAACCAATGATCAGTGGGAGTTGGAGGATAAATTCCTCAGCTCCTTCATCTCTCAAGTGGAATCATTCCGAGGCATGTACTTTCTATTTCCCAGTTTCCCCAAGATTGAGCTCCAATTGCTCACCTTGACAACTATGTACAAATTCACCCTTATTTGACTGCCTTCCCATCCCTTTATCACTTTCCACATCCTTGTCAGTGTTCCCTGCATCTCCCAAAGAAGTTCTTTGCACTTGAATCTTTGCTTCAGGTCAGCTTCTGGAGGTAACCCAAATTAGGACAAGGTGAGTCCACCCTCTAGATTGGTCAGAAAATGCATCAGTGAGGGTCCACATCCAGACAGAATAAAGAGAGGAAAATAGTCAACTCTTCTGTGACTAAACTTGAAAGGATTCATGGACGTGCTGGTGTGACAGACACTGCGGGTTACCTACTCTACAGCAATTGTTCCTCCCTCCATAGTCAATATAAATCAACTTGGTTTGGCCACAACAAGCTCAGAGTAGCTCAACCCCTCCCTTGGCCCCTGAGGATGAGCCAAGCTCAGTGCAAGTCAAGCATGATTGCTCCATTCCCATTTGCTGATTATCGTTAAGGGAGAGCAGTTGACTGAGTGCCCATGAGGCATAAGCAGAAATGTGCTGAGGAGCTCTTTTCCTCATGGATACACAGACAGCTGGAAAGGTAAAGAGCTTCTTTTTTGGCCTTCACCTTCTTTCCTATTTGGGAAGGAAACAGGCACCACTGGGGGAATGCCTGGAGTTATTGTAGTCATCTTATCCCCATGAGAGAAAGGTTGTTGCATTGCTAAACCAACCCTAGAACTTCCTACCTCCAGACTTCATTTATGTAAGATAAATATTTGTCAAGATTTCTGTTACGTACACCCAGTTTATCCTGACTGATACGGGTGCAATTCTAGAAACCAGTTCAATGAGGAAAGATGGTTTGCAAGTAACTGTGTTCAAAATAGCAGTGGAAATAGCAAGTCCCATATTATACTTTTTCTGTGTTATCATTTTCATAGTTCACTTAAAACTTTTAAAATGAAAGAGACTGATGTTAATATTCCATTTCCCTCCTGGGATACTCCCCTACAGACCCTCACTATGCAGTAACAAACTCCTTAACCCAGCTTGGGCCCTTAGGCCTGCTTCTACCTCTGCCTGAAATCCTTTCCCTACAGGTCCTCATGGCATCTTCCCTCACTTCCTTCAGGACTCTGCTCAGTTGTCACCTCCTCAGTGACAATCCCCTATGAAATGACATTACCCTTGCTCTCATCATCTCCTTTCGAGGAAAAAATGTATGTGGAAGCATGATATTCGGCCCATGAAGCAGGAAGGTTATTACTGTCATTATAAAAGGTGCATTAAAGTTTATAATGTGGCCCAGAGTGACCAGGTTATTAAAAGCTAATGCTACAGACTCATGCACCATCAAAGAGACTGGCTGGGTTGATGCAAGATGTCATTTTCAAGCATGACCCACACAGAATTATTGGGTCCATATTTTAAGGTCGTTTTAGCCACCTACTTCCAATGATAGTAGTTAATATTAAGGAATCATCCTTTTGGCTGATCAAATTTCTTGCAGAGCTTTTCTGCTTTCCTTTTATTTTGAGGAGATGGGATACATGCCTTAACTGCCATATTTTAAAACTGTCACCAAATCACCTACTTCCCTTTAGGAGGAAAAAGAGGAGGAGGAAGAATAGCTCTGGGACAATATACCTCCTCTCTTCTTGAAATCTCTACCTGGATGACATAAAGCACCCAAACTCCACACCACATATGCAAGTCCTAAAAGCTATTCACATGTCCCTCTCCTTGGTCTTCCTCTATCCATAGAGGCTAGAAAACTAAAATACTGGATTTCCAAGCCTCCGTTTAGCTAGGGGTGGCCATGAAACTTAGTTCAGGCCAATATGATGTAGGAAAAGTTCCTGGGTAGAGGTCCCTTCCCAAATAAAAGGGGAAATTTTTACTAGGATACAGCCCTTCACCTCTTGGCCCTTCATCCAATTTTATACTTGTAAAGCAGGTACAAGGGGAGCATCACAGCAGTCATCTTGAACCATAAGGAGATAAGCAAAAGGGTAAAGGGCTACACACACACCACAGTAGGTAGACCAGAAAGCTGAAAAGAACTCTACTATCCCTGAATTGTTGAGCTGCTTTATAAGTCCTAGACTGTATAGCCGTGGACTCCCTGTCCTGCAAATCACACACACCCCTAACTGATTCAGCCATTCCAGTGAGTCCTTCTGCTCTTTGTAGCTGATCACTAATATAAAGACAGGGACTGAACTCATGCAACCCCCTCTCACCTGGCCCCTTTTCCAGTATCTTTATCACAGTAAATAACACTTCCATCCTCCTGAACACATAGGCCAGAAATCTAGGAGTTATTCCTGACACCGTTCCCTCCTTCATGTCCATATCCAACCCATCACTGCCTAAATGTCTAACCACAATCACCATCTTTCCAGATACCACTGTCCCTCATTAGAGTGCCTATGACAGCCTCCTTGCTTGTCTCCTTTCAATGTTAGGTCCTCACTGTACTCACTTTCCTTTTCAAAATACAAATCTAATCATTCATTCACACACACACACCCCTGCTTGAAAGCCTTCAGTGGCTTTCCATATGTCCTGTGATCATGATCCAAATATTTAATATGGCCTAAAAAGCCATTTGGGATTTACCCCAGCTTTTCTCTCCAGCCTCAGCTTGTGCTAGCTTTCCTCTGAGTTTCAGCTTCCCAGACCTTCATTTGTAAGAAAGCACCCTACTCCCTCCTCTATGAGGTCTTTGCACAGACTTTCCTCTGGCCAGAAAGTTCTTTTTCGCCTCTACCCTTTGCTACTTGACTCCTGGCAAGTTCCTCTTCATTCAGAACACAGTCCTGACTTCTCAACCTCAGAGAACTCTTCCATGACTCAGCTCAGGAGTACAAGATCCTTTGTTTTAACACTGCCACACAACAAGCCTCCCTTTTTCAGAATCTCTAGTTGTCATTATGCATCCTTAGTGGGATTAGTTCTTTAATGGTAAGTCCTTGAGAGCAGGTTCTCTGATTTTTTGTTTTGTCTTCGCATAGCATTCTCCATGCCTGACACTATGCCCAGGACGTAGTAGGTTCTTAATAAATATCTGTTGAACAAGGATTGAATGGAAGAAAGGCAAATAGCCCATTCAATCAGCCAGGCCCTAAATAATTGATGAGTAACATTATATTATCTAAACAAAGTGGAACTATATAATAATATGATTGAGATAATATCAAAAATATATTAGCTTTACTGGGCCATAAATATTTGACGAATCACCAATCTTTACCATCTCACTCATGGTATTTATTTCAGGATCTGCTTCCTCTGAGGCCTGGGTGGACTGGGTTAGGCAGTGGTGTGGAGTGGGCACACAGTCTGAACTGCTGAGGCGAAGCTATGAGATGGTGGCCCTGACTAGAACTTAATCCAGACTTACAGGCTGTGTCGGGAATATCATCAAATTGGAGAGAGAAGGTGTGTGAGTCCTTTATTCCAAATAACCTTCCATCTGAGACATCCCTAACAGGCACTACCCAAACATGGGTTGTGGATCACTCAATCAAGCCACCAACTGACAAAGAGGCTGCATAGGAACTTGCCCTCACAGTTCACACCCCCCTCATCATATGACTTAGAAAAATGGTAAATGGATAAAATTGAAAAGAAGGAAAAGAACCAGCAGAAAACATGTCTTGATCTAGAGGGTCTCAGTATGAAAAGGTCAAGTCTTTCCTCAAGGGGAAGGTGCTCTTCCTTTCTTAATGGTTCTCTCAGTCATTGGGTCACAAGGATTTATCTGTTCCCACATTCACATCTAAATCATGTGATTCAACCAAAGGAATCAGCAGTGGAGACAGACTGTGTTTTGTGGGAGTGAGAGAATAAATAGGTGCTTGTGAGGTGGGGACATCTTTCAGCCTAGAATCTGGAAAAGGATCTTTGTCTAGTGACAAAAGGTAATCAGGATGGAGCGGAGAGCAAACAGGGTGAATAACATGTAACATTTCCCTCCACCTCTACCCAAACCAGCTGAACACCATTTTCTTCTATTCCTTCCAAGAGCCAAATTTTGGGGGTCAGAAGCCATGGATTTAAGCCTCCAATCTGCCGCATATGAGTTTTGTGACACAGATGGTAATTTAGTCTCTCTGAATCACATTTTTCCCATGGCAACCAGAACATGGAACCCAGTTGGTAAATAAAGATGGAACCCCATGCAGAATTGTGCCAAGAATCAATGAGGTCATGTATGTGAACTCCATTTATGCATTGCAAGGCTTATATCCACATTAGCTCATTTATTTGGACTTCTCATTCCCCAAACTCTCCTTACCATATTTAGACACCACAGAGGTTATGTGCATTTTCACCCCTGATGAAAGAAGATAATTCTCTCAAGGGCCACACCTTGAGCACTAGCCAGCTTTTCTGAAACTCCATACCTTCTCTGTTGGCTTGCCTCTCTTTCATATGACATTCTCTTAAGCCCCTCATGGAACTGTCTTTCCCTGACCCCATTCAATGGTGTCTTGGGAAACAAGAAGACCTCAGACTACCCTCAGAAGTAAATTTCAGGTTCTACTCACAGGCACCAGTTGCTTATCATATGACCTCCAGGAGCTTTCACACAAAGCTAAGTGTGGCTGGGAGAGATGTACTGACCTTTGGGTAGGAGGTCAGGACATCTTGTGTGCAAATCTGTGTTTGAGGCCCCCAATCTCCGTGGAGGATGTGGCCTCTGCAGTTGTGACATACACACCATGTAAGACAGCTCCCAGTGCACCTGGAACTAGCCCCAAATCCTCACCAACAACAACCTGGTAACTCACGGATATTGTTGAAAGTGTCCACATTTGCCCACAAGGTGCTTAAAAAAAAAAAAAAACTATGTGATAAGTGATTTGTGTAAATTTGTGTGTGTGATGTATTAGAGCATTTTCAGTTTGTTGAAATTTTATTGGCATTAACTAGTTTTGCAAAGTGTTCAATTTCTCATTCTGAAGAAAGGATGGTAACGGTTTTAATTATTGGAGACCCCCACTGAAAAAATTTTAAAGGGATGGTAGAGATACAGATAGAGTTGTGTTTTGATAACCCAGCTGCCACAAGTCACAGAGGTTGATATCCAAAAATTTCACTATTTGATCATCTGTATTGATTGAGAAGAATCCTAATTCAGAGGTGTGGAGGTGGGAGGATCTTTCCCAATCTTGCCATTTCCCATCCCAAAATGAACTTTGAGTTTGAGGATGAGGAGTGAAACAATATCTTCCCATTGGCTAGTATCCCTCACTTGAAAAAACTTCAAGGATCCATTCATGAGAGAAAACTAAATCATCTGAGGCCTACCAGAATATTCCAATAATTAAAATACAACACCCCTTGGACTTTTCAACATGCTAGAATGGACCTAAAGAAAAGTTAACCCAATGACCTCTCCTACAGGTGAGGAAATCTGAGACCCAGAAAGATGCAATGCTGAGAGGTAAACCCAGCCTCATATTTCTAGCCAGGTCCTCTCCCCACTGGATCATACTAGGTTCGCTGAGTACGGTTGTTAAGGGTCATTCACAAAGAAGCACTCATTGCTTTCAGTCTTTAGCTTCCACAGGTCTCCTTAGGAGCAATATCTCCTTTCTTTCTGTCTGCTTGTGCTGTCATAACAAAATATCATAGACCAGGTGGCTTAAACAACAGAAAATTATTTGCTCACAGTTCTGGAGTCTAGAATTCCAAGATCAAGGTGCCAACAGAATTGGTGTCTGGTGAGAGCTCTCTCCTTGAGTTGCAGTTGGTTGTCTTCTCCTATGGTCTTGCCTCTGTGTGTGCACGTGGAGAGAGGGGGAGAGAGAAAGAGAGAGAGAGATCTTCCCTCTTCTTGTAACGCCACTAATTCTATCAGATAAGGATGCAACCTCATTTAACATTGATTACCTGCTAAAAGCCCTATTTCCAAATACAATCACATAGGGGTTAGGACTTCAACACATGAATTTGGGGGGGGGGGGGACATGATTCTGTCCATAGCACTTTCTCACTACTCAAGAAGCTGATTTTATAACCCCTGACCTCCAACTAGGCATTTGAAGAATATCAAATTGTATTAAAAATATCACTTGTTGTTTTCAAATACAGCCAGAGCAGGACAATGGCTACAACATTTACCCTTCTAGAACAAAGTATTTACTGCACTCACCCCATCCGCCCCTAATTTACTGTATCTAAGTAAAGTGAGTCCTGAACATCTGTTTTGTGTGAATAAGGAAAACAAACAATTCGGTGTATCACTTCCTAATTTTAATAACGTCTGGATATAATATGACAAGGTTGATGTACTGTAACACTTGTTAAAGTGGGACTCAACCCACATTGTTTTCACCAGCCGCCAAGCAGCCAATTAAATACCAGCCCATGAGCTGAGTGTCTGCTAACACAGAGGCCAGGCAACCTCATTACTGGCAAGGTTAATTTAATCAGTTAGTTTTCCTCAGTGCCTGTGAGTCACTCCCAAAATTTAAAACACAAATACAAAATATTAATGGAAGCATTTCCCAAATCTGTGGAATTCCTCATGCCTCTCTCTTCCCACTTATTTCACCTCGCCTGGGTCACCTACCTGCAAAACGTCCCTGTCTACTGGCAACCAGCATTTTACTAGACTTGAGCTTAGGAACCTCAAAAACAGAAATAACGAGATGTGCCATCTTTTGTATGTTTGCAAATCTGGTATAGTGCATGCATTTTTGTGCTGTAGGAAGAGTCCTCTGATCCAATAACTGACATGTGTTCTCACATCTGAAGTTCTGCAAAAGAAAAAGAAGGAAAAGACAAAGTTTAATTCTAAAGTAGGAAACAATCCATTCTGCAGCTGGAGGCATTCAGAACTGGGCTGCATGGAATGATGCTGTTTGTGTTCAGAGGTGCCTGCAGCACTGCAATCCACCCAGCTAGGAGCGCCTTCGTGTGGACGCTGAATCGTGGAATCCTGAGAGGGCCGGCCACTCCCTCCTCTTCACCATCCTCCAGGAGAGCTTGTCTCACAACCCATGGACTCTGACCAATAACAGCTATTCTTACAGATCTCAAGGAAAACACGACAAGACCATAATTTTAAGTGTTTGAGAAGCCAAAAAAAGGGATTTGAGTTTGCCAACCAACATTACAGTGATGGCCCTCTTACTTAGTATATATGGATCCCAAGGACTATCCTGACTTTCAAGCAATGAAAAGGGGATGTTCACAGTGGGGCCCCAGGCCCAGGTGTGGATAACAGCATTTAGCAGGTATAGACCTAATGCACACAAATGCATTCACAGTAAAAATATAACAGTGTTGGTCAATAACCATCCTAATGGCTGTATACAAACTTAAATTAGATTGTAATATTCTGAAGTTGTTTCCTAAAATAAGACTTTTCAGATTTAAAGTGAAATGACAAAGGATTAGAAGAAAATGTAGAGAAGTATTGTATAATCTAAGGATGGGGGTGGCCTTTCTAAGTATGATACTAATAACAGAAGTCATAACAGTAATAGATTTAGCTGTCTATAATCTAAAAGCAATCAAACAAATAAATGAAAAAAAGTAACAGCAACAAAAACTACTAACATAGAAAAGTACATCAACAAAGTTGAAAGCCTAAAACAAACAGAGAAAAAAATGATGACAACAAAGAAAACAGATAAAGAGTGAGTGTACTTAATGTACACAAAGTAATTAAAAAGTCAGTAAGAACCTGGGGTGGGGGGGGTTGGGGGGGATGCACTGGGAGATTGGGACTGACATATATACACTAATACATATAAAATAGATAACTAATAAGAACCTGCTGTATAAAAATAAATTAATTAATTTAATTTAAAAAAAAACAAACAAAAAATCAAGGTGTTGACAGGACCAGGTACCTTCTGAAACCTCTAGGAGATGACCCTTCCATTCCTCTTCTACTTTCTGGTAGCCACTGCCATTCTGTGGCTTGTGGGAGCAGAACTCCAGTCTCTGCCTCTGTCTTCAGTAGACCATATTCCCTCTGTGTCTGTATGCATGCCCTAATTTTCCTCTTCTTATAGGGGCACTGCTCATAGTGGACTATGGCTCATCCTAATGACCTCATCTTAACTTGATTGTGCCTGCAAAGACCTTATTTCTAAATTGGTCACATTCACAGGTACCAGGGGTTCCTGAACATCTCTTTGGGGAACACAATATAACCCATAATAATGTTCCATCAGTATGTGATAAATGGATGAATAAATGCATATGTGCTCAGCCACCACTTCTGAAAAAAAAGAAATCAGTAAAAACCCTAATGTGATTCCCTCCTGCACAGCTGTTCCCTAGAAGAGTAGTCTCCATCCACTTTCTCTCTTACCCAAGTACTAGTCACCATCCCATGGACAATCTGATGGACACGAACATGAGCCCCTGAGGCCCCAGAACTATCTTTTCAGTTGTAAACCAAGGGCTGACAAAACTTGTCATTTTAAAATAGATAATAATGGAAGATGAGCTCCAGTTATCTTTAAGAACAGTCAGTTTAAGGGCTGATACAAAGGATGAACTGCACATCATTGAAACAGTAGTAATGAATTACACAGGCAGTCCTATTCTAGGAACACTGGCAAATTTGAAAATATCTGTATACCCAATGGTTTCCCTTGGGGGATTTGAAATAACACCAACTGTGGCTTAGAGTTGAAGGGCGGTTCAGGGCCCATGCATATTAGTGGACAGCACTTGGTTGGTGTGAGGGAAGATGCAGAGTCAGAATACGAAGAGGAGCTGAAACTCCTAAGTATATCTGGAAAGTGATCTGCCCTTGGAAGTGGTGGCAAGCTTCCACAGAAAGAAGTCAAACTTGCTGTGAACAGGATGATGGTGATGATGAAGATAATGAGGAAGCTGAAGAAAAATCTCAGTAAAGGAATCCACATGAGATACTCCAGCCAAAAATGCAAAAAACAAACCAGAATGACAAAGACTCAAAAACATCAACATCAAGATTAAAAGGTCAAGAATCCAAAAAACGTAGAAAAACTCCTAAAACACCAAAAGGAGCTAGTTCTATAGAAGACATTAAAGCAAGAATGCAAGCAATTATAGAAAAGGGTGGTTCTCTTCCCAAAGTGGAAGCCAAGTTCATCAATTATATGAAGAATTTCTTCTGGATGACTGACCAGGAGGCTATTCAAGATCTCTAGGTGTGGAAGAAGTCTCTTTTAAGAAAATAGCTTAAACAGTTTGTTAAAGTTTTCCATCTAATTTCATTTTTGTAACAGTAGATATCTGGCTGTCCTTTTTTTTTTTTTTTGAGTGGGATAATGACATCTTTATTTTTACTAATCTCTGTTTTGGGGGAAGAATTGTTTTATTTTGTTTTATTTTATTTTATTTTTTAAATTGAAGTTTTAGGGCTTCCCTGGTGGTGCAGTGGTTGAGAATCTGCCTGCCAATGCAGGGGACATGGGTTCAAGCCCTGGTCTGGGAAGATCCCACATGCCGCAGAGCAACTGGGCCCGTGAGCCACAACTACTAAGCCTGCGCATCTGGAGCCTGTGCTCCACAACAAGAGAGGCCACGACAGGGAGAGGCCCGCGCACCGCAATGAAGAGTGGCCCCCGCTCGCCTCAACTAGAGAAAGCCCTCGCACAGAAACGAAGACCCAACACAGCCAAAGATAAAAATAAATAAATAATTTATTTTTTAAAAAAATTGAAGTTTTAATCTAATTGAAAGTTTAAAAAAATTAATGAGAAAAAGATGAGCACCCCAATATAAATAATAATAGTTAAAGGACATGTTCAGATAATTTACAAACACAGAACCCAAATATTTGGAGTTTTTTTTAAGTATAATGTCCTTAGTAATCAAAGAAATAAAAAATGTAAATATATATAATTTTTCATGTATCAAATTGGCAATTTAAAAAGAAATCATGGAGCCCATTTTGGAGAAGAATGTGGGGAACCCTATAAACTGCAGCTGGGAATGGCAATTGATACAATTTCTTCCAGGTTCATAATCCTGCACTAGGAATTGAAAGTCCTAAAATTTACATTTCATTTTACACTGGAATTCCAAACTTAACCTAAGGAAATAATTGTGGATAAATACAAAAATGAAGCTATAACACCCGTCACAGGGTTGTTTGTAAGAGGGATATAATGTTGGGAATATCAACCAAAGAACACCTATACAATAGAATACTAGGCAGTGGTTTAAAATTACATTGGAAAGGTGTTTATGGACTGTTAAGTTTTAAGGTAGGTTACTAAACAATATGATCCATTTTTTAAAAGCATTTAGTACATGTATAAATACATAAATGATATATATTCATCGAAAAAGACTAAAAGGATATAACTAAAATGTCAATTGTGTGTATCTATAATGAGATGACGAATGATATTTATTTTGTTCTTTTTGCTTTTTCATAGTTTCTACATTTTTTTCAAATAGCATGTAACTTTTTACAACCAAAAAAAAGTTTTTTTAAGCAGAATTTTACGAGCTTAAAGGAAAAATCAACAATCCAACAAGTTTGTGTCTCCCACCAAACTAAATGGCTTTCATTTACTGCTTCCAAAGATCATGCTACCTCTCTCTCTATGCCCTGATCAGCATCCAACTCTGTAATAATTTCCTTCACATCATGAAAAAATTATCCAAAACCCCAAGCTCACTCATTCAATTAACTCCCTACCTCTTCCTTACTCAATATTCAATTAATATTGAATCACTTTAAGTCTTGCTATTTTAAAAACCTGCTCTAGCTAATCTGTTTTTTTTAAACGGCCAGCCCTTCTTTTTACTTCTGAGCCTTCAGACATCTCTGAGAACAAGGGGATCTTTGTCAACGTCACTCCATTCTGTTCCCATTCTCTAGAGTCTGATAGGTGTGTAAAGCAAAATGGAACAACTTAGAAGCTTCCAACCCAGAGCAGTGGTGTGCCCAGGAAAGCAGGGCATGCCCTGGTAGGGTATGAAAATACCTGACACAGGTCAAGGTAGCACTGACATATATACACTACCAAATGTATAATAGATAGCTAGTGGGAAGCAGCTGCATGGCACAGGGAGATCAGCTCGGTGCTTTGTGACCACCTAGAGGGGTGGGATAGGGAGGGTGGGAGGGAGACACAAGAGGGAGGGGATATGGGGATATATGTATACATATAGCTGATTTAGTTTGCTGTACAGCAGGAACTAACACAACATTGTAAAGCAATCGTACTCCAAAAAGATGTTAAAAAAAAATATGCATCACCTCACACTGTTGTACAGGAAGCATACTGCAACCCCACGCCTTGTAGGGCTCTGGCCCCTGTCTGCAGTCAGCTCCCTGTGTGACTCCGGACAAGCAGTTTAATTGCTTCATGCATCAGTTACATCATTTCTAAAACTATGGCATCATTTCTAAGGTGAATCTAAACTGATGGGCTTTCATGTCCTTTTTAACCCAAATTGCGTTACTGTAGCAAATCCTTTAACTCTCTATAATCAGCCAATCCCCCTTAAAGTAGCTCACAGCCCAGTATCACTACAAATATATTTCTCTTTGTTGCTGTGTATACCGAAGATATTCAGCCTACTTCTCAACAATTCCATATTCATTATGTCCTATGATAACAGATGGTCCTTTTCCTCTGTTCTCTCCCTCCTTCATTTTTCTCCCCTGTTCCATCCATCCCGCATTGATTCAGGCTACATGGGAGTCACTTACTTACCTCTGCAGACTGGGGATGGGTCCATTATTTTTTTTAACTTGAAGGAAGTTAGTCATCGGAAATGCTTTGATTTATTACAACTTATCACATATGTTGTTATTTCAAAGTAAAAAGAGAGGCAGTCAGAAAACAGAAGAGCAAGAATGATAAGAGATATCACCTAGGTGGCCCAAGAATTGGCCTAATTTCCTGTAAAGTTTGCAAACACAACACTGTTCTCAAACCAAAGTTAAGACTCTCCTGACCCCCTGATCCAAGACAAAAGAGATCAATACTAACTCTGCATACTGGAGAGGGTGTGGACCACTCATCTCATCTGTACATCACTGGTGGAAATGTGCAATGGCACAGCCACTCTGCAAAAGGGTGAGGCAGTTTCTCACAAAACTAAACCTGCACTTAACACGGCCTGACTAGTGCACTCTTGGGCACTTATGCCAGAGAAATGGAAACTGATGTTCACACAAAACCTGTACACGAAAGGTCAGAGCAGCTTTATCCACAGTGTCCCAAAACGAGAACCAACTGAAGTGTCCTTCAACGGGTAAATGGTTAGAGACTGTGAAATATCCACACCATGAAACACTACTCTGCAATAAAAAGGAACAAACTATTGATGCACATGACAACTTGGATGGATCTGAAGGTAGATATACTGAGTGAGAAGAAATCTCAAAGGTTACACCGGTATGATTCCTTTTTTAAAAAAATTTTTATTGGACTACAGTTGATTTATAATATTGTGTTAGTTTCAGGTGTACAGCAAAGTGATTCATATTCTTTTCCATTCTAGGTCTGTATGATTCCTTTTATACAACATTCTCGAAAGGACGAAATTATAGAGATGGACAACAGATTAAGGGTTGCCAGCACTGACAACAGCAATTAAGGGCTGCCTGTGGGGAGGGGGAGGAGAAAGACGTTGTTGTGGCTATAAAGGCATACTTGGAATGGAACTATCTTGTACCTTCATTGTGGTGGTGGTCACACAAATCTACCCAGCTGATAAAATTACATAGGACTAGCTCTACACAGATGAGTGCCTGTAAAACTGGTAAAATCCAAATAAGGTAACTGGATTGTGTCAACATCAATTTCCTGGTTTTGATATTGTACTGTAATTCTGCAAGATGTTGAGAGAGAGAAATCAATACTAACAGCACATATATGGACTATAAAGAGCCAGAATCAACTTAGAGTATCGAATTTTTCCTGTAAAGCTTTCTTATTGAATGGAAATGCAAATCTCCTGTATAGTCCACGTTTCCTGAAATTTTAAATTATTCCTAACTTTAGGTGTTCTATTTTGTGGTGGTCGTCATGGTGATGTTTAAAGAAGAGGAGAATTGTAAAGTGCTATACAAAGATCCTATGTTCTCCAAGTCACTGGAACAGTATTTCCTTAGTGTAGCATAGGCCATTGGTTCCCTACCTCCAGGATTGGCCAACCTCAGAGGTCACCTTCAGGCAGAATGTCAGAATGTTGACCCCCTGAGGAGCAACCCTCAAGCAAAGAAGCACAAGAGATGGTGGCTATGGCATCTTCCATCTTCCAGCATCTTCCTCCCAGGCGGTGGGATGAACTTGAAGTGTAATCTGCACCATCTCTCAAAGGATCCCCAGCAGGACTGAACCTCGGTTGTCCGCAGCAGTAATCTGCCCATGTTCATACCTTTTATTGGCTCTTCCTTCCTTCCTGTCTCTCTCTCCCCTTTCCTTCATTCCATCTCCCAAATAAACAACTTGGATCCAATTCCTTGTCTCAGGGTCTATATTTGGAAGGACCCAAACTCAGATGCTCACACTGAGGATACCTGTGTGCAGATTCTAGGGCCTGTTCTCTCACAGTTGATTTTACCTTCCCTAATGAATACCAAACTCAAAAAGAAGCTGCGGGCTTCCCTGGTGGCGCAGTGGTTGAGAGTCCGCCTGCCGATGCAGGGGGCGCGGGTTCGTGCCCCGGTCCGGGAGGATCCCGCATGCCGCGGAGCGGCTGGGCCCGTGGGCCATGGCCGCTGAGCCTGCGCGTCTGGAAGAGAAGCTGCTACAAAGTTCATGGAGATTTAACACAATACAATTTAAGACTGATGACAACACTTTTGGGTAAATACAGTCTTAGACATTTCTAAAGCTTCTATCCTATTTGCCTGGTAACAAATATGGACATTTGACCACTAGGCTGTTTGTTTAACAACCAACTATAAAGCCTTTCTCATACAGGCTACATTTGCTGAAGCAAATCTGCATTCAGCGCATATGTCTTTAGAAAACTGCCATACTTGTGTTCTAGATTCTAGAAGTTCATCCTGAACTCACAAACCCAGTGGTCTCATCAAAAGAGTCAAGGTGTTGGCCAGTTTCAGGAGGCCCCCTAAGTGACTCAGGAAAGTCAACTTATAACACACTCTGATCTGAAAATGAATAAAGTGAAGATGCTTTGGGATCCTGTAAGTCATGCTAAATATAACCCACCTAGACTAATAACAAGCTCGAGTCCTATTAATTAATATCTTGAGTCACTCCTCTATGAACCTCATCTGGTATCAAGACTGCCCTCCACTGGCACCATTTTCAATGATTCTGCTATAAATATGTTTATGTCTGGGTATGCTAGTTAGATAGGCAATATCTAAATATAGCTTTAAAGGCTTGGAGATAGAGTAGCTGAAAGAAAAATGAACTGGGAGTCTGAATATTTAGAGCCCAGCTCTGCCTGTGCCTGGGGAACAGTTGTAGGGTCTCAATTTTGTCCATGTCCCTTGGACTTCCTGGGTATCTCTTTACTTACCAGCAAAATGAAGGGTTTGAATTAGATGAGAATGAAAAACAAAGCTCTGTTCCAGCTTGACAAGTCTGTGATTCTAGACAGTGTTTTTGTTTTGGAGAAATGGGATCTGCTTACAGTATTATTATCTATGCAATGATTCATTTAACATTCACTGAGCATCCTCTATGCAGCAAGCACTGCGTAAGGGACACCAAAATGTAACCATGCATGAATAGACAGGCCTGCCCCAGCCTCTGCCACAGCTCAGGTTCTCGCCTCACACTTCTCTTCATCTTGGCTTCTTTTGCTCCAGATCCAATGTCCCAGGAACCCGCGTCCTCCAGGTCAAGCTTAGGTCATATGCTTTTCCCCAGGCTCTCCAACAAAGTAGAGAAAGAATCTGGCCTCTGTTGACTTTCATGGAGGTAAGCTAAAGGAGTAGTTGTCACCAGGAATTGCCCACCACCAAGATCACACATAGTAGTGAGTTTCTCCAGTAGGAAATCAGGTTATTTTTTTCTTTCTTTCTTTTTTAAAGTATATAGTTGATTTACTACATTGTTTTAGTTTCTGGTGTACAGCAAAGAAATTTGGTTATACATATACATACATATTCTTTTTCATATTCTTTTCCATTTTGGTTTATTACAGGATGTTGAATATAGTTCCCTGTGCTATACAGTAGAACCCTGTTGTTTTACCTATTTTGTATATAGTAGTGTGTATCTGCTAATCCCAAATTTCTAATTTATCCCTCCCACTTTGTGCCCTTTGGCAACCATAAGTTTGTTTTCTATGTCTGTGAGTCTGTTTCTGTTTCATAAATAAGTTCATTTGTGTCATAGTTTAGATTCCACATATTAGTGATATCATATGGTATTTTCTTTCTCTGTCTGACTTATTTCACTTAGTGTGATAATCTCTAGGTCCACCCATGTTGCTGAAAATGGCATTATTTCATTCTTTTCTATGGCTGAGTAGTATTCTACTGTGTATATATACCACATCTTCTTTATCCATTCATCTGTCCATGCACATTTAGGTTGTTTCCATGTCTTGGCTATTGTGAATAGTGCTGCTATGAACATTGAGGTGCATGTATCTCTGGATATATGCCCAGGAGTGGGATTGCTGGATAATATGGCAACTCCATTTTTAGTTTTTTAAGGAATCTCCATACTATTCTCCATAATGGCTACACCAATTTACATTCCCACCAACAGTGTAGGTAGGAACGTTCCCTTTTCTCCTTACCCTCTCCAGCATTTGTTAGGAAATCAGGGTATTAAAGGAAGAGAGGGATTTGGATGTTAGCCAACCAAAAGGTGACACATATCCTCTACAGCTGCCTTCCTGGGTTCTCTGACACACAGTGCATGACTGCATACATGCATTTGAGGGCAAGAGAGGAACCATAACCTTTATCCTGTTCACTAATGATTCTGGCTGAGGCAGAGAGAAGTTGAATCCAAGGGGTCTCTCACACTAGCAGATCAATTGCTTTTGACTTCATTTTTCATAATGTTCTCACAAGACACAGAGCCATGAAGAAGCTACTCAAGAATCTAGAAGTACAGACTGGGGTCCCCTTTCTGGCTCTACCTGACTCTCAGTGTATTGTCACCACCACATCCTCAAAGAGGCCAACAGAGAGAATGTTTAGGATAATATTCATGACAATGGTGCCATTCAGTGCCTAGGGATGCATAGGGAGTTTCCCAATGTTTTGTGGATGGACACCACTACCGTGCTGGCTCAGGAGGGCACGGAATTTGTCCCTCCTCTGATGGCATCAGCCACCAGGTCCTCAAAACTACTTAGCACTGGAATCCTCTGCTTCCTCTTTTGCACCACCGCCTCTCTCACCAAATAAATATCATTGTACTTGGAAGCACCCTATAAAAGAAACTTTAACATGTGCTCAAACCTCAAGCATTTAAAATTAAAATTTGTGCAGAAATGCAAAGGAGTTAGAATAGCCAAAACAAGTTTGAAAAGTATATCAAATATATCAAATTGTAATTTTTAAACATGTGTAGCTCATTTTATTTCAATTATGTTTCAATAAAACATTTTTTTAACATCTTTATTGGAGTACAATTGCTTTACAATGCTGTGTTAGTTTCTGCTGTATTACAAAGTGAATCAGCTATACATATACAAATGTCTCCATATCCCCTCCCTCTTGTGTCTCCCTCTCACCCTCCCTATCCCACCCCTCTAGGTGGACACAAAGCACCAAGCTGATCTCCCTGAACTACCATATGACACAGCAATCCCACTACTGGGCGTATACCCATAGAAAACCATAATTTAAAAAGAGGCATGTACCACAATGTTCATTGAAACACAATTTACAATAGCCAGGACATGGAAGCAACCTAAGTGTCCATCGACAGATGAATGGATAAAGAAGATGGGGCCTACGCAACCCACTGAACCAACCTTAGCCACTGGGGGCAGACACCAAAAACAACAGGAACGGGCTTCCCTGGTGGCGCAGTGGTTGAGAGTCCACCTGCCAATGCAGAGGACACGGGTTCGTGCCCTGGTCCGGGAAGATCCCACATGCTGCGGAGCGGCTGGGCCCCTGAGCCATGGCCGCTGAGCCTGCATGTTCGGAGCCTGTGCTCCACAGCGGGAGAGGCCACAACAGTGAGAGACCCACGTACCGCAAAAAAAAAAAAAAAAAAAACAGACAGAGGAAAACACAGCAGATGAAGGAGCAAGATAAAAACCCACCAGACCAAACAAATGAAGAGGAAATAGGCAGTCTCCCTGAAAAAGAATTCAGAATAATTATAGTAAAGATGATCCAAAATCTTGAAAATAGAATGGAGAAAATACAAGAAACGTTTAACAAGGACCAAGAAGAACTAAAGAGCAAACAAACAATGATGAACAACACAATAAATGAAATTTAAAAATCTCTAAAAGGAATCAATAGCAGAATAACTGAGGCAGAAGAACGGATAAGTGACCTGGAAGATAAAATAGTGGAAATAACTACTGCAGAGCAGAATAAAGTAAAAAGAATGAAAAGAATTGAGGACAGTCTCAGAGACCTCTGGGACAACATTAAATGCACCAACATTTGAATTACAGGGTTCCCAGAGGAAGAAGAGAAAGAAGAAAAGAAAAAGAAAGGGACTGAGACAATATTTGAAGAGATTATAGTTGAAAACTTCCCTAATATGGGAAAGGAAATAGTTAATCAAGTCCAGGAAGCACAGAGAGTCCAATACAGGATAAATCCAAGGAGAAACACCCCAAGACACATATTAATCAAACTATCAAAAATTAAATACAAAGAAAAATACTAAAAGCAGCAAGGGAAAAATAACATACAAGGGAATCCCCATAAGGTTAACAGCTGATCTTTCAGCAGAAACTCTGCAAGCCAGAGGGAAGTGGCAGGACATATTTAAAGTGATGAAAGGGAAAAAACTACAAGCAAGATTACTCTACCCAGCAAGGATCTCATTAAGATTCAATGGAGAGGGCTTCCCTGGTGGCGCAGTGGTTGAGAGTCCGCCTGCCGATGCAGGGGACATGGGTTCGTGCCCCGGTTTGGGAAGATCCCACATGCCGTGGAGCGGCTGGGCCCGTGAGCCATGGCCGCTGAGCCTGCACGTCCGGAGCCTGTGCTCCACAACGGGAGAGGCCACAACAGTGAGAGGCCCACGTACCGCAAAAAAAAAAGAAAAAAAAGATTCAATGGAGAAATTAAAACCTCTACAGACAAGCAAAAGCTAAGAGAATTCAGCACCACCAAACCAGCTTTACAACAAATGCTTAAGGAAATTCTCTAGGCAGGAAACACAAGAGAAAGAAAAGACCTACAATAACAAACTCAAAACAATTAAGAAAATGGTAATAGGAACATACATATCAATAATTACCTTAAATGTAAATGGATTAAATGCTCCAACCAAAAGACATAGACTGGCTGAATGGATACCAAAAAAATGACCCATATATATGCTGTCTACAAGAGACCCACTTCAGACCTAGGGACACATACAGACTGAAAGTGAGGGAGTGGAAAAAGATATTCCATGCAAGTGGAAATCAAAAGAAAGTTGGAGTAGCAATTCTTATATCAGACAAAACAGACTTTAAAATAAAGAAAATTACAAGAGACAAAGAAGGACACCACATAATGATCAAGGGATCAATCAAGAAGAAGATACAACAATTGTAAATATTTATGCACCCAACATAGGAGCACATCAATACATAAGGCAAACACTAACAGCCATAAATGGGGAAATCGACAGTAACACAATCATAGTAGGGGACTTTAACACCCCACTTTCACCAACGGACAGATTATACAAAATGAAAATAAATAAGGAAACACAAGCTTTAAATGATACATTAAACAACATGGACTTAATTGATATTTATAGGACATTCCATTCCAAAACAACAGAATACACTTTCTTCTCAAGTGCTCATGAAACATTCTCTAGGGTAGATCATACCTTGGGTCACAAATCAAGCCTTGGTACATTTAAGAAAATTGAAATCGTATCAGGTATCTTTTCCGACAAGAACGCAATGAGACTAGATATTAATTACAGGAAAATATCTGTAAAAAATACAAACACATGGAACTAAACAATACACTACTTAATAACCAAGACATCACTGAAGAAATGAAAGAGGAAATCAAAAAATACCTAGAGGGCTTCCCTGGTGGCGCAGTGGTTGAGAGTCCGCCTGCCAATGCAGCGGACACGGGTTCGAGCCCTGGTCTGGGAAGATCCCACATACCGCAGAGCAACTAGGCCCGTGAGCCACAACTACTGAGCCTGCGTGTCTGGAGCCTGTGCTCCGCAACAAGAGAGGCCGCCACAGTGAGAGGCCAGCGCACCGCGATGAAGAGTGGCCCCCGCTCGCCGCAACTAGAGAAAGCCCACGCACAGAAAGGAAGACCCAACACAGCCAAAAATAAATAAATAAATAAATAAAAATTAAAAAAAAAAAATACCTAGAAACAAATGACAATGAAAACACGGCAACCCACAACCTATGGGATGCAGCAAAAGCAGTTCTCAGATGGAAGTTTATGGCGATAAAATCCTTCCTTAAGAAACAAGAAACATCTCAAATAAACAACCTAACCTTACACCTAAAGCAATTAGAGAAAGAAAAACAAACAAACAAAAAAACAAATTTAGCAGTAGGAAAGAAATCATAAAGATCAGATGAGAAATAAATGAAAAAGAAATGAAGGAAACAATAGCAAACATCAGTAAAACTAAAAGCTGGTTCTTTGAGAAGATAAACAAAATTGATAAACCATTAGCCAGACTCATCAAGAAAAGGGAGAACACTCAAATCAATAGAATTAGAAATGAAAAAGAAGAGGCAACAACTGACACTGCAGAAATACAAAAGATCATGAGAGATTACTACAAGCAAATCTATGCCAATAAAATGGACAACCTGGAAGAAATGGACAAATTCTTAGAAATGCACAACCTGCCAAGACTGAATCAGGCAGAAATAGAAAATACTTCCAATCACAAGTACTGAAGTTGAAATTGTGATTAAAAATCTTCCAACAAACAAAAGCCCAGGGCCAGATGGCTTCACAGGCGAATTCTATCAAACATTTAGAGAAGAGCTAACACCTATCCTTCTCAAACTCTTCCAAAATATAGCAGAGGGAGGAACACTCCCAAACTCATTCTAAGAGGCCACCATCACCTTGATACCAAAACCAGACAAGGATGTTACAAAGAAAGAAAACTACAGGCCAATATCACTGATGAACATAGATGCAGAAATCCTCAACAAAATACTAGCAAACAGAATCCAACAGCATATTAAAAGGATCATACACCATGATCAAGAGGGGTTTATTCCAGGAATGCAATGATTCTTCAATATATGCAAATCAATCAACGTGATACACCATATTAACAAATGGAAGGAAAAAAACCATATGATCATCTCAATAGTAGCAGAAAAATCTTTCAACAAAATTCAACACCAATTAATGATAAAAACCCTCCAGAAGTAGGCATCAAGGGAACTTACCTCAACATAATAAAGCCCATATATGACAAACCCACAGCCAACATCATCCTCAATGGTAAAAAAATGAAACCATTTCCACTAAGATTAGGAATAAGACAACGTTGCCCACTCTCATCACTATTATTCAACATTGTTTTGGAAGTTCTAGCCACAGCAATCAGAGATGAAAAAGAAATAAAAGGAATCCAAATTGGAAAAGAAGAAATAAAGCTGTCACTGTTTGCAGATGACATGATACTCTACATAGAGAATCCTAAAGATGGTACCAGAAAGCTACTAGAGCTAATCAATGAATTTGGCAAAGTAGCAGGATACAAAATTAATGCACAGAAATCTCTTGCATTCCTATACACTAATGATGAAAAATCTGAAAGTGAAATTAAGGAAACACTCCCACTTACCATTGCAACAAAAAGAATAAAATACCTAGGAATAAACCTACCTAAGGAGACAAAAGACCTGTATGCACAAAACTATAAGACACTGATGAAAGAAATTAAACATGATACAAACAGATGGAGAGATATACCATGTTCTTGGATTGGAAGAGTCAACATTGTGAAAATGACTCTACTATCCAAAGCAATCTACAGATTCAATGCAATCCCTATCAAATTACCAATGGCATCTTTCACAGAACTAGAACAAAAAACTTCACAATTTGTATGGAAACACAAAAGACCCTGATTAGCCAAAGTAATCTTGAGAAAGAAAAACGGAGCTGGAGGTATCAGGCTCCCTGACTTCAGACTATACTATAAAGCTACAGTAATCAATACTGTATGGTACTGCCACAAAAACAAAAATATAGGTCAATGGAACAGGATAGAAAGCCCAGAGATAAACCCACGCACATATGGTCACCTTATTTTTGATAAAGGAGGCAGGAATATACAATGGAGAAAAGACAGCCTCTTCAATAAGTGGTGCTGGGAAAACTGGACAGTTACATGTAAAGGAATGAAATTAGAGCACTTCCTAACACCATACACAAAAATAAACTCAAAATGAATTAAAGACCTAAATGTAAGGCCAAACACTATAAAACTCTTAGAGGAACACATAGGCAGAACACTCTATGACATATATTACAGCAAGATCCTTTTTGACCCACCTCCTAGAGTACTGGAAATAAAAACAAAAATAAGCAAATGGGACCTAATGAAACTTAAATGCTTTTGCACAGCAAAGGAAACCATAACCAAGATGAAAAGTCAACCCTCAGAATGGGAGAAAATATTTGCAAATGAAGCAACTGACAAAGGATTAATCTCCAAAATTTACAAGCAGTTCATGCAGCTCAACTTCAAAACAACAAACAACCCAATCCAAAAATGGGCAGAAAACCTAAAGAGACATTTCTCCAAAGAAGATATACAGACTGCCAACAAACACATGAAAGAGTGCTCAACATCATTAATCATTAGAGAAATGCAAATCAAAACTACAATGAGATACCATCTCACACCAGTCAGAATGGCCATCATCAAAAAATCTAGAAACAATAAATGCTGGAGGGGGGGGGGAGAAAAGTGAACCCTCTTGCACTGTTGGTGGGAATGTAAATTGATACAGCCACTATGGAGAACAGTATGGAGGTTCCTCAAAAAACTAAAAATAGAACTGCCATATGACCCAGCAATCCCACTACTGGGCATATACCCTGAGAAAAACCATAATTCAAAAAAAGTCATGTACCACAGTGTTCACTGCAGCTCTATTTACAATAGCCAGGACATTGAAGCAACCTAAGTGTCCAACGACAGATGAGTGCATAAAGAAGATGTGGCACATATATACAATGGAATATTACTCAGCCATAAAAAGAAATGAAATTGAGTTATTTGTAGTGAGGTGGATGTACCTAGAGTCTGTCATACAGAGTGAAGTAAGTCAGAAAGAGAAAAACAAATACTGTATGCTAACACATATATATGGACTCTTAAAAAAAAAATTGTTCTCATGAACCTAGGGGCAGAGGTAGAGAATGGACTTAAGGACACAGGGAGGGGGAAGGGTAAGCTGGGATGAAGTGAGAGAGTATCATTGACATATACATACTACCAAATGTAAAATAGATAGCTAGTTGGAAGCAGCTGCATAAAACTCTTTTAATGAGGGAAATCTCCATGTGGATATCATGAACATTCCAGACTTAGGCTTGTGCAAAGGCTCGGCCATGAACTCATTTATGACTGTGCCCCTCTGAACCCCACCCATTCCAGAGGTAAGCACTGTCCTGTGTTTTGTGGTTATCATTCCCTTGCTGTTTTAAAAAATACATTTATTATGTATGTAGCTTAGTTCTGTCCATGTTTGACCTTTATATAAAGTCATGTTCAATATATTCTTCTGTGACTTGCTTTTCTTGTTCTACAGTTAGTAACACTCATGCATGCTGATGTGTGTAGTAGTGGTGCATTAATTTTCACTGCTGAATAATATTTCAAAATGGTTTTATTCATTCTACTCTTAATAGGCATTTGGATTGTCTCCAGTGTTTTACTGTTTGAAACATTGCTACTGTGAGTATGTGCACAAGAATTTCTCCTGGGTACATACTTAATCATAGACTTGCCCAGACATAGCATATATTCATCTTCCCATTTATTAAATAATATGAAATTGATTTTCCAAGTACTTGTATTAATTTACCCTCTCACCAGCAGGGTATGAGAGAGGTTGCTTTACACCCTCAACAGCACTTAATATGTTCAGACTTTCTAGATGTTACCAATCTGGGGTGTGTCAAATGGCATCACAAACTGGTCTTTAATTTGTATTTCCTAAGAGTACTTCTTTGCATGTCAGTCCTCCCTACCAGATGTTCAGATCCTGAAAGGCAGGAAGCATGCATCATTCAGCTTGGTGGCTCCAGCACGTAGCAGGGTGTGTCTAGCATACAGGACTAGCTAATGTTGGTGTAATGAATATGTGATGGTAGTTCATGGGCTTCCCAATCCTCAAGGCTCAGAGGGAACAAAATAGGATGCCTGAGTGTGGAAGAGAGAAGGGTAGCGGATGGTTCGTTGATTCCATCTGTTGCCAAGTTAGACTTCACAGACCCTGGCGGGAGAGGGTACAAGGGAATAGAAGCACGGAGCTGGGAGGAAGGAATCCTGCCTCGTTTTGCTTTCCTTGTCAATAAATCCGCTGTCACATGCACTGGTACCTCATGTTAGGACATCAGGTGGGGTTAAGAATGGAAGAGGAAATGATGCTACTTTGTCTTCTCTCTCCGCTTTAGAGTGATTGGCACCAAGGACCAAGAATAGGGATTGCAGATTCCTCTGCTGCCTTGACCAGCCTCATCTCAGGGTAATTTATTTGATGTCTGCCTCCATTTCTCAGACAGAGACCAAAGATGGGCCCCTCCAGAGGGAGAGTGGTGAGCAGGGCGAATGCTGAGTTGAGTATGAGGTCCACTGAGATCCCGAAATCAGCCATCAGTGGTGCCAGTGCTGGTGCTGGGCAAAGCCCTTATGGGCAGCCCCACTGGGCTGCTGCTGTCAAGATGGGCTGCAGCATTATATTCCCACCGCCTGCCTGTTTCCCCTTCAGCCTCCCCAGCCACCAGGGGTGCATTTCTAGCAAGTGCCTCTTTGCAGAAATCTGCACCGAAATTAAACCCATCAAACTGTCAGCCCCGTTGCCAAGGCTGCTCCCATGTCAGCCCATGTCATGACAACCAGTGATAGAAATGCTGCTATTCAGGCTTCATGGGGAGCATCTGTTTCCTGTTTTAAATCTCTTGAAAATGAAGTGAGCAAGGTGCCTGCTGCGCAGGGCAGTGAGGGGTGCCAAGGCATATGCAGGCATGCTCCGTACCTGCTAGGGGTGGAAGCCCTGGGGGAGGGGCCTGGGTTCTGAAAAGAACGGCCTTGAGAGAGAGGGAGGGAGAGGGAAGGCACCAATGGGAGTCTTGTCTTCTCCTTCCTGGGGTCCTTCTCTTCTTAAACACCAGCCAGCACACATCTTTGCAAATCCAGCTTAATGGCCCTGGGTAAAATGCAGCTTTTCATTGTCAGGATTGTAGGGGGGTGCCCACCAACTTGAGGGTCTTTGTCCCAAGGCAACTTCATAGCTTCTGAAAAAATTGGAGATTCTCTCCTCCAGCCCTTCCAAGTGCATTGGCATTTACAGCATGGAAAGAGGGGGTGGAGCACAGCTGAGAGTTTCTTACCCCAGCACAAACAGCCTCCCCTTTGACAGGCCTGTGACTCAGGATTGCTCAGCAACAGAGAACATGGGGGAATAAACAGCATTAGCTGAGTCCCTGATGTGTCCCTGTCTTCCAGGAACGTGTGTGCACGCATGCACACACACACGATTTATGTATACTTGTGATGACTAAATGGCCCAAGACAGATTAAGCATGTTCACATTCAGCATCTGAGCAGAGAAGAGGAAGACCCTTAGCATCCATCTCTCCCCTCCCCCTCAATTTAGGAATGAGCAAACTGAAACCCAGAGAAGTGACTTTCCCAGAATTGCAAGCCTGATAGTGGCAAATAAGGGAAGGGATCCCAGAACCCTTTGCTCCTGTCTTTGGGGCTGAGTTTGACCAAACAACAGAAACTAATCAGGCATGCTTTCTCTACAGAAACACAGAGAACATTGAAGCATTGCAGAGAATCACCTCAGAAGGAAAAAGTTTATCTGAGATGATTCTGAAAATGAGCAAAGATCAGGGAGCACCCACTTTAAAAACAGATTTTTTAGAATGTATACACAGCAGCTTTACCTTATAGAAAACAGGATTAGAGTGAATGTTGAGGGAATCTTTGCAACATAGGCAATGCCAGGTATGGATGAGACTTCAGTCTTCAGTGATGCAGAGGGCCCAGAATGTCCTGGGCAGCTTGCTGTTCCGTGGCTGACCTTCCAGGAAGAGATCCTGCCTTGGCCAAGCAGGTGTTTGTCAACAGCCAGGTTCTAAGCCAGCTCAGGGGCTTTCTGCATACATAAGAAGAGACTGAGGAATAGCAACGTGATGTGTGAATGGTAATAACAATACTAGCTTTCACTTGTTGAGCACATATCATATGCCAGGCACTGTTCTGAGAACCTTGTGTTAATGAATGTATTAAGCCCTCACAGAAATGCTGAGTAGCGTTTCTCTCCTCTTCACGTCTGCAGATAAGCAATCTGAGTAAATCAAACAGCCACTAAGTGTCAGAGCCAATCTGAATGGAGATTGTCCCGATCATGCTTTCAACCCTGTTTGTGTACTGGATGCGGGTCAGGAGATGTGCACTCTAGACCTGCCTCTGCCATCGGCGTATGACTGCGGGCAAGTGTGCAGTAAAGGGTTAGCTCAGCATGCCTGGGCTGCCCAAACCCTGCACGTTGTAAAGGTCTTCAAGACTGGCCCTTGACCAGCTCCTGGGCGATAGCCTCTGAGTCATGGGACAGTCCTACTTGATACGAGTGTCTCTGAATGCCTGGAGCCACACCAGAGAGTTTTTGTTAACAATGTGATTTATGAGGGAGGTCATCACCACTCTTTATCAGTTTGACCTGAGAAGTGGGCTGGAGACTGAATAACTGGGGTCAGCCATGTGGGCACTGCCTGCCTATGGGACTAACTCCCCAGTAGAAGCCCTGGACACCCAGGCTCAGGTGAGTATCCCTGGTTAGCAAAACTTTGTATATGTTGTCACATCTTGTAGCCAGGCAAATGAAGCCCTGTCCATTGACCACACAAGGACACAACAACTAAAAGCTCGCACCTGGTTTTTCCTGGACTCTATCCTGAGTCTATTTTTCTTCTTTTGCTGACTTTAATCTGTATGCTTATGCTTTCACTGTAATAGACTGAAACTATGAGTATAATAGTTTTTCCAAGTCCTATGAGTCCTTCTAGTGAATTGTGGAGCTAGAGTGTGAACTTAGTGACCCCAACACACCAGCCAACTCACCCCTCTGGCCCTCGGCATCTTCATGTGTTACCTGCAGCCCTCCATGATTTCCAAGGGTTCTCCAACTCTGTCTTACACCCTACTTCATAACTGTCTCTTTGTTTTTCTAGTCCCATGTGTCCTTTTTGCAGTTCCATCTGCACGAGGGATTTCTCTGCTGCTGGTCCCTGCTATTCCTCTCAAACAAATAAACCTTTGCTGGCAGAAAGAGGTATTGTCAGGTCTCCAAAAAAATTTGTTGCAAAGCCTGCTGGCTAAGCCCCAGTATCCATTCTCCCCTCGTTCCCTAGTCATAGCACCTATTTTATCTGGGTACCTGGGTACCTGGAATAAAGAGTAAATTTCCCAGCTGATATGGACTGAATATTTGTGTCTTCTGAAAATGTATATGTTGAAAGCTTACCTCTCCATGTGATGGGATTAGGAGGTACAATCTTTGGAAAGTAATTAGGATTAGATGAGGTTATGAGGGTGAAGCCCTTGTTAATGGAATTAGTGCCCTTGTAAGAGTCATGAGAGACCTTGCTTCCCCTCTCTGCTCTCCTGCATGTGAGGACACAACAGGAAGCTGGGAACCTGGAAGAAGGTCCCCACCAGAACCTGACCATGCTTGTACCCCATCTCAGACTTCCAGCCTCCAAGACTATGAGAAATAAAATTCTGTTGTTTATAAGCCACCCAGCCTTCCTGGCAGGTAGATGTGGCCATGTCACTACGTGCTGACCAATAGTGTGTGAGCAAAAGTATAACTGATGACTCTTGGGAAATGCCCTAAAAGAAGAGTGCACTCCCTTCTTATCCCTCCCCCCTGCCTGTGCCTGGAATGCAGGCATAAGTGGTGATGGTGGAGTCTGAATGGCTTCTTTGTCCATCAGAAGGAAGCCACGTTCTAAGGGTGGCAGAATGAGGAGATGCAAGGAGTCTGGCTCCCTGGTGATTCCATGAAGACACCTGTCAGCCGCGAACTGCCTCCTCCAGAGCTCTTTTTCATGAGGGACAAATAGCATCCACCTTATTTAAGCCGTTATTATTTTGGATTTTCTGCCACATGGAGCTGAGCCTTTCCTAACCAACACAGACTGCATCCTCCACCTAATGAGAGATTTAGCAGGGCTCCCCATCTGAGCCCATCTAGTGCCTGTGCAGGAAAGCCATGATGATTCATTTAAAAGCACTCTATTCAGAATACGATCTTCTCCAATTTCCTACAAATCAAATTACTAAGAGACCAATTGGATTTTTCAAGTCCCTCAAAATGTTCTTTTTTGATGTTCTTGGTATTAAATAGTAACAGAATTTAAATGGCATCAGCAAAACACACAGACATGACTGTGATGATAAGTTACATAAATCTGTGAGGGAAAGAATCTCGCCAGCGCACACGGATGCAGCAGAGATGGAAAAACAACAAGCTGGATCTCCTGGATTTGCCTCTAGCATCCACCATCTTGGCATGGTGACCATCTATTCAGATTCCAGGGCACCTTCCCTGTTCCTAGGGAGAGGGAAATCCAGTTTAAGGTAGTAAAGGACTACGAACCATGACATTCTCATTTCCTAAACACCACTGTCTCTAGACCCTGAGCTCCTTGAAAACAGAAGGTGAAGTTGTGTCTTATTCATGGTCAATATGCCTCATGCTGAGCACAGTGCCAGGCACAGAACAAGCTCAATGTCAAGGGTCCAGGCTTTGAGCCCCAGCTCTGCCAGCTTCATGCAAGTGGTACTAAACAAGGGACAAAACCTGAGCTCTTGTAAACATTCTCTTTTTTGTAACCACTTACTGAACTCTTAATATGTGCTATGCATTGTGCCAGACACTTTACTCAACTCCTCTAACCTTCTCAACAACCCTTTAAGTAGGTACTATTGTTATCCCCATTTTACAGATGAAGCACATGAGCCACCAAAAAGTTAAATATCTCGCCCAAAGTTATTCAGCTACAAAGAGCAAACCAAGGATTCGAACCCAGAAGTCTGACACCAGAATCCAGGCACTTAACCCCACTCCACTAAGAGGAAAGCATGACACAGATGGTGTTGTTATGATTATTATTATAGACTTGAAAGAAAGGAGAGCGCTAACATTGGTGGGAAGCCTATGTCTGTGTCTGGACCAGGACTGTGTTTGACAATTTTATCTATATTGTTTCATTTCATCTATGCAGAGACTTATTCCCAATGTACGGATACAGCAACTGAGACTCAACAAGGCTAAATAAATCTCCCAAGACCTCGCAGCTGTAAAGATGGCATCTGAACTTCATTTCCAGTCTCCCTGACCTCCAGGGCCATGCCCCTTTCATCTCTCAGTGCCACCTTCCCACCCACAACAGGTGGAATGGCCCCTTTACCATCACATCAACTCTTAGAAAACCTTTTTTAGTTGTACTTCTTAAAATCATTTACACCCCAACCCATCCAAAAAATATATTTGAGGCAATACAAAAGACTACATAAAAGGTTAATAAAATAATTATTGTTAATGGGGGAGAAAGATGTGGCTAATTAGTCTTAACGAAATCAGCAGGGTCTTGGTCTGGCCCAGAAGTGGTCATGGGTCCGGGTTGGCAATTCAGACTCACAAAACACAGAGAGACTTCAACCTTGTACCATGTTCACTCAGCTTTGTGGGAGGAAACAGAACCAGGAATACAGCAGGTATGGCCTTTTCAGTTCATCAGCAGACCCAGCAGCCACTCAAGGGCACAGCTTCCTTTGCCCCCTCACCCACATGGGACATGCATGGCCACCAAGGATGGGAGTTGGGTGTGTGGGGTCATCTTGATACAGCAGCACAGAGCACCTTGGCTTCCCACCAACATTTTACACCACACTCATCCTGTAGGCTCAGTGCGTGCATGCCAACTCACAGCTCCCCCTGCCCAGATGAAGTCTCCCAGATCATAGATACAACAGTTCTTGTTTGTCTTGTCTCTGTAGTTTCCACCCAGCAACACTGTGAAGAAGACTATCTCTCAGGTCACCCAGGCCTGATGCCAACACTTGACCCTCAGGTACCACCCAAAGAGAGAAAAACATTCAAGGAGTTAGGCTGTATAAGTTCTACATCACTGAGAACTGGGCTGAAAGTAACGTAAAAGCCCAACTGATGTTGGCTTAAACACACTGGGGTTTATTTTTCGCAAAGAAAGCAGGGATGCAGTCCAGGGATGCTGTCCAGGGATGCAGTCCTGAGCTGGCACAGCTGCTGTGGGGTGAATCCTGAGGGTGTCGATTTCCATCCATGTTGTTGCCTGTGGTTGCCATAAAGATGCTGCACCTCCTGGTGTCCCCTCCACAGGACAGGCAGAAGGAAGAAGGAAGGGAAAAGGAAATGGGGGGTAGCAGAACGTGTAACAGGAAGCAAAGTCTTCCCCCCACATTCCCAGCAGACATCCTCTCACACCTCACTGGCCCTCACTCACTAACATCACATAGTCACCATTAGCTGCAAGGGAATTGGGGAAGCTGAGCGTTCGTAGCTGGGCACAGAGCTGCCCCAAACAAAATGGGGTTCTGCTAGGAAGGAAGAAGGGAACATTGGATAGTGGGTAACTGGGCAGGTAATCAGCAATTTCTCTCACACACGGCAATGTTGAAAAGAGTTTTCAAACCCACCAGGACATGATTTTAGGCAGCCTGTTCCACACACACCAGCCTCTTCCCAGCAAGCAGAGCTCTCTTTCTCTGGCCCCAGCTTCTCCCTCTTGCTCTCACAGTACTGCACTAAACAAACACGGGTCTCTGTCCTCAGCACACCCCTCACTCCCTCCACCAGCTGTCAGCCTCTAGGGAAACCACCAAGGAATTTACATCCCAGGCCTCATTTAGAGCTTCAGTAAGGGCTTGATTTTTATGACTGGAATCTAGAAAGAATGCTCAAGATCACAGCATTTCTCTGACTGAGTAGGGGCCAGCATTCCCTCAGGCAGGCCCCTGGGTTTGCTTAGTTTCATTTTGCCAGCCAGATGCTGGCCTCTAAGTCATGTTTCAAAGACAAAATGGCTACCATGACCTAGATATTTCTTCAGGTATCTGGGAGCCACATGCAGAGTCGACGTTAACCTAGTCTAATTAAAGCTGTCTTAATAGGTAGTGAGCTCCCTGATGTGGGAAACAGCCAAGAGGTTGGCCAGCCACTTCTTCAAGGCATCAGAGTGTGCGTGTATCAGAGAAAGATTGGACCTTCCCTCTGGCTCCAAAACTCAGTGCTTCGACTCCTTGTGGCTTGTTTTAGTTTCCCTCTTCAAACAGCAACAAGCAAAAATTGTGGGGCTCCAGACAAAGGGAAGGATGAGTCACAGAGTTTCAAAACTGGGTTAAGGGAAGTTTGGGGGTAAACTCATCTTGCGGTTGACTGGGATGAAATTCTAGATGGTTCTCCTGGGCACCAATTTAGAAGTTTTCTTAAAAATCTCCTGAGAAGAGGTACCTCACAGCAACTTCATGAGGGTGATAGGTATCTGGTGATCGTCTCTCGAGGCTTCCCCAAACCAGCTCAGATCTCAGAAGTGATAAACAGAAGGGATAGGAAATTTGTTAACTATTGTTAATTATAAAACTAACAATATTAAACTAATCCTCCTCTCCTTCAGGTGGGGGAATCTGGACTGGAAAGAGAAGACATCACTGAAGGTAAAAGAGAATATCCTTAGCATAAAATTTTAAAAATCTTAATCCTAGAGTTTTAGAACCTACAAGTCCTATGAGGAAGGTGCGCAAGTCTCCACCATGCTCTAATCAAATCAAACCTACTTCTACACAGGTGAGTCTTGAGATCACAAGGAATATTTGGGAAAGATAGATAAATGTAATTTTTTGCTACTAGAAGAATATTTAGAAAATAATAAGGGTAAGCTGGGACAAAGTGAGAGAGTGGCATGGACATATATACACTACCAAACGTAAAATAGATAGCTAGTGGGAAGCAGCCACATAGCACAGGAGATCAGCTCGGTGCTTTGTGACCACCTAGAGGGGTGGGATAGGGAGGGTAGGAGGGAGGGAGATGCAAGAGGGAAGAGATATGGGAACATATGTATATGTATAACTGATTCACTTTGTTATAAAGCAGAAACTAACACACCATCATAAAGCAATTATACTCCAATAAAGATGTTAAAAACAAAAACAGAAAAAAACAAAGCAGCCTTGAATATTGTTGACCATATGTGAAGGTTTATCTGTAGAGTAACTTCCTAAAACTGAAATTGCTGAGTCATATTTTATTTGGGTTGTAATTTAATAAGAATTTCTATTTTCCTGAAATTGTACCAATATAAGGTTTTACCAGCAATCTATAAAAGTGTTCCTTCATATGTATTATGAAACTTTTATATTTTTTGCCTATAAATTAGGTTGAAAAGTTAAAAAAAAAAGAAAGAAAATAATAGCCCATATGTGGTAGATTGATTACAGAAATGGCTTCAATTATTCACCACTTTCTGTACCCATATCCTTTATCATGTGCCTTTGCAGCTCCTTCTATCAAGATGGAGTCTATTTCTCCAGCCTGGATCTGGGCCAGGACTTCTGACCAATAGAATGTGGCAGGAGCGACAATGTGTCAGGTACAAGTCTAGGCCTCATGAGAACTTGCTCATTTCTGGTCTCTTTCAGAACATTACCACTGCGGAGTAAATAAGGCCTGGCTAGCCTGATAGAGGATAAGAGAGCTCACAGACAACAGCCCCTTTATCTCAGCCAAAGCCAGCCTAGATCAACCTAAAGCCAGCCAACCTCCAACCATGTGAGAAAGACCAACCAAGATCAGCAGAGTTGCCTGTCTGACCCACAGCTGACCTCAGAGACATGAAAGAGTCTGTCCTTCAGACTATGGGTTCTTGATGGGAGCTAAAGAACCCACAGCCTTGTGCACAATAATAAATGCTTATTGGTTTAATCCAGGGTCAGCAAACTTTGTCCATGAAGGGCAAGATAGTAAATATTCTAGGTTTTAGAGGCCACATATGGTCTCTGTTGCATATTCTTTTTATGTAATTTAAAGGTAAAATATATAAAATATATAAAACCATTCCTACCTCGTAAGTCATACAAAAACATGCCATGGGCCGGGTTTGGCCCATGGGCCATAGTTTGCCCACCCTTGTTTTAAGCCACAGAGTTTGGGGTGGTTTTTTACACAGTAATAATTAACATACCACATGGGTTTTGTGTGCTCTTATTTCTTGTTCCCTTGCAGACAGAGAATAAACCATCAGGGTCATTGCCTACAAGATGAAGAGGTTGGCTGCTATTGGAAACAAAAAGACCATAGATCAACTTGGAATCTCAAAGCTGATTTTCTCAGTTTCTTTAATAAAACAATAGCCCGGGGCTTCCCTGGT
The DNA here is from genome assembly GCF_003676395.1 of Aethalodelphis obliquidens. Lineage (NCBI taxonomy): Eukaryota > Metazoa > Chordata > Mammalia > Artiodactyla > Delphinidae > Aethalodelphis > Aethalodelphis obliquidens. The sequence goes on along the minus strand of NW_020838032.1, from coordinate 4,426,615 downwards.
GGCGCAGTGGTTGAGAGTCTGCCTGCCGATGCGGCGGATGCGGGTTCGTGCCCCAGTCCAGGAGGATCCCACATGCCGCGGAGCGGCTGGGCCTATGAGCCATGGCCACTGAGCCTGCGCGTCCGGAGCCCGTGCTCCACAATGGGAGAGGCCACAACAGTGAGAGGCCCGCGTACCGCAAAAAAAAAAAAAAAAAAAAACAAAAAACACAATAGCCCAAAAGCCGGTCTTTATGATGAGGAAGATTTCTAAATTTCAGGGACTAATGGCCAAAATTATGGGGTTCCAGAGGAGGGTGCCGGATAAAACCCAAAAAGTCAGATAAGACCTGTCTTAACTCAGTGGGATCTATTGCTGGAGCAGAACAGAGAAGCCATCCTGCAGCAGAGATCAGCCAGGAGCCAGGGAAAGAGTAAGTCTGTCCCTTCCCCTACGACCGTGAAGTCAGATACCCCAGTCACCTACAGCTCCAGATAGCATGTTATGGAGAAGGAAGGAAGGAAGGGAGGGAGGGAGGGAGGAAAGGAATGAAAGAAAGAAAGGAAGGAAGAAGAAAAAGAAAGACGGCATTTATCTGAGTCATACCTACAGAGAATGAATAGGCCATTTTAAATTATTTGATTGGACTGATATTACTGGATTGGACTAAATTAGTTTTTCCTTGTGACTCAGTGGGCTGGAAACTTAAAAGGATGATAGATCAGTTGTAGGAAACAACATATGTAGAATTATGTCTCCCCAAAAATAGACTGAACTCCTAACCCCGGGTACCTGTGAATGTGACCTTATTTGGAAATACGGTCTTTGCAGATGTAATCAAATTAATACAAGGTCATTAGGGTGAGCCCTAATCCAATGTGGCTGTGTCCTTATAAGAAGAGAAGAAGACACTGACACACAGGAGAAGATGATCATGTGATGATAGGGGCAGAGACTGAAATTATGTGGCTGCAAACCAAGGAGTCCAGGATTGCCGGCAATTCAGAAGTGAAGAAAAAGGCACAGAGCCTGGGAGGAAAGCCCTAGGGGCCAAGCTTGACCCTGCTGACACCTGGATTTCAACTTCCAGCCTCCAGGATTCTGAGGGAATAAATTTCTCTTGTTTAAAACCACCCAGTTTGTGGTACTCTGTTACGGTTGCCACAGGTAACTAATACCACAAAGTCCATTCCTTTTTAAAAGATAGTAGTTACATTTCCTAATTATTATTGATAATGATTTCAACACTGTTTTTCTTCATCCCACTTCTGAAATTCAAAGTAGTCCTGGAGGGCCCCTCAAACTCAGGCGGACATGGAAGCATTGTTCTCTGCCACGGCAGGGACCAAGGTGAACATGGAGACTTAGGGTGACAGCATATTCTCTGAAGACTTCTGCCTTGGTTTGGGTTTTGGTTTGGAAGGGAAAAGCCTGATTTTTTAAAAAGGTTTTTCCAAGAACAGCCTGCCTTTTCAGGGCCCTAACTGGTGTGCATTCAAATCATGTAGAGAGCCAAGACTTCTGAACCCCATCCTTAGAGATTTTGATTCACTTTGTCTACAGAACGAAATCCAAGAACCTGTATCTTTAATAAGCACCTTCTAGTGATTCTGGAGAAGCAAATAGAAAAACCCTTCCCCAGAAGCAACCATGGAGGGACCCCAAAATTCAAAGTTGGCAGGGAGGTCCCATTCATCCCCTGCCCACTTGGGAAGCTGTCCCAGTGTGGGGACTGGCTCAAGTGGGAGAGTTTGGGCATAAGGATGATCCTCACCTGTGGCATCCCTCGAGGAAGGAGAGGAGCAAGGCTGAAGCAGCCTCACCCCTGGCCCTCTCTCACCTTTTCCAAATTAGGACCCTGGACTGGACTCTGGGAGAAAGGTGCCCCCTGGTGGCCATGTTTAGTTTTCTAGGTAACAAGCAACCGGCACCCAGCCAGTAGCTAACCAGCCCCACATAAATGGTTGGCACTATATCGATAACACAGGGCAATGGAGCAACTTATTGTGATCTTGACTCACATGGCAATAAATATGAAATCGGAACATAAAAACGGAACATCCACAGGAAATGGCAACTGAATTTTATGGATCTTAAATTTCATACCAGAAGAGAAAATCACTAACGGGCTCTGAAGAGCCAAAGCCAGGGTCTTATTTTTTTCAAATCCATTTCAGAAGAAAGCAAGACAGAGGCGTAGAACACAGGGTGGAGTTGGGGTGAGGTCAGGGGGACTCGAGACATTTGGAAAGAAAACCTCTGTGTAGTTTTAAGAGGGAAAACTTTTGAGCAAATCAAAAGAAATTAAGGTTTTTTAATGTATTTTATTTTACAAAGCAGCCAATATCTATGACAAATAAATTGTGTTTTCTCCTCCCTACCCTGTCTCACTGACTAAATTACAAAACAGAAAATAATGAACCCCGTAGTTCAGTCCCTGTGCCCAATCAATTTCTATTGTTTGCAAGCATCTGTGTATTCATGATACACCTACTATATATCAGGCCATCTATATATATTAGCTCTAAGCATCTGAAAACTTCTACAAGTTAGATATTACTAATCATACTTTTCAGATGAGCAACTGATGTCAAAATAGTTAAAAAAAAACAACAACAACAACTCACCAGTACTTAGTGAAAGAGGTAGGATTAGGACACAAACTCCAACATTCAAAGGTAATCTCTGATACTCACTTCTCTGAAGAACCTGAAACATGCTTGAAACTCCTTTTTGCACACACACAAAAACAATCCTGGGAATGGGGATTAACATTAAATGGGCATGAGTTATCTCATAGGGGTAATAAAAATGTTCTAAAACTGGATTGTGGTGATAGTTGTACAACTTAGTAAACTTACTAAAAATCATTGTCTTTAACACTTAAAATGAATAAAGTTTATGGGCTTCCCTGGTGGCGCAGTGGTTGAGAGTCCGCCTGCCGATGCAGGGGACACGGGTTCGTGCCCCGGTCCAGGAGGATCCCACATGCCGCGGAGCGGCTGGGCCTGTGAGCCATGGCCGCTGAGCCTGCGCGTCCGGAGCCTGTGCTCCGCAACGGGAGAGGCCACAACAGTGAGAGGCCCACGTACCTCAAAAAAAAATAAATAAAAAGTAAAAATAAATAAATAAAAAATTTTAAAAATGAGTAAAGTTTATGATATATAAACTATACTTCAGTAAAGCAAATAAAGATATAATGTAAAAAAGAATAATATATTGAAACCAAAAGTAGAATGATAATAATAATAAAATATGAGTCTAAGGGAGATACATTTGGATAGATTTGTTTTCCTATAAGCTTGGAAATAAAATTAAGGGTAATCCTGATGGAGAGATAATTGCCCACAGCAGAGCAGGCCCAGGGCTTTATCATGAAGATAGACTTGCCTACTTCAGCCTCCCTCTGTGGCTGAATTTTTCTACTCAGTGATAATCACTTTTCCAGTAGTGTTTATACATGACTCTTTATTTTTGCCTTCCTACCAAAACCTATTTGCAGAACTTTTGTTTATACTAATGTGTAAATGTCTGATTTATGTTTAAAGGGTCTCCCTTCTAAAGGAAATATGTAATTTTAAAACTCCAAATATTCAATCATGCCCTCTGTGCTGAGGAACACAACAGACCATTTCACTTGGATGTCCAAGTTACTTCAAAATCAGCAAGCAAAATCTAAACCCATTATTTTCATATCTCCAATTGGTCAAGTATCTCCCCGTTCTAACTTTCCTAACTGTGCTTGTCATCCACGTTTCTCTGGCACCTGATCCCATCTGCTAATATAGGTCTCAGTCGCTCATAGAGTCCTCCAACTCCAAGTACTTCTGGGGAATTCCAGAGATTACGTCTTATCAGTTCTTGGGGCATGAGGCTGAGAGGTCACATCTGAAATGTCACATGGCATCTGCCATTTTTATCTTCTGCTGCTGCTCCAACCCCCTCCATCAGATGCACCTCATCCTTGCCATACAAGCACCATATTGTTACAGATCACCACTCCTACTGTGTCATTCCTTTACCAAATGGCACTCTGCTCTTGACAGATACTTATGTGTCCTCTGGACACGGCGGCCCACCCAGACATCTTTGTTGGCACACGGAGGACTCAGAGGGCCAGAGCTGTGTGCTCTTCTAGGTTGAAGTGGGAGAGTTCTCTTTTCCCTTCTCATGTGCTACACTGTTAGGAAAGTCTCAAATAAGTCCTTCCTTCCTCCCCACACCCCATGGAAGGAAATCCAGAATTAAATCCAAGGATGTTGTCTGAACAAGACCTTCTACCTGGAAGGACCACCAAACAAAGTGCCTGCCTTTCATAAAAGGAAATATCACCAAAGCACCATTTTTAATCATGATGAACAAATCATTCAAGCTCTTTGCTGTATGTCACCTAGAGCAAAATCACACTGGAGCCTGCTTTTATAGCTCAACCTGTAGTGACCGGACCCACCCCAGCAAAACCTCAAATTGCCCTGGCTGCCAGAGGCCAGAGAAATTAATCCCACTTTGCTTTAGATAACCCAAGCGCAGGGCATGTATCAGAACAGGACTGAATGCTGCAAAGCTCCTTACCATAATAAAGCAGCAAAGGTATTCCCAAAAGTCAATTAACAGACAGTTGCGTCAATTAATTTAAAAAAAAAAAAATCCATGTATTAGCATGCTGGGAAGCTATACTCCTTGTTGATCTGAATGGATTTGGTGGTTTTGTCTTGTTTTTTCTCCCCTAACTTTAATCCTGGGCAACCCTCTAAGTATTGCTTTTTCAAAAGATTATTCTCTAGTAGCACTTTAAAAAAACAGCCTCACATTTTTTACTCAGTCCAAAGAAGCAACAAAAATCTGTTGATTTCATTGACGTCTCTGGGGCTCTAAAGAGTCTAAAAAATATTGAATGCAAGTCCTATGTGGTCCTGCTACCAGGTATTATGATCTCTTCGAAGCATTTCTTTATCTTCACTTCCTCATTGGCCCTACTACCCAGTTCCCATGCACACTTTCATTCTGGGATTTCCAGTCCCACTGTTCTTCACCCTATTAATTGCTCCTTTCTGTGTAGACAGGGTTTGCAATGAATTTTCCTAAACAGCTTTCATGCTTTTGTTTCATTTACTATTTTCAGGAGGAAAACAGATGAAGTATTTGGAATTACCTAGCATGTCTTAGGAAATTTTTAAAAAGTGCAACCCCCAGGTACTGCTATTTCTCCAAGATTCCACCCAGCAGGACACCAGATGAAACAGCTAAATTGATTTCCCTGCCCTGACACTCACATGCTGACAACCCACCACACTGAGGCGGGACCTAGGCAGCAGCAGACTAACACAGCCCCCAGGGAGAATCCCTCAAGCAGAAAGAGGCACCTGGCACTCTGTGAGTCTTGAAGAAGGGCATCCTGACATGGTCCTGTCCTTGGCAGAAGATGAAAGTCTAGCTGGAGAAGTAAAATCCACAGACAGGAAACAGGGAGGGAACAAGGAAGTAGCTGCTAAGCTCCTGGGGGCTGATTCTTGGAGAAGTGAAGGCGGGTCGGAGGCGGCATCTGGAGGAGGTGAGACTTCAGCTGGTCCTTGAATGAACAGGATTAAAAACAGGCAGAGGGGAACAGGAAAGCATCTTGGGTAGTGGGTGAGCAATTAGAGAAATGATAGAAAGGAGGCTGGGATAAGGGGTGGGGAAGGGGAGGCAGAATCAGGGGCCAGGAAGGCAGAAGCCAACTGCTCAAGGGTGGAGAGAAAGGTTTATCAACTGCGTCGTTTGCACAGGTGATGACAGATGTAAAAAACCACAAGGGTGGCGAGGTCTCCTTGGACCAGCAATGGTGGGGAGCTGTTGTAAGCCCTGACCCTACAGGAACAAGGGGAGACAGCCCATACCTGGACCCAGGGAGGTCAACTCTCTGCAGGGCGCCACCTGGTGGAACCTGCAGTCTTTGTAGGGGGAGCCAGTCCCACCCCAAGAGATCCCACAGGGAGGGAGCCGGGGAAGGCCCAGCCTGACCAATTGCCACCTGCCATGCTCCAGTCTCGTGCTGAGCACTGGCTGAGACCACACAGGCACCAGAGAACCCACCGGTGGCTCTGAAGATAACCAGTAGACACCTGGATGGAGGAAAGCAGAGAGCAACTCAGGAGGGGCACAGGGAAGAGAGCCAGCAAAGAATCACCTGGAAGCAGTGGCACCAAGTTGTGTAGCAACTCAGGCTGGACATGATGGGCATTTAGGCTAAATGTAGTGGATGAGGCTTCCTGAACAGGTGAACTGCAATCGGTCTTCTTGTCCCCCAGGTCTCTGCTCAGACATTAAATGAGCCCCCCAAACCCCAGACACATTCTAACACATCAACCCTGTTTTATTTCCCTCGCAGCTCTGATCTGGAATTATCCTGTTCCCCTTGTGGTCTTTTATTGTCTGCCCCCAGGAGAGTCAACTTTCCTGAGAACTTCTCTTATTTGTCACTGTTCTCCCAGCGCTGAGAACAATGCCTGCCAGGGTCCCCTTCTGCTGAAACCTAGACAATGATCACTCATGAACAAGAACAAAACATACAAACCCAAGACATAAACTGTGCTAAAAGCAAACTCAAGTCTAAGAAGGAGCTAGGGAGCAGGGCAGGAAATGGGAGGGAGAGTAGGGAAAACTTCTTTCCTGCCAAATGTCACATGGTCAAGTGTTCTGCCCTGGTCACAGCAGGTGGCCAAAAAGTATGAGAGTTGGGGCTCTCTGTCACCTCCAAAGAGCTTTCTCTGCCATCCTTCATGGAGAGCTGAAGAGAGACTCCAATCTGGCAGCCCAGCCACTACCTACATGGTCTCTCTCTCATCTGCTGAAGCACGGGGACAGCTCACAGAGCTCGGAGCGCCTTTCCGGGTGGAGAACCAAATCCAGCCATACATGGATTTATGCTGCACCCATTTCCTGCAGGGGGAAGGTCTGTTCTGACATCAAACAGTCCGTCAGCATCTCTGTTCCAGAAACTGCTGGCATGATGAGTGGGCCGCACAGAGGTAGCGGGGGCAACGATCAGCTCATCTCTAATTATATGGGATTTACGATTAGGCAGCTAGTTTATTTTGGAACACTGCAATAACAAGACACACAGCACTGGAGGACGAGGGGGCGGAGCTCTAGCTTGGCCTTTAGAATATAATAGCTTGTCATCGCCATGGAAACCAGCTCCCTGGGAGTTGGCAGGCACCTTATTCTATAATTATAAGAGATCTGATAAGGGCTGGGGGTGTGTGTGTGTGGTTTTTTTCTTTATAAATTGTATTCAGTGGCTGAAAATAGAAGAACCTGGAGAACAAAGCCTTTTATTAACCAGCATCTGCTAAGAGGCGGCTGCACTTCAGCTGCCTGGAGAGGCTCTGCCTGCAAGCTCTGCAGATGTGCCCAGAATGCCAGGGGTTGGTCAGGAAGCAAAGTGTCCTCAGAGGAGAGGGGTGTGTCCAGGCAAACCGTGTGGAAATGTGGCTTCAGGCTGAAAAGGCCCATTCGGGCTCAGTGGGATGGACTGTACCTGCTGTCTGAGGGCAGGCTGCCCATGCCACCCACCCATGGAAAGCCTACAGGTCTCCTCCCTCCCTCTTCCCACCTACCCCTCACTCCCAGACTTCACATCCAAGTGCAATCACAGCCATCCCAGCCATGGGGCTTGGGTTTCAGCAAAGTTCTTAAGTTTTCTGAACCTCCGTTCTTTTGCAATGAAAAACTGTTAAGAGGATTAAACAAAAGAAGGACAATGAAGGGAACATGTTTGGCAAACTGTAAAGTCTGTCACACACAGCTGGACTCTCTGAAGAACGGACCCAAACACACTTTGGGACTCCCCTGGTGGTGCAGGGAAGAATCTGCCTGCCAATGCAGGGGACACGGGTTCGAGCCCTGGTCTGGGAAGATCCCACATGCCACGGAGCAGCTAAGCCCATGTGCCACAACTACTGAGCCCACATGCCACAACTCCTGAAGCCCGTGTGCCTAGAGCCCATGCTCCACAACAAGAGAAGCCCGCGCACCGCAACGAAGAGTAGCCCCCGCTCACCACAACTAGAGAAAAGCCCGCGTGCAGCAATGAAGACCCAACACAGCCAAAAATAAAATATAACCAAAAATTAATTAATTAATTAATTAAAATAAAAATCAAACCCCCTATCTTCAAGTTGAATGATTTTGTCAATTCCATAGAAGATATTAATAACAGGAATGCCCAATAATAATCATAATCATAATCTTAATCATAATCATACCTTCCACTTGTATATTATTTTATAGCTTAAAAGTGTTTTCACCCTATTTTATTGCAGTTGTATGTTGCCTTAATGGAGAGAGCCCTGCCTGTGTTGATTCATTTATAAGGAAGCCCAGGCAGTTTGGACAGCTTCTTTTCTCAAAGGCCTTCCCTTTTTAAAATGGGTCATGGCCATTAAAAATGGAAGCCTAGCGGCTTCGAGTATGGCTGTCTATGTGAAGGGCACTGAGTCAATAAAATCACCAGGAGTTTTTTCTAAAGCTATTCAAACTCTAAAGAGTTCATCCAATTGCCCTCTAAAAGCAGGAAATGGGTGAGAATAATAGAGGAAAATGCTTTATTCAATTCATGACCATAGTCAGCCACTGTCCTGAATTCATATTCTTTAAAATCCAGAGATATATTTGGGGAGAACAATCACTCTTACGTTGCTCCCCTACTGCATATAACTCCCATGGATCACCCATCAATTCTGGAAATAGGAGCAGAGTGTTCACTGCTCAGTATCTACCATCAGTTAGGGTTGTGTAACATTTCAAGTAATAGAATCCCAAATGAACAATGGCTAAAGTGAGATAAAAATGTATTTATCCCTCAAGTAAAGCTCCAGAGGTAGACAGCACAGGCTGGTACAGGGGCTTTGCTCATGGTGTCCTCAAGGACCCAGCTCACCACTCTGCCATCTTCATGGCCTGGCCTCATCCTCATGGTCCACCGGGGCAGCTAAAGCACTGGCTCTCACAACCACATTCCCCAGAGCTAGGTGGAGAAGGGACAAAGAATAGGGAGACAGAGAGTGCTAGTTGCCTGCCTTTTAAATAAGATTGCTAGAAGCTTCCATACAACAATTCTGCTCATATAACCAACAAGGGAGGCTGGAAAATGAAGTCTTTCTGCTGGGTCACTAGGTTCCCAGCTTAAAGTCTGGGGTTCTAGAGACAGGGAAGGTGTATTTTAGGGAAGACCAGCACCCTGCACCCACGTCTTTTACACTTTGACTCTGCTTCCACATCACTTTTGCCAGGTGACACATTTGGAATCGTCCTCAAGTACAGGTTCAACTACATGGAGCCAGGAAGTTTCTGGAAGGCCTGAGCTAAACAGAGGCCCTTGTGGTAAGTTACCCAACAAACACATCTCATGCTCCTGGATGTACAGCCACATTAAAGGCATGGAGGAGTAGTTGGAACCACACTCCTAGACTCAGAAGCTTACCTTCTTCTGTGGTTCTCCTCTTCATTTCTCATGAGAAGCCACTACAACCCCAAAGCCCATGGTTGGCAACAGCCAGAAACCCAACCCAACTGGTCTAAGCAAAAACATGGACTTACTAGAAAGATGATAGATGATCTCATAGATGTCTAGGACAGGAGAATGTGTCTGGACCTCTGAAGCCATGCAGTCTCCTGTTCTCTCAGCATGTGTATCTTTCTTGTTGATGGCCTACTCTTTCCATGGAGAGGATAAGGGGGCTGCCAACAGCTTCCGAGCTTTCCATTTGGCCACTTCAGCAACCTAAGAGAGAGAGTGACCAGATGTTCCCTCTGGTTCAGAGTCACGAAACACCAGGAAGAAATTCATTGGTCCGGCTTAGTCAGATGTTGACACTGGGATAATCAGGTGTGTCCAGGTGGGCAGGGCCAGCTGAACCACGTGGACAGGATGAGAGAAAGGTGGTTCCTGTAAACAGGTAGCTTACTGGATAGATTAAGCCAGTAAGTATCCATGGCAACAGTCATTTTCCAATGATCAATTTCCACAACACATCAGAATTCTCTGGGAAACAGCCACAGAGTAGTTGTCACTGAATACTCTTTCACGTGGCTCTGCCCACCAGGTTTCCAGAGCCCCAAGCCACCCCGTTATTCCTCCTTCTTCCCTGAAGAAACAGGCTCTCTGCCCACAGCTCCAAAGGGCAGACAGGTGAACCCTTCCAGGCCTTGCCCAGTGAAGGGTACACCTCCAAATCAGTGGGGCATCAGACACCCAGGAAAGTATCAGACTAGATTATTTTGTTCCCCACCATAAATTTTAAAACAGACACCGGAAGGAGGCCTCTTAAAAAGTGAGCCCAAATACAATTACATCTACCCAGGAGGAAGTGGTCCCTGGGCACTTACACATCTCAGGATGTTTAATCCCCTGAAGGTACTCTGAGAATCTTCTGCATTTCCACCTTACCATTCAACAGCTCAGAATCACCAGAAGCAGGTCAAATTCAACACCCACAAAAAATTTTTTTTTTAATTTTTAACATAACCCCTACCAGGAGAGATTGTCCCATAGCTACTGTCTCGATATACTGCATTAAATGGGCACCCCTGAGGTCACGCTGGTCAGGATCATTTTTATTTATTTATTTATTTATTTTTTTAATAAATTTATTTATTTTTGGCTGCGTTGTGTCTTCATTGCTGTGCGTGGGCTTCTCATTGCGGTGACTTCGCTTTGTTGCAGAGCACGGGCTCTAGGCACACAGGCTTCAGTAGTTGTGACATGTGGGCTCAGTAGTTGTGGCTCGCGGGCTCTAGAGTGTAGGCTCAGTAGTTGTGGTGCACGGGCTTAGCTGCTCCACGGCACGTGGGATTTTCCCGGACCAGGGCTCGAACACATGTCCCCAGCATTGGCAGGCAGATTCTTAACCACTGCACCACCCGGGAAGTCCCAGGATCATTTTTAGATAAGTTCTCAGCATCTCCTGTACACTTAGGATCTCATCTTGCATCATCTTTTCTTCAGCTTTTCTCAAGAGTGAGAAAAACAAGAAGACTAAACATACTAACTCAGTCACCAAAGCATTCATCGTGAAGCCATATTCATAGCTATTGCTAGACTATCCCTACTTTCCTCTCAGTGGCTCCCTTTAGATAAACTTTGCTGCTGTTCCTCAGACCACAGAACAGCAGTCTCCCAAGGGCCACCTCACTGTCAGAGCAGCAAGAGAAAAGCAGAGGTTACCGGTGAGGCACTCACCTCTGTGCACTCCAGGAACTGAGCCCTGCCCTGGATGGCTCGCCCAGGCTGTGCAACGTGGTCTTCAAGGGCTAACCCAGGAGTCTTGCTCACTGGTGAGTATCATGGCTGTTAGCACCGTGGAAACAATACTGAATTGTAAAAGTTTAGGGTTCAAGCCACAGCTTCATGACTTTCCATGGGAACTAAGGTCACGTAACCTTTCTCATCCTTGCTGACCACCAAAAAAGGATAATACCTCCCTCAAGAATTAGATATTGGTATATGAAAGTCCTTTGAAACTGTAGGTTTTTAACTGCAGATAAAATGAAGTGTGCTGAATTCTCTGGCAGCATAAACACAGGGATTAAAGACATAGCTGTTGAAATGAAGAAATGCATACCGGCAGATTATGCAAAGAGACAATAACAATTGCTAATGTCAGTAAAAACTGCAGATCAGTCATCAGAAATGGGGCCAGAGTAAGATCTCCATTTCCTGTCTTCTTTATTCTCTTCCTGGAGAAGCTCCTTCACTGAGCTCCTGCAAGGGCCGAGCCATCTCCATTTATGAATTAAACATGTACTTTTTTGTTTAAAAAAATGAAGGTGTGATATTAAAAAACCCGTTACATTAATGCTGCTTACTCCTAATGTATAAATTCTCAAAATAAAATCCATTTCACTTCAGTGTTTTGAAAACCTGCTTTGTCTGCCTTACCTCTGGCCTTTGAAACCAACCTGACACATCTTTGAGCCGAGGACACACAACACTCGGGTGAGCTGCCGACACCCCATTCAGCCACAGGAAATACTCTGAACTTCTCTGTCTTTCACCTACTTTCTTTCCTCCAAATCTCATCCCTGCCTGTCAATGATCTCCTGGCTCTTTAATTCCAACTTCAATCTTGCCTCTAGACTTGGAGACTTATTTATTCAGAATGTTTGAGTTCCTACCATATGCCCGGCACTGTTTGTTCACCTTGAACAAAACCATCAAAAACCTGTGCCCCCCGGGGTTTATAGTCCAGTTTAGTCCTGATTCCTCATGTTAGAATCTTAGTTTCCTCTAATGGGTTCTGACTTGTCTGGACCTGGCATGGTTTATCCCCTTGGGACTCAGATGTTAATTCCATCATCAAGAAAAGGAGAAACTGAACGTAAATGTCACATGGAACTTTCTAGAAACCAGGTTCAATAAAACCCAGTTATCTATGACTGGCACACAAACCCCCAAAACATAGGCATTTCAGTTCCCGTCAGCCTCCTTCCATGGACTCTCAACAGAAAATGGTCAAGGTAACCTCAGATCCTTTTGACATCCTCTTCTAGACTGGGACACTGGGCTGGATCCCTTTCCCTCGAAAACTGTCTTGGATGTGTTCATTATGCCACACAGGGCTGTTCTCTCTGGAACCATTTAGAAGGTTAAGGAAGAGAAAACAAAGTACCGTCTTCAAAACAGAAGTTCCAAGTAATTGAAACATCAAATTTACTTGTGTTCAAGTTCTGGCAATTTTGATGCTTTATCTCTGTCCCTGAACAATACTTTGAGGTTAAAAAATAAATAGCTTCATTTCCAGTACCAGTTTGAAAATTAGCCACTAGGTGGTGGGTTTCGTTGGCTTGCTTTTTCATATACTTTAAAATGTTTTTGTCTGGCACAATGTAGAGTTTAAAAAGAGTAGCAAAGTTTTCAAGGTAAGTGCAGGCCAGCTAGTGACTCCAGATCTCAATGTCCTAACAGTACATCAAATACTTATGACAGGGCTTCCCTGGTTGCACAGTGGTTAGGAATCCGCCTGCCAACGCAGGGGACACGGGTTCGCGCCCTGGTCCAGGAAGATCCCACATGCCGCGAAGCAACTAAGCCCGTGTGCCACAACTACTTAGCCTGCGCTCTAGAGCCCGCGGGCCACAACTACTGAAGCCTGCGAGCCACAACTACTGCAGCCCACACGCCTGGAGCCCGTGCTCCGCAACAAGAGAAGCCACCGCAATGAGAAGCCCGCGCACCGCAGTGAGGAGTAGCCCCCGCTCACCACAACTAGAGAAAGCCCGCGCGCAACAATGAAGACCCAACGCAGCCAAAAATAAAATTAATTAATTTTTTTTAAAAAGTTATGACGGCCAAAAGATGCAAAGGTGCTATAAAACTGGAAACAAAGGAAATTAATAATCCAATGTTCTCCAGACAAAATTTACACTAACCAAAGCATAGGTGAAGCCCTGGAACAGAAGAGCAGAGAAAGGAAGTTAAAAGGAATTTATGTTACTCGCCCCCCCGCCCCGCCCCCGCCATTTCCTTGCAAACCTCTACCTCAGAGACATTAGGCCTTTGCTGCCCATAAAGCTAGTAGCCACTTTCCTACTATAAAGAAACCAGTTTCTGAAATGACCATTGTTTGTTTCTTACAGTAGCAGTCACTGGTGCTGCCTACCAAGTATTTCTCTCTCTTTCCTGGGTGTATGATAGGATTGCGCTTCCCCAATCCCTTGAGATTAGATATAGCAATATGAGTCACTTTGGCCTGAGAAAAGTGATGTGTGCCACTTCTGGATGGAAACTTTAACACCCAGTGCACAAGTAACCACACTCCTTTTGCCTCAGCAAAGGTGACCAGAAACTCTCCAGATAGTGGCTGTCCAACAGTCTGGATCCTGGATGAACCCTGCTGCCCCATGATGAGTACTCAGCAGTAGTAGAAAACAAACCTAGTGTGTTAACGCAGTTACTTGTTACTGCAGCGTGACCTCACCCACGCTGACTTCTACTCATCTACCCTAAAAAAGGGTTGTCAGATATTCCTTACAAATATCAGACTCTCAGTGGATGCAAGGGTGAAAAGTATGCATTTTATATACGGAATCTAAAAAAGTGGTACTGATGAACCTAGTGGCAGGGCAGGAATAAAGACGGAGATGTAGAAGGGGAAGCTGGGATGAAATGAGAGACTAGCATTGACGTATATACACTACCAAATGTAAAATAGATAGCTAGTGGGAAGCTGCTGCATAGCACAGGGAAATCAACTCAATGCTTTGTGACCACCTAGAGGGGTGGGATAGGGAGGGTGGGAGGGAGGGAGATGCAAGAGGGAGGGGATATGGGGATATATGTATACATATAGCTGATTCACTTTGTCATACAGCAGAAAGTAACACAACATTGTAAAGCAATTATAATCCAATAAAGATGTGAAAAAATATGCATTTTGTTTAAGAAATCAAAAGCATTTATATTTTGTAATATTTACATTTTTAAAACTGTTCTTTTAACTATAATAACTATATAGAGCAGGAGTTGGCAAATTTTTCTGTACAGGACCAGATAGCAAATATCTTAGCCTTTGTGGGCCATATGGTCTTTGTCACAAGTACTCAACCCTGCCAATGTCTCACAAAAGCAGTCATAGACAACATTTAAGTGAATGCCAATGGTTGTGTTTCAATAAGACTTCACTTACAAACACACATGGTTGGCCACATTTGGTCCACGGGCCATGGTTCTGCCAACCCCTGGTAGACAGCATTGAAGAGGGAACAGAATCGACTTTATACTGGCTTCTTCCATCATTCAGCTCCATTTATTGACTTACACATTTTTCATTACACTGAGAAATCTTTCTACAACTGCATTCAGGACAGGAATCAAAGCAGGAGAAGTTAATTTTCACAATTTTAGAGCTTCTATTAATTAAATAACTGTGTGGCCCCACAGGGAAATAAATGGTATAGTTAAAGTAAGAACTTCATCATAAAGGGAATTAGGAAAGAGGCCTTCTTTTTTCCTATGTGAGAGTCATTACATTTTTCTGATTTCTTCTATGGTTGGATATTTATTACTAGAAATGCAGCATGCACTGAGGCTACAAAAATGCAATATACAAACTATCCAAAGGACACATTTCCCTGGCTACCTTGCATAAATATTTAAAACTTATTTTTAAATGTTCAATAAATATACTGGAAAACAATTGCTTGTACAATGCAGATGTAACCCTTTTTTCAAAAAGCAATTTCTCATATCAAGGAATTAAATTTTCTCATAATGAAATAAAGGGTCAATTTATTTCTTATTTTGAGTAGTGACTATTATGACTACAGTATAAGTGAACAGAATAGACATGGTTCTGGAACTGTTGCCTATTGTAGGAGGGTGAATTACTGGCTCAGAGTTCTTTCCTTCTCCCTCATCCTGTCAAAAGACTCCACAGTTTACCTCTGCATCCCACTGATGGTGGGCTCAGCCATGTGACATGCTTTGGCCAATGGAATGTCGACAAAACGACAGTGCGGCATTTCAGAGCAGAGGCCTTTAATGACCTCTCATAAGTTTGCTTCCCCGGCTTGCACTTCTGCCAACTTCCATGAGGAAAACAGGTGATTTGCAGCTGCTCTCTGTGATGTCCGAAGCAAGGAACAGACTTGAACCCAACTCTTAGCCTAAAGGTGAACCATTCCAACTAACCTGCAGACCTGTGGGTGAGGAAATTAATGTTTGTTGTTATACACCATTGAGATTCTGGAGTTGTTCGTTATGCAGTATTAGCACATCAATAGTTGACTAATACAGTTATTATTGACCATTTTTTATTACTTAATCCGAAAAATGTTTTCACAATGCCATATGAAAAATTATAATTTGTAAATAAATAGTCATTAGTTCAGTAAAAATGTTTCAACTCACTCAAGAAATGGAGCCATCAAGTGTGATTAAGCCTAATAATTTTACATTTTCAAAAACCTCTCAACTTTTCTAATTTTTAAATAGTGCAGCAAGATAGTATTTTTTCTTTTTAACATCTTTATTGGAGTATAATTGCTTTACAATGGTGTGTTAGTTTCTACTGTATAACAAAGTGAATCAGCTATACATATACATATATCCCCATATCTCCTCCCTCTTGCTTCTTCCTCCCACCCTCCCTATCCCACCCCTCTAGGTGGTCACAAAGCACCAAGCTGATCTCCCTGTGCTATGCGGCTGCTTCCCACTAGCTATCTATTTTACATCTGGTAGTATATATAAGTCCATGCCACTCTCTCACTTCATCCCAGCTTACCCTTCCCCCTCCCCGTGTCCTCAACTCCATTCTCTACATCGGCGTCTTGATTCCTGTCCTGCCCCTAAGTTTGTAGAACCTTTTTTCTTTCTTTCTTTTTTTTTTTAGATTCCATATATCTATGTATTAGCATACGGTATTTGTTTTTCTCTTTCTGACTTACTTCACTCTGTAGGACAGACTCTAGGTCCATCCACCTCACTACAAATAACTCAATTTCGTTTCTTTTTATGGTTGAGTAATATTCTATTATATATATGTGCCACATCTTCTTTATCCATTCATCTGTCGATGGACACTTAGGTTGTTTCCGTGTCCTGGCTATTGTAAATAGTGCTGCAATGACACTGACAAAGGATTAATCTCCGGGAGCTTCCGGAAAGATGGCTGAAGGGTAAAACGCGGAGATCACCTTCCTCCCCACAGATACACCAGAAATACATCTACACGTGGAACAACTCCTACAGAACACCTACTGAACGCTGGCAGAAGACCTCAGACCTCCCAAAAGGCAAGAAACCCCCAACATACCTGGGTAGGGCAAAAGAAAAAAGAATAAACAGAGACAAAAGGATAGGGACGGGACCTGCACCAGTGGGAGGGAGCTGTGAAGGAGGGAAAGTTTCCACACACTAGGAAGCCCCTTCGCGGGCGGAGACTGCGGGTGGCGGAGCGGGGAAGCTTCGGGGCCGCGGAGGAGAGCACAGCAACAGGAGTGCGGAGGGCAAAGCAGAGAGATTCCCGCACAGAGGATCAGGGCCGACCAGCACTCACCAGGCCGAGAGGCTTCTCTGCTCACTCGCCGGGGCGGGCGGGGCTGGGAGTTGAGGCTCGGGCTTCGGTCAGAGCGCAGGGAGAGGACTGGGGTTGGCGGCGTGAACACAGCCTGCAGGGGGTTAGTGCGCCACGGCTAGCCGGGAGGGAGTCCAGGGAAAAGTCTGAACCTGCCGAAGAGGCAAGAGACTTTTTCTTCCCTCTTTGTTTCCTGGTGCGCGAGGAGAGGGGATGAAGAGCGCTGCATAAAGGAGCTCCAGAGACGGGCATGAGACGCTAAGGCTGCTGCTGCCGCCAGCAAGAAGCCTCTGTGCAAGCACAGGGCACTATCCACACCCCCATTCCGGGGAGCCTGTGCAGCCCGCCACTGCCAGGGTCCCGAGATCCAGGGACAACTCCCCCGAGAGAACGCACGGCGCGCCTCAGGCTGGTGCAACGTCACGCCGGCGCGACGTCACGCCGGCCTCTGCCGCCGCAGGCTCACCCTGCACTCCGTGCCCCTCCCTCCTCCTGGCCTGAGTGAGCCAGAGCCCCCGAATCAGCGGCTCCTTTAACCCCGTCCTGTCTGAGCGAAGAACAGACGCCCTCCAGCGACCTACACGCAGGTAGGTCAAATCCAAAGCTGAGCCACTGGGAGCTGTGAGAACAAAGAAGAGAAAGGGAAATCTCTCCCAGCAGCCTCAGAAGCAGCGGATTAAAGCTCCACAATCAACTTGATGTCTGTGGAATACACGAATAGACACCAAATTATCCCAAATAGAGGAAGTGGAATTTGAGAGCAAGATTTGTGATTTTTTCCCCCTTTTTCCTCTTTTTGTGAGTGTGTGTGTGTATGCCTCTGTGTGAGATTTTGTCTGTATAGCTTTGCTTCCACCATTTGTCCTAGGGTTCTATCCATCCGTTTTTTTGTTTTTTTTATTTAATTTGTTTTTTTTTCTTAATAATTATTTTTTTATTTTAGTAAATGTATTATATTTTATCTTACTTTATTTTATTTTACTTTATCTTCTTTCTTTTCTTCTTCCCTCTTCCTTCCTTCCTCCCTCCCTCCCTCCCTCCCTTCTTTCTTTCTTTCTTTCTTTCTTTCTTTCTACTTCTACTAATTCTATCTTTCTAAATTTTCTCCCTTTTATTCTGAGCCATGTGGATGAAAGGTTCTTGGTGCTGCAGCCAGGAGTCAGTGCTGTGCCTCTGAGGTGGGAAAGCAAACTTCAGGACACTGGTCCACAAGAGACCTCCCAGCTCCACATAATATCAAATGGCGAAAATCTCCCAAAGATCTCCATCTCAACACCAGCACCCAGCTTCACTCAACGACCAGCAAGCTACAGTGATGTACATCCTATGCCAAACAACTAGCAACACAGGAACACAACCCCACCCATTAGCAGAGAGGCTGCCTAAAATCATAATAAGTCCACAGACACCCCAAAACAAACCACCAAACGTGGACCTGCCCACCAGAAAGACAAGATCCAGCCTCATCCACCAGAACACATCCACTAGTCCCATCCACCAGGAAGCCTACACAACCCACTGAACCAACCTTAGCCACTGGGGACAGACACCAAAAACAACGGGAACTACAAACCTGCAGACTGCAAAAAGGAGACCCCAAACACAGTAAGATAAGCAAAATGAGAAGACAGAAAAACACACAGCAGATGAAGGAGCAAGATAAAAACCCACCAGACCTAAAAAATGAAGAGGAAATAGGCACTCTACCTGAAAAAGAATTCAGAATAATGTTAGTAAAGATGGTCCAAAATCTTGGAAAGAGAATAGACAAAATGCAAGAAACATTTAACAAGGACCTACAAGAACTAAAGATGAAACAAACACTGATGAACAACACAATAAATGAAATGAAAAATGCTCTAGATGGGATCAGTAGCAGAATAACTGAGGCAGAAGAACGGATAAGTGACCTGGAAGATAAAATAGTGGAAATAACTACTGCAGAGCAGAATAAAGAAAAAAGAATGAAAAGAACTGAGGACAGTCTCAGAGACCTGTGGGACAACATTAAACGCACCAACATTCAAATTATAGGGGTTCCAGAAGAAGAAGAGAAAAAGGAAGGGACTGAGAAAATATATGAAGAGATTATATTTGAAAACTTCCCTAATATGGGAAAGGAAATAGTTAATCAAGTCCAGGAATCACAGAGAGTCCCATACAGGATAAATCCAAGGAGAAATACTCCAAGACACATATTAGTCAAACTGTCAAAAATTAAATACAAAGAAAACATATTAAAAGCAGCAAGGGAAAAACAATGAATAACACATAAGGCAATCCCCATAAGGTTAACAGCTGATCTTTCAGCAGAAACTCTGCAAGCCAGAACGGACTTTCAGGACATATTTAAAGTGATGAAGGAGAAAAACCTGCAACCAAGATTACTCTACCCAGCAAGGATCTCATTCAGATTTGATGGAGAAATTAAAACCTTTACAGAGAAGCAAAAGCTGAGAGAGTTCAGCACAACCAAACCATCTTTACAACAACTGCTAAAGGAACTTCTCTAGGCAAGAAACACAAGAGAAGGAAAAGACCTACAATAATGAACCCAAAACAATGAAGAAAATTGGACTAATAACATACATATCAATAATTACCTTAAATGTAAATGGACTAAATGCTCCCAGCAAAAGACACAGATTAGCTGAATGGATACAAAAACAAGACCCATATATTTGCTGTCTACAAGAGACCCACTTCAGACCTAGAGACACATACAGACTGAAAGTAAGGAGATGGAAAAAGATATTTCATGTAAATGGAAACCAAAAGAAAGCTGAGGTAGCAATTCTCATATCAGACAAAATAGACTTTAAAGAATATTAGAAGAGACAAAGAAGGACACTACATAATGATCAAGGGATCGATCCAAGAAGAAGATATAACAATTGTAAATATTTATGCATCCAACATAGGAGCACGTCAATACATAAGGCAAACACTAACAGCCATAAAAGGGGAAATCGACAGTAACACATTCATAGTAGGGGACTTTAACAACTCACTTTCACCAATGGACAGATCATCCAAAATGATAATAAATAAGGAAACACAAGCTTTAAATGATACATTAAACAAGATGGACTTAATTGATATTTATAGGACATTCCATCCAAAAACAACAGAATACACATTTTTCTCAAATGCTCATGGAACATTCTCCAGGATAGATCATATCATGGTCCACAAATCAAGCCTTGGTAAATTTAAGAAAATTGAAATTGTATCAAGTATCTTTTCCGAACACAACGCCATGAGACTAGATATCAATTACAGGAAAAGATCTGTGAAAAATACAAACACTTGGAGGCTAAACAATACACTACTTAATAACGAAGTGATCACTGAAGAAATCAAAGAGGAAATTAAAAAAATACCTATAAACAAATAACAATGGAGACACGACGACCCAAAATCTATGGTATGCAACAAAAGCAGTTCTAAGAGGGAAGTTTACAGCAATACAATCCTACCTTAAGAAACAGGAAACATCTCGAATAAACAACCTAACATTGCACCTAAAGTAATTAGAGAAAGAAAAACAAAAACCCCCCCCCCCAAAGTTAGCAGAAGAGAAATCATAAAAATCAGATCAGAAATAAATGAAAAAGAAATGAAGGAAAGAATAGCAAACATCAATAAAACTAAAAGCTGGTTCTTTGAGAAGATAAACAAAATTGATAAACCATTAGCCAGACTCATCAAGAAAAAAAGGGAGAACACTCAAATCAATAGAATTAGAAATGAAAAAGGAGAAGTAACAACTGACACTGCAGAAATACAAAAGATCATGAGAGATTACTACAAGCAAATCTATGCCAATAAAATGGAAAACCTGGAAGAAATGGACAAATTCTTAGAAAAGCACAACCTGCCGAGACTGAACCAGGAAGAAATAGACAATATGAACAGACCAATCACAAGCACTGAAATTGAAACTGTGATTAAAAATCTTCCAAGAAACAAAAGCCCAGGACCAGATGACTTCACAGGCGAATTCTATCAAACATTTAGAGGAGAGCTAACACCTACCCTTCTCAAACTCTTCCAAAATATAGCAGAGGGAGGAACACTCCCAAACTCATTCTACGAGGCCACCATCACCTTGACACCAAAAGCAGACAAGGATGTCACAAAGAAAGAAAACTACAGGCCAATATCACTGATGAACATAGATGCAAAAATCCTCAACAAAATACTAGCAAACAGAATCCAACAGCACATTAAAAGGATCATACACCATGATCAAGTGGGGTTTATTCCAGGAATGCAGGGATTCTTTAATATATGCAAATCAATCAATGTGATACACCATATTAACAAATTGAAGGAGAAAAACCATATGATCATCTCAATAGATACAGAGAAAGCTTTCGACAAAATTCAACACCCATTTATGATAAAAAACCCTGCAGAAAGTAGGCATAGAGGGAACTCTCCTCAACATAATAAAGGCCATATATGACAAACCCACAGCCAACATTGTCCTCAATGGTGAAAAACTGAAAGCATTTCCACTAAGATCAGGAACAAGACAAGGTTGCCCACTCTAACCACCCTTATTCAACATAGTTTGGGAAGTTTTAGCCACAGAAATCAGAGAAGAAAAGGAAATAAAAGGATTCCAAATTGGTAAGGAAGAAGTAAAGCTGTCACTGTTTGCAGATGACATGATACTCTACATAGAGAATCCTAAAGATGCTACCAGAAAACTACTAGAGCTACTCAATGAATTTGGTAAAGTAGCAGGATACAAAATTAATGCACAGAAATCTCTGGCATTCCTATACACTAACGATGAAAAATCTGAAAGTGAAATCAAGAAAACACTACCCTTTACCATTGCAACAAAAAGAATAAAATATCTACGAATAAACCTACCTAGGAGACAAAAGACCTGTATGCAGAAAATTATAAGACACTGATGAAAGGAATTAAAGATGATACAAATAGATGGAGAGATATACCATGTTCTTGGATTGGAAGAATCAAAATTGTGAAAATGACTCTACTACCCAAAGCCATCTACAGATTCAATGCAATCCCTATGAAACTACCACTGGTATTTTTCACAGAACCGGAACAAAAAAATTTCACTATTTGTATGGAAACACAAAAGACCCCGAAAAACCAAAGCAATATTGAGAACGAAAAACGGAGCTGGAGGAATCAGGGTCCCTGACTTCAGAGTATACTACAAAGCTACAGTAATCAAGAAAGTATGGTACTGGCACAAAAACAGAAAGATAGATCAATGGAACAGGATAGAAAGCCCAGAGATAAACCCACGTGCATATGGTTACCTTATCTTTGATAAAGGAGGCAGGAATGTACAGTGGAGAAAGGACAGCCTCTTCAATAAGTGGTGCTGGGAAAACTGGACAGATACATGTAAAAGTATGAGATTAGATCACTCCCTAACACCATACACAAAAATAAGGTCAAAATGGATTAAAGACCTAAATGTAAGGGCAGAAACTATCAAACTCTTAGAGGAAAACATAGGCAGAACACTCTATGACATAAATCATGCCAAGATCCGTTTTGACCTACCTCCTAGAGAAATGTAAATAAAAACAAAAATAAACAAATGGGACATAATGAAACTTCAAAGCTTTTGCACAGCAATGAAACCATAAACAAGACCAAAAGACAACCCTCAGAATGGGAGAAAATATTTGCAAATGAAGCAACTGACAAAGGATTAATCTCCAAAATTTATAAGCAGCTCATGCAGCTCAGTATCAAAAAAACAACAACCCAATCCAAAAATGGGCAGAAGACCTAAATAGACATTTCTCCAAAGAAAATATACAGGCTGCCAACAAACACATGAAAGAATGCTCAACATCATTAATCATTAGAGAAATGCAAATCAAAACTACAATGAGATATCATCTCACACCAGTCAGAATGGCCATCAACAAAAAATCTAGAAACAATAAATGCTGGAGAGGGTGTGGAGAAAAGGGAACCCTCTTACACTGTTGGTGGGAATGTAAATTGATACAGCCAGTATGGAGGTTCCTTAAAAAACTACAAATAGAACTACCATATGACCCAGCAATCCTACTACTGGGCATATACCCTGAGAAAACCATAATTCAAAAGAGTCATGTACCAAAATGTTCATTGCAGCTCTATTTACAATAGCCCAGAGATGGAAACAACCTAAGTGTCCATCATCTGATGAATGGATAAAGAAGATGTGGCAGGGCTTCCCTGGTGGCACAGTGGTTGAGAGCCCGCCTGCCGACGCAGGGGACATGGGATCATGCCCCGGTCCGGGAAGATCCAACATGCCACGGAGTGGCTGGGCCCGTGAGCCATGGTCGCTGAGCCTGCGCGTCCAGAGCCTGTGCTCCACAACGGGAGAGGCCACAACAGTGAGAAAGGCCTGCTTACCGCAAAAATATATATATATATATATATATATAAGATGTGGCACACATATACAATGGAATATTACTCAGCCATAGAAAGAAACGAAATTGAGCTATTTGTAATGAGGTGGATAGACCTAGAGTCTGTCATACAGAGTGAAGTAAGTCAGGAAGAGAGAGACAAATACCATATGCTAACACATATTTATGGAATTTAAGGGGGAAAAAATGTCATGAAGAACCTACCGGTAAAACAGGAATAAAGACACAGACCTACTAGGGAATGGACTTGAGGATATGGGGAGGGGGAAGGGTAAGTTGTGGCAAAGCGAGAGAGAGGCATGGACATATATACACTACCAAACGTAAGGTAGATAGCTAGTGGGAAGCAGCCGCATAGCACAGGGAGATCAGCTCTGTGCTTTGTGACCGCCTGGAGGGGTAGGATAGGGAGGGTGGGAGGGAGGGAGATGCAAGAGGGAAGAGATATGGGAACATATGTATATGTATAACTGATTCACTTTGTTATAAAACAGAAACTAACACACCATTGTAAAGCAATTATACTCCAATAAAGATGTAAAAAATAATAAAAAAGGCTCAATCTCCAAAATATACAAGGAGCTCATGCAGCTCAGTATCAAAAAAACAAACAACCCAATCCAAAATGGGCAGAAGAACTAAATAGACATTTCTCCAAAGAATATATACAGATTGTGAACAAACACATGAAAGGTTAGCATTTTGAAGTACTAACAAATGTGTCCTCAACTATTCCCTGTGTTTCACTGAATTATTACCCCTAGGACCTTTTCTCAGCCCAAGGGCTAGAAAAGAGACACCTATTAACTTACGAAGGAATGTTTCCAATAATGGATTGCAAGCCATTAATGGATCACAAAATCAATTAAGTAGGTCTCAACCAATATATTTTAAACAAAAAGTAGAATAGAAAACATCAGATTGTGTCATACATAAAAAGGTAAACACTGTGTCACAATTATATATGGGAAAAACAGAAACTGAAATGTGATGTCAAAATTATTAAAAATTGTATATGTATGGCTGATTAAATTTGTTATAAAGCAGAAACTAACACACCATTGTAGAGCAATTATACTCCAATAAAGATGTTAAAAAAAAGAAATTATTAAAAATTTTTGAAAGCCACTGCCTTGAAGAAAGTCTATTTTAATAGAAACAGAGGAATCAGATATTTGGCTGTAGTTCAATACTGGACCCTTCTACAAATTGTAATTAGCACTTTACTTTCTGCATCATTCTGAGACCATAACTACACATAATGTAAAATAGAAAGACATTATTTAAAAATGAAAAAGACCACAGCAAATTATATGCTAAACAGTGAATTACTGAAGTCATTTCCATTAAAATCAGGACCAAGATAGGAACGTATACTATGACCACTGCTTCTCAATAATGTTTAGAAACATTCAGCTAATGCACAAAAGCAAAATAAGCAGAATATGGAAAAGAAGATAAATATCTTTCTTTCCTTATAGATGACATTATTATATTCCTAGAGAACTTAAGATTTAATAAAACACAGAATTAATTTGGTAAAGAGGCTAATTATAAAATAAACATATATAAAATAACATCTTTTATCCAGATTCACAATAACCAATCAGAAATGTAAGTGAAAAAAATTTTAAGTTGTGATCAGAACTGTATACTATATAGGAAGAAGTATTTTTTTTAATATAAATTTATTTAGTTATTTATTTTTGGCTGTGTTGGGTCTTTGTTGCTGCACGCAGGCTTTCTCTAGCTGAAGTGAGCGGGGGCTACTCTTCGTTGTGGTGCGCGGGCTTCTCATTGCTGTGGCTTCTCTTGTTGCAGAGCCTGGGCTCTAGGCGCATGGGCTTCAGTAGCTGTAGCACGTGGGCTTCTGTAGTTGTGGCTCGCAGGCTCTAGAGTGCAGGCCTCAGTAGTTGTGGTGCACAGGCTTAGTTGCTCCATGGCATGTGGGATCTTCCCAGACCAGGGCTCAAACCCTTGTCACCTGCACTGGCAGGCGGATTCTTAACCACTGCACCACCAGGGAAGTTCCAGGAACAAGTATGTTTCTTTAAGCTATAGTATGTAAGTGAAAAGGCAAGCCACCGAGTAGGAAAAGCTATTTGCAAAGCAGATATCCAACAAAAAAGAAAACCTTATATCCAGAATATATAAAAAATTCTTTCAAATCAATAAGAAAAAGACAGACAATCCAGTTTTTTTTAAAGCAAAAGATTTAAACCAGACACTTCATGAAAGAGGCTATCCCAAATCAATAAGCATATGAAAGATACTCAGCATCATTAGTCCCGATGAGATACACTACGTACTCATCAGAATGGCTATCTTTTTAATAACTGACAATGCTAAGTTGGCAAGAATGGAAACAAATGGAACTCTCACAGTGCTGGCAGTAGTGTCAGTTGGTACTGGTACTTTGGGAAAAGTCTGGGATTCTCTGTGAGAGGTGAACATATGTGTACATACATATTTCTGGCATATACTTGATGAAAATGTGTACATAAGTGTACCAACAGACATGTATAAGCATGCTTTTGGTATCATTCATAGTAGCCCAAACTAGAAACAACCCCCCAAATGTCCATCAAGAGTAGAATGGAGGGGTAGAAATGTAAAATGATGCAGCCACTGTGGAAAATGGTATGGTGATTCCTCAAAAAATTAAACATAGGATTATCTCAAGGTCCAGCAATTCCACTTCTGGATATATACTCAAAAGAATAGAAAGCAGAAATTTGAGTGGATATAGGTACACCCATGTTCCCATGAACAATATTCACAATAGCCAAAGTGTGGAAGCAAGCCAAGGGTCCGTTAATAGATGAATGGATAAACAAGATGCTGTATATCTATACAATAGAATATTATTCAGCCTTAAAAGGAAGGAAAGTCTGATACATACTACAACGTATATGAACCTTGAAAACATTATGCTAAGTGAAATAAGCCAGGCACAAAAGTACAAATATTATATGATTCCACTTATATGAAGTCCCTATAGTAGTCAAACTCACAGAGGCAGAAAGTAGAATGGTGGTTGGCAGGGGCTGGGGAAAGGGGGACTGGGGAATTATTGTTTAATGGGTATGGAGTTTCAGTTTGGGATGATGAAAATTTCTGGAGATAGATGGTGGTGATGGTTGCACAACAGTATAAATGTGCTTAATGCCACTGAACTGTACACTTTAAAATGGTTAAAATGGTAAATTTTATGTTATGTATATTTTACCACAATAAAAAATTTTAAGAGTAAAATTGATAAATAGTGATATATGCATAGAGTGAAAGACAGCCTCTTCAATAAATGGTGTTGGGAAAACTGAACAGCTACATGCAAAAGAATCAAACTGGATTACTCTCTCACACCATACACAAAAATAAATTCAAAATGGATCAAAGACTTAATTGTAAGACCTGAACCATAAAACTTCTAGAAGAAACCATAGGGAGTATGCTCTTTGGCATCAGTCTTAGTAATATTTTTTTGACTATGTCTCCTCAATCAAGGAAAACAAAAGCAAAGTAAACAAATGGGACTACATCAAACTAAAAAGCTTTTGCACAGTGAAGGAAGCTATCAACAACAACAAGGCCCCCTACTGAATGGGAGAAGATATTTGCAAACAATATATCCAATAAAGGGTTAATATCCAAAATATACAAAGAACTCATTCAACTCAACATCAAAAAAACAAACAACCCAATTAAAAATGGGCAGTGGATCTGAAGAGACATTTTTTCAAAGAAGACATACAGATGGCTAACAGGCACAGGAAAAGATGCTCAACATCGCTAATCATCAGGGAAATGCAAATCAAAACGACAATGAGCTATCATCTCACACCTGTCAGAATGGCTATCATCAAAAAGACAACAAATAACAAATGTTGGCAAGGATGTGGAGAAAAGGGAAACGTCGTGCACTGTTGGTGGAAATCAAATTGGTACAGCCACTAAGGAAAACAGTATGGAGATCGCTCAAATAATTAAAAATATAACTACTATATGACCCAGCAATTCCACTTCTAGGTATTTACCCAAAGAAATCAAAAACATTAATTAAAGAAGATACGTGCACCCCTAAGTTCATTGCAGCATTATTTACAATAGCCAAGGTATGGAAGCTACTTAAGTGCCCATCAATAGGTGAATGGCTAAAGAAGATGTGGTATATGTATACAATGGAATATTACTCAGCCATAAAAAAAGAATGAAATCTTGCCATTGTGATAACATGGATGAACCTAGAAGATATTATGCTAAATGAGTAAGTCAGACAGAGAAAAACAAATACTGTATGATTTCACTTATATGCAGAATCTAAAAAACAAATGAACAAAGGTAAAAAAACAGAAACAGAGTTACAGATACAGAGAACAAACAGGTGGTTGTCAGAGGGGAGAGGGGTGAGGGGAGGAAAGAAATAGTTGTGGGAGACTAAGAGGTACAAAGTTCCAGTTGCAAAATAAGTGGGTCATGGGTATGAAATGTACAGTGTGGGAAATATAGTCAATAACTAAGTAATATCCTAGTATGGAGACATACTGTAGCTAGACTTATCATGGTGATCATTTTGAAATATATAGAAATATCCAACTACTATGTTGTGTAACAGGAACTAACATAGGGTTGTAGGTCAATTATACTTCAAAAACAAACTCATAGAAAAAGAGATCAGATTTGGGGTTACCAGAGGCAGGGGGTGGGGGAGAGGGAATTGGATGAAGGCAGTCAAAGGTACAACTTTCCTGTTATCAGGTAAATAAGTATTAAAGATGTAATATACTGGCTTCCCTGGTGGAGCAGTGGTTGAGAGTCCGCCTGCCGATGCAGGGGACACGGGTTCGTGCCCCGGTCTGGGAAGATCCCACATGCCGCGGAGCGGCTGGGCCCATGAGCCGTGGCCGCTGAGCCTGCGCGTCCGGAGCCTGTGCTCCGCAACGGGAGAGGCCACAACAGTGAGAGGCCTGCATATCGCAAAAAAAAAAAAAAAAAAAGTAATATACAACATCATAAATATATTTAACACTGCTGTATGTTATATATGAAAGAGAATAAAATCTAAGAGTTCTGTTCACAAGAAAAAATTTGTTTTCTATTTCTTTAATTTTGTGTCTGTACAAGATGATGCATGTTCACCGAACTTATTGTGATAATCATTTCATAATGTATGTAAATCAAATCCTTATGCTGTACACCTTAAACAAACAGTGCTGTATGTCAATTATATCTCAGTAAAACTGAAAAGAAAGAGAGAGAGGGAGGGGGAGGGAAGGAGAGGGGAGGGAAGGAGGGAGGGAAAGAGGGAGAGAGGGAGGGAGGGAGGAAGGAAGGGAAGAATGAAGGAATGAAAGAAGGAAGGGAGAAAGAAAGCAATCCCACAAGAAAAAATAAATATAAACAAAATTTTAAGAGTAAAATGGATAAATTGGATATATTCTATATAATGTAATAATATATAACAATGAAAATGAAGAAACTACTGCTGCACAATAACACAGATTTAAAATTTTTGTTATCCAATAGCTTAAAATGTACATGTGTGTATTTGAATATGTATATAAAGTAAACAATGACAAAAATAAATGCAAAGGGACAATTTTACATCCTTAGGACTTTAGAGAACACATTTCTAGCAGTTTTAGAATTGCATTATGTTCCAGCTTTAACCATGAAGCTTTCTGAAAACTGAAGCCAAGAAAATTTCAAATGATCAAGGCAAATATTTTTATAACTTTTCTTCTAATATTTTTTAAAATTTAATAAACAAGAAGGAAAAATATCAGACTATTTTTTTCATACTGGGCCCTGGCATCCCTTCCCTAAACTGCATTGTCAGTTGGCTTCCTGCACCATTCTGAGGTTGTAACTACATGGAAAGCAATCTGGCTAGGAGCTGAAATAGACAAGGCAGAAAATGATCACTTCCAAGGTGTGAGGTTTGGAGGAGGGACAGAGTCAGGAATGGCCATTGGAGAAGTGTCCCGAAAAGACTGCAATTTTTTTTTGACTGTTTCTGATGCAGAAACAATAATAGATTATTTCAAAAGAACTACATTTGCATCCAGTTATTCAACAGTCCTTACAAGGAGAGAAAATGCCTGCACAGTTAGCCAAGTGTGATGCACAAGCACTCACCCTCATCCCTTAAGATCTGAGAGGACACTGACAGCATTCTGGTGACAATGAGGGGGACTGAGGCCAACCCCTGTCCCTAGCCAGGTGAACCAAGCTTGACTAGCCCTCCACTGCTTCAATGTCAATAAATAGGAAAAAGCAGCACGGAGCCTAGGAAGCAACGTAGCGTGACTGGAGAAAATGGAAACAGTAAACTCAGGTTGCAGAAGAGAAACACACTTTTTTTAAGACCTAAAATCCATTATATTTATTTTTTAAAAAGAATGAGAAACACTCAAATTAAGCTGCAAAGTTATTCCCAAAACTTGTAGCCCTATACTACTCTGCTTTTAAAAAATTTTTTTATTTCCTTAAAAAATGAAATACATAAGGGTGGTATGTTAAATAGTTTTCCCCCAAAACTCACGTCCCCCCAGGACCTCAGAACTGGTCACTTTGGAAATAGGATCTTGGCAGATGTAATTAGTTAAATTAAGATGAAGTCATACTGGATTAGGGTGGGCCTTATAGGAAGGCCTTATAGCGTGGTGTCCTTAAAGGAAAAAGAGACACATAGAGACCCACACAGGGAAGAAGGCCATGTGAAGATGAGGGCAGAGATTGGAGGGATACACCTACAAGCCAAGGATAGCTGGGAGCCACTAGAAGCTAAGACGAGGCAAGGAAGGCTTCTTCCCTAGAGCCATCAGAAGAAACCTGGCCCTGTTGACACCTTGATTTAGTTGCCAGAACTAAATTTCAGACAACAGAGAATAAACTTCTGTTGTTTTAAGATGCCTCCTTTGTGGCAATTTGTTATAGTAGCCCTGGGAAACTAATACTGTGAGATATACAAAAGGGTGTATATATATGTAAATGGACAGTTCATAATCAATAACAATAAAATAAACACCCATTTATCCACAATCTAACTTAAGAAAGAAAAGTTACTGGTAATTTTGAAACCCCTAGAGCGCCCCTCCCAACTCACAGCCCCCACTCCTTGTCTCTACTATCTGGATTTTGTATTAAGCTTTTTTCCTTTTAATTGTAATTTATTTATACATACATATGGATAAATCCCCAAACAATATATTGTTTAGTTTTGCTTGTTTTGAGCTTTTATGTAAATTGAGTTATACTTTACATATTGTTCTTTATGTGTTTTTTACACAGTATTTTGTTTTGAAAGTAATTCATGATGATGTGTAATATTGCCTGTACAATATATTTTTTCATTTTACAACTAATCACACTATTGCCCAATATTTTTCCATTATAAACAATAGTACCATGAGCATGCTTTATATGTCTCCTAATACACATGTGCACTGTTAGGGAATATAGTGACCTGAATTGGAATAGGCTTAGACTTGAAACAGAGTTTCTACCTAATAGAAGAATTGCTGAATTATAGGGTATGTTTATGTTCAACTTTATGAAAATTATATTTTTTAAATAATAATAATAGTATTAAAAGGAACTTTTTAGATATCGAAATCACAGACTTGAAACAAGACAGAAAAGATGAGATAAAAATCAGTTAATCCAAAATCTGACAAAGATAGAGAAAAAAAAAACACAGACCAATCTCACTTAGGAATATAGATGTGAAAATTATAAATAAAATATAAGCAATTCAAATCTAAAAGTCCAAAGTAATAATATATCATTACCAAGTTGACTTTACTCCATGAATGCAAGCATGATTAAATGTTAAGAAAAAAATGCATATAATTTATAAAATTAGTCAAAGCATGAAAGTATATGATCATTTCAATCAGTATTGAAAAGATACTTGATAATATTCAGAATCTATTTTTCTTTTTAACAAACGCCCTTATGAATCAACACTAGAAAAACAGATTCTTAACATGATGAAAAATATCCACAGTAGCTAAATTAAGAACAAGAATAGATTACTTGCTTTCACATCCATTATTCAAACTGGAATTTCTAATCTATGTATTAAGAAAGAGAAAGTGAGTTATAAATATTATAAAAGAGACAAAAATTAGAAAGGAGAAAAATTATTTGGAGATGATATGATTTGGAGATGATTTTTCACCTAGATAACAAAAGACTAAAAATCTAGTATTGTAAAATTACCATTGAAAAATTTCAACAAAAAGGAGACAGATATACATACCACTTGTCCATGTGTACAGCAAAGACAATTTGTCCAATATCCCCTTTGTGATGCTCACTCTTGTATATAACTTTATTAGATGGAATAGGGGATGGAATTTTCTAACATTCATATCATTATCTCTTTGCTTTTCTCTCTTATTTTTTTTCCTGTCAGAGCAGACAGCTGAATTCATGTACATCAAATGCATATGTATTCTAACACCATTATAAATAAAACCTTGATATCCAATTATACCCGTTTGCAGATTCTGCTTTTGCTTCATGCCAAGCTTGATGTAAAATTCAAACTGCTACAAATCCCACTTCCCAGCAAATAATCCTCTAGCACCACAAATATTATTGAAAAAAACTAGAATTTGCTAGGTTGTTGACATTGGGAGAAGTTAAAGGACAGAGGTATATGGGAACCCTCTGTACTTTGCACTCAATTTTTCTGTGATCCTAAAACTAAATTTTATGAATTAAGGGAATAGAATTTGCTAACCATGTAGCCAAATTGAAAAGTTGACACCACATAGCACACGTTATTTCCATCAGACAATTCCTCCCTAAGTGGCTCTTGCCAATTGTACCAACATGGGCAGTCAGGACCCCAGCTCTTGGCCCCAGAATTAAAAGGCCCAATTCTGACTTCTTCCAGCTGAATACACACCTATGATTTGGGGTCAGTGAGGTCAAGGAACTGTGCTCTCCAGAGCCCACATTCTAGAACTTTCCTTTTGTCCCTCACCTACTCTCTTTTTAAAGCTTCTTTTTCATTTTCATGAAACCGAAATGTCAGCCACATGATCATTTCTATCCTTCACAACTATTACAGTCTTTTTGCAGTAAAACCAAGCCTTTCATACAAACAAAAGTTAATATCAACTGCTGAGACGCTAGAATATTCTTCACCTCATTTACATTTTTTCTACATATCAGCATTAATTTGTTAGAAATCTTAAGGAAATATTTTCCTTTCACACAGCAACCAAGACAAAATAACTGAAAGCAAAATCAAAACTAAATGCACAGGATTCATACGAAAAGAATTACAAAACTTTACTGAGGTACCTGAAAGGTACAAAAAGTGGAAAGATATACTGTAGCCCAGATTAAAAGATTTTATATTGTAAATATGACAATTATCCAGAAATTAACATCTAACGGAATGCAACTCTAATCAAATTCACAACTGGATTTTAAATTTGAAACAATAAAAATAAATAGAATAATAAAGTACTTATATTATCTCATAGAGAAGAAGGCCCCAGAAGAAGAGAATAAAATCCAAAAACCATCTAGGAAAATATCAATAGAATGAACTCAGAAAAATTGAGAATTTCTGAATGGCAAAAAAAAAAGGCTATGAAAAAAAATTTTTAAGTGAAAAGATAAATGATAATCTAAAATAAATTTACAACATACAAATCAGAAAAAAAGTTGATATATTGGAAGAGGTGTTTTTAATAAAATAAGGCCAGTAAAACATGAAGTATTATCCAGGAAAGTATTCTCGAGGATTCAGGAATTACACATTCTCAGACACCATCAGTAGGTGTCAATCTGAATAACTTTTTAAAAGTACACATAGGGCTTCCCTGGTGGCGCAGTGGTTGAGAGTCCGCCTGCCGATGCAGGGGACGCGGGTTCGTGTCCCGGTCCGGGAAGATCCCACATGCCGCGGAGCGGCTGGGCCCGTGAGCCATGGCCGCTGAGCCTGCGCGTCCGGAGCCTGTGCTCCTCAACGGGAGAGGCCACAACAGTGAGAGGCCCGCGTACCGCAAAAAAAACAAAACAAAACAAAAAAAAACATAAAATGCACAATAACATTTGGGTTATTGGTCCTTCTTTCAGGACCAGTGGCCTATTGGGACCAATGTAGTTAGTCCAAGGTAATAGTTATACAAAATAGTATAATTATCCGAGCAAAAGAATTACTGTCTTGACTTTTACAAACAGTGAAAAATTAGAGAAGACTTGAATTTCCATCATTTTTAGGATTAATAAATAAAGTATGGCACACCCATGCAATGGACTATTGTGCAGCCATGAAAAACGATGATGCAGTTTCCAGCAATGCGGCAACAGGAGTGGCAGCAGTCCTCCAAGATGCCCAGGAGGCAGAGCAATTCATCCCAAGGGGCAGCAAAGAAAATCCGAGGGATGAGTGAAATGGTACACCAAACTGTATCTGCAAACGTTGAAACTAAGCTACAAAAAGGCAACAGGGAAGAATCAATCTTCATGGTGGAAACCAAAAAAAGTGAAAAAGGAGCAAAAGGAACAGGCCGAAGTGGGTCAGGAAGACACTAAAGAAGATGTAACTGCAGAAAACGGAACGAAGAGGAGAGTCCACCCTGTGGTGAAGCAGAAGCAAAAGAAGCCAGGTTTGATGATGAATATCCTATTCCAAATCTTGTCCGTGGTCTCCATTCTCCCCTTACTGTTCAGCTGTCTTGTAAAGGCATGTTTTTTAGACACCCTAAAAATAATTACGATTTTTTTTTACCTATTTAGATAAGTGTAAATGCTTTTTCTTAAAAGGTAAAATCAGGTGCTGTTGTTTATTTTTCTGCACAACGTGGAATTCAAGGAATATTGAATTAAGGAAATCTTTGACATCTTGTGCTCCAACTTACCATTCCATAGGCTGGGGGTAGGGAGGATTATATCCTTTAACAGGAAGCATAATTAAATGCAATTCACAGTCGTAATCACGCATTTAGCGTGTCTCAAACATTTCATTGCTGATCTTCGATACTTCATGCTGCTCTTTGGTAGAATAGTTTTCTAAGCAAACTGCTCCCTGATCTTGGTGCTCTTGGTCAGACTTGAGTGCCATCTGTGACATCTTTGGTAGCAGTAGCCCAGTTTATCCTGCAACTTTAATCATACACTGTGAAAGATTGGACTTTTTTTTTAATATAAATTTATTTATTTATATTTATTTTTGGCTGCATTGGGTCTTCGTTGCTGCACGTGGGCTTTCCCTAGTTTCAGTGAGTGGAGGCTACTCTTGGTTGCGGTGCGCTGGCTTCTCATTGCAGTGGCTTCTCTTGTTGTGGAGCACGGGCTCTAGGCGTGCGGACTTCAGCAGTTGTGGCACATGAGCTCAGTAGTTGTGGCTCGCGGATTCTAGAGCGCAGGCTGAGTAATTGTGGCACACGGGCTTAGTTGCTCCGCGGCATGTGGGATCTTCCCAGACCAGGGCTCGAACCCATGTCCCCTGCATTGGCAGGCGGATTCTTAACCACTGAGCCACCAGGGAAGCCCTGGACTTTTTTTACTATGTTGTAAGTATGTTATTAAATCATGAATTAGTGGGATTTTAACCTAACAATTTATCAATATTTTATAATATGAGTACTTTATATCCTCTTTCAAAGGACAATTTGCCTCCAAATTTTAACTGAAGTGATTGGGTAACTTTTAGAAAAGGACTGCAACCACTTTTTTTTGATTTTTTAGGACTTGCATAAAAATTGTGTATAGATTATTCACGTCTGTGAACAGACCAGACGCTAAACCAATAAAATCTCAATTATAAGAAAAGCGATGGTGTGTATCTATTATATTTCATTGACTCTTAGACCTACATTTTTCACATAGGTTCTGCTATCCTCCTAACTGCTTGGTCATGCATGAACTCCAGCAAAGATTTTATATAGTTGTCATTTCAAATTGAGTTATGCACTTCATTGGTACTATGCATGTTGAGTTTAGTTATTTAAAATGTCTTTCAAAAGATTTCACCATAACCAGCATTGAAACAAAATCATATAATGTATGCAGAAAGATATGGAAACAGAAAAGCAGAGTACAAATGTAATATTACTGAAGCAAATAATATTCATTAGAAGAATGACCATAATTTCATATTTTCTGGGGAAGAAACAACCAGTGCTTGATGGGACCCAAGAAAGAAGATACCCGAAGTGACTAAAGATAAGAAAATGCAAAGAGATTGCCTTCACACACCGTACAATCCAGCTTGAAGGGTGGAGAAACTGGCAAACTTCAGAATAGATGAAGGAAATTTCAAAGCATCAAGAAGCTGGTTGTATCAGACAGACAAAGACAAATACTGTATGCTCTCATTTATAGGTGGAATCTAAAACAAACAAACACAGAACAGACTCATGGATTCAGAAAACAAATTGATGGTTGCCAGAGATGGGGATGGAGGGTGGGTAAAATGAGGGAAGGGGGCCCAAAGGTACGATCTTCCAGTTATAAGATGAGTAAGTCCTGGGATGTAATGCACAGAATGGTGACTATAGTTAATAATATCGTATTGTACACTTGAAAGTTGCTGAGAGAGTAGATCTTAAAAGTTCTCATCACAAGAAAAAAATGTGCTATGTGTGGTGATGGATGCTAACTAGACTTATTGTGGTGATTATTTTGCAGTATACAAATACTGAATCATTATGTTGTACACCCAAAACTAATATAATGTTTATGTCAATTATATCTCAATTTTTAAAAAAAGAAGCTGCTATGACACAGGACTGTCCGATCAACAGTGTTAGGCTATAGTTTAGTTCGCAGCTCTTGCTTGCTTTCTTCCTTTTTCTCGCCCCCTCTTCTTCCTTCTTTCTCCCTCCCTCCCTCCCTTCCTTCCTTCCTTCCTTCCTTTCTCTCTCTCTC
The DNA here is from genome assembly GCF_003676395.1 of Aethalodelphis obliquidens. NCBI lineage: Eukaryota > Metazoa > Chordata > Mammalia > Artiodactyla > Delphinidae > Aethalodelphis > Aethalodelphis obliquidens. Next base: position 4,390,248 of record NW_020838032.1, on the reverse strand, counting down.
TCTCTCTCTCTCTCTCTCTCTCTGTAGTACCTAAATCAATGGGACACTAACAATCAATGATGTCTTATAGTCAAATGAAATATAGTTCTTTGTTAACAAGAAAATGTATCTCTGATACACTTTAAGTGTTCATTTCAGGAGCACATAAACTAAGACTAGAATCATACAGAGTTAGCATGGCACCTGGGTAAGGATAACATACAACCTGGTGAAGTGTTCCACATTTTTTCTTTTTCTTAATCTGGGTGTTTATTTGTGAACATTCATCCATCTGTACATTTCTGTTTTGTGCATATTTTTCTAAGTGTGCCATGCTTTAATGTGTTTTCTTAAAATATCAGTATATAACAGAGTTTGCAGAGCATGGATCCCATTTTTGTCATGATGGAGGTATACGTGACTTCTCACATTGGTGCACATATTTCTGTATGTTGGCACAGAATCCAAATGTCAACAGGAATTATGGAAAGACAGGTGACTTTTACTTTCTTCTTCATGCTTTTCTGTGTCTGAATATTTTTTACAGTGAGCATGTATTTCTTTCACAATGAGAAGAAAAAGACAGAAAGACCTAGTCCCATTTTTAAAACACACATACTTAAAGAAAACCTGCGTATTCGTTAAACAGCAATTCCACTTCACAGAATTCGTGTACAGAAATAACTAAGGACGTGCACAACAATTTAGCTGTAAGAATGCTCATCACATTTCATATCTCCTATCCAGTATTTTCATTTGAGAATTTAGCCTAAAAAATGATTTACGATGTAGACATATTTATTTACAAGTTTTGTTATCATAGTGTTTTGTAAAATATCAAACACTTCCAATAACTGGGGATAGTTAGATAAGTTACTGTATTGTACATTCACTTGAGGAACTTAGACACTAACATGGATGTGGATTTTGAAAAAAGTGTGATGACATAGGAGATGCTTATTAACACTGTCACACGAAAAACTGTAATACAAAACTCACAATGCAGTATAAACCAAATTTTGTAAAACATACACAAAATGAATATATGATATGTATATGCAAATAAGAAAGGAAGAAATACATGTAAATGTTTATACTGGTTATTCCAAACTGAAATTATAAGTTTTTAATTTTCTTTTTTGTACCTTTCTGTATTTTCCAAATTCTCTAAAACGAGTATTATGTGTTCTGTAACTTTTAGAAAGTCATTTTTTAATCACTGCAGTCACATGTACTTATCCAAAGAGCAAACATCCACACCGAAACAAAATTCTTATTCTAGGAAGAAACACAGAAGGTGCCTCAGGCCCTGCTTCTCAGCTCTTGTACTCACATAATTGAAGGATGGCCTGTTACTTAGAGTCTATTGGGTTCATTTAAATGCAGTTCTATTACACCTGCTCATCTAGTTTCCTTGCCCAAAATAAATTAGAAATACTGATGGAGGCAGACAGAGGAATGCAATTGTCAAGAGACATAAGGATTCATGTAAAAGTGAGGGAGAAGAGAGAAAAATAATAATACTAGGCATATAATAATGTGTGTTTAGTGTCAGGGCATGGGAACCTATAGACCTGAGGGCAACAGTAAATTAAAATAATCTATATCCATATCCAGAATGTGATTCAAGACATTAAATACTTTTACATGCAGCACTCTTCTATTAAAAACCTTCAAGTTATAAAATTTCATGGAAATGAACAAAGTTACAAGTCAGACCAAAGAGTTTTAAAATTCTTTTGATTGCACAACAAATATTTATTTTCATAGATTAATGTTATACTACCATATATATTTATATACAAAGAGAAACATACACAGAAAAATATAATTTTTAAAGGATCAAAGTTTGAAATCCTTGTTTTACACCCAAAATGGATCATCTTGTACATTGATTTGTTTCAGAATTCAGCAAATTAATGTCTATGGTTTTATTTTTTTATTCACATTTTGACTCAAAACTTCCCTTACTAAAAAGGAGGTGAAGGAAAGCAGCAATAAAAAATGATCCTGGCCAGTAGTTTATCTGTCATCTCGTGATTCTTCTGGCCATCTTACAAGAGAGCAGGACAGACCATATCGCTAGTCCAAAACTACTGGATGGTTAAGTTCGGTAACATTTTGATACATAATGAACCATTCCTTTACCTGATAGATTCTCAATCTCTCAAGAACAATAAAAGCACAATAGGTCATCTTCCTCATACCTACCCTACACTTTAGGGGCCTTTACTTGTGTCTGCTCATGTCTTCTATAGTCACAAATCTTTCTTGATATAAGCATCTCAGATTTGAGACAAAGGAAAGCAATTTTGTGATCATTATCATATATATATATATATATATATATACACACACATATATATACACATATAGGTGTGCATATAGTGAGTTATGCTAATATATGAGTCCTATATTCCATAGTAAGAACATTTAAACTTAGCAGGGATTATGAGTGAAGCTTAGTGATCAATAAGAATTGCACCAATAACTTAACAGTAGTGTTTCCCAGAAGTACAATGTATAGAGAAATTATGCGGAAAAGTCTTCTAGTTAAGAGATATTTACTGGGGCTTCCCTGGTGGCGCAGTGGTTGAGAGTCCGCCTGCCGATGCAGGGGACGCGGGTTCGTGCCCTGGTCCGGGAAGATCCCACATGCCGCAGAGCGGCTGGGCCCGTGAGCCATGGCCGCTGAGCCTGCGCGTCCGGAGCCTGTGCTCCGCAACGGGAGAGGCCACAACAGTGAGAGGCCCGCGCATCGCAAAAAAAAAAGAAAAAAAAAAAAGAAAAAGAGATATTTACTTGGTTCTTTATTACATGAATGGCTGAATAGTTAATGATTACCATTTACTAACATTTATAAAAAGTTTTACATTATATATACATATATTTACATTTATATATATATTTATTATATATAATAGATGTATTATATATATATATGTATATATAATCCTAGTGTGAGAGATATTCTTTGACAAAGCAATTCTGTGATGAATTAAGTTTAGAAAATACCACACCCTTTTCTTGGAAATTAACAGTGCTATTAACATATCAAAGGTCCTGAGAAGGCCCATGATAAAGATATTTGTCTAATCTAGGATTGCCTAATGTAGAATTTCCCAAATGTATTTGACCATGAAACCCTTTCTTCTTTGTCACCTACTAATATCTCATGGAACCAATGTTCCTGGGACTGTATTTAGGAAAGCTTTATCTCCAACTCCAAATAAGGAAATTGACCATGGAGAAGTTGGGTGCCCTACCCAAGATTTCACGACCAGTCAGAGGCAGCACCGGGATAGGTTCCAGTCTTCTGACCCACATCCATGGTCTTTACCTGACAACTTGTCTCTCACTCACTTGACTATTAATAATAAAAGAGCTGAGTAGGGCTTCCCTGGTGGCGCAGTGGTTGAGGGTCCGCTTGCCAATGCAGGGGACACGGGTTCGAGCCCTGGTCGGGGAAGATCCCACATGCCATGGAGCAACTAAGCCCATGCGCTACAGCTGCTGAGCCTGCGCTCTAGAGCCCGTGGGCCACAAATACTGAGCCCGCGTGCTACAACTACTGAAGCCTGTGCGCCTGGAGCCTGTGCTTCGCAGCAAAGAGAAGCCACCGTGATGAGAGACCTGCACACTGCAATGAAGAGTAGCCCCCGCTCGCCGCAACTAGAAAAAGCCCACGCAGCAATGAAGCCAAAAATAAATAAATTAATTTAATTTAATTTTTAAAAATTTAAAAAAAAAGAGCTGAGTAAAGAAGAAACCTATAAGTCCTCATTTAAAATATGTTCCCCTTGTTTGGTGATACTATTTTATGACTTTTCAGCTGAAAATAGTTCTGGTCTTGCCAATACTCCAGATTACTAATGAAAAAATGAGGAACTTGTAGTGGAAAAATAAATGCTTTATGAAAACTGAGAAAAATATCAGGAAGTACTTTATTCTGAAGATTATTAGGTTTTCTTTCCTTTAAAAAAAACATTGAACTGTGAGCTTTTATTGGAATAATAAAATATACAAGATAAATTGTAGTTGTAATTTATTCTCCAAAAACCAATTCCTGAAACTATACACAATGGAAAGAACTATAAGAACAATCACTATGCAGATCACTGGGCTTTTCTGTGTATTTCTTACCAAATAATATTAATATCTTTGTATATATTTCTTGTTAAAAAAAAAGAAGAAAGAAAAGAAAAACAACTTTAAGTACTAACAAACTCTTACAGAGTTCCCGTGATATACCGGATACTTTATATACATTATCTCATTTAATTCTCAGCATGACCCTGCAAGGTACATGCTCATATTCCCATTTGAAAGGTAGGAAAATAGAGGCTCTGGGAGTCAGCACAGAGGTTAAGAGGAACTTGGGCTCCAGAGCCAATGCACCTTGGTTTAAAACGCACCTCTCACTTCTAACTGTCTGACCTCAGCAAGTCACTGAGCTTCTCTGCTTCAGTGTCTTTATGTGTAAAATAAGGATAATAATACTCAAACAGAAGTCATCAGGATTAAATAAGCCTCCATAAATGTAGGTTCTTCTTGTTTTTAAGTAAATGTCTGAAGCTCACAGAGTGGAGACTTGTCGTCTCTCATGGCAATAACCAGCTCCCTCACCCTCTGAATTTGCTGTCCTGTAAATGCTTTAAATCTCAATTCAAAAACAGTAACACGAGTGGCACTTCAGTCTACTTTCTCCAGATCATAGAACAAGCGCCCATATCTGGCATCCCATCCCAGAAGCACAGAGGCCTGGCTCTGACCCTCAGGCAGGATGCTGCTGGACACACCCTGAGACAACCTGCAACTAACAAGGTTCCCAAACCGCTGGCTACAGGGTCACTTCAGACCCTCCACGTTCTGCAAAGATGTGTATCAACAGCGTGCACACCTGAAAACACGGGCAACCTAAACACAAAAACACCCAGCAAGAAAGGGTGGAGAAGCTGTCTTTAACAGGTTAATCTTTAATTTTCTCAAGTCTGTGGAAGTGATAAGGAAGAAACATTTTTTTTAAAAATGGAAAAGCTGACTGTGACCACGAAGAAAATTCACTTCAGCTGCACAAATATTTATTGAGAGTTTACTGGTTCAGACCCTGACAGACGCAAAGGAGTAGGATTGGAATTTTAAGTAGTTTATAATTGAGCTTCCTATTAAATATGGCAGGTTGAACACCTGTGTTCCCTCCCCCAAATCGCTCTAAAATGACTGAAAACTAATTTTTCAAAAAGAAGAAATAAAGTTTAAACCCACCCTCTCAGTCCACCCCCATCCTCACTCTCAGCTAATGACCTCGCCTCATGTTCCAAGAAAAACTCCCACAAACTCCCATCACCATGTCTCCCCCTTCACCTGCTGTAGCATCCACACCATGTGCCCTTCCTTCCTGTGACTGAAGGCCACCTTCCAGCTGTAAAGCTCCCCATGCTGTGAGCTAGTTCAGAGAACCACTCCGAAGTTCTCCCCCCCATCCTACCCTATCATTTATCCTTTCTACAGGGTCATCCCCCGTCAGCATACAAACTAGCTGAACTCTCCTTGCACTTTCATCTCCCTCCCTATTTCTCCACATGAAAGGGCTGCAAAACCATTTTACAGTGCTTCTGCATTTATCCCAACTCCTCTCCCTTTTGTAGGCTCACTCCACTCACGTTTTCATCCCACCATCTTAGCGTGGTTACCAATGACATCCTTCTTGCTAAATCCAATTGTCAGTTCTCTCTTTCCTTACTTGGTACAATTTATCACCCCTCCCAACTCGATACACTTTCTTCCCTTTGCTTCTCCAAACACCACTCTTTCCCGACTGCCCCCACATCCCTCACATTTAATCCTTTGTTCTCTCTTCCTGTTCCAGGGGAACTTGAGGCCACATATTGAAGATGGTGGCATCAAAGGATGAAAGGACCCTGAGTTCCTGAAGATGTGGAGAACATCTTCTCATCTCCTTTGATGACCTACATTGGAAAGAAACCTTTACTGTGTTAAGCTAGCATGATGGAGAGGTTATTATATCAGTTAGCATTGCTTAGCCTGACTCATATGTTCAACCACTGCAATAAGAAGGCAATGAAAAATCTGATTAATCAAGAAAAAGACATTGAAGCAAAGTATTTAGACGTATGGATGTAGATAGCCAAAGAAACAGGAAAAAGAGGTGAAAGTGAAAGTGGTACATCCGAGGAGTAGTCCTAGTAGGACTAGGTTGGGGAAGGGCAGGTGACTGCTGGTTTTTATTATAAGCCAAATACTCTTGATAATACTTAAATTTAACTACAAATATGCATAATTTAAATAAAAATATGAATTACTGATTTAAAAGAGGTTTACAACTTTCGAGGAGAAGCAGACATGAAAACACAGATAATTATAGAATACATACTGTAATACCCAAAGTGACGCATGATGTATTATGAGTGAAACATAGGAAAAGCTCTTAAAATGGATCTAATGCCCTTGAGTACAATAAAAGTTGTGTTCCGTTTGGTTGGGCTGTTTTGCAGGCTTTGGATATGATGGCTTCTTGGAGGGTAGAAAACTTGGGAGTGTTTTCTTTCTTTTTTCTTGTCTTTCTCCTTTGGGAGAAGTGTAAGAGGGAGATATTTTAAATAGTAAGTGGAAGAAGGCCAAGAATCAGGGCTCTGCTAGCACATACTATTCCTTTGTGCAAATTTTTTTAAAGCACCCCTTCCTTGAGACAATTTTGTCTGTTGGAAAATTGCCTTTACCCTCCTATGTTGTTAGAATTAGATGCTTTACTGACATCTGGTGGATAATCATCATAATAAATATTCAAGTTCAAATATTCATACCTGCAAAGTGAATTGCTCTCCTTAGATGTGTGATGCAGTCCATACACAACCTGTACTCAGACTTTGGGCATCATCGTTACTAAAATATCTGTTGACAGCTCCAGGCCCTTGGACCTTGATCCTACCTTGCCAGTCCTTCTCTTTCCCCTTCTCCTTTCTCTCTGGCCCTCCTGTCTAAGAGTGCCTGTCCCCTCCAAAGAATCACCCCCTTCTTTTGCAGAGCAAAAGCCTTGGTTTCAGCAGACACCTAGACTTTTAGAGCTTCTCCTTCTATCCCAAGCTCTATCCAAAATTACGATGTAAATCCAGAGCCTACTGCTTATAAAATAAATTATTTTCCACCTCAATCTAGAGGCAGGTCATAATTCAGTCTATCTTTTAATTAAGTTCTGTGCACTGGGTGAATGGGATCTTAAGGCAGCTGCTGAAGACTCCTGCCCTGAGGCTCTCTCGTTCCACCATTAGAACTATGAACACAGGCGCGGGCTTGGAGGTGAGTACTTGCCACACCCACTCAGATTGTTTCCAAACCCTCCACTCAGGGGCCAGAAAATCAGTGCGAGCTTTCTTCACCACTTCTCTTAGGAATCTGGGCTGGTTTTGCTGATGGTTGCTCAGAGCCCCTCATTCAGCTCAGCTGATTAAAAGGGAAGCCTCACTTATTTTTCCTCTGTTTTTTCTGTTCCAGTTTACTTAAGAGATTGGCTGATACACATTTGAAGAAAGAAATAATAATACTTCACTCTTTCCAGGTCTGACTCCTCTCTTTCCCTTTGTGGGAAACTGAATGAACCTGCCTATGATTTGAGAATATAAAGTGACCCCAACCCCTTTACCTACATGCATAGTTTGATGCCACCACTTCTCTGGATTGCTTCCTAAAACCCATAATACCAGAGGGGATTAAAAGATGTACCTTCAATGAGTCCCTTTCTTGCCATCCATCTGCCCTAACACCACTGAAGGGAAATGAGGGAGTACAAGGAGGCAACCCAATCTCAATGACTAGCTTCTGAATCATTTTGATTCTTAAAACATGCTGATCTGTTGTAAAACAGAATAATTCTAGGAAACGTAGTCCCCAGACCAGGTACAGTATAAATTCAAATGTCTTTAGCCAATTTCATCATACTCTTCTGAGTTTGAGTCCTGGGAAATTTATGAGAAATTGGGATAATTTAGTCCACAAAGAAAAAGAAAGAGAAAGAAGCCAGAGAAGGTTTGAATGCCTCGAGATATAAAAACAGCTGTTATAAGGGTCTTACCATTCATTTTTATTTATGTCCAATAAAATCAGCTTAACCTGCAATTATGTAGCTTTCAGTTAGAGAAAGATCTTGAATGTGTGGATAAATAAGCTTTGGAAGGCCATCCTCATTCACACTGGAGAGATTTATTGCTTTATTGGCAGCTCACCGGAGGCAGAGGAATGAAGAGATGGCTTCCCGAGCTCCCTGGAGCCCTGAGTCCACCCTACTCACTCAACAGGCATTGATTGGGCATCTCTATTTGCCAGATACTTGTGAGATTAGGAGTACAGAGGGAATAAAATCCTTGCCCTAAGGAGCCCATGACATGCCAGTGGAATCCGGTTTGTACAATCCTGTGAGAACACTGTTTGTCCACCAGGTAAGGGGAAGTCACTCCCTTAAGATAAATTCCTGCTGATCTGAGCATCTCTCAGACTTACCTGCCAATATAAGTGCAGCTGTAATTTAGCCTAAATCACTGAACACCAGGAATCTATGCCTTCCCTGAGAAGACCCCTTGGCTCTCTGTAAGCCAGCCAGCATAGGAGGAAAGAGGGTTTCTTAAGCATCCTAGAAGTACCTTTACATGTATTATACATTATGGATGACTGAGGAGTAATGAAAGGAAGGAATTCCTACCCCAAATTGGAAATTTCAATGCTGATCTGTCTCTTCTGCAGCTGCAGTCGAGGCTTTGCTTGCCTGTCCAGGATCGCAAGTTTTGTAAAAAAATCAAAGCGAGGGTAATATCAAGACTGCACACACTGAAATGTGAAAATGTGTCATATATTCCCCTTAGTCCTCTTAGAACTAGGTCATTAATAGCATGCTTAATTAACGACAATTTTTCATAAATGTGTAACAGTCAAGGTTCCAGTAGGAAAGAGATGACATGCTCAAATTAGGATAACTCAAGAAATATTAAATCAAAGAACTATTTAAAATTTTGCAGGGAAACCACAAGGAATAATGCAGTCCCCTGGAACTAGTGTAACTGTAACTAGACACACAGGACTCAAGGGAAGAGAGGAAGGCATGATACCAAGCAGAAGGTGAAAATCCTGTAGAGGATGCCGTCTTGAGAGGAGCAGCAATCTTCTGTCAAAGGGCACAGCCATCCAAAGCCAGCCCACAGGAGCAGGGATCCAGGAGAACAAATATCCCAGCCTCACTCTCCTCCCTCCAACTCCATCAGCTGAATCCAAGAGGGAGCTGGAGGGCAAGGAAGCCCATTTTTTCCATCAGGTTCATTACCATTAGTAAGAGAGCCGGAGAGAGTAGATGTGGATGGGCAAAGAAAGCATCCAGGCCAGAACCCGAGGTCTGAAAATGACAGTTCCTAGAGTCCCCCAAACAACTTTAAAATGATCACAGTCAACCCAGGGTGATTAAGAAACAGATGTAGCAAATTCTCAGTCCAAATTTGACCAACCTCCCCACCCAACTTTCTGCCCCCCATGCACTTTTTTCCAGCCTTGTGTCATCAAGTGCCAACGGACATCCTTAATAAGTCACCGGAATGTGTTAATGAACTCAGTGGGTGGAAACATTTCACAAGGCATACGTTTGTCAAACCATCATCTGGTACACTTTAAATATCTTACAATAATTATACTCCAATAAAGATGTTAGAAATAAATAAATAAATAAATCTTACAATTTTGTTTGTCAATTATGACTCAATAAAGCTGAAAAAAATTATAAAATAATTTTTAAAAGAGAGAAAAATAATGTCACCTGAAAAAATAAAGATACTGGTAACAATTTAGTAAATGTATTTAGGATAAAGAGTCAGAAGCATGATTAATAAATGGAGGAGCACCCATAAAAGTTCAAAACCTTTCACAATTTTTAAAAATAATTCTTGCTTTTCTTCTCATTGTTCTATGTATTCTATATTGTTCTATCTATATTATAGATAGATACAGATTCTATAAAAATAGAATGAGACTTGCCATTCAAAATACCCAACTGAATACAAATATTTACCTTTTCTCTCTGTAAAACCCCCACTGAAATAATAAAATAAATATAAATAATTAAAATAAATCCATAGTAATTCCTGTAAACCAGAGAGCAGTGCCACCAGCAGATCAGATAGTGATAAATTTAGAGATAAAGCAGAAGGGAAGCAATTGATGGCAAAATTAATAGGCCTGAGGAACTCATAAACCCAAAATTAACAGGGAAGGACGTCCAAACGTAGTGAGGTTTGCCATTCAGAACTTCTGAATAATCCTAAGTCAGCAACAAAGGCCTTGAGAAGGAGCCTTTAGGGGGCTAAAATCTGACCATTGGCTCTAGCTTTCTGAAAGTGCAATTCTGATGAGGCTGCAACCCTGGGTGGTTGCTGGGAGCCACCAAAGCTGATTTTTATAAGGGACAGATGATGCCCTTGTAACCCAGAACACAAGCTACTAGCACACCTGCCTTGTACCTGGCAAGAGGAGGAGCTCACTGTGCAGGCTGAGGCGCTGGAACCCACACTGGACACGGTCAAGAACAAAATACAGCGAGTAAATTTGCAGCTCTAACTGGCTTTATTCAACAAGTCCTGAACTGGGCAGCATCCAGTCTAGCAACTTGAAGGACGCTCAGCTCCTGGGAGTGGTACAAAACGGAAGGCTTTTATAGAAAGGAAGGTGGGGCAAGGAAGCCATTAGCAAAAGAAACAAAAAAAACGTTATTTTGGGCCAGGACACCTTCTTTTTGGAGGGTAGGGAACAGCACGGGGTTTATCGTGCAGATTGCCTCTTCTTCCTCTGGAGGTGGGGTGGGGGGTGGAGAGGACCTACCTGACCAATGACCTCATTGGTGCTGAACAGAAAACTGGTTGATTAAGATTACATTTCTGGGGAAGGTCGTAACTGCAATTAAGTTTGGTATTGAATCTAGGTTTGGCATCATGAACTTTAGCACAAGTGACACCATCTTGGGCTGTTAAAGAGAACAACCACATTTTTCTTTTTAACAGCTCTTCGGAGGGGGACATGGGCTCCAGGCCCACAAACCAGCGGATGCCTTTCCTAATGATTTCAATCAATATTAAATTTAATAAATTTTGTTTTTAAAAACATATGCATAGTATAATCCCACCCTTCAGAAATTATTTCTGTACGTATGTGTGTGCACACACACCCAGATGCATAGACAGGTATCGATTTTAATGTTCAGAAAATATTAACACAGGTTTTGGGGGATAATTAGATTTAGTGTGGTTTGTAACCTTCTTTTTGTACTTTTTTTTTTTTTTTTTTTTTTGCGGTACGCGGGCCTCTCACTGTTGTGGCCTCTTCCATTGCAGAGCACAGGCTCCGGACATACAGGCTCAGCGGCCATGGCTCACAGGCCCAGCCACTCCGCGGCATGTGGGATCTTCCCGGACCGGGGCACAAACCCGTGTCCCCTGCATCGGCAGGCGGACTGCCAACCACTGCGCCACCAGGGAAGCCCTCTTTTTGTACTTTTTAAAACACACACCTGTAAAGATTGAATGGACCACAAAAGGTGATGTATCCTCCTTACTGTGTCAGAGCAGAACTGGGACACAAGCACAACTTCTTAATTCCTCTACTTGTGGGCCTGTGAATCCTCGGTCACACCAGCTGCAGCAACCAGCCTTAACAACCAGCAGCAGACCCCCGGGCTCCCAGAGGAACGTTGGGTGCCTGATTCACCAGCAAATGTACTTCTTAGAAAATTAGGGTACAAGGGATGTGATGGGGGGTTCTAAGAAAATCAGGAAAAGACTGAACTTCCTGCCAACCTAATGGGTTAGAACTGAGACTCTATAAGCGGACATCAAGACAAGAGGGGCCTAATATATTCTTCCACGCTGTTCTCATCCATTATCGCTCTCAGGTGTTACCCTTCTTTTCAACTCTGTTCCCTCATTAGAAGGAAGAAAGGAAGGAAGGATTGCCATTTATTTTTATATTTTTGTATCTGTATATATATTGCTATATATCTTTATATATTTATGTATCTCTGATTTGCTAACTCAGTCTTTTAATCAACTGCTTTATAACACATATTCCAGTAGCAATTATTCCATTTATCTGACAATTGCTTTCTTCTCCGTCTATCTCACACTGGAATATAATCTCTAGGAGGGCAAAAAGAATACCTATTTTGTTTATCACAATATTTCCACTGCCCAGCACAGTCCAATGTCTATGTAATTAATAAAAAAATGTCCTTAGAGAACAGACTTATGGTTGCCAAGGGGGAGGGGAGTGGGGGAGGGATGGATTAGGAGTTTGGGATTAGCAGATGCCAACTATTATATGTAGGCTGGATAAACAACAAGGTCCTACAGTATAGTACAGGGAACTATATTCAATATCCTGTGATAAACCATAATGGAAAAGAATGTTTAAAAAAGAATGTATATATATATATATATATATGTATAACTGAAAGAGTTTGCTGTACAGCAGAAATTAACACAACATTGTAAATCAACTATACTTGAATAAAATAAATTTTAAAATAAAATAAATAAATAAATGTCCTGAGTGTCTACCATGTGGCATTTCATACACTGGGCACTGTATCTACATCATCTCATTTTAGGCACTTCCTGCAGTTGGACTAGATATTCTGAAATAGCTGCCCATCACAAAACACTCAAATGGTGGATGAATTCATCAAACACAATTTAAACCACACCGCTGTACTCACAAGAAAAGAAAAGATATCTCTACCCCACGTCACCCCACCAAAAACCCCAAACCTGAAAGCTTAAAATAGAACAAATTCAGTAGCTGGGGCTACACTGGAGTGAGAGCCAATGCTGATGTTAGGGACCCAGAGCCTCAGGAACTCACAGCCACGGGCATGGGAATAAGATACTGGCCCTTGAGTCCACTGAAAATGAGACTCTTGCAGAAAGCCAGGACCCCTGAAGTGGCTGCAAACTCAGTGAAAGGGTGGGCGGGGGGAAACCAGCCAGAATCAGAGGGGACCCACAAGGAAACTTACCTGTCTCTACCAGCTCCCAGTAGAAAAATCAATAATCCTGTAGTCTCCCTGGAGATTCTGCAAACATAGGCCTGTTCACACAAGAAGCTGAGAAGAAATCCACCCTGGCTGGGAGGGACTTTGCAATGTGTCCCCTTGGCTGGGGTGAACCACACATCCCCAAATTCCCTTCATCCCAGGTTTCCTGTCAGAGTGGGAGACAAAAGAGACCTTGTGGGAGATTTGGAGGCTGGAGGAGAAGCAGCAGCCATGTTGAAGCTCACACACTTCCTGGTTTACCTGCTGGTGCACCTCAACAGCATGAGGCCACAGCCAGGCCTGCAGCTGCCCCTCCTTCCTCTGGACCCTCTTCAGCTTCTCTGACTCCTGGGCCAGGTGTGTGTGTTGAGCTTCATGATGAAGAGCCCACGCCACCAAGATCAAAGGTGACGAGAACGGACACGGTTTTCAGTCTGTCCTCCGAGGCTCCTGTCTCTGCAGGGGTCTGGCTTGTCCTTGCTCTTCCCCATGCTACAACCGTCCTCTCTTCTTCAGCACCCGTGGGACTTGGCTCCAGCATCAGATGCAAAGGCTGCAATCCCACAGAACCTGCTTCAATGGCAGCCACGAGTGCATAGTCAAGTACTGCAAAAATCATATACGTGTACTTATCCTGGTGGTCCAACTGCTCTAACTGAACCCTGACTGACACAGCATTTGTTACCTGAGTCTGGTTCTAGAGGAGCAGAACCTTAAGGGTAGGTTCCCTGTATTGCTTCTGGGTTTTCTTTTCTTATTACTTTTTAAAACTTGAGATATAATTGACATATAACATTGTATTAGCTTTAGGTACACAACATAGTGGTTTGATACATGTGTACATTGTAAGATTACTACCACAATAAGTCTAGTTAACCTCCATCACCGCAGTTACAAATTTTTTTATGATAAGAACCTTAAAACTCTACTCTCTTAGCAATTTTCAAATATATAGTACAGTATTATTAACTATAGTCACCATGGTGTACACTACATCCCCAGGGTTTACTCGTCTTATAAGTGGAAGTTTGCACTTTTTGATCACCTTCCCGTTTTGCCCATCCCTCTCCCCCACACCTCTGGCAACTACCAATATGTTCTCTGTATCTAGGAGCTTAGCTTGTTGGGTGCTTTTTTGTTTGTTTTATATTCTATACATAAGAGCATATGGTATTTGTCTTTCTCTGTCTGACTTATTTCACTTAGTATAATACATGCCATCAAAGTCCATCCATGTTGTCACAATGTAGGATTCTTTTCTTCTTTAATGGTGAATAATATTCCATTGTGTGTATATATATCACATTTTCTTTATCCATTCATTCGTTGATGGATGCTTAGGTGTTTCTGTGTCTTGGCTATTGTAAACAATGCTGCAATGAACATAACTGCAGTTATGATAGTGATATAATTTCCTTCAGATAATTATTCAGTAGTGGAATTGTTGGATCATATGGTAGTTCTATTTTTAGTTTTTTAAGGACCCTTCATACTGTTTTCCATAGTGCTGCACCAATTTACATTCCTACCAATAATGCACAAGCATTCCCTTTTCTCCTGTCCTCTCCAACACTTTCATTTCTTGTCTTTTGGTAATAACTGTTCTAAGAGGTGTGAGGTGATAGCTCACTGTGGTTTTGATTTGCATTTCCCTGATGATTAGTGATGTTCAGCACATTTTCATGTGCCTGTTGGCCGTTTGTGTGTCTTCTTTGGAAAAATGTCTATTCAGATCCTCTGCCCATTTTCAATTGGATTTTTTTTCTGAGTTTTATGAGTTCTTTATATATTTTAGATATTAACCCCTTGCCAATATTTCCTCCCATTCCATAGGTTGCCTTTTCATTTTGTTGATTCCCTTTGCTATACAGAAGCTTTTAGTTTGATATAGTCTCACTTATTTTTGTTTTTTGTTTGTTTGTTTCATTTTTGCCTTTGTTGCTTTTGCTTTTGGTGTCAAAGCCAAAAAAATCATTGTTAAGGCTGATATCAAGCGTTCTGAGTTCTCTGATGTTTGGTTCTCTGGTCTAATTAGATTTAAAGGCATTAATGACTGTTTCCAGTGGTAAAGAAGGGACTGGTCTTTAGTGAAGCAATAAAACAAAACAAAGTATTGTTTACAACACATACTCTTTCTTAGCCCTGCTCTCTGTCAAGTGAAACTGTTCTGGTTCTTGAAATGTTTGCTCCAGACCTAAGATTAGAAATTATATAATTCTTCCAATCATGTGCCTGAAGGCTACAGTTAATGTATGACTTTCATGTTTTCTTTCATTTCTTAAACCTTAATTTAGCTTTTATCTTTATAAATATATACATAATTTTCTAAGCTTTTTCCTTCCCTGGTTGACCCATGCTCTTGATTAAACCCATCATGCCATGTTATTTGGTATCTGCCTACCCAGAGCCCCTTCTAAGGAAAATCACTCTACCAACAGCCCCAGCCACCTAACCTTAAAGCACTTGGCCCCTTTACACCCTCGTCTTTGCAGATTGGGCTAGGAAGGGCAGGACCCTCGGGATCAGGGTGACACTGCAGAGGGACCAGGCTGAGTCTCTCTAATCTAATCTAATTCATCTCCTGGTGTCTCCTGGGACAGAGCTGTTGAGATACCTTTTCCCCAGGGTCCCATGTTTGGGGTGGTCTCTGATAGCTCTCCTTCACCTACACCTTCTTACCTCCACTCTATCTTGGGACATGAACCATTTTGAAAGTTGAAAGTGAAGTTGCTGCTGTGAGAAAATGGGTGTAGCGCAACATTCAGCTATGGACCTCACCAGTTGGCCATCAACTCACCTTATCCTTCTTCCTCAAACAGAAACACCTTTCTTTTCAAATTGCTTTTGTTACAGAATTAAGGAAATGGCTGCTAGAGCTTGGTGAGAAAATCCACCAAATGTCCCAAGCATTGCTAATGCTCAGAAAGATGGGTTTTGTGTATGTTCTTGTAAACAAAGTTTCCTCCCATTGGTGGAAGAAATGCCAGATACACCAAGCATGGAGAGTTCCAAATTTATAGTTTCAACAGAGAAAAAAAAGAAGAAAAAATTACCAGCAGAGACATGTCCTCTGGGAAAGATTTGGTAAATACTGAAGATTCAAGTCTCATCCCCCAATCCCATCCCTGTGGGGCCTTGTCAGCAAATTCATTGCCCTCTCAACCATCAAAGGAACACTTCTTTCTCACAGAAGAGCCCTTAAGAACCTCAAATGCAAAGAGAAAATCATCTCAGCAACAATGGTTTCAGGGGAAATTTTCAGAAGGAAAATCTGCTCAACTAAAGATGGGGGATGGAGCTCTTCAGGAAATCTGTGACTCTGGAAGAATACTGGGACAAGGGGACTTTGAAGTGGTCCCTGAGGTTGCAGGGGACCACTAAATGGGCAAAAGATGGCAGACTGGAAGCTCCACTATCAAGTTACGTGGACAAAAGTCGAGCTTCGTAAAAAGTGTGAAACAAGAACACATCATATGTCATGAGCAAGTGTTTGAGATGCCTAAGTGAATGTACCTTGTGACGGAGCTTTGTGGGGAGGGAGAACTTGAAGAAATTCTGAGAATGAGTCCAGGTTGCTCATCCAAAGCCTTGCTCACATCAGCTAGAGCATATTTTCACAACAGGATACACAGAGATCTGAAGCTGTAAAGCACGATGGTTTAAAGCAGCTTTATTGATGCTACCAACTTCAACATAAAGGCAATTGTGGCTTAGCTGTGCAGAAGCCATGCTGTGAGGCACACGTGGGACCCCTGCAGCCATCAATGCCCATGGCCAAAGCCAGCAGTGTGACACTGGGTCACAGACGCGTAAGGACATGTTATTATGTGGGAATCACACTTTTTAGCAAAAGCTCAGAAGAGAAATTTTTGAATTAATAAAAAAAGAGAGAACTATGTTTTGAAATCCACTTGGGGATTCGATAAGTGACTGTGCCAAAAGCATTTGGAAACAACCTACAAAAGCGGATCTTGCAACTAGAATCCTGCTTGAGGAACTGTTAGATGACCAGTGGTTAGCAGGAAACATGCTTTCTCGGGCAAGATCTACCAACATGCTGGAAATTCTTTAAGAGTGGAAACACAACTCAAGAACTGATGAAGAAAACACAGCAGATGGAAAGAAGAGCAATTGCTCCATTCGAGGACAATAGAGAAGTTACCAACCCAGGGGAAGTGGATCTGGTGTCATAACACTTTGGTTTAAGAGGAAAACCAGCGCTCTGCTTGTGAAAATGTAGTTCTTTTGACCAGAAAGAAGGTAAAATGGCCTATTTGGACATGTTCTCTTCAGCCCCCACATCTTGCAAACTCTTTCCAATTGGGCTCAAGGAAGAAGTAGAGAAACCCATTGTGATTTTGAGCCAAGGAATAGCAAACAAAGGCACTATGAAATCCAATGCTCTGTGTAGAACCAGAAAGTGTATAGTTTTCTCCCATGCTGACCAGTACAATGACAGGCTGCTCTTTCTAGTGATAAGATGAAAGGATGGGAGGGGAAAGGGTGGAGCTATGCTGAGCCTGTTAACACGCTGAGTCCTACATCTGCTTGCATCCATTTCAAAGTGAAACTAGTTATCTCCCAAGCAGCATGACCTGCATAAGGGGGGTTTAAAGTACAGCCACTGATGGGCTTGATGGCAGGCTGTGGCTGGAACCCAGCTGGGACAGATACAAGGGTTGTCTAGACAGGCAGAGACCCTCAAAGCAGTAAGGCCACTTGGGAAGACTTCGGGGTATACTTGCTCAGTTTTACTTGTATCAAATTGTATTTAGTCACAATTATTTATAGAGGAGTACAAGTGGCCAGATATGATCATGGAGGTCCCAGATTAGATGCACTTTGCAAGAGAAGACTTTGTTAGGAAATCCCCTATAACCTTGACATAAGCTTTACAGGAAAGTGCTCCGGCCATTCACACATGTTCTCATGGTTTGAGGTTGCTAGAGATTGCTCAAGACAACTTATTTTAAACTTGGAAAAATATATTTTCTGACTACTTACTATTAACCAGCTGCTAAATTCCCCATACACTGATAGAATTAATTAAAAGTAGATGCTAAGCTTACCTCCCCTGGCCCCTCAAAAGTGAATTCTGCAAGAGCAAGGGGAGATTCACTGCTGGTGGCAATGCAAATCAGAACAAATGTTCTGAAAGTTATGGAGCATATACCAAAAGGCCTCACAACATGCATATTCTTTGCACAATCATCTTTGGCCTTGGTTTCCTCATCTGTAAAATGAGAACAATGATGTCCCCTCCTCAGATTGCCATGGGACAACTGAAATTCTGTGTTCAGATCAGCTGAAATGAATAGCTGCTCAGTAAATGCCACTTCTATTTCTCTCTTACCTGTGGTCAAACCCCATCTTGTTTGCCACCGTGTCCCTTTGCTGAGGTCCTGCATATGTACGACAACTTGGTGGATACCATGACTACTTGTGTTATTAGTTAGACCTGGTGACTTGTGTCATGCGCTCTGAGATGGCTTTTCAACGGGGATGATAAGCAAGGTAAGTCCGAGGCCAAGAAGCCAGTTGCAAGCAGGTCATGAGATGTTATATCCATGATGTCCTCACCCTGTTAGCTTTGTGTTCTGATCAAATAAGCCTAGAAGGAGATAGAAAATGCACCATGACTATCTGTGGTGTACCTAGGACTGTCACATATGTGATCTTATTTAATCCCTACAGCAACCAGATGGAATAAAACATTATTAACTCCATTGTAATGGGTGTTACTGTAGTGTAACATGGTGGATGAGGTCCCGCAGCTCAGAGGAAATGAGTGGCTCCCACATGGCAGTCAGAAGTAGATCTGGGGTTTAACCCAGGTCTTCTGACTCTGAGACCCACCCAGGGTCGCCACCCCAGGAGGACTTCTGATTCCACTTATGACGCAGTCAGCACTTCTGCGTGCAGGCATCATGCTGGTTCTGGGACGGCAGAGGGCACTGAGTCAAAGCCCCAGCTCAGCACACAAACTTGGGTTTCCACTGGGGAGTCGATTTGTGGGGAACAAGGAAATGCACTGAGGGGAGCCCCTGGGGTTGGATGGTCAGAAGATCCAAGGAGACTGTACTTGAAATGAGACCTGGAAGTATCAACCCTGTAAAGATCTCTGGGTGGGGAAGCCCTAGCAGAAGAGCAAAGGCCTTGGGGTGGGTGGGGAGTGAACAGGGAGGGGATGCAGGAAAAAGAAGGCCAGTGTGGCTGGAGCAGAAGGAAGAATGGAGAGTGTGAGAGAGGCAGGGGGTGACCAAGGTCTTGATCAGCCAGGGCCACGTGGACCAGGTTGGTTTGTACTCTGAAGTGTGGAGGGAAACCTTTAAAATGTTTTTAGCAGGGAAATGACACCATCTGATTCATAGTTTTAGAGACTTCCCTGGCTTATGTGTGGGGAGTGGAGTGAGAGTAGTACCACCAGTTTGGGGGCTGTTACTGTACTTCCAGAGTGAGCTGGTGGCGCCTGGCCATGGGCAGAATCAGGAAAATGCAGCAACGTGGACCATTTTGCTATTTTTGAGGTATCACTGAGCCAACTTGCTAATGAGTTGAGTCTGTGATGATTGGGAATAAGGGTAGGGGTAGGGAAAAGAAAGAACTTGAATAAGGTGGGTGGTGAGGCCATTAACAGATAGGATGCTGGAGATGAAGAACTCTATTTTGGCTGTGGCAAGGTAGAGGTGCTGGTTAGATACCCAGATGAATACAGGTAGTCAGCCGAACTGACCTTTTGCCCTATGGAGTGATCAGAGTTGGGTTGTATCAACTAGCAAGTGAGTATAGAAGAGAGTGAGTCTGGGTCCTTGTTTAGAAAGTTGGAGCAATGATGCTGCCTGCTCTGCCTTAAAGATGGTCTTCACTAAGATTGAATGAGGTGAGTGAAGACTTCTGTTCCAAAGTCAGGGATCGTCACTAAGTTGCAAATACCACACCACCACTCCTTCTTCTCAGAGATAAGATGGCTGAAGAAGAAAGATGGCTTTGTGGAGAAGCTCTCCTACGGTGAAGGGTTGGAAGGGGTGCTGGAGTGATCACCACTACCCCCTCCAGCACCAGCTGGTTTCTCTGAGTCCTCGCCTCATTTCAAAGAGTCTGGGACAACTAAAAATAAGTTGGTCTTCTTCTCCATCCTGTCCTTGTTTCTGTGAAGCCCATCACCATTGCACAGAAATACGTAACACGACGGAGCCCATCATGTTGTTGAGATGCTCATGAAACTTTGGGGCAGTTGACCTGAGAGATGTGAGTAACGCCAGTGCTTCCTTTTCTCAAACTTTATAGGCACATGTTTCTCCATGGAGACTTTAACACATGGAAGTTTTCATTTTGTAATTTCCAGATGTTCTGCTGTTATATATGAGGAAGACAAATACCATTTATATTCTCTGTTTGCATATTAAACACACACACACACACACAACCGTCCTCCCATCTAGCTACAAGGCAGAGAATATTTTTTTCTTTGATCTTTATCTTTCCTCTCCCTTTGAACACAGATCAAGCATGGAAAATTTCCAGTCAAAGGAATAATTCTTCCCAAAGCTGTGATGCAAATGAGGAGGGGGTGGTAATGATGTACACCTGGATACTAGGCTGACCACTCATTGTGGCATCCAGGGGGGCAAACACTGGCCTGGGAAGGCCGCCCCCACACTATGTTCACCCCTCCACATCTTGTCCAGCCGCTCAGCCACCCTGGGCTTCATCTCCCACCCTTCCAACAAAAAGGATGAAAGCATTCATTCTCTCCCCAAGGATGCCATGGAAATGGCGTGTGATAATCCACTGTGTGTGCTGTGTGGTCTGGGTCACTCTAAGATGGAAAATGTAGGAACGGAAGTATGAAAGTAAAAGACATGCTTTAAGGAGAAAGTCTTTTTGATCTCACTTGGTGATTAAATAAATCAGTATTATTCACCCAATACGTATGTTTCCCACTCATTCCCTCAAAAACACTATATACAAATAATATTATAAATGTCTACGTACATCTATCTATGTAGAGACACACATACTTCTCATACGCAATTATACACAAGGACACTGTAGGTTGCATGTATATTAAACATCTAGAAATCTTTTCTGAACTCCTACCCTGTGCCAGGGTCTATGCTAAGTGCCATGGTTTCAAACATGAATAATGCGCAAAATATCTTTTCTTGTGGAGTTCACTGTCTAATAGTGGATACAGAGTTCTAAACAATCTCAGCCTGCTTATCAAGTGAAACATTAAGCATTTTGTTCAGATATAGAGAACATTCAGGGGAGATTCAGAGCACCACGATCTTGCAGAAGATAGAGGCTGAATAATGGCCCCCAAAGATACCCACGTCCTTACCCCCGAAGCCTGCGAATGTGTTACCTTAAAGGCAAAGGGACTTCGCAGATGTGATTATCCATGTGGGCCCAATGTAATCACAAGCCTCCTTATATGAGGGCTGCAGGAGGATCAGATTCAGAATAAAGAGATGTGACAAGAGAAGCAGAGGTTAGACGGATATGTTTGAAGATGAAGGAAGGGGCCACAAGCTGAGGAATGTGGGTGACCTCTAGAAGCTGGAAAAGGCAAGGAATGGATGGCTCCCTCTGAAGCCCCCAAAAAGGTATCAGCCCTGCTAATATCCTGAGTTTAGACTTCTGACCTCCAGAACTGAGAGAGAATAAATGCATGCTGTTTTAAGCCTCTAACTTTGTGGTCATTGGTTAAGGGGGCGACAGGGAACTATTGTATTGCTAGAAGGCTAAGAAGGGATTCCTGGAAGAGGTCAGATTTCGGTTTGAAAGCTCAGTAGAATGTTTCGGAAGCCAATACAGGGCAACAGGTTGGGGCAGCCAGACAGGGGAGCATCTCAGCAGTGGGTGAGAGTGTAGAAGCAGGTGTGCTACAGAGGCTTCGCTTTAGTTTTTTGTTCTGTTCTGATGGCAGAGGGTAGTGGAGAGGAGGGAGAGGTGACACTAAGCAGTCTGTGAAGGCCTTGCATGGGGAATATCAGTTATCTACGGCCACAATAATGCTGGTCACTACACGATGCCAAGACTGTAGCTTTAGACACCACCCATTTCTAATTTCTCACAAATCACTGGGTCATCTGGGGGGCTGTGCTGATGTGAGCAGACTCAGCTGATCTAGTTGGGCTTCTCACGCATCTGCGGTCAGACAGCAGGTGGGCCGTGGGATGGCTGGTCGAGGTTGACCTCAGCTGGGAGGTCTTGGCTCTCCACGTGTCTCTCACATCCTTCCAGGGGGGTATCTTGGGTATGTTCTCTCAGTAGTAGCAGGGTCAAAAGAGAAGAAGCAGAAATTTACAAGCACTTTTCAACCTTCTTCTTGGCATAAAGATTATTACCATCCCTGGTGACCTAAATGGGAAGGAAATCCAAAAAAGAGGGGACATATGTATACATATAGCTGATTCACTTTGCTCTACAGTAGAAACTAACACAACATTGTAAAGCAACTATACTCCAATGAAAATTAATTTTAAAAAGAAGAAATAAGTAAAGGGGAATAAGAGGTTACAACTTCCAGTTTTTAAATAAATAAATCATGGGGATATAATGTACAGAATATAGTCAATAATATTGTAACAACTTCATAATGTATAAAAATATCAAATCACTATGTTGTACACCTGAAACCAATATAATATTTTATGTTAACTGTAATTTAACTTTTTAAAGTAAAAAAAAAAAAGAGATTACTACTGACCCATTGGCAAAAGCAAGTCACAAGGTGTAATCATTTGCTAGGGCTGCCATAACAAAGTACCACAGACTAGGTATCTTAACACAACAAAAATTTATTTCCTCACAATTCAGGAGGCTGGAAGCCCAAGATCAAGGTGTTGGCATGGTTGTTTTTTTCTGAGGCCTCTGTCCTTGGTTTGTAGATGGCCATCTTCTCCCTGTGTCTTCACATGGTCTTCCCTCAGTGCGTGTCTGGATCCTAATTTCCTCTTCTTATAAGGTTACCAGTCATATTGGATTAGGGCCACCCTAATGACCTCATTTTAACTTACCTGTTTAAAGGTCCTATCTCCAAATACAATTACATTCTGAAGTGCTGGTCCGGGGGTTAAGACTTCAACATATGAATTTGCGGGGGGACACGGTTCAGCCCAGAACACATGGCTTCGTCCAGAGTCAGTGTGAGAGGGGGGTACCAAAGGGTGTGGACCCTGGAGAGCATGAAAATTTGGGACCACTAATGTAATCAATCTACCACGCAAGGAATTGAGAATTTTGATTGAGATTCATTACATGACTGGAAGTCTGAGGATGTTTACCTGGGGAGTATAATAATAATAAATTGCATTTAAGGAAATTATAGTTCCAAATATATTTCTTGCTAAACAGAACATTGATTTACAGAATACTAATAAAAGTGGGTTCTAAATGTCATGGTTTTGATCCAACATACTGATTTCAGTTATCTATGGCAAAGTAGTCCAAACCTTAGTGGCTTACACAGCCAGTTATTAGATTTCATAATTTTATGGATCAGGAACTTGGGCTGGACTAGCTAGGTACCGCAAAGCCCCGAGAGAGAACTTCCAAGAGAGAGAAAGTAGAGGATTGCAGTCTTTTAAGGATGGGCCTGGAAATGGGCACAGAGAACCCTCCCCTGCACTCTATTGGTCGAAAGAGTCACAAACAAGATCCCTCTATTCATTTCTAAAATCCTGTTGCTTCCTCAGGAAAACGGGGCCTGAATAGCTGGCTTGACATGTTGTCCTTTTTGCACATGTTTGAGAAGGGCTTGACAAGAATGTGAGCAACCTTTCAAACCTATGTGGAACAAACAGCACGTGACCTGGAAGGCAGGTTTGTGACCTCTTCTCCATCCTGGAGAACTAACCCGCACACCTATGCATGGCATCCAGACCCAGGGTCTCCCAGCCTGGGCTCCTGTGTTCCTTGGTGCTACCAGCAGCAGTGGGCTTCATATCCGCTGAAAAGCGGTGGAAAGAATGAAGGAGGACGACCTTCTGGCCATTTCCTCTTGGCTTTATTCTACTAGCCCCCTCCAACAAAAGAGTGAGGGGCCCGGGAGAGCATCGTTCCAGCCCCTCTGCCTCACGAGAGCCTGGAGGTGGGGCTGAGTTCCTGGAAGGCTTTTTCCTTCCACTCACTCCTCTCAAAAGTGCTCACTTTCTCAGAATCTCCTCAACCCACCTCCCCTGCTCAAAAGAGAAAGGCAGTTCATCTTCCCGCTATGCACGCTAGAACTTATGTCTGGGATTGGGCTCCCCCAAAACGGACTCTGAGACGAGGTCTCAAGTGCAAGAACTTAACTTGGGAGGTAATGCCAAGAAGCACCAGTATGGAGTGGGAAAGGGAAGGAACCCAGGAGAGGACGTGTTAACCAGCAGATAGCCACGATGGGCAGCCAGCGCTCACCCTTGCTGACCTCTGGGGATGCCGTAGAGGGTACCTCAGAGTTGGCCCATGCATATGGGGTAGAAGCCGGGATATTGACTTCCAGCCCCACCCATCCTGGCTGATGACTGCTCTCAGGCGCCACCTCCCCTGCACCTGCCCCAGGAACGGGCCTAGCAGCCAGAGACAGCAATCAGGCAGAGCCACGGATGCTCCTGTAGGAAGCTGCCAGCATGTGCAGGGCAGGAACAGTAAGTGCTGAAGGGATAAAGATGGGGCACCAACCATGTCTGCCAGCAACTCGTACCCAAGGACCCACATTAGACCTCACATCATGGCCTTTTTTACCAATTACATCACTGAGACGTTTTTATCAAATAAGAAGAAAATCAAATGTGAATGTAGTATGTATCTTCAGCAAGATAAAATATAATGAGAGAAGTTAAAACAGTACAGAAAAGTAAGGAACCAAAAATAAAAGTCAGTCTCATCTTCGTCTCCGTACCCCATTCCACAGAGGTATCCACTCTCTCAACTATTTTCTGTTTTAAATGCTCGGTTATAATCATCCTTCTAAATCATATACTTAGGCAGGAGGTCCGCATTATCCAGCGACAATTGGCACCGGGAAAAAAGCCACTTAAAGTGAACCCATTTAAAATGGAGATCAAAATTTCACAGTAAATGGTGATTAGGAGATTATCTTGGAAACTGAAACTAAAATGATAAAAATAAATGTATTTTATTTAATTAAACTTTCACTATAATGGCAACTGTGCACTAATTCTTAGAAAGAATAAAGAATAAATCAAGCATTTATAGGGTTTGGGGAGTAATTCTGCAGACAAAATTGCATAATAGCAGGATAAGACATGGTTCGTTTCATATTTGACTTTCACTGTGTAATCATAGAATGGTCATTTTTGCAAAGAGCATTTGAAAACTTCATAAATTCCAAGCACTTCTCTTTATTGTGTGATATTCAAATGCATTTCCTATGAATGACTGCACCGCTCAGCTTTTCTCTTCTCAGTTGTCAACTGGTCTCACTCCACCAAGTCCTTGTTTGTTCTTGACTTTGAGTGTCATTCACGAAGCTGTCCTGTATCACTTTAGAGTTTACATAAACT
This sequence comes from Aethalodelphis obliquidens, assembly GCF_003676395.1. Taxonomy (NCBI): domain Eukaryota; kingdom Metazoa; phylum Chordata; class Mammalia; order Artiodactyla; family Delphinidae; genus Aethalodelphis; species Aethalodelphis obliquidens. The sequence continues at coordinate 4,364,679 of NW_020838032.1, read as the reverse complement.
CCTACATCTTATCTAAGGTTTGCAATTGACTGAATTAATGTAATAGGTGCAGATAACTGCAAGTGTCAAGAAGGGAAGATGCTTTAGTAGGAACTAATTTTACCAATATTTATATAGTTTTTTAATATATGCATACTTTGACAACTTTTGATTCCCTACACAACCTCATAAGTACAGAGACCAGCATAATGAATATTCAGATAGCAGGGAGCACTGTACCTCCATTTCTTTTTTTTTTTTTTTTTTTTTTTTTCAGTACGCGGGCCTCTCACTGTTGTGGCCTCTCTCATTGCGGAGCACAGGCTCCGGACGCGCAGGCTCGGCGGCCATGGCTCACGGGCCCAGCCGCTCCGCGGCATGTGGGATCTTCCTGGACCGGGGCACGAACCCGTGTCCCCTGCATCGGCAGGCGGACTCCCAACCACTGCACCACCAGGGAAGCCCTCCATTTCTTAATTTACCAACTTTGGGCAATATCCACTGACATTCCCACTGTGAAAGATGGTAAATCACTGCCCTTGAATTGCCTGCTTTCTCCCCACTCTCCGTACCGCTGGATTTTTGTTGTATAATCTTATTCGTTCTTCTAGGTTTGCCTTTATACTTTTAGATGTACTTAAACTTCTATTTCCTGATCCAGAAACATTAACGTTCATCTCTTGACTCTGTCCCTGAGAACCACTGTCTTGAACCACCAGCAGAGCTTGCCCAGAGGACCTAAGAACATGGAGACACGTGTAAGAAGTCACGACCACTGCTGTGCAGGTCCCCCTGTAAGGCAGTTGAAATAGCAGTTGATTCCGACCGGGTCTCTAGATCCGTTCTGTTTTCAGTTTCATGGGGAAACTGAAGCGGTCGACTGTGCCAGAAACGCACATCCGTGCGCAGCAGAGAAACCATCTTTTATATGACAATCTATTATGAAGATAGGAGCTAACGTCAAGGATAATTTTCAAACCAATGTGTCTATCCCGTAAAGTGAATTAAACCTAAAATCTGAAAGAACAGTAACCTTGAGGGCAGAAGTTTCCAAACCTGATAACACATCCCGAGCACCAGAGAGCCTGATTTCCCAGCCCCACTTCTGGCCTCTGGGAGGAGGGCTGGGGAATCCGGCTTTTCCTCAGGAATGCCAGGTTTCTGATCCTTCTGGAGACACTGCAGCCCAGGGCCTCACAAGAGCACTTCCGGACCACCTCTGTAGAGGCGGTCGGTTGTCCTGGCTAAAGCCACAGGCACTGAAGCGAGAGGAGGAGAGGTGAGAGAGGGGAAGACACGTAGTGTGTACCTCACCCCCACCTAGCGCCGGGCCAGGCTCTCCACGTGTTTTGTCCCCTTTCATCCTCACAACACTGCCATGAAGTATTAATATCCCCATTTCACAGATAATAAAACTGAAGCTCAAAGAGGCAAATTATTCAGGTCATTTAGCTTCTAAATGGAAAAACCAAGATTCAAACCCATGTAACTTGACTAAGCAAGACCATTTCCGGCTACAGAATGGAGAAGATGGTGTGATGGGTTGAATTGGGTCCCCTCAAATTTCATATATTGAAGCCCTAACCCCCAGTACCTCAGTCTGTGACTGTACTTTGAAATAGGACATTTTAAAAGATAATTAAGGTTAAATGAGGTCATAAGGGTGGACCCCAACCCAGTAGGACTGGTGTCCTCGTAGGAAGAGGAAGACACCAGGGGAGGAGACACCAGGCATGCAGCAGTACACAGGGAAGAACCGTGAGGACACAGGGAGAAGATGGCATCTTCAGGCCAAGGAGAGGGGCCTCAGGAGAATCCAAACCCGCAGCACCTTGACCTCGGACTTCCAGCTTCCAGAGCTGTGAGAAAATAAACGTCTGCTGTTTAAGCCAGCCCATCTGTGGTGTTTTGTTATGGCAGCCCTGGCAAATGAATACAGAGGGAAAATGGAAAACACAAGGAGGAAGAAGAGAAGGGAAGGGAAAATAAAAGAAAGGGAAGCAGAACAAGGAAGGAGAAAGCGTTCATTCTTGGTTGTACTTGGGATTTGGGGGAGGGGCTTATACATCATGAATCTGTGGAAGAGCAGCGAACAAAACTTGGAGGAAGCCTCCTTTAACCACTGACAGGGAGGCCCCTAGAACGAGCTGCACATGGACACGAGCTCTCCACACGTGTCCCCATCCCTCCTGAGCGTCTGCTGGCCCCCAACAAGGGATGACCTCTGCTTCCCCGCCTCCTGCACTTGACATGACCGGATGCCCCAGATGGAGCCATCAAGAGGAAATCTTACAGAAGTCCGACTAAACAGTCAGATTCTGTTTTGCAAATGGGTTTTCAAATTCATCATGGAGGGATGGTTCACATCTGTGTTTTTCCCAAATTTGCAGCCCTGTGTTTTCCCCATCCTCATTGCTGCTGGTTCTGACTTCAAAGGTCCAGGGAGGTTTAAAGAAGCGAATTGAAGACAAGCAGCTTCGTCTCCATCAAAAGCGGATTCCACAAAGCAGCAGCAGCCCTGCACACAGAGTGTGTTGATTGCTCCACGTTCACAGTTAACAGCCTGTCAGCTGGGGAGGGGGTCCTCCCTAGTAGGGCCAAGGCACCTGCCGAGGTGTGTTCACAGCAGATGCTTCGATCTTGCTTTAATGTCATCTAATCATTAGAGGAAGCGGAGCTTAAAAGAGATTCTGTCTGAGGACGCAAAGGGCTGAGCACTTCACACTAGTAGCTGAGAAAGTAGGGTCTTCAAAGATGTGATAAACTCATGACCACAGGGAAGTATTGTTAGTGCTGGGGAGAGAGGATTCTTTTATTTTTTTTAACTTTGTATTAGAGATTCCAAGAAAATAGGACAGTTTGCGGTTGTTTGTTTGTTTCAGCTTATAAACAACAGGAATTTATTTCTCACAGTTCTAAGGCTAGAAGTGCACGATCAGGGAGCCAGTATGGCTAGGATATGGCAAGAACATTTTTCGGGGTTGTAGATGACCAACTTCTCACTGTGCCCTGACGTGGTGGAAGGGGTGACGGAGCTCTCGGGGGTCTCTTTTATAAGAGCGCTAGGCCCCATCATGAGGGCTCCACACTTGTGACCTAATCACCTCCCAAAGCCCACCTCCTAATACTAACACACTGGGTGGGTTTAGGATTTCAGCATATGAACTGGGGAAGAGGGGGACACAAACAGACCACAGCACAGGGTGACCAGGGAAGGCTCCTGTGAGGTGTTTAAGCTGAGATCGTCAATGAAGTGGGACTTCTGTGGCTACAGGTCTTAGAAACGCAACTCAGAGTCGCAGGCACACACACCCTGAAAGAACGTACTGACTTGCCTAATAAGAAAGTCGAGGAGTGGCTGGCTTCAAACATGGCTGAACTTGGGACAAGGTCATTTATTGTGTTATTCAATTGTGTTTGGCTTTCACTGTGTTTTTCCCCTCTGAGTACCAGAAAAGCAGTCAGGCCTTCCTTGTTTCCAGACTTCAGAGAGTCGTGTTCTAGGGAAAACAGCAGGAGTTGCCTGTACCGCACTCACCTTTTGTTTCCCTGAAACATGGTGTCCTTGGGAGGGTGCCTGTGTGTGGGAGCCTCTGAAACACACCCTGAGATAAGAACTTCAGTGCCCATAGCTGTCTGGGAGGCGTTGTCAGCAGCACCGTGGGAGTGAGGGGAAGTGAAGGAGGGCAGGAAATGGGCAGGTTACCAGCGTGGTTGACTGGAGCTCACGCCCACCAGGAAGCTCTGTGAGATGGTGTAGACAGCGCCTGTGAGATAGCCCAGTCGAGAGGGATATTTATCCACCAAATCCCATCCGTCATGGGTTGAGGGCTGTTCCTGGGGGTCATTAACAGCCCAGTACTTCAACCTGCCCTGTGAGCAGGCCAGGAGGCCGCAGAGGCCGGAGGAAGGCAGAGTCTACGCGCACTTGCAGTTAGAAGGGGCTTGGGAATGATGAGGGTTGGGAGTACTTGGGTGGGACACCACAGTCTCTGCCCCAAGGGTTATCCTGAGGGAAGAGAGATAGGTGAGTGCCTTTGAGGACCATGAGAGAGAGGAAGAGAGTTCCCAGGAATGAAGGGGTCAGGTGTCACAAAGACTGGCAGGTTTCACACATAGGTTGGTCAAGTCCTAAGGTTATGGGCCCCAGAGAGGCAACAGGACTGGACTGGCCATCCTGTGTTTGTCTTCCACATTTTGGGGACCCAGGAATTGTTCCTACCACTGGGGTTTAGCCTCCTAGAGTGTACTTCAGAACTACCAATCAGAAGAGACACCCAACGAATCTTAAAGGACACTCAACCAATCAGAATAGATGTCCAACAAGTTAGAACTGACATTCAACCAGTCAGAACCAACAATGTTCATTAACAATGGGTTGAATGGGTAGAATAGCTCTAGCTGTAGGGAAACCCAGACCTAAACACAGGCTTGAGGTCAGTGAGCTGAGTATCAGTTCCCAGCCTCCACTTCCTGTATCCTTTCTCTCCTCCACATTGTCTCTCAGCAACCCAATACCTTCATGTGGCCCAGTGCTCTTTGCTTCAGAATTCTCACTCAGGAAAGTCTCGTTTATCAGTCATTTACACTATAGTCTGAATTTAAGACACTAAAGCATCTGAACAGTGAGCTTCATCTTGACTGTGAAAGAAAAGGCAGAATCTCTGTGAAAGACACATCCACAACAGGGGAATTTGCCCTGAAACAACCCCATGGTGACAGCCCACAGGGGTAGCCTATTAAGTAGGACAATCTTACTTTAGTGTTTTTAGGGATATTGCTGCCTTCCCAGACCTGTCACAGCTATTGGGTCTTCTGTCCCTCACATGTCAAAGTCTGATGACCACCTAGGTTACCAACTCAGCTCTTTCTTACTGACCTACCCACACATAACACGGTCTCACCAGAAACCAGCTCTGTGATTTATTATTCCACCGGGCAGTGAGAAGCCTCAGGCCTTTTTTTTTTTTTTTTTGCTTGCATTAGGTCTTTGTTGCTGCACACAGGCTTTCTCTAGTTGCAGCAAGGGGGGGGGGCTACTCTTCATTGAGGTGCACAGGCTTCTCACTGTTGCAGAGCATGGGCTCTAGGCGCAAGGGCTTCAGTAGTTGTGGCTCATTGGCTCAGTAGTTGTGGCTCACGGGATTAGTTGCTTGGCGGCATGTGGGATCTTCCTGGACCAGGGCTCGAACCTGTGTCCCCTGCATTGGCAGGCAGATTCTTAACCACTGCGCCACCAGGGAAGTCCCCCCAGGCCTATTTTAAACAGAAAGTCTTGTGCCAAGTACAAGACGGTGCCAGCCAGGTTCCAAAGAACACCACGCATGTGCTCTTGGTTATCTTGGATTAGGGCTGGAGCTGCGGAAGGGTCAGGAAGAACTCCTGTCTAATCTTCCACAGCAGCATCTGGTCCCTCCTTACTGTTCCCACAGCTACAACTCACCCGAGACTGCGTGTCATCTCAATCAGTCCCCCGAACCCGGGCAAGTTCTCCACCCTGACTTCCAGCCACCACCCAACACCCTGTCCTGGATTTTGCTGCAGAGTTTTCATTTGAAAACACAGCTTGAGGTGAGCCATTCCCCCCACAGCTGACCCTCCCCTGGGTTCCTGCTGCTTATTCAGAAGTTCCAAGCATTGAACCTGGACTCAAGGTAATAAAAACAACTGGTGCCCTGCAGCTTTCCTGCACTCTTTTCTCCCAGTTCCAGAGTCCAGGGAACAGACCACCCCAGCCTCAGTGGGTAAAACAACAGCCCTTTAACATGCCCATGTATGCTGTGGGTCAGGAGCCAGAAAGGCACGGAAGGACAGCTTACCTCTGCTCCCACGTGTCTGGGGCCTGAGAAGACTTAGGGGCTGGGGGGAGCCAGTGTCAGGAGATTGGAGTCATCTGAACGCCCAGGCCTGGGCCGGGAGGACAGGAGTGCTCGCCAGGGCGCCTCCGTGCAGCCACTCCATGTAGAGCAGCTTCCTCCTGCCCTGGCAGGCTCAGCAGGGTCAGGCTTCATACACGAGGGCTCAGATGCCATTGGTGGGTGTTCTCACCCACAGGGCAGGAACGGCAACTCCTCTTATGGCCCGGCCTCAGAAGACCTGTGATGTCACTTCCACTGCATTCTGATGAATACATACAGGGCATGGCCACAGGATTCAAAGGGAAGGAAATTCGACTACACCTCTTGATGGGGAGAAAAATATGGGCTCACCCTTGGAACATACGATCAGCTGCATACCTCAGAGCCAGAGGACACACTGGCTGTTGGCCAAGCATGTCCACTCTCCCACCCCTTGTCCCTTAGCCCCAGCTGCCTAAGTCCGACACATCCCTCAAGGCCCACCACAAATACCACCTCTTCCAAGAAGCCAGTGCCCCTGCCGAAAGTGAACTCCTCCTCTCCATGGCCCATGCTGTAGCTGTTCTTCTCGGGTGTCTACCCTCTCCTACCCTGCAACCTAGGTGTCTGGGCCTGCCCTGGCTCATGCCCCAATCTCCCTCTGGCCCTTCTGTGTCTGAGCATTGGACTGACCCGCAGCAGGTTCCAACCCCATACATTTTCCAAGAGCGCACTGTGCACCGTGAGGGGCCAGAGTAATGGGAACAACGTGTGCCGGACATGTGTCTGTGGATGAAATATGTCTCTGGAAAGTTTAGCAGCCTTTGAAAGCAGCCCAAGCCTGGCCCAGCCCCAGCTGGCAAGCTCTGGAGGACAAGCTGGACATGGTCACTTGTACTATCCAGGCCCACATTCTCGCCCGTGGCTCCTTTAATATGATGCTCTGAAAAGAGCTTCCCCAACACTAGACAGACATCGCCTCCGGGGCTGCGTGGGGCAGGCTGGCACAGAACGCTCTTGGCTGTACAAATGCTCAGGTCCTACGGAGCCTCGGGTCAATCTGAGACACCTTTTCCATCTGGTCAACGGCACTCACGTGAAAGACTGTGGCTACATCTTCTTTTTCTTTCCAGCTTTATTGAGGTATAATTGACAAATAAATTGTAAGACATTTAAAGTGTACATCATGATGATTTGATATATGTATACGTTGTGAAAGGATTCCTTCCATCCAGTTAATTTCCTCGTCTTCTTGATCAAGTTCTTCGATTTATACCCAGGGGTCAGATCCAGCCCATCGCCTGCGTTGGTAAAGTTTTACTGGAACACGGCCATCCCATTCATTGCATTTTGTCTATGGCTACGTTCCCACTACAGTGGCAGAGTTGAGTGGTGTGACAGAGATCATGCCGCCGGCAAAGCCTAGAATATTTCTTATCTGGCCCTTTAAAGAAAAAGTTTCGCCCAGCTCTGCTCTAGATGCTCCTGGATGCCCTCACCGCCGCCCAGTCTAGAGATAGGTGTCAGGGAGGAAAAGGACCAGCTGGCATGTCCCACCTTTCACGCCACTCAACCGAAAACATAACCCAGGAGTTCAAACGGGGAGGAGAAGACTCCAGAAAGCCCATGAGAGAGAGTCCCACATAATGGATCAAAGGCATAACAAGAAAGAGACCCCTGGGACCACCAGGCCACCCAGCCTCTGCTTCTCCCATCTCCCCCTATAGAGGTGGGCAAGCTCCCTTCCCCCACTTTAGTAAGAGCTGGGATTGGTATTGTACTAAGGGAAAACCCAGAAAAAGAACAAGAAAAGAGGGTTGGGGTACATCGAAGTCTCAGGAGTGAACTTGTGTACAAACGAAGGAGCGTGCTGCTAAGGGAAGGAAAGTCTAGCTCCAGTCAGCCAAGCGAGAACTACCCCCAGACTCAGGGCCTGCAGCCCCTCTCCACCAGGCTGGGGCTCAGTGGCTGGCTGGCCATGAAAGCTGGGTCCTCACATAAGATTCAGGTCCACCATACAAGGTTCTGGTTCTCTGGGGTCCTTTCTCATCCCAAATCACAGCTGTCACCACTGTCCCAGGACCCCTCTTCTAGGACTAGTAGCCCCATTCTTTGTCGCCACGGTGAACCATCGCCAGACGAGTCTCTACAGAGGGACGCTCTATTCTTGCCTACCTGCGGGAGACAGATGGAGACCCTCCCCTGAGCCCAGGGAATGCTCAGATGCTTTCCTTCTCAGGGGAGCAACTTGTAGACTTTTCTTTAAGGAAGGAAGCCTGCTGAATCCTAGTCCATAAGGCGTTCCAAATAATGAGCTCCAAGAGAGAATCTGTCACTTGCCAGCTTTGTAACCTCGAGCAAAGTACTTAAATCTCCTGAGCTTCATTTTCTTTTTCTGGAAATGGGATAATAATACCACCCGGGATGGTTAAATGATATATATGAGGCCCTCGGCACACAGGATAAATGAAGACTTTAAACAAATGGAAACAGTGGCACATATGTGACAGGGGAAGTTTCCTTCTCTCACAACACCGCTTGGGAATATCCCTGTTTTCTCCCTTTTAGACCATTTCACCCAATTTGTCCTTATTTTTGCCCACAGAAATTCCTTTCTCTTTTTATTCCATTCTTAAGGCAATAAAGAATAGGGGATACATCTGTTAATTAAATTTCTATTTGATTAATTATACTATATTGAAATTATTATACTAAACTGAAATTAGACCATATTAAAATTTGGCAGGACAGTCCTATACTCCTGCTTCCTTTCTTTCTTACTCCAGACAAAAATTAGCCCCCGTATGTGAAGCCAAATTTATTTATGAATACATATATATATGTGTGTGTTTGTGTGGACCTGGCTTGCATAAAGATGTAACTAAATAAAACTTTTAAAATATTAGGACTGAATGTCAAAAGACCAGGATTCAAGTCCCTGCTTTACCACGAAGATTTTGTATAACCTTTGGAGAGTCACTTGACCTCTATGGGCCTCAGTTTCCCCATCTGCAGCATAAGGGATTTAGACTAGATTTTATTATGTCCTTGCTGTATTATAGGATATACAATGTGAGAAAGGGGTTTGGACAAAAGGATCTGAAGGCTTTTCTGATTTGGAGTCATTGCTGAGTCAAAGCTGGCAGGCTCCCGGAAATTAGAAAAAAAATTTTTTTTTTGGCCAATGATAGAATTTATTTTCTTTTTAATTGATTTATAATTAATTAATTATAAAATAATTAAATTGTTTAATTTTAATAATTTAATTAATTAAAAATAATTAATTTTTTATAGTTGATTTACAGTGTTGTATTAAGTTCAGGTGTACAGTAAAGTGATTCATTTATACATACATATTTTTTTTCAGATTCTTTTCCCTTATAGGTTATTACAAAATATTGAGTAGAGTTCCCTGTGCTGTACACTAGGTCCTTGTTGTTTATCTATTTTATATATAGTAGTGTGTATATGTTAATCCCACACTCCTAATTTATCCCTCCCCCTCCCTTTCCCCTTTGGTAACCGTAGATTTGTTTCCTATGTCTGTGGGTCTATTTCTCTTTTGTATGTAAGTTCATCTGTATCATTTTAGAAACCAGTTTTTAATTTGATTTCTTCTTATGTCAGTCCTCCTCATTTTTGCTCTCTCCCCTAATCATGTAAACTTCCCCTACAAATTTGCCCTCAGTCATCCTTCAAAGAAAAGAAAGTCTAAAAGAATCTGCAAAATCCCTGATTATCAGAACTCTTCATTCTGTGCGTGTCGGGCATTTTCAGAACATACGCCAGGGACTGGGACTCTCAGAGGTGATCAGCTGTCTGCCATGAAGCCAAATGTGTGTGTGTGTGTGTGTGTGTGTGTGTGTGTGTGTGTGTGTGTACTTTGCTCGAGGTTACAAAGCTGACAAGCGACTTCTTACAGCTTCTAAACTGCTATAAATGGGTGTTTAGTAATGTGTTGGTAAGGAATGGGGGAGGGGAAGCATTCTATAGTCACGTGATCAGGTCTCAGTCTTTTAGCGAGCCTGTGCCTCTGGATTGTAAACTTCATATGTGCGTCTCTGTCTTCCTCTCACCCTCCACCCTGCCCCTGCATTAGGTGCAATAGGAAGGATAGAGGAGGCTAGAGTTGGGTATTTTCTTTCTCTCAGGTCATTTAGGCTCTGATGAAACCCTAGCCAGTTAGGCTCTGGTTAAATAGCTTCTCCTGCAGAAACAACTTTGTTAAGAACAGAACAATCAGATTTCTCTTTGATAGTCATTGTGAGGACCTGGTAGAGCTCCTGGGGATAAAACTCACAAAGGCATGTGGCCTCTCTGTGACTGGGCCCACCTGGAGTTTTTTTAACTCCAGCCTTGTCCACACGGAGCCTCCAGCAGTTCATCAATTACAGCTAGGTTTCCTTAGCTCTGGCACTACTTCCCATGGAGGTTGCTTTGCTACTCGTGGTTTTCTGCCCTGGTAAGTTTCGATTCTCTGTATTCACCAGTCTGTGGGGGCAGTGGTTTTCCCTGTGACCTCACTTCTCTGATGGATCTAAGAATTGTTGATTTTTCAGTTTGTTCAGGTTTTTAATTTATCGTTAGGATGGAGTGGCAGCTTCTAAACTTCTTACATGCCAGATTGGAAACCAGAAGTCTCTAATGAGGTTATTAATCTTGAGCAATGGGGCTTTCCCAAACGTGAATAGTATGAGGCAATTATGGAATAACAGTAACTTGGAATAGGTAGATAAGGAGTAGCTCCGCCAACGAGAAGATTTTGACTCCCATAGTCAATAGAAGGGCAGACTCAAAGGAACAGATAAAATATGAAATGATATGGAAGAGGAAACCACTGAGCACAAGAGGGGAGAAAATCTACTCTTATCACATGGAATAAAATCCACTGTGCAAATCCCACATTGCTGTACTTTGGAAATTATAAGTTTGGATCTCCCTCTCTAAACCTTTTCTTTTGAGGACATAAAATTATGTGTAGAATTAGCATATGCCTGACTCTTCCAAATTACAGGTTTCTTAACCATATCAATGATTTTCTGTTTGTAGCCTTGGAATCTTGCTTCACATAGAATCTTTTGTGAAAAATCCGAGAGATAAGACAAACAAAAGTAGGTGCACATGACTGAAGGGTTCTTGTCCTCCCTGTCACATCCCTGGCCCCTGAGGTGCCTCCTCTTTTTTCCTGGGGCTCTTCAAAGTAATTTTTAAAAATCATACCTCAGATTATACTTATTGTAATCTATAGTTTTCCTTACAGCTTTCTGGAAGAGATTGTACACGACACACTTTCTACAACTTCTGCAAAGCAGCCCCTGTTAACAAAGGAGGCCACCTTTCCCCTCACTCTTAAAACTCTCACTATTTTGCAAGTACCCAAATGAGAAGCTAAGAAACTGCAACATTGTCTTCCTCCCTCCAGAGACTTCCTCCTGCCCAGAACAAGGCAGATGCTGTGGGGAAGTGAAGATGCAATAACTCAATGGCCTTTAGTCCTCTATCTTTTGCACTAGATCCAGGATCCTGGGTAGAGAGAAGCAGCAGGATGCTAAAATACTTGAACTGTACACCCAGTCTTGGAGCCCAGAAGTTATCTAGGGAATGGATGTTGATTTTGTCTCTCAGTAGCAATGTATTCTCCTGCTGACAACAGCACACAACTTTCCTGAGGATCCACCTCTCCTCCACTTGTGCTGCACCTTCCAACTTCAGGGCTGAGGCATGTGACTAACACCAGAAATCAGGGGGTCAAATTCCCCTGGCCACAGGATTGACTCAGGAGTAGGAATATGACTCAATCAAAATCAATAAAACATAGTGATACTTTTCTGAACTTGTTAGAAGTGGATATTTCTCATATGAACTTGAACCCGAGAAGAAGAGGGACTGGTAGCCATCTCACCATCAGGTGGCGCCTGTGAATTAACACACACACATTGGGAGGAAACCAAGAACTGACAATATCATTTGAGCTTCTGGATCAAGCCACACCTGCAGCTAGCCCTACACCATAGTTTTGAGCCAATACATTCCCTTGTTATTATTGTTCTTTTGTTGAAAACTGGTTGAGTTGGGTTTTTATCAACTAAAGGTCCAGACTGATTAAAATGCCTGGGAACCAAGTGCCTGAACATCCAGAAATGCCTGTCAACTCAACTTCTTAACAGCTGGACCCTGCCTCTAGGACTGAGTTGAATATCTTGACAGACTAAAGCTCAGACTTCTTTCTGTTGTACTCACCTAATGGGAAACTACCACTGAGCTTTGCATATAATATCCTGGCCTGCACATTAAACCTTTTTTGTGAGCTGACATAGCATTCTGGGTAACTGAAAGTTGGAGCAGATCTTTTTATTCCAAATTTTAAGTATTTCTCCCATACAAAGACCTGAACAAGAATGGTCATAGCAGCATTACGTATAAGAGACCAAAATTGGAAAAAAAATTAAAATGTCCATCAACTGGTGAATGAGGAAAACATGTGGTGTGTCCATGCAATAGAATAATACTCTACAATGAAAGGAAATAGACAACAGGTACACGATGAGACATGGATGGACCTCAAGAACATTTCTAAGTGAATGAAGCTAAACAAAGGAGACTGCATATTGTCTGAAATGTCCAGAAAAAGCTAATATACAGAGACAAGTAGATTAGTGGTTGGGGGTGCAGGACAGGGGAACTGGGAGGGACAGGGATTAACAGTAAAGGTACATGAGTGAACTTATTAGGGAAATGTGAGTTATGGTAATGATTGCACCGCTTGGTAAGTTTACCCAAAAATAAAATCATCGAATTGAACACTTGAAAGGGATGAACTATATGATATACATACTATACCTCATAAAGTATTGTTTTAATTCTAAAATTCACAAGTTTGTATTTTAAAATCCTTTTTGCATGACTCTGCCTCTGAGCCTCACTAAATCAGCTGGGTGAACCATACTGCATTTTCACCTGCTTATTGCCAAAGGTTTTACACTAAAAATGCAGAAGCTTCAAATACGGAGCTAACGCTTTGAATCCCACAAGACCTACGCAGAAAGTTTTTTCTTTAATGAACTAGTCTCCAGCTTTGATACACCTGCAAGGTGTTCATATCTCTGTAGGATGGGGTATAATTGGTCGGGATTTTTATCATACTTTCTTCTCTCTTCCTCTAGAGCCTCCTCCTGGGGAAAGAGAGACAGCTAGACAGTCTGAAGTGTTTGAGACAACCTGCAATAGGGGCCCTATTCATTCCTGCACTCCCCTTCACCTAGCACATAATAGAAGCTCCATAGTTATGTGCTGAATAGAAAGGCAGGGCGTTTGTATTTCATTTGGGAAACATACGTGGTCCACCGCCCAAGCACCTCCAAGCCAGCAGCTGGCTAAACAGCAACAGTGAGTCAAATTTGTGTTTGCAGGGGAAGCAGATAATTAAAACAGATCGAAGACTCAATGTAATAATTAGAAACGTGCTCATCGCTGTTCAGTAGCTACTGAGGATCTCCACTCTCAAAGAGGGAGATGAGGCCACAGGCAGTGTTTTAAAACTGTCTTCACTCCCTAACCCCATCCCTTGGGTTTAGTTCTCTTTTTCTACTGAGGGGCTGACATTTTTTCTTGCCATATTTGCAACCAAAGGATCAGTCCCCTTCTTTCTCAGCCCGTTGGCCTCTTGTACATCCTTTAAGACAAACTTAACTGCCACGTCCTCTGGGAAGCTGGTCCTGGTTCCTCGGGGCTCAGGCTCACAGCTGTTGGAGCACTTCCTACTGCTTTGCTCTATGACCAGAGATGAGGCTGCTGACTCCGCCCCAGGACCTAGGCCCCAGGAGGGCAAAGCCAGTGGCACTCACCTCCTTGGCCCTTTGACTGCCCACAGCGTGCGGGTACCCAGCCTGTGCACAGAAAGGCTCACTCAGACACACACCACTGACTCGACAGTGACGGTGTCTCTTGCCCTCCTGGAAGGGCCCGCCACACGCCCCGCTGCCTTACGTAACCAGCCTCACTCGCCTCTAGAGTCACTGAGAAGAGAAAACATTCGGACCTAATATTTGCTCCGCCTCTAAACTGTTTGAGCTAGTTTTCACCTGGTTCCTCCCCGTCCAGAAGAAGAGACACCCTTCCTCCTCTGCAAAGCCATGCCTTCCATTCCATCCTTTTCCGTTTCTCTGTTGCTTCAAATATCCGCCTGATGCCCTCCCCCTCCTTCACGTCTTAACCTCTCAGCAAACTCCAGTCAACTTTGCCCTGGCCTCCCTCTCACCAGCATGCACACATGGCACTCAGCGACAGGGGAAATGATGCAGGAAGGGAGGCTGAGAAGAGGAAACCAAAGAGGGAGGATCCGGGAGGGGACACTGGCACGAACACTGCGACACATTGGCGGCCCTGGGCTTCTGCCATCAGCCTTTTCTCCAGGCAATCTCATTCCCCCTCTAAGTTTCCATTAGGAGCAGCACGACCCACAGGCCACTCCTGTCTTTGTCTTCCCCGGAAGGGTCACCAAGCATGTAAACTTTACCCTTCCCTCCCCGCCCTTTCCATCCATCCACCCTCTATGCCCATCTCACTTAACAGCACCCCACCACCTGCCTGTGGGCCACGCACGGCCACTCAGGGGGCCCCGCCAACAGGCACCAAGGCCCAGTCGCTAAGTCTCCAGACTGATTCTTGAATCCTTCTCTCCTGCCACTACTTTCTTGGTTCTCCAAGTCCCCGACAGGCAACCTTAGAGAGCTGACTCCAGCCTCACCTTCAGGTGACATTTGGTCACGTCACCTGCTCATCACTCAGAAATTATTGTCCCCAACCTCGGTGTGGCCTTCGAGACCTTCTAAAGCCCTCACTCTGAACATTCCTGCCACCCCCGACCCTTCCTTCCAGCCTCACCAAATGACTTGCCCCTTCTTACCCCACCATGCCCACCCTGCTCTGTGTCTCTACAAGTGGTTTTTTCCCCTTCTCGTCTTTCGAGATCCAGCTCCCTTTCCTTGGCGCTCACAGCGCAGTCGCAAATCTAGCACTTCCTGCCCTGCCTGAGTGGTCGATCTGTGTTTGCCTGTCTGTGTCCCCATCCAAACTGTAAGGATCCTTAAAGCAGGGACTCCAATTTGCTCACCTTCACATTGCAGTGCCTCATGTAATGCCTGGCACATAGTAGGCACCTTAATAGGTTTTAATGTTATTCAGTTATGGTAAAGCCAACAGATCGGGAGAGGATGGCCATTGAAAAAATAGTTGGTTACTCCCAGTTCCTAGGAGAAGAGGGCCCACCACCCCTCAGGGGCCTCGTGGAGAAGCACCAGGATCCATCAGGAGGCAGAGGGAGTGAAGGGAAAATATGGATGAGAGACTTTATTGTGGTTTCCACAGAAAGTAATGGGTGAGGCAAGGCAAACAGGCTTAAAATTGGCTCGTTTGAATAGTTTCAGAGCGCTCAGGTGGGGGAAGGGTTTTTCCTAATTGCCTGGCATCTGGCCCTTGGGTGATAGGGTAAATGGATAGTGACCCTAAGTGTGAAAATCCAGTAAGGGAGGTAGTTGGGGGGTAGACTCTGGATTAATCGCTTTGGAATTGGAAAGGCACCCCTGGGAGGAGGACATGGGAGGCAGTGAGGGAGACAAGACACAGCAAGGGCAGGCGATTCAGGCATATCTTCAGTTTGTCCAGAACAAGGTGTGTCTGACATATGCACGCAGGGCAGATGTTAAAGCATCAAGTTTACAAGATGGTAGAAACGTGGTTGGGTGAATGGATGGATGGATGGATAGAGGGCTCACGTGCTAGTAGTTTCAGACAGTCTAGAGAGATCACTAAAGCATTTTGATTTTCCATCCTTTAGTTTTTTGCATATTTCAGATATAGGATAATTATGGTTTGTCTGTAAAACAATTTTCAGAAAAACTTGAGAAATAACAACAGTTTTGTTTCATAGCCTGGCTATGTATATATATTTTACAGATACCATTTATTCACAATTTTTTCCTTCTAATTATAGTTAAACATAAAACTCACTGTAGTTCTAAATTGGGGGAGAGGAGTGGGGTGGGGAGGGGGAGTGTGGAATCTATATTCACCATCCCAATAAATGCAATAAAACTGCAATATCCTGAGCTTCCCTGGTGGCGCAGTGGTTGAGAGTCCGCCTGCCGATGCAGGGGACACGGGTTCGTGCCCCGGTCCGGGAAGATCCCACGTGCCGCAGAGCGGCTGGGCCTGTGAGCCATGGCCGCTGAGCCTGCGCGTCCGGAGCCTGTGCTCCGCAGTGGGAGAGACCACAACAGTGAGAGGCCCGCGTACCGCAAAAAAACAAAAACAAACAAAAAACAACAACAAAAAACCCCTGCAATATCCTGGTTTTGAAGAGCTCATTTGCGCTGATAGAGTCCCAGACCAGAGTGGGATGTTCAAGGTCAGATGGGAGCGGACTTTAGGAAACTGAGCCTCAGAATGGTTCAGTGGCCTCAGAAATGACTGCGCTGAGACTGACACCTCAAGTCCCCTATGCCTGATGCCCAAGGCTCTCTCTGTCTCTCTGCAGCTGCAGATACAAATGTTTGCCACCAATTAACAAATTACTGATGATTTCAAACCTAGTGCAAAGATGTTTCAAAAGGAAGCCACACTCAGGACACAGAGCCAGAAATCCAACTCTCAGACGCATCCCAGAAATACCCCTGCTGTGCGTCCCCCGCTTTAATCTGTTTTTTTGTGATTATAAGGGGATTTAAACTTTTTTACAATGCCATTACCAATCTCATTAAAAAAAAACAAAACATCCTGCCAGCGTACATAATCCAAGTTAATATAAATCCAAACAAATAGAAAAGGAAGAAAGATTGTATTTATAAGTTGGAAGAGAGCAAACCATCGCCATTACTGAAATCTCATTTTCAATGGCTTTGGCCCACACTCAGAATAGCATTGAAGACCATTTGAGATGCTCGGAGGCGAATGTGAAGCTGAGATATCCACGTCTCCCAAAAGAAAGGCACAGGGGCTCATGTAGCGTGGCCTTTAGCTGGGAGCTAATAAAAAGTGGGAAAATAAAACACATTACTGCAGTCAGGACAAATGAGACGGCATCTGGTTAAGCAAGCCACACAGTTTATTGCCCGTTTCTCAGGTCCCAGTTCATTAAGCATTGCTGTTGAAAACCATGGTTGATCCAAGTTCTAAATGAAGCGGATGCTCTTGGCAATGAGAGATTTGGGTAACTGCAGACTAAACCTGTTTAGTTTTTTTCCCACAGGTGACAGAGCACAGGGAACAGAGACCAAGCAGTCAGCACGCCCAGCCCCTCAATCCGGGGACATACAGCAACGCTGCTCAAACAATAAGGCATCGTCAGGGGCCTGGGGGCGCTTGTGTTGCCACCATGTCTCTCCAGCCTCCAACACCAAAATCACATCTCCCCCAGCTTTGTTGGTTCACCGCTATTTTCTCTCTGCTGGGCTAATCGCAGCAGCCCCACTGGGGCAGTCGCTGTCTTCACCAAGGTGACCATGTTTTTCTCTTTCTGCCCTGCCACTGCCCCTGCACCAGGACCCCTAGGTATCTTGTCTCTGGGTAAATTTGCTAACTTGCAGGAAAACTTCCAATTAAAAAAAAATATATATCCTACTCCCCACCCCGACCCCTCAAAATTCCTTGAAGAATTTTTCATTCCAGCCCCAGCACCTGTTAAAAACATAGTTCCAGGTGATTGTAATGCATACGCCAGGATTGAGAGCCCTGAATATTATCTCTACTTATTATATAGACGTAATTATACTGAAATAATACTTTGCATACACAGGATTAGTTTGAATATGGACTAGACAATTGATGATATTATGAACTTATCGGTAATTTTCTTAGGTGTGATAACAACACTATGGTTATTAGGAAGATTTAAGTACACACTCATGGAGATAGAGAAATCATACACAGCAAAATGTGAATCACTGAATCTAGATGGAGCATATGCAGGTGTTCATTTTACTATTATTTCAACTTGTCTCACGCTTTGAGCATTTTCATAAGAAAACGTTGAAATAGGGAAAAAGTCAAATACATATTATCATAAAATACTTATAACTACAATTTGTTTTAAATATTAATTATTTATTTATTTATTTATTTTGGCTGTACCAGGTCTTATTTGCGGTATGCATGCGGGATCTAGTCCCCAGACCAGGGATCGAAACCAGGCCCCCAGCATTGGGAGTATGGAGTCTTATCCACTGGACCACCAGGGAAGTCCCTATAACTACAATTTATAATAAGAAAGAATTTTAATTTTTATTACATACAGATTTCCCATTTCAAGATACACTAATCATTCAGAAATCTAAGAGAAAGTGACCAAAAAAAGTGTCCTCTGCACAGACTTCAGGGAAGGCAGTTCAGGAATGTTCCTCAAAAGCAATTCCACTGCTAAGAGTTTAGCCTACACAGGTAAGAAAACAAAGGGAGCTCAGACGTATGAAGAAGGATATTCAATGCAGCACAGTTATAAAAGCAAAAACACCTCTCGATCGGGGGCTGACATAGCCCCAGGGTGGGGTAAGACTCAGTCATCACAATGTAGGTTACGTATCTATGTGTGTTAACCTGGGGGAAGATGTCCACAGTTGAAAAAGGCAGGTTAGGTACAGACAGGCAGACACATACAGAGAGGGAGACATTATACCTCTTTTTTTTTTTTTTACTTTTGTAATTAGTGGGGGGAAAAAGGCCATTTCCATTTGGGAACCAAAAGGACTCATGCCTTGTGACCCAGAGTAAATCAGTGGGGCACAGCATGTGCCACATGGCCCTGCCAGTCCCCAGGGAGACGAAGGATCGCTCTTGACAGTTTCCTTTTTTTTTGGACAGTTTCCTGTCACCCGTCCTGAGGGAACACGTGCACCCGGACGCCTCCCAGGGACGAGAGAGTGGACCCAGCAAGCCAGCTCTCAGGCTCCTGCGAAGAAGGGCACAGGGTACCATTCTTCCCCTCCTCCCTCCAGGCTGCCAGGCTGCATTTCATAGTTTGACTGAAAGTGTGCCGTCCCGTCTGTCTCTCTACAAACAAATGGAATATTCTGAGCTTCCAGCATTTGGAGGCACACAGCTTGCATGTTTTTATGAAGAAAAATAAACACTGTGTATGGTAACAACAGAGTCCTGATGGAGAAAACATGCTGCCATCCAGAAGCACGGGCACAGCCCAGGCCGCGGACTCCAGGCAGGTAGGGACCGGCCTGGCAGTGAAGGGGCACAGGCCTGGGGGCGAGGGGCATTGGAGGCTGTGTGTGCACGTGCCATCGGGAGGACACACTTATCTGGTCGTGTCCCCACCGCTCCTGAAGAACAAAAGGCACGTGTTGTTTATTCCAGTGGCGACAGTCAGTGGCGGCGTCCAATTCCCTCTGGGCACCCAGTCACGACTCCCATCATTCAGGTTCGCCCCTTCCCCCCAACCCTTCCCCCACCTCCTCCGGCTGCTCTAGGGACTGGAAGGGATCGACATGAGCTCACACATGAGTTTCCAACCCATTCCTTAGGACCACTGAGCAGTGGTTCTCAAAGTGCCGTCCTGGACCAGTAGCATCCACATTGCAGGGAGCTTGGGAGAAATCCAAAGGTGTAGGCCCCGCCCTGACCTACTGGAGGGGGGATGGGCAAAGGCAAAGACCAAGAGCGTGGACCCGGGAATCTGTACCCACTTACAAACTGTCCAGAAGGCTCACCCAGCAGGTTCTACGGACGCCTCTTTGGCCAGCACTGTGTCCTATGGACACTGCTCCCTGCAAGGAAGACTGAGTAACGTCGCTTTTTCATTGGGCCCGTTTAGTTGGGGCACAAACACACGCAGACACACATCCCCAATAATCCAGGCTTCAGTCAGTGAGGAAAAAGGGAGAGAAGGCGGCTGGGAGGTGAGGTGGGGGGAGGCTGCTGCCTTTTGTGTCTCTTCTTCATCCTCCCTCTCTCGGCCTCTGATAGCGAATGAACCACGGAGAATGGTCCACCATCTACACTGGCAGACTGGAGGGTGCTCGAGTTGTGGGCTTTCCTGCAGGGTTAATCCATTTCATCCCTGATCACCTTCCGTGTAAGGGCAGGAGAAGGTAACCCCCTCTCTGTACTCTCTCTTTTCTCATCTTAGGATAATACTCCCTTTGGTGACAGCCCACTCCTGACGTTAGAAAGATGTCCTCACCTTTCCTCACCAGAGCCCTTTCCATACGAGCTACATGCTGGCAGATCGTGGTCTCTGTTCTTAGCAGGAGCTCTGTGTGTGATGCCCGCAGGGAGGGCATCTTTACTCAGCCCGCACAGCCGTGTCTGAGCCGAGGACCAGCCGGCCCCGCCACTGCTGACCTTACCAGCCTTCTCCTTCCCTCTTTCCACCTTCTAATCTGACCACACGGAGCACCTGTATCTTCTCCAATACCTTGTGCCTGTCTCTCTCCAGGCTTCTGCATGCTCTATCCCTGCTGCTTTGAACTCTCTTCCCTGGCTTCAGAGTCTGAAGTTCATCCCACAGGTCCCAGCTCAGACATAACTTCCTCCAGGAAGACTGACCTGACCACACAAGCCCACGTGAGATGCCCATCCTCTGAGCTCTTCTGGTCCACCCCAGCCTGCTTGGCTATCGGGCATTGGTGCTCTTCCCCACATCCCGTAGACCAATGACCCAAGACTAAAGCTGGACCAGTAGATGAGGCAAGCAGGTCTGAATACAAATGCCAGCAGTAGGCAGGAGCCTCGTTCTCATAAGAATAGGGCACCTTTCTCATAAGGGTAACTGAACTAACTGTCCCCCAGCACCAGGATCACCAGATGGGCTATTTTTTTGAGACTCTTTCTTTCATAAAAAGAAGTCATTGGGCCGTAGTTGCTAAATGAGCAGTGAGCTGAAGGAAGATGGGAGGAAGCTGAGTCAGTCTCTAGATGTTGCATGAGAGTCCAGAAATCACCACCCACCCCTACCAAAGGTGACCCATATTCTCCCCCTGAGAGCAATGGGCAGCTTGACTCCCAGGCCAGGCTCTGAAAGCAGGGCCTCATCTCTCCCACTGGTGCCTGCTTCCCTTCCTTCTGCCTGGGGGTTTCCTACGAAAGCCTCTTGTGTGGCCAAGAGTGATGATCAACTGTCTCCAGGCTCGCTGTTATAAACAAACGAAGAACCCCAGGCGACATGCAGCAAACGTGACATAGGCCTTAAAGAATACAGTTCTCACCAAGAGGCCAGTGGACCGCCAGAGCCTCCCAGGAAGCTCGCACCTAATGCCAAAGTAGGCCTGGGCTGTTCTGGGAGTACCGGCCCAGAGAGGGGTTGACCTTCCTCTCTCCCCAGTCAGCACATGGACTAGGTCAGGCCCTCACTTGTCTGCAGATAAAACCACCATTTCCCGCAGAGACATGAACCCCTATTCCCAAGGGAACAGAACAATCACAGTCATGTTCTCCCCGCTGCTTTCCCACCCCTCCTACAACTTTATTTCTTCCGGTTGCTCTTCCTCACTTAAAGGCTGTAGGCCAGAGTAGCTTGGGGAGATCTTTGTAGCATGTGTTCCCTAGTAAACAATGGCGAAAAGTAAAACCTGATAATGGAAAAAACAACGTCAAAGGAAAGGAGAGGCAAGAACAAACATTCGTTTAACCCAGGACGTGCCCTGCGCGGTGATAGTTTTTCTCATTCGTTATCTTAATACCCACAACAATCTTCAGAGGTAGGTATTACCATATTACAAATGAGATGATTGAAAATCAGAGAGGTTCAGTCGTTTGTCCAAGATCACACAGGAGAGGCAGGAAATCCTAAAATGATCACCTTTTTTTTTTCTTTTTCTCCTGACTTTAAGGTGGCTGGCCTTCTGCTCCTCTGCACTGTGAAGTCCATCTACCTTCAGAAGACCCCTCTTCCCCTGCCAACGGCTCACCCACCCCCACCCAGGCCCCTGGCTTGCAGGAGCCTTTGTGTCTGTTTGACAAACCACAGGAGAGAAAGCTGGTCCAGGCACAGGTCAAGCTGCAAAGCTTTTTGGAATGAGGGGTATAAAACCCACCTGTTTTTGAATGATCCCAATTCTGAGAGAAACAAATGCAAACCAGAATTCTTTGGCTGCAGTCTGTTGGAATATCTGGACACTTTTCCCAGCATGTGACAGCATTTTCCTTCCAGACTTCAATGTTAAAAATAGCCGGCAAACCCTTTGAACTATTGTCTCCTTCAAACACAATGTGGTGTGTATGTGTGTTTACCACTAGGAAGAAACGCTCTGTGAGACAAGACATGCTGACAGCCTGTTCCAGTGGCTAAGGGGATCCATAGACTTGTTGAACTTACGCTGAACAGACACACACAGCTGCACACACACACACACACACAGGCCACTCTTACGTGGTACAATCATTCCAAACCAGCTGCTAGTTTTAAACAACGCTATGAGGTGATCAAATTGACGAAACTCAGCAGGAAGCCACATCTTCTCTCTCCCATTCAGGTAGATCAGGCAAAAGTGCCTTATCAGGAAGGATTTTAAGAAGGTGCCGTCTTAAAATTTCTAACTGCTTTTCTGCCTGGATGGCCCCAGCAGAGTTTGTTCAAGGAAGAGTCGCTAGGTGACCTTCCTGGCTCTTTAAAGGTGAGGGCATAGGCCTGCCCTGGGCCTTAACAAAGGCCACTCCTTCTAGAACCACTTCCCATGCAGAGCAGGCTGCTGGAGAGACGTGAGGACATTTGCTGGAGAGCGAGGACACCTCCTGGGAGCACAGGGATAGGGAACTGACCTGAATCTTTGAGGTTCATGATTCTAGAGCTTCTCGGGTGGACTGGAACATTCTGGCCATGGTCAGCTGGCAGGATAGGATCAAGAGCTAGTCAGAAAACAGGCGTTTCACTGACAAGCCCAGCTCAACACCGGGACCGGCTGGCTGGGCAGCCCTCCTGAACCAGTCGCCCTGAACAAAACTGTCAGAACCTTCAGCAAGCACGGTAAGTGGTTTCCCTCAGAGAACCACAGAGGCTGCCAGGGATCTGAGAGAAGGGCCTGGGGGAGAGGCCTGACATGTGGAAACAGGGCTGATCCCTTTAAACTGAACAAACCCCAGGTGGCAGGGAGACCCCAAGAAAGGTGGTTCTGGACGTTCCGTGAGGTGGGCAGGAGGGTGATGGTGGCTCACCTTGAACGTTACAGGAAGACATCATGCCCATCACACCACTCCTGGGTCTGTGCCCCAAGCTGGTCAAGTAGGTCATTCAGCTCACACCCCGTGCCTCACACTCAGCCCGTAGTAGAGAAAGATTCGGTGTCCCCTGCTGGACTTCTTTCCGCTCCAAAGACTGAGCGCCTTGCCTGCTTCTGGGGCAAGGGGTGTCGACTGCAGAAACGAGCCCTGTTGAGGGTCACCAGGGAGCGCACGAGACGCCGAGTCAGATTTGAGCTTCAGATAAACAATGAATAAGTTCTTAGTGCAAGAATGCCCCAAATATCACACTGCTGTTTATCTGAAATTCAGGTTTAACCGGGCATCGTATCTTTTTGTCTGCTAAACCTGGCGGCCCCGGTCTCACTGCAGAATCTGCTGTGGGCCTGTTTTCGTTGTATTCCTCCCATGCACTGAACACAGCCCTCTGCCTTCCTCCCGTGAATCAGAGGAAGTGATTGGGCTGAGCGAGGATGAGGGTCCCTACCCTCATGGGTGTGATTTTTTTATTTAGTCAGGAGGGGAGGAGGATATAAAAGAACTGATGCCTTAGGAAAATAGGTTTGAAGACCCAGGAGGCCCACGGAAGCTGTGGACTTGAATTCCTACCATTCTTTGTGCCCTGCTAAGCCCTGGGGCAACTTAACGATCCCATCTGTTATGTTTTTCTTTTTGAATGTTTTTTTCCCCAAAAACTTAAAGCAACAGTAAGCAGGGCCCAAAGTCCCATAACCAAGCTGTTCAGTCACCTGCTAACTGCCCCTGGTGAGGGCTTCACACCCACACAAATGTCCCTGTCCATCCCACATCCACATCAGAGATGACCAGCTGGGAGGAGGAGTGGCTGGCCCTCCTGTGAGAGCAGAGGTGGGGTGGCCTGAAGGTCTGAAGGGCGCGCACCCTGTGGGAAGCTCTCCTGGCTGCACCTCCCTTTGCGTCCTTGGGTCAGACGCAATGCACCAGCTGGTACGACTGTTTTTGAGCATCATCATGCCCAGGGCCAGCAAGAAATAGTGCCCAGCAGAAAAGCCTGCTTGAGTCTGTGCAAAGGCAACTGGAGACCCCAGCCTGGGGAGGCCAGCCTCTTATAACAGTGACCTCCAGACCCAGGCCGGCCCCAGGGACCTTCGCAGTGCAAGCCATCACCAGCCTGTTCCCCTCCTGAGCCACCCCCACCTACCCATCTCTCCCAAGGGTCCCAGGACAGACGGAGAAGCCCCAGTTTTGAAGGGGCTTTAAGGAACATCTATCTCCTCCCACTTCCCATCTCTGTCCTCATCCCTGCCTACATCCCTGCAGAGACAGGGAACTCACTCCTCCACAGTCAGCATATCCCCCCCACACACACCTCATTCATCTCCTTACATTGAGTCCAAACCCATCAGTGCTCACAGTTCCACCCAGACCCCACAGGGGCCCATCTAGAGCCCTGCAGTCCTTCTACTGTACGAAACCTGTACCAGTTTATTGAGCAGTTCTCAGCTCTTTGGGGGTACAAGCATGAAACCGTTTCGTTTTTCCCCAAAGATTTTTTTATTGAGGTATAACTGACATATAACATATTAGTTTCAGTTGTACAACATGATTCAGTATTTGTATATACTGCAAAATGATCACCACAGTAAGCCTAGTTAACATCTGTCGCCATCCATAATTACAAAAACATTTTTTTCTTGTGACGAGAACTTTTAAGATCTACTCTCTTAGCAACTTTCAAATATGCAATACAGTATTATTAACTATAGTCATCATGCTGTACTTACATCCCCAGGACTTACTCATCTTATAACTGGAAGTTTGTACCTTTGGATCCCCTTCACCCATTTTGCCCACCCTCCATCCCCGCCTCTTGCAACTACCAATCTGTTCTCTGTATCTGTGAGCTTGTTTGTTCTTTGTTTTTTTAGATTCCACATATAAGCGAGACCACACAGCATTTGTCTTTCTCTGTCTGACTTATTTCTAATAGGGAAGAACAAATCTGACTCCATATCAGATCTGTTCCTTTCCCTGGGCTTAGTCATGCTGGCTTCACACGTTTTGTAAAAGAATGTTGCCTATAGCCTGAAATATACAGGATAGCCTATTCTCAGGGCTCTGACCTTTGAGTCCATTCATATAGAGGTAAAAAGTTGTAGAACAGAGAATAACATTTGTCATGTTGGAGGTTTACCGGAATATCGTGACCTGACATGTGTGGACAGCTGCAAGAACAAAGGAGTCCGACTTCAAGAAGTTTGCAACAACTAAGTTTGCATGCCCCTCCCTCACCTGGCCTTTGAAAGTGCCTTGCTGAAACCCTTCAGAGAGTTCAGGGTTTTCTGGGCATGAGCCAGCCATCTCCTTGCATGGCCCTGCAATAAACCTTTCTCTGCTCCAAACTCAGACATTTCGGTTTGTTTGGCCTCACTGTGTATCGGGCACGTGAACTTGCGTTCCGTAACAATTTCACGAAACATAATGGTCAATAATTATTTTCAATCATACTGTGTCAAATCTCCCATTTCCTTCCCTCGATGACATTTTGAGTTCATACATATATTTAACTTTGATCCAAGCCTCATCTTCTCCCTCCTCCGGTGCTGACTTGAGGGAGACCCTGAGCACATGCAGGGAAGAGGTTGTGGTTGAGATTCGCGTCACCCCTGGTCTTTGGGGCCACGCCCCTCCAGCATGCGGGGGTCAAGAGCGGGGAGAGGCAAATGAGCAAGTGTTTCTTTAGTTCACTGGGTCCCACTGCAGCCTTCTTTGTGTTGGTTGCCTCTGCTTCTCGGACTGAGAGTGAGCGACAAGATTTGGTCCAGCTGTAAACCTCCTGGTTGGGTGGTACCGCTTTTCTGGCTCACGTCGAGGGGCTGTTGGTGCCCTCTGGGGGCAGGTGTTTCAGGAGGCCTGTGTCTGCAGGTTCCTCCTCATGGCACAGTTCCCTGCAATCTCCTAGTGCCCTCAGCTTGATACCCACCAGGGTTCTTGGCCTTCCCCAAGCAATAGAAATTGACTAGAAGCCAGACAAGAAATTCAGGCAACGCTTTACTGCGGTTCCTGCAGCAGCAGTCGGGGGTGGAGGGAGCGAGAACAAACAATAGGTTCCCTTGCTTGCTGGCTCCCTGAGGCGTAGGGGTGTGTCCAGGGGGCAGACCAGAGGGGAGGCTTCGATGTTTTGCCCACCCCTTAGGCGGTGTTGAGGGCTGGGAGCATGCTCAGTACCGTGCTTTTGCTCCCAACACCCTGTTTTTTGCTCCCGGCTCTTCGGAAATGGCAGTTCAGTTTGTTTTTGTTTTTGTTTGGTTTAGCCTTTTGTATCTTTTGGTCCAGAATTTGCCCCAACTGTGCATGCACACTGTTAGTTTTAGTCCCATATAGTTTCTTTGTATTTTGTAGCTCGAGGAGAGGTGTGTCCAGGTGCAAGCACTGCAGCACTGCAGCAAAGGGTCCCGGGTCCCAGGCCTGTCTCAGGCTCACGTCACCCACATCCAGCCCGCAGCCCTGGAGTAGGGTAGGCCATCTGCTGGGTGGCACCCTCGAGGAGGACGCTGGAGAAGCATCTCCACGGCTGCTCCCACAGTTCCCCCTCCCTGGTGCACCAACTCCGAAGCATCCCTGTCTCACCTTGCCTATCCCGTCCACTGGCTCCGAGAACTCTGTTCACTGGTAATCTCATATGTATCGAAGGCACAGGTATGACCATGCTTAGTGAAAACAGCCAGAAAATTCCACCTTTCTGATATTAGAAAGTTAAAATGGCCAAGGTCACTCCAACAGAATGTAACATTGTAGTAGATTCAAAACGCAAGGAAAATAAGACTACATGGCTGAGAGCACTGTGGAGGTGTGCAATTCTCTCTCTGCATCTTGAAAATGACTCCCCACAAATATGGACAAAAAACTGGCTGAGCTATTCAAGCCCAACTGGGTCAGGCCTCTTTGGAAGCACAGCTTCCAAATCCCTTCATGACCAGAGCACCTCTCCACCTCTCCTACCTTCCCACCTCCAGCCTCTGTGTGTCTTGTTCCCTCTGCCTGGGATACCTGCACCTTCCCCCACCTGCTCTGCCTGCACTCCCCCGCTGCCAGCTCCCTTCTCCACTTTTCAAGCCTCAGCATTCTTTAAGATCCAGCTGGGTCTCACATCCCTGCACGTTTCCCAGAGGCCCGCTTCGGGATTGGTTGTTCCCGTGTGCCCCCTCGGCAATTTTGTCCCTTCTCCTGGCGTCATGTTCTGTCTTGCATCGCTGTTGTTTATTGAAACCATGCTTATCTCCTCCATGGGCTCCCAGTTCCTTGCAGATAAGAACCACGCCTTACTCCCTTTCACGTTCCTTTCACTTACCACAGTGCCATACACATCAGTACTGAATAAAATGTTGACAAACGAATGAGTGAATGAATGCTCTTGATTAAGAGCCGCCGAGCTCATAGGCAGATTTCCTATGTGTCTCAAATCCAAAGGCAGGTGGAATTTCTCCTCCGAGAATAGAACAATTAAATCACTGAGGCAATAGGAAAGAAAAACTTTTTGTGTTTTTTTGGATAGACCTACCAACAATAGAAAGTACAACTTCTAAACAAAGGATAGGAACATAAACATAAAGCTTTGAAAAAAAAGAAAACTCAGTCCTGAGGTGATTTGCTACAATTCTGAAAAATAATCAAAATCTTAACCAGTATTTGGGCAATGACTTGACATTCTGTGCCTTTCAAAATACAAAATGTACCAGCACAACTGCGGACCAATGATCAGACAACTAGAGTCACTGAAAAGTCCATTACCAAATCCCATCTGCCCAAATTTCTCATTTCACACGCGCTATCATCTTGCTGCTCTCCTATGCCACCACTTAAAAGCCTCATTATTAGGCATGGGGAGTGCAGATTTGGATGGTAGAGTATTTGCAATTATCCTTTAAGGTGCTTCCCAGAGCTATAAAGTCAGAGCTATAAATGGCAAGATGGTTAATGCAATTGTCAACAGAATATGAAACAAGTCTGAAATTGAGTCAGTTCTGCTCAGCCTAAAATGATGTGCCAGCAGAGTGTACACATCAGAAAAGATCTGATGAGAGGGTGGTTCAAGGAGCAGGGTCAGAAAGCGGAGTGGCCGCAGGCAAGCCACTTAAGCTCTCTTGGACTGAATTCAGCTTAAAAAGAGTGGGGGACTCAATGACCTCTGAGGGTCTTTTCAGCACTCAAGATTTTATGGAAGGACAGAAAATTTCTGAAATACTAAGTAGAATAAATGAGAGTCAAATGGCCCACCACCCACAGAGTTACACTATTTACTGAGCTGTTATTTTGTCCCGGGCTTTATACATGACACTCTACAAATCTGGGTTTCTATAACCTCACAAGTTGTAACAGTATTTGGTGAATTAATTAAATAGACAGTAAATTCTCCGCCCAGCGCAAACGATTCCCAATTAGTAAAGTAGACCTATGAAAAGGCATCCTCAGCCCCGTAAGTTACTTAAATCAGACTCTACTCAAACAACGATGTGAGTGACCCCTCAAGCCCACACCAGGCCCTGTGCCCCTCCCGGCGATAACCCTCATAAAGGGAAACACTCATTTTCCCAGGAATATTACCATCTAGTTTCATCAATAAGGACAACAAAATAGAGACATGGGTCTGACAAAGATGCAAAGGCTGAATTAGCCAGGTACTAAGAGCTGTTGGGTTTGCCCTGCTAATGGTTCACTGACGAAAGTGTCTCCAATTTCCACAAAGTCTAGTGATATTTTTGACCTCAAAGGAAGAGGCAATTTCTAGACAGTTTTAAGCAAGATACAAAGACGATAGAATATCTCTTGCTTTCCTTTCCTCTGTTATAAATGTGCATTATTATCTTGTGGGAATAGTGTGGACTAATTCCTGAGTTGCATCATTTTCTTTCAGCCAGTATGTTGCCGCTCTTACTTCGGGTCTCTATAACCTCACCAGCTGTGATAGCAGTACTTGGTGAATTAATTAAATGGACATTAAATCCTCCACCCAATGCAAACTAATCCCAAGTTAGAAAAGTAGACCTATGAAAAGGCACCCTTGGTTCCTTTGAACTAAGTCAGATAATTTGAAAGAACCCACAATTAATAAGATCCCAGGCCTCTGAAACTGGGACACAAAAGCAAACGTACTGTGGACAGCTGGCGAACACAGGGGTGGTGCTGATGAGCAGGGAGGCTAAAGATGAAAACAATCATTTGAAAGATCTATGGAGAACGCGCACCTTGGGTGTTATTACATACGTCCCTAGTAAGTTCCTAGGCAGGTGGCTTTGACTTGGGGTGGGGGCTATTTGAATATTAACATACCAAAAATGAAAGGTGAAGTCTTGCTCTGCTATGCCCAGCTTCTACCCCTTTGTCATCCTGTGTGGACTTGTAAAATAACACAATTTTTGAAACAACTTTCCACTTCTCTAAGTCTGCAAAAGTAAGTTTCGTTGTTGCTGCGCAAGTTGACACTTGCATACGATGCAGAACTGCCCTGTGAGTCACAGCCCTGTCACTGCCCCTGACTCTGCATTTTTTGGCCCATTGATTTTACTCATTGGAGTCCACGACTGTGTCCATACACAGCTCCCCTTGCACTACCTGTACAGTGGATCCCAGGCAGGTGCCTAAGGGGTAACGGACACGCTGTAAAGTATGGCACTTCCCTCAAGAGGGAACTCTCACAGCCCATCTACATTCATCAGTGGTTTCTCATCATGTTGTCCTCTAGATTTATAAACAAGTAGCATAGGAGATATTTTAGACATATATATATATAATAATTATATATACAATTATATAATAATTATATATATATAACTATATAATAATTATATATATAACTATATAATAATTATATATATATAACTATATAATAATTATATATATATAACTTTTCTCAGGACCTGCTTTTCTCTTTCCTTTTAACAACAACAAAAGGTTTATGATGGGTATAATTGGGGAACTGGACCATGTAGTGGCTGAATCGCTATCTGAATTCCATCACGCTTACCCACAAGGAGGCGTATGACGGGGGACAGCCCATAAACAGAGCTGCTCCTGGGAAGTTAAATGTGACGGCCAACCTGCTACAGTTCCTGAGTTAGTGAGGGTCCTGAGATTGGACTCAGAAGTATTGCACTATACCTGTTCCTTGAGGGTATCAGCAAAATGGCAGGACCATGTCAATAAGCCATGCTTGAACCACACTGGCCATGAAATGTACTCCCTGGTGAGATACTGTGGAATCTGGGATGACAACGTTGTAAAACCCCTAATGCCAGTTCTTAGTGGTCACTTTCCTGCTTGACTTGAATAACAATCAACTGATTTTCCAACATTTATTAGTTGTGTGATCTTTAGCAAGTTCGTTTCCGCATCTGTGAAATGGGGATGATAGTACCTGTCATAGGGTTGTTGTGAAGATTAAATAGACATACACATAGTACATAGATTGGTGCCTGTAGCATCGTAAGTACTCTGCAAATGCTAGCCTTTATTATCATCAAAGCGAAAAGCATTATTTTATTCACTCCAAGTATAGGACAGATCGACATGCTTTGGAGTGGTCTAAAAGGTTTTGTAAATTTGATGGGCTTACTTGTAAAGATATGTGAAACTTCCCGCATCACATTAACTGGAAGTAAAGCAATGTAGAAGAGTCCTAGAGCTCTCTTCCTGTTCAGGATGCTTATGCTTTGGGGTTTGGTATACAAACCCTAAGAATGACCCATGGTGGATGTCTTCTACAATGCAGGCAAGAGCGCACCTTGTCAAAATGGTACAGCGGCAGTTACCCAGGTTTCCAGTTGATACTATGGCACTCATACCTTTAGAATTACCAAAACTTGAGGCTGATGCAAGCCAAATTTAACCAGCCAATGAATAAAAAAGTCTCTATAAAAATTTGGCCAAGGGGCTTCCCTGGTGGCACAGTGGTTAAGAATCCATCTGCCAATGAAGGGGTCACGGGTTTGAGCCCTGGTCCAGGAAGATCTCACATGCCGCAGAGCAACTAAGCCCATGGCCACAACTACTGAGCCTGCGCTCTAGAGTCCATGAGCCACAACTACTAAGCCCGCATGCTATAACTACTGAAGCCTGCACATCTAGAGCCCAAGCTCTGCAACAAGAAGCCACCGCAATGAGAAGCCCACACACCGCAACGATGAGTAGCCCCCGCTCACTGCAACTAGAGAAAGCCCGTGAACAGCAACAGCAACAATGTAGCCAAAAGTAAATAAATAAAAGAAATAAATTTATTTTAAAAAAAAACATGCTATGAACTATACTTAAAAAAAATTTGGCCAAGAACTCAATCATAAACTAATACAAATATAAAGCTGGAGTGTTTAGGTTATCTTATTCTTGTTTTGTATTATAAAAAGGCTATATTCCTCTAAATAAAATTCAATCTAGAAAAACAGGTAATTGTGGGCTTATTTCTAAAGCTTATTTCTTGGCCCTGTCAGTTAAAGTGATAATGAAGCTACAGAATAAACTATCTTCCCAGTAAAAACATAAATTCTTTAAAGAAAGCAAAACAAAAATGAACTTTAGGCTAAGTCTATGAGACAAAATGTACTCTAGGTAAGTGTGTTAGACAAAATTCTTTTCCCTCACCATCACAGGTATAAAAGCAGCCTTGAGGGAAAGCAGAAAAGACAGAGAAAGGCTTGTACTAAACCATTACCTATTTTGTTAAACATAAAAAGACTCCAGGGTCTTTTTCCTTTAAAAAAAAAAATAGATACCTATAGATATCTATATATAGATATCTATAGATATCTATAGATATCTATATAGATATAGATAGAGATAGATAGATAGGTAGATAGATAGATACATAGATAGGTAGATAGATAAAATGGTTAGAAACAAAAACTGGATGGACTACCTTCCTCCTAACCACCCGTAAAAATACTGATTTGGAAAATAGGAGAATCATTCCATGGGCGAAAAAAGAAAATGTTTCCATTGAGATCGTTTTCATGAAGCACCCAGGAGAGTGCTTCACACACACCCGATACTGTCAGGTTTCGCTCTGCCCACATACCTTGGGGACCCTGTGGTGCGTGGTGATAAAACAGTTGAATATTTTTCCAGTGTCATCAAACTATCTACACAAGGCTGGCGGGGATGGCTCGTTTGCAGAGGTGGCACAGGCCACCGATTACTCCCTGTGAGAGAAGCACAGGGTGGTCGGCAAAGGGGCCGAGGGTGGGTCTGAGCCCCAACTCTGCTATATACTAGAAGTCCAGGTAAGTCATATGGCCTCTCTAAGCCCCACGTTCCTCACATATTAAATGGCAATGCTAATGTATCTGTTTATTAATAGTGTTTGCGTGATGTTCAAATGAGGTAACCTTTAGGAAAGCACTTCTTAAACTTTAAAGAGCTGTTGAAATGCTCTTTAATCTATGAATCTTGTGTGGATGAAAGGCAGGGATCTGTAGTTCCAATCAGTGGGTGGATGGAAACTGGTAACTGAGTAATATTAAAACTTCATCCCATTATATTTGCTCATTGGTCTAACTGATGTAACTCAACAAAGGGATCTCTGTTCCCTCTCAGCTTGCTCCCTGGGTCCATCTTGTTATATGATGCACCATTGAGGAGGTATTCACTTTCAACATTAATATTTCACAACATTTGGGTCCTCCATTACTACTACAGAGAACTTTCAAGATGCTGAAAAGTCAGCTCTTGGGATAATATTCTTTCTGAACAAACCAATAACAGGTCTCATCACTGGAGGAAATAATTCCTGAGTTTCAGGTAGGCAATGACAAAAATATGTCTTGTTTCTGGCCCAGTAAACTTTTCTGGCAGACACAAAATAAAAATGAGTTTGTCTGACATGTTTGAGTGGATATCTGCTGGTCTTGCCTTCCCAGAGTGTCTCTTCCTTTTAACATCTCTCAGGACATATGCTTTGGGTGGAGCCAGAAGGTTGCTGGGTTTTCAGGTAGGTTTCAGACATACACACCTGTGTAACAGACATATCTTTTCCAATAACAGAAAATTCAATTTTAAACAGCCTACACTTTGAAGGTGATTTATAACTGATGCAATTGAGATTTCACATACAGCTTGACACAGGGCTCAAGTGAGAGAAAGACCCAGTTCCCCTCAATGTCTTGCCTCTGTTCCTTCAACACTGGCTGTCTTGGGCACACTCTTCTCTCAGGGCTGTATGGTGGCCGCCAGCTGTATATCGTTCCTTACCAAGACAGGGTCTTTGCTCCAGCACTACCTTCGCAAGTCCCAACAGTCATTCTGTTTGGATTGGCTTAGATGGTGTGCCCGCCCCAGACGCTCAGCAGAAAGAACAAGCTGGCTGGCTCGGCTCAGGTCACGGGCTCCACTCTTGAAGTGGGTACCTCAGAACACACAGATCTTGAAGGCAGGTTAGGGCAATGGGGAGACTGGATGTGTGCCCACAGCATCCTGTAAGTGATCTGGGTTAAACAGTGGTGTCGTTTTTGATATTTTTTCATCTTGTGTAGCTCTTCAGGAGGGGGAAATAAAGGTTGGCAAAGGTAGCTATCATTGGACACTCCTCTATATTAAATACAAATTATAATCCTTTAACAGCAAAATTTTTAGATTCCGAAATTTATCCTATCCAATTCGTGCACTGTTTCAAGTGCCCACATTTTGAAAGAAAAAGAAAACAGATGAAATGTCAAACATTTCTAAGAATTAAAAGGAGGAAAACAGGAGAGAAAATAATCATAGATAATACGAAGAATAGGAAAGCATAAGTAATTTTAAAAACTAATGACACTGTAAGTAGAGTACACAACTTGACTTCACTATTTTACTATGAGCACTGAACATGAAAATACATTTTCAGTCTTAAAATTCTCTACTTAATTACACCTTCAGCTAGAGAAAAAAAGCTTACAGAGAAGTCAACCTATTCTCAAAGGTGTAGACTTCACATTTATTTATTAAACACTAGCCTTTCCACTTTAATTTCCAGTAATGAGCATCTTTGCCTTTTATAATTTCTTCACATTTATCACAGATCTTTATGTGGCCTAAAAGTACACTAAAAATATTTGGAAGATCAGCATCATAATTACCCCGACCGGATTTTTCTGGCTGCTCACCTCATCTTCGCTGGGCACTCTATCAACGGTGTCTTTGAGATGGAGAGTAGAATCCAGTTGATATTATAAAAATGAACCTTCCTAAATATTTGGAGCCATATCTCTTCAGCCCTTTAAAGCTGTCTGGGTTTACAGGTAGGAGGGCACTACAAATCCATTTCCACGTCACAGGGCTGAGTATGTTGTGCGCAGATGCACATCCACAGAGACCCCTTTAGTACTCACCAATGTCAACCATGTCCCAGACTCCCAAATACCGCTCTGACTGGCCTGCGTGATGCCTCAGATGCCACCATAACAGGGCCATTCACTTAGATTTAGGTACTGCATGTTTAGCAAACTCAAATTGAAAAACAGGTTGAATGACTCAATACCCCCCATAACCAGCCATGCTCTGGAGACTTGATCAGATTTGACAGAGGGTGCCAGCAGGTCCAAGAGCCTGAGTATAAAGAAGGCCTATGAGGTAGAATGGGCAGAATAAATGGCCATGGGCCTAAGTTACTGTTCAGGGTCTAGAAGGAGGAGGCCACCACAAAGGCAGACCAGTATAGGTAGGTAGAAGTGCTTTATAAGTATCATTAATAGCAGAAAACAACTGAATTGTAACATTTCAAGGACTAAATCTTCAAAACACTAAGGCTCATAAAGAAAATGAGACTTTCTTCTTAGTTTCCTTTTTTCTATGCAGGAATTTGAATATGCTTTAACCAGAGAGATATTTACTTAATAATTAATGACAATATTGTCATGCAAAGTAAAATAGCCTTTCAATTAAAATATTGCTTCAACAGGCTTTTTGCTAATGGAGAGAACTAGGGTTTACATACAGCTACTAAACTTTCACCAAAATAAGAGAAAAATTCACTGATTTTCAATTACTATTTTGTAATGATTAAAATACATATGGGAAAATGAAAAGATTTATAAAGATACATTTATAGTTTCATTACAGTAATTTATTTCTGGATCATGCACAAAAACAATTCCATTAGTACACTTATTGTATTAACCATTTCAGTGCTTATATTAATATGATCATCTTAATTTGCATACTTGAAATTCAGAAGTATCATATCCATTGCGGTTCATATGCTCTCCAAAGTGGAACTCCAGCTTACTTATTCAGAACTAGGATTCAGACAAATGTCCATGTTTCTAAACATCACACAAAAACTGGCAAAAGTGGCAGAGACTGATTAAGAAAGATACTTAAATGCAGAACAAAATCCTGTATTCAAACAACACTATGACTGCAATAAAGGAAAAGCCATTGTGAACCATAGGTTTTTGCCAGGCAAATTTTATAAGCTCAAGAAAGACCGACCCTCGAGCTTTTAATATTCCTCATTTTGGGGGAAAAGGCAAAGAACAGCATCTCCTTCTTCGGTAAGAATATGAGGCTAGTTGTCAGGAGACCTGGGCTAAAGCCCTGGCTCTGTCCCTCAGTGACCCTGTGACCTCACCTGATCTCTGCCTATTTTCTCGATTCTGCAAATTAGCTTGATGTCACTCATCCCTGGTGCTGAGAAACTGCGATGCTGAAAGAGCATCAGGTCATACCAGTGACTCACAGTGACTCCTGCAGCATCACCACCTGAGAATTTTTAAGAAATGCAAATTTGGGGGCCCCACCCAGAAATCTGTGTTTTGAGAAGCAAGTCCAGGTGATTCTGATGCACACAATATATACCGTATACCAGGGATCCCCAACCCCCAGGCCGAAGACTGGTACTGGTCCTCGGACTGTTAGGAACCGGGCCGCACAGCAGGAGATGAGCGGCGGGCAGGCGGGCGGGCGGGCCAGCAAAGCTTCACCTGCCACTCCCTGTCGCTCCCCGTCGCTCCCCATCACTCGCATTAATGCCTGAACCATACCCCCACCCCACCCCCACCCCCGGCCCGTGGAAAAACTGTCTTCCATGAAACCGATCCCTGGTGTCAAAAAGATCGGGGACCGCTGCTGTATACAGTTTGAGAACCACTGCATTAGATCAAAACTACAGCTAAGAAATTCACAGTTCCGAATTCAACGTAAATTAAATAAATCTAAATTCCATAATAGACTCAGTTTATCGGCCACATTAATTTTCAGGATTATGGCACTGAAGGCACCTCAATCATTCTTTGAAAATCTAAAAAAACATAGCCACAAAGGTATAATTTAGGGCCTTTTTAGCTACAAATAGCCTATGAAACTTAGTTTTACCCCTAATTAGGAAAGTTAGGATTTTAAAGTATTTCTTACTTTTCCAAAGCTATTTATTGTTAAAGAAAAAAGTCATTTCCTAACTATAAAGACCTTCTCTTCAATCTTGTGAATAATTATTTAATAAAAGGCATATTCAGGTTTGTAAATATACTAAAAGATATGCCTGATCTATAGAAAATATTATAGCAGTACATGGTAAGGGGTTCTTACACTGCTAACATAAGAAACACACGTTCTGAGTTACTCTGCACTTTCTAGTAGCTGCAGACGCCTTCCATACAAGACTACCTTGGTTTTTAATGTCTAGTTTTATAAGATCCAAGAGAAGTGCACATACAGACATTGTGGCTCCATAATCCACCCTCTGAAAAAATTATAATTATATATGTAATTAATTTCTATATGTAGAAATAATAAAATAACTTTATGAATTATTAGATACATTATTGAATAAATAATACTTTACCTTGCTAAGGTATCCTCATCTTTCAGGTCACCACACATTAAGAGGGCTGGTTCAGTTTCACAATCTATTTAGTCTTGATTTTCTGACATTGATAAGAATTAGGCTATTTAGAGAAAAGGCCTCATTATCAAGGCCCCTTGCTATGTTTTTAAACATGGTTCCTCTGACACCAAAAAGAAGCTACACTGTGGATGAAATGCCTCAAATAAAACAATGAAAATCATTGATTTGGAAAATGCAAAACTCTGAAAAATACTCTTTTATGATTTCTTTTCCATAATTACAGGTTTTTCAAAAAAGATTTTAAAAAATTCTCTTCTGGAATAAGTGAAGATAACGTGCCAAAACCAAAGCACCCGAGTCCTGGCAAGAGTCTATTCATAAGTCATCTTTTTGGATTTGTTTTGTTACAGCAGAAACTTAGTTCTTAAAGCACTTATCCCAAGACCCTGGACTTGTTTTATTTTACTTGAGGACAAAGACATTCCTGCAGCAGGACAGCTTAAACTCGGGAAGATGTCACTACAAGAAAAGGCTGAAATTCACTGCCATCTTCTAGGACTCGGTTACCAGTGTCAGCATGCCCTGAATTCACTTTAGCACATCTAATAACAGCACAGCTCAGGAGGTGCTATATAAACTTCATATACATTTAATACTGGCTCATAGCCTCACTGAATTTTTAAAGCTTTTTAACAAACTGACTGCAGTGATAGACTTTAGGTGCAGCCATGAGACACAATTTTAGAGAAAAGAGCTGTTCAAGTATATTTTTTATGATAGATAGGTATACTTATACTATAAAAAAACTTAACACTAGGGCTTCCCTGGTGGTGCAGTGGTTAAGAATCTGCCTGCCTAATGCAGGGGACATGGGTTCGAACCCTGGTCCGGGAAGATCCCACATGCCTTGGAGCAACTAAGCCTGCGAGCCACAACTACTGAAGCCCGTGTGCCCTAGAGCCTGAGCGCCACAACTACTGAAGCCTGCGTGCCTAGAGCCTGTGCTCTGCAACAAGAGAAGCCACTGCAATGAGAAGCCCAGGCACCACAATGAAGAGTAGTCGCGGCTCACTGCAACTAGAGAAAGCCCACGTGCAGCAAAAAAGACCCAATGCAGCCAAAAATAAATTTAAAAAAAAAAAAACAAAAAAAACTTAACACTAGTAAATTAAGCTTTTTTTTTTTTTTTACAAATTTTTACCAATGTTTTCAGATGTCAGATTATCATAATATTCCCCCAAAGATTCTACAGACCGAATAATCTGAACTGGTTAAAAAGGATGAAAAAATGAATGCAACATTTAATAGAGCTTTTATTTGTTTAACTTGGTAAATGTAGAATGTAATGGTTTCAAGGAAAACTCTGGAGTATTTCAGTCACAACTCAACAGTTAACATGATTTTGAAGAACAGTCTTATCTTCAATATCTACCCACCCTTACACAGACACATCTACAGGAATCCATGTACATACATATTAGTTTTCAACAACCCAGGATTCTCAACAACTCTAGAATTTAGATTTTATTTTCTCACACACTTCAAAATTATCCATTTGATGCAGGATATAACCATAAGGAGATAAAAATTCATGCAATGATACTCAGGTTTTGAAAAAGTAAACCCAATATTTGATACTTCAATGCTATGTAAAGTGCATTGAATATCTAAAATAAAACAAGTGTCAATTTCATCATTAATTAATAACATATTTATTGTCTTGAAACCAAACAGGCCCAAGCTGCTTTCTGACTTTCTGAGTCACCTCTCTATACACTCACTGCTCTCAAACTTCCTATGTAATGAAAACCAAGATATTTCATTTCTTCTATGCAGTTCACAAGAGATGGCAAAGGGCTCAAGGTAGGTATGTTCTTGATAATTCAGAGTCAGAAAGTACGTCTTCTTGTGCAGAAGGTTCATAGTCTCCTGCATTTTCAGCCAATTCAATATCTAACTCATCATTACTTTCTGCACTGTAATCAACTTCTTCAAGGAATCGAGGTTCATCTTCATCCAAAACATAAGTGGTGGGGCTGTAGCCAAAGCACATGGAACACACAAGATTTCGTTAGTTTTCAAGGCTCTCATATAAAATTATTTGGCCATGCTGGATTAACTTTGATTTCAATATAATACAAGTAATTTGGGTTAATTTTTTAAATGTTACCCAAATGAACAAATTAAGAAATTTATAATAGCAGAAATCTATTGCATTGATAATAAAGGGTGAAATGCTGATTTCTAATTATCTGACAAGCGTGTCAATATATATGCTACAATTAGATAGCTACAAAAAACAATGGACTCGCTCCTTAGGTTACTTCTTTGAAGGATTCCATCAATTTGTAGACTCTAAAAGTGTATTTTAATCACTATAAATCAAGTAACAGATAATTTCAACAGGCTTTATAAGGAACTGTGGTATCTAATTGGTTCCTCCAGTAATGCCCTGAAACCACTTATTCTAAGTCTGTAAAGTAATTATTTGCCATAAAAACGGCCCATATACCCATCCTCACAGTTTCCACTGGTCAAGAAAAAAAATGAAAAACAAGTGAACACTCCATACCCAGATTACTTACTTTCCCTTGGGACACAGAAGAAGATATTTGCTAAAAGCACTAAGTGCTTCTAAATATTTCATTAGGCAGGTTGTTTGGGATTAAGACAACCCTTCCACTAGGGTAACATATTCTTTCCTCTTCAAAAAAAAATCACAGTATTCTGATTTCTCCCCATTTGGGAGATTTTACACACACACACACACACACACACACACACACCCATATCAAAGAAACACTACAGAAACGTTTCAACGTCCCCATTTTGTGACCAAAACGATCTCAGCTTCATATAGATATATGTTTGTTTATATCCCACCTACTTCCCATTGCTGATACAATTAAAAGCTATAAAATCAGACAATAAAAGGGGAACAATAATCTTGTCAAATAAGCAGAGAAAGAGATGTTATTAGGCACCTAAAATGAAAGAATTCCTGCAACTGAATATTAAATTCAGTTCAGATATCTGGAAGTTTAAACAGGAAAGACAAGTTAATGGATTATATTGTTCTAATTTTCTGAGACAAGAAGGCAAAACTCATCTGGTGAGAGTATCTTTTTTCCTAGAATTGTTTTAATCTTGCTAAATAAGGAAAAGAGAGTAACACATTGCAAAACCACCTTGATCTTGTATAGTAAACTTCCTCTTGAACACTGAGAGCTTGCATCATGATACAGTAGTCCTGATAAATCAAGCTGAGTGGTTTGGAAGATTGCGTAAGACTTTACAATACATCTAACATTCACAAGAACAATTTCACCATTATGCAACTAAAATATCATCACTCTGTTAGGTTTTTAGAAAAAAAAAAGTTGGATTAAAAAATTATTTGCCTTTAAAATGACAATTATTCTCTTTCTTTTGAAAAACTATTAATTCATTCCATCTTGACCTTGGTGTTTCAAATTCTCAGGGTGTCCCAGGGAAGCTAAATACTAAAAAGTTAATCAATTTGAACAAAGGGAAAGAGTTTAAAGAAAAAGCCTGGTCTTAGAAACTGTAAGTCAATAAGGAAACTGAAGGAGAGGAGTTAATTTAGGGACAATAAAGATGCCCAGGATCAAGCCACAGAAGCTTCCAGAAAACAAGGAGACTTGGAGCTGGTAACAGATGCTGGCAAGAACTTTCAGACAGAGAAGCACAACCTGGAAGGCAAGCTCCTGGAAATTTAGAAGAAATCCCACAATAAAGAACGTTCAGGGCTCTGGATACAGAAGATAATTTAAGACTGTAAGTTCTTGATTTTGGCTTATTCATATGCCACCTGTGACATGAACTCATTCACGTTCTGGCATCACCCATTCTAAGAGCCAGGAGTGGACTAGTTTCATATTCTTAGCCCACTGCTGTAACTCACACTGGCCCTGATATTTGACTCCTGTTTCTGCGGATCCTAACAAAATCATGTTCCTAGCCCAGCTTCATTAAGGACTACACCACAGCTGAAATATTCGGTACATCCTGCAGTGGTAACGGGGCCATCAGTGCTAACTTATGGTGGGGAGGGGGGCAGAGGGGACAGGAGAGGTCAGTAGATCTGGGTTTAAGGAGCTAGGGGGATACTGAGATGAGGAAAGAGAAGGAAGAATACAACCCCCATCACTCACTGAAAGCAGCCTTCTTACTGGCACTTTAGATGCTCTTTTATTAAAGCCCACCCTGCCCTTTCTCTATAGTCGCCCTTTGTACCCTGCACATTCTATCTGATGCTTCTCATATGCATTTGAAACCATCGATTGAGGGCCTGTCTTCTCAGTACTAAATCATACGTGTCTCCTGGCAACTCCTGCCGGTCGGCTCCCAGACTACCTGATATACTGTAGCCCTGAACAAATGTTTGCTGAACCCTATGAGAAGCCACAAGGTTGACAAGATCACCCATTTTCATATCACCCAATCCCAGTGATTTTACCTTAGTGAAAAAACTTAAGGCACAAGATCAATCCTAACAACTCAGCTTTACTTTTATTAATAATTCCAGCATATGTTTTGAGCGCCTTACAATTTAGGAAGTTCCTGCACACACGTGATCTCACAATAACCTTCACTTCAGAGAAAGACTAAGGTAATTTGCCCTAGTGTTATAAAACAATCCCTTTGTATCAGCAGACAGGAATTCAAATATTATTTTAATCATAAAAAAAGAAAGTCTAATTTTTTCATTGGGGTATAGTTGTTTTACAATGTTGTGTTAGTTTCTACTGTACAGCGAAGTGGAGTTCCCTGTGCTATACAGCATGTTCTCATTAGTTATCTATTTTATACATAATGTATATGTGTTAATCCCAATCTCCCAATTCATCCCACCTCACCTTTCCCCCCTTGGTATCTAACCAACATTTAATTATTTCCCATCACTACTACGTTGCTTTTCCCACCACTACTTCCTTGTTCCCCTCATTTTCTTCACATATGTTTACTCCTTTTGCCCTGTTTTTGTTTCATTCTAATAGCTGTTCCATATATACCTGCCTTAATATCCTTCTATTCTGGATTTTAGAAACATTTCATTCTAAAAGAGATCATTTTAATTCAAAAACAAATCTTCCTCATGCTGCTTCAGGGAAAATATCAAAACTTTCCCCCAAAGGGCATTCTCACAGGACAAATCATTGAAATTCTCTGTTGTATCGTTATGATGTGGAAAAGGTTTATAATTCTGCTTCAATCAGATCCAGAAAGTTTTCTGGCTATCCTTATGTTAAACTATTAAGCACTGCACAAAATTAAACCAAAAAATTAAGTGTCTCCCTCAAACGTACACTCATCTGCTGCCATTACAGCTGTTCTGACATCCGAGACACCAGGGTGTAGACCCTCAGCTCTGTTACCTGTACAAGCACGGAGGAAACATGGAGTCGGCAAGTCTGGGTTTGTGCCTCTACCCCTCTGTTAACCAGCTGTGTGACCTTGAACAAGTCACTTACTTTCTCCAAGCACTGGTTTTTCTCAAGGGTATAGCGGCCCCACCACCTCACAAAGTGGACTGGCTCAAATTAGATAGTAAATGGGAAAGCATTTGAAACCCCTAAGCTGCACAAATATAAAATGTTATTATGACATTAATAAAATCCACCTTGTTAAAGAAAAAAGTAAATCAATCTTTCTCAATTCCTAAAGAGTCCAGGTGATGGGCTGCCCCAAGCCCAGCAGACTAAAAATGCTGCCTTGCCTTTGTAACTCCGGATCCTCCCTTAACCCTGCACTCTTTTACAATTCTGAGACCAACCTACCTGTTTTCAGACAGTAAAATTTAAAAATAAATAAATAAAGATACCCTGGGGAAGAATTTCTGAAATTTATTTACAAACAGAAAAATATTCCATTGCCCACATTGTCAGAAATTTGTGACTCGCTGACTGTGTCTTTCTTGTGTTGAAATGTTAAGTCTAAGGTGAAAGAAAATCTCTATCTGCACAAATATTGGAGAGCATTTTACTTATATAATTTGATTCCTACCCTATAGCCTCTACTAAATATCACAAAGTTAACAAAATTATCCACAAAAAACACAAATAACAACTTCTGTCAGTCTTAAGTGCCCACGGCATACATATAAGTACTTGCACACACATTCACACGCAACACACACGCGCACACACACACACACAGAGTGTACAGAATGTATAAAAAGAGATTATTTATCTATTTGGGAAAAAAAAGGAAAGTAAGTTGCTAATTTACTGACACTTTGTTGAAAAAAAAATGTAACAGTTGCCTTCGGTTAACAGTAAGTCACTAAACTCCAACTTAGTTTGCTATTGATCTAAAAACACTCCTTGTGCATAATGAGAGCGTTAAATGGTTAATTCTCAAATAATACAGGGCCGCTCCAAAAACTGAAACCATTCCCTTTCAGTAATTTTGCTTAGTCATTTGGAAGATGCAAGACATAAGGAAAGTACAGGGGAATTTTGGAGTTAGGCGTGGATGCAATTCCTGGTTCTGTCAGGAATTACCAGATGGATGACCTTGATAAATTCATCTCTGAGCCTCGATTTACACACATATGTAGAGGGGTTACAATTGCATCTGTCTCTGGTCATTCTCAGTAGGACATTTCTGAGATAACAATCCAACTTAACAGAAATTCGGAATGGGCACGCGTGTTGGGGGTCCCAAGACCACCCCAGGTTTAGTGATTTGCTAGGACGATTTACGGGATTCAGCACGGAGTTGTATTCAAAACTATGACTTATTATAGTGAAAGGATACAAAGAAAAATCAACCAAGAGAAAAGGTGCATGGGGCAAAGTCGAGAGAAAACCAAGGGCAGGCAAGGGCAGTGGCTAAGAGGCAGGGTAGTCATCAGAGCTTTCAGCAATTTCAAAAGAATGCAGGCAAAAGTTGGAGTTCAGAGCTGCAAAGTTTCCTGAAGGAAGGGAGTTACAGAGATGTGACCCCCAACAGTTCTGACCTAGAGGTATTTGACAAATTCTTAAAATACACAATGCAAGAAGCAGAAAAGCAAAGCAGAAAGCAGCAAAACAAATAAAACAGAAAATAACAGCATTTTTGGCAGTCTTGTGGTGCTAAGGAAAGGAGAAGCACTGGGCCTTCAATTGTGACCTCTGGAGGGCTACAACTTAGAAAGGGGGGAGGGGTGAACCGAGAATTACACAAGCTTCATAAGTTTTGCAAACCCTTCTCAAGTCAGCTCAGTTCCTCACTCATTTGGGGTGATCTGCCCTATTCTACGGCCTGCCAGAGGAGAGAATGAATCCTCTTTGAATGAGTATGTGCTCTTCTTATTCTGATACATTATATTCTTATTTTGAAGTCTCAAATAGACACCTATGTGAGAAGAATAACTTCATTCTTCGAAGAGGCTACCAAGAATTTAACACATAAATATCTATAAATGTATCTGGTCATCAAATGTCTTGTCCAGGCAAGTCTTAGAGACTAACAATGACTAACTTGACACCTACCTGAATCTCAATGATAAGGATGATCATTGCCTCCTCTTATGATAAGCCTCAAAGCTTTCATTATAGTCAAACCTGGACTGTGGTCCTAAGTGCTCACTTAAGTCC
The DNA here is from genome assembly GCF_003676395.1 of Aethalodelphis obliquidens. Classification (NCBI taxonomy): domain Eukaryota; kingdom Metazoa; phylum Chordata; class Mammalia; order Artiodactyla; family Delphinidae; genus Aethalodelphis; species Aethalodelphis obliquidens. Next base: position 4,320,295 of record NW_020838032.1, on the reverse strand, counting down.
CAGTTATTTTTCTAGATGATTTCAATTTCCTCTGTATTTGTGGGTACAACAGCATTTCACTGACTTAGTACAAACGCACAAATGGTTCACTTTTAGTTATAAGCAACTATGATTTCCAGGGGACTTGGAAGTTGTGATATTATCTTCAATTACATGGCATGATTTATCTGCCTAGAAAATATTCCAATAGCAATTGTAGCTATAAGAATTTTCTACGTGGTAGTAATAAATGACTCTCATATGCAAACCAGACTCAAATATGTGCATCACAGTCACTAAAAAGGAAGATCCATTTTTAAGATTAGCTTGATTAAATGGTAAACTGTACATTAAAAATGGTGCACATTAATATTAGTAAGCTTTACTATACTAGATATTGCTGTGAACATTTGTCCACAAATGATCTATACTGACAGAGACTCTCCTTGACCAAACTTGAGGCAGGGTCCTCTGAGTCCTCTTTCTGACTTGGCCCTGACCTGGGTCTCTGTCCTTAGTTCAGTGGCTCTGCCTGCTTACTCCAGGTTTAGCAAGAATCTTGCTGAGTCTGTTAATCCCTTACTCTCGGTATCTGATCACCCTGGCCTGCTTTCAGCAAAAATTCTGTCATGTCCGTTTAGCCAGGATCTCCCTTACCCCTGATGTTTCCTCTTAGCAATTTTCCATCCACAAATCCCCACTCTATACCTCAGCTATAAATCTCCACTCTTCCACACTGTATTCAGAGTTGAACTCAACTCACCCCTACTGCAAAACCCCACCGTAGCAAGTCCTCCTGAATTAAGTCTGCCTTGCTGTTCTTTAACAAGTATCATGAATCATTTTTTTTCTTTAACAATATTAATTTAATTTGCTGGGAAGAAAAAGTTCTTATATACTTACAAATAAACACTAGCTTCACATAAAGAAAGTGGACAATATGGAGGTTACTACTTCATTCTAATGTTAATAGTGTGCAGCAATCAATAGCTTTGTATTACTTTACCAGTAACTTCCAGCTATCCTCTCTTACACTTCTAGGGACAGGGTAGAGCCTTCAACCAAGAACATTATGAAGTTAACTGGTCCACAGACCTGTACTCATTTCCTGTACCTTAGTAGAAATGTACTCTACATTCATCAAAACACATCAAATTAGATTTTTTTTTTTTTTTTTTTTGCGGTACGCGGGCCTCTCACTGTTGTGGCCTCTCCCGTTGTGGAGCACAGGCTCCGGACGCGCAGGCTCAGTGGCCATGGCCCACGGGCCCAGCCGCTCCGCGGTATGTGGGATCCTCCTGGACCGGGGCACGAACCCGTGTCCTCTGCATCGGCAGGCGGACTCCCAACCACTGCGCCACCAGGGAAGCCCCTAAATTAGATTTTTAAAGAAGCATTCACACAAAATAGAACTAATGTTAAGCATGTTTTAAAGGCTTTCTTCAGCTTAAGACCTATTTATTTTATTAGTTGCATTAGGAAAAATTTCTCATCAACTTTTCTTATGTCTTTGTATATGCACAAAAAGGAATTAAGTAGTGATACATGGATGAATCTCAAAAACAAAGGTAACTGAAAGAAGCCAGACACAGAAGGTCACATATTGTATGATTCCATTTATTTGAAACATCTAGAATAGGTTAATTCATAGAGGCAGAAGTCAGATCAGTGGTTCAGGGGCTGAAAATGCTGCTTAATGAGTATGAGGGTCTCCTTCGTGGGTGATTAAAAAATGTTTTGGTACTAGACAGAGGTGACTGATGGTTGCAAAATATTGTAGACAAACTAAATACTATTAAATTGTTCACTTTAAAAATGGTACATTTCATGCTGTGTGAATTTCACCTCAATTAAAAAAAACAGGTCCAAATACAGTTTGATTATAAGATAATAAGTAGGCTTCATTTAAATACGGCTATTTTTTTATTACAATAAAACAGTGTATAGAGTTTGGTATTTTTCAACTTCACTTTCCCATAATGTTTCAAACATACTTAAACTTAAAACCATATGCCTATGCCTATTATCCTGAAATTTAGTCACCATGACAATTTCCTAATGAGAAGTATTGTTAAACGCTTTATCAGTTCTCAAATCCTTTAAATGAGGGTCACTGAGAATACTGCTTAGTTCAGGTAACAGGTAAAATAAAAACACTTTTGCTAAGTTCAAAAACACTATATAGCTGTGTATGGTCAGGCCACTCAAGATCGCTGTTCTCTTGCTCCCTGTACATCCCCCACTCAAGGAGTGCCTGCCTCACCCACACCCTACTGGCATGACTGACCTTCCCTCTTAATCACAGAGCCTAGTAAGTAACTTGCCCCACGCCCCATCCTCCCACCCTTACCCCCAGCTTAGTGATCTTCTACTCTTCAGATCAGAATGGCTCCACCTGCTAGTTTATCAAAAGGGCTGTGAGGGACAGGCTCTTCTGCTGGTTTCCCTGGTAACTGGTGAGGCAACCTGATGCCAAGTCTCTGTGTAACTGGTAACACCCACCCCCACCACCGGTAGTGAAGACTGCGGCCATGTCTTGCCTGCTGTCTCTTTCCAGGACCTTGCATCAGACATGTAAGAGTCACGATCCAATAAACCAAGGATGTCTCTAGCTGTCTCTGGGCTCGCTCTTCGGTTTTAAGGCTGGGCAATTACAAGGCGTGCAGGCCTGTAGGGTGTAGCCTAACAAGCTTTAAGTTTTTAAATGAGTTCTACCAACATTCCCAGCTTTGACCTAAAAGAAACACACCCCCTAGGAAAGACATAATGCAGACTTAAGCGTTGTATGAAATGGAATTTTTATTACACAACAAATACAATTGGGTAAAGTTAAAATGATTTGTGTGTGGCAATTTCCAACAAATGCCCTAAGAATATAAAACATAATTAATTTTCAACCACAGGCTTCACTGAGAAGCAAGTTCTATAATTTATGGTAAACATAGTGGACCTCAAAAGCCACTAAGATGATGGGAAAAAAAAATAACTTTTTTAAAAGGAATAAACCCATAAAAAAGAAAACTGGAGGGGAGATAATAGCAAAGAAGAGATATCAACAAAATGTTGGAGGATGGAGGAAGATAGATGAAATTAGTAGGCTTGAGTTCCAACTTCCTCCAATTTGCTGAGCATCTACAGTAGGGGAAGCCAAGGAAAAAATGCCGATTTGTATTACAAAGCCCTAAAACAGTCCAGGAATTGAAGATAATGGTTATATGGGGAAACTGAAAACAGAATTGGTTAAAGGGTATTATAAAGAGCAATTAGATCTTTAGATCCCCTTGCCTGGGCCATGCCCTAGTTCAAAGAGATGGAAAGTTGACTTTCTAAACACTTTTTATCAGAGAGGCTACTCACTTAGGGCAAAAGGCAGAAATGGGGTAAAGGTGAGGAGAGTAAGTGAAAGTCTGCTCAAAATAAGTCCTACTAGGCTCCCAGAATGCTGGCTTATGCCCCTGGGCAATATTTCTCAATTTTAAAAAATCATCCTCCCTAGTTTTTTGGGGTTTTTTTCCCCCTAATCCCCCCTTAATTAACTACAATTAAGAATTAAAAAGATAAATTTCACATCAGATTAGACCCAGCTAAAGGAAGCATGGGTGAATTAAAGGTTGGTTAGGAAAAACATCCAGAAAAATGCAGATGGACAAAAGAATAGAAACTTATTCATGACAGTAAAAGACACAGAGGATATAGTAAAAAGGTCAAACTTAAAAGTAAATGGAGGGCTTCCCTGATGGCGCAGTGGTTGAGAGTCCGCCTGCTGATGCAGGGGACACGGGTTCGTGCCCCAGTCCGGGAAGATCCCACATGCCGTGGAGCGGCTGCGCCCGTGAGCCATGGCCGCTGAGCCTGTGCGTCCAGAGCCTGTGCTCTGCAACGGGAGAGGCCACAACAGTGAGAGGCCCGTGTACCGTAAAAAAAAAAAAAAAAACAGTAAATGGAGGGGCTTCCCTGGTGGCACAGTGGTTAAGAATCCACCTGCCAATGCAGGGGACATGGGTTCAAGCCCTGGTCCAAGAAGATCCTACATGCCATGGCGTAACTAAGCCCACACGCCACAACTACTGAGCCTGCAAGCCTAGAGCCCATGCTCTGCAACAAGAGAAGCCACCGCAATGAGAAGCCCACACAGCGCAATGAAGAGTAGCTCCCACTCACTGCAACTAGAGAAAAGCCCACGCACAGCAACAAAGACCCAGAGCAGCCAAAAATAAAATAAATTAATTTTAAAAAAAAGTAAATGGAGTCCCAGAAAGAGGGAGATAATGGAGCAGAATCAATGTTTGAAGAGAAAATGGCTAAGTATTTTCCCAAACTGATAGAAGACATCAAGCCACAAATTTAAGAAACCTTGTGAATCCCAAGCAAAATAAATAAAATCACATCTAAGTTAAACCCCTAAATAACTAAAGACTAAGAGAAATTCATAAAAGCAACTTAACCTTAAAAGATAGATCATGTTCAAAGGGGCAACAATCAGACTAATGGCTGACTTGACAACTCAGTGGTGGAAGATTGAAGACAATAGAATGATCCCTCAACATGCTGAAAAACGTTTCTCTATCCAAAAAAACACCCCTCAAAAATGAAGGTGAAGACTTAAGGGTATTCGTTGAGTAGAAGAAAAATGACCCCAGACAAAAACTGATATGAAGAAAGAAATGAGAAAAGGGGCGGGTAGTGGTGAGGCAGTAAATGTGTGGTGAGATCCAATGACTGCATAAAACAGTAATAACGGCTACAACGTGTACAGTGCTCATAGTATACTCTATCTGACAACAGCAGTACATATATTGAGAGGGGGTTAAATGGAGTTAACATATGAAGGATCCTATATTGTCCCAAGAGATAAAAATTCACATTTATATTGAGTTTGAATATAAATATGAATATATTTTATATAATATAAATGTAAAAAGTTTAGTTTAAATAAATCAAAAAGAAATCTTTTCAAAAACACAGGGCAAGTGGAACAAACAAAGCAAATAATAAGCAGGTAGATTTAAATCTAAATATGTCAATAATTACAGTAAATGTAAATGAACTAATGTTCCAATTAAAAGGTAACTAACTGTCAGACTAAAATTTTACAAAAACAACTATATTCTGCTTACAATATATTTACATATAAAGAGACAGAAGGTTAAAAACAAACACTAAATGAAAAGAAAGCTAGTTATAGTTTATATACATGTAATACCAACATGGTTAAAGAATCTGTCTGCTTTTTAATATAAAGTCTTATATTCAGAAGTTTTAAGCATTCCAAGTAAAATAATTTTACAGATCAGTGTTTTTAAGCTTTGTTCAACTAATTGATTTTTAGATTCCAATTATTGTTTCTAAAACTAAAGTATCTTCTATTAAATGAAGCAATGGTATATATACTAAATGGAACAACTGGGAAATTATTTTTCGTAATTATCAAAGATTCACTTTGAATAAGTCTCTTACCTTTTTCTTAAGTTTATTTAAACAAACTCAAATGCTATGTGACAAATACCTTCGGGTTTATGGTGTTGTGAAGACTAATTATTTGTCATTTATAAATGAGTCACTGATTACCTTGACAAAGGCATTTAATGTTTACTATTCTTGCCGCTGCAATTATTCCAAGCTTACTTGATATAAATTGCCTATAGAAAATAAATTAGTTCACAACAAATAGATATTCTACCTTGAGAAACAGTTAAACCTGAGGAAGACAAAATTAAATTGAGGGCTACTATGTGGAATAAAACCATCCACATTGTACACAGAAACAAAAGCATAAATTTGACAGGGGAAGATGGGTTCAAAAGTTTTTAAGGGTCAACTCACTAAAAAAAATGGGAAGAACTTATATTCATTCAGATGATACCTCAGGTTCACATTAAGACCAGGAAACAGAAAGTTACCAAGGACAAAGAAAGGATACAAAAGAAGAGTACAGACAATAAAGAGAAAATGACAGGAAGGTAATCTTAGTAAAAGTAAGTGGTTTCCTAGTTCCATCTCTAACACCATAATTTGCCTTTTTCACTCCAATATGGAAATGTGGCTTCACCTGCTACTGATTCCATATTCAATCATCAAGACCTCTCCACTGCCGCCTGATACTGTCTCCTCAAACAATCACTGCCAGTTACCTCCTTATTTGAGCTCTCATCGTCCTCTCAAACATGAATGATTCCAAACAGTTTCCTCAAGGGTTTTCTTGCCTCTACATTCCTAGCTTCAATCAAATCTTTACACTACTTTCAGGCAAAAACTACCAATTAGCATACTCCACCCAGTGGCTTCCAAACTGCCTACTGCCTAAAGGATAAAGTCTAACATCCTTACACTGATATTTAGGGTACTGTAAGACCCTTCCCCCAACCAACAAGCAATCCAACCCAATTGAATCTGAAAATCTTACGTAGCAACCTACCACTTCCTCAACTCAATATGTGACTGGCACTATGCAAGGCACCATTAGACAGGGTTGAAAGGCATAAATATGGTCCCTGAGGTTAACTAGGAGTTAGCTAGGTAGGTGTGACTGACAGACTTCTCTCAGAAGCTGGTTTAGACAAGTACATGCTTTGAGATCCTTATTATCCTTGCTCTAACCACAGAGCAATGATAGATAAAATATAAAACAGGAAAACAAAGAAGACACAGATGCATACAGAAACAAGATAAACATCTCCTTGGACCAGAAAAAGCATAGAGGCACAAAAATAGGTCATGGGTCTCCTGAATTCCAGGTCCAAGAGCAGGCAGCAGTAGCTCCTTCAAAATAACAGGGAGGCTTAAATGTCCTAGAGCCAGGGAATTAAACCCAGACTCATGGCAATCAAGCAGCTGGAGTGAGGCTTCCCACTTTAGAAAGGAGGCTGAAAATATAAGGCTGAGACTTCTGCCTAAGGCTAAGATTTTATAAAGTTGCAATTATTAAGTCAGAAAAAAGGAGACAAAGCAGCAAAGTCAGAACCCTCATGAACACAGTCACTTGTCCAGCAAAATCCCCAGTATCGTTGAAGGATGGGAACTAGGAAATACAAGACTAATAAAATGCTAGCGTAAGCTAATATAAGCTTGGACTGGAGCCTAGAGCGGGCCAGGTAGAAGCAACACAAAATCATTAAGGGCAGAGACTTGAAAGAGCTGGGGGTTTGGGGGAAGCTCTCATTTAATATGAGCTTGCAAGTTACAAAACTCTTGAGAAACTGTGATGAGCTTACCAACACAAAAATAATGGCATGATCTACAAATGACTAAGAAAGTGTTTAGGGTCTTCAAAGAAGGGAAGAATAGTAGCCATAAGAATAAACAAGGAATCATGAAATTTAAAAATGCAGAAACAAAAAAGAACCAATTAGACGTGAAATATATAATCTTTAAAATAAAATACTCCCATGAGATAAACTTTAGACCAGAAACAACTAAGTTTAGTGAATTATAAAATGCTACTGAATAATTTACCTAGACCGAAGTAGAGATAGAAAATGTGAAAAAGTTGTTAAGAGACATGTGTGGAGAACAGACAGAGAAGCTCCAGTGTAGGAATTCTGGGAGAACAGAATAAAGGAATTGTCAAAGAAGCAATTTTCAAAAAAAAAAAAAAAAGGGTTGAGATTTTTTCAAAATTGAAGAGTCCTCAAATTAAAAGTACATATTGTCAACCAAGGTATATTCTTTTTAATATACCACTCCTAAACACAATGCACTGAAACTGAATAGCACTGAGGATAAGGATAAAACCTTAAACAAGTGGAGGCACAGACATTTTGGTACAGGAAAAAGCAAATGCAAAGACACTGGGATGATAAAAAGATTTTCATGTTCTAGAATAGCACTACTCAAGGTATGGTCCACAAATTCTTTGTTATTGGTCCATGGCAACAAAAGCCTAGAAATTAAAATGAAGTGTTCAGAAACTTTTACAACAATTTTACATAAAATTACGTGTCTGGTGACTCTAATAACAGGAAATTGGAGCTTATATTTGCATTCCTTGGGGTGCCCTCTTCCATTTGTATAGTACTTCATTCTTACTGTATTTTAGTCAATTATCAATCCATAACAAATTGGAAAATAAAAACTAGACCTTTGCTAGTTTAGGAGCACTGTCATAAAAACTAAAAAATGGTCAGTGCGGTTGGAATGGTAAGAATACAGAGAGAGCAGGACAAGCTAAAGGGGGAAAGAAAGGTATAGATGGCTCATTCTGGACCTCAGAGACTCTGATAATGGATATAGGCCATATATGTGGAAAATAACTGAAGGACTTTAAACAGGACAGTGACCACTTCGTACAAAGAAACTGGAGGATACAAAAAAGTAAGGAAAGACCAGTCAGAGGCTATTTGAGTAGAGCAGGCAAGAGATGATGGCAGCCTGGACCGGTGTAATGGCAGAAGTGGTGGAGAGAAATAGAAAGACCTGAGAAATATTTTGGAGGTGAAATCAAAAAGCCCCAGGTGGTGGATTGGATTAAGGGTAAGGGAGAGAGGAAGAGATGCCAAGAATAAGATTTCTTACAAGAGCATTTGGGTAGAGGGAGGTGGATACAGATGAATGGGTTTGTTTGGGGAGAGGTAGGGGAACAGAAGTCATGAGTTGAGTTTTAGACAAGTTAATTTTGTGTCCAAGTGTACAAAATCAAGTCGGAAGCTGGATACGTAAGTCTAGAGCTCAGAAGAGAGGTCTGGAAGATTATATGTATTTTGGAGTTATCAAGACACAGATGTAATTTAAAATCACTGGAATGAATATCACTTATGGAAAGTGTGTAGGGGGAAAAGAAAAGTTGAAAGAGGAGAAAAAGCGAAGAAGATAGAGAAGAAACACTCAAAGGAAAGTTTTTGCACACCACAACCCCCGTTTTTGGCCTCAACAAATAAACCCAACTGATCTGTGTTACATTTACTATAGCTTTTATTTCCAAGGTAATTGTTATCAGTGATTGCCAATGCACAGCAAAACTAAACGATGATTATCAAAAGCTAGGAAAAAGAGGAAAAGGTAAGAAATATGTACAACTTCCCTCCCACCCATTTTACCAATAATGCAAATAATGACAAGAATTTACAATGATTCTTGAAAAGTTTCCAAGAAGCAATAAAAACGACAGCCAAATGAGTAAGCAAGCATTTTTAAATAAGATTTTAAAATCATAAATGACAGTAGCTATGAGGAAAAGAGCTTTGTCAGTCTTGGTGGTGGGGGAGCAGTCTTAAAAGCAATAAGTATATACCGATAATTCCATCGGAAACTTTGGAGCTAGCTAGTTTCATCTTCAGCCAACAATCAGAACCTCTCTCATTCCTCCTTATTCACTCTACCCATATTAGAAACCAACTAAAACAAAAGAAAATAAGAATAACAGAAATCTACATTCAAGAAGCAGTACTTTGAATAACTGGACACCAGTAGTATACATTAGAAGTATCAACCTCAAAGAACAACTCCAGAAAACTCTTGCAGTCACATTTTCCCTCAACTTACCATAATACCTGGTGCTTACAATACAGAAGTATTACACTAGCATAAGCTTCTAAACATTTTGAATTTTAATACATCCTGCATAGGATATATCAGTTATCATTCCTTGCTTAAGAACATATACAGTTATTACTTCTCTTCTATAAAATCCACACTAACCTTCCCATGAAATTGAACACCTTGCTCCCGTAATGCCTTCTTCAACATTAGCTTTTCTAAGCTCCAAGCAATCCTTTCCACCTTACCTAAATTAGTCTACTTCTTATTGCCAACTTTGTTTTCTTCATGTTAGCTCCTATTTCTTTACCAAGCCTCATTTACTATCTTTCAAGCCCTAGCTTAAAACTTACTAATTTAAGAAATTTATTGCACATAAATCCAGGTGATTTTAAATTATTTACTCAGTAACTTTTTTCTCAATATGTCTAGGCAATTTTTAAATTTTGTTTTTTTAAATATATTAATGTATTTTCTGTATTTTTTATAATTACCATCATGCCCCTTCACAAATGTAAATTGTGCTTTTTCTATTATACTGTCAGCTCCTTTCAGAACACTATCTTTTGGGGAATAACAAAAGGTATGAAACACAACGAAGAGCTCATGCCATGAGACCATTCTGTCAGGCTGGGAGAGGTGGCTGTTCTAACTAATGTGCAGAAATGAACAGAGTCAATAAAAATGAAGAATTAGGGGAATATGTTCCAAACAAAGAACAATAAAAATATCCAGAAGCAGATCTTAATGAAATAAAGGTAAGGGATTTACCTGATACAGAGTTCAAAATAATGGTCATAAAGATGCACACCAAAGTTAGGAGAGTAATGCGTGAACAAAGTAAGAACTTCAAAGAAGAGATAGAAAATATTAAAAATTCCCAAACAGAAATGATAGAGCTGAAGACTACAATAACTGCACTGAAAAACGCAATACGACGGTTTCAACAGCAGACTAGATCAAGTGGAAGAAAGCATCAGCAAACCTGAAAACAGCAGTGGAAGTTTTTCAAACAAAGGTGCAAACAGAAATAATGAAAGAGTGAAAATAGCTTAAGATATGCATTATAGGGGTTCCAGAAAGAGAGCAGAGAAAAGGAGGCAGAAAGGTTATTCAAGAATTAATGGCTGAAAACTTCCCTAACTTGGGAAAAGAAAGAGACATCAGACAGCTGGATCTAGGAAGCCTAGAAAGTACTAAAACAGATAAATCCAAAAGGACCCACACCAAAACACATTATAATCAAATCATCAAAAGTTAAAGACAAGGAGAATCTTCAAAGTAGCAAGAGAAAAAGAAACTCATTACATACACAGGAACCCAGATAAGACCACATAAACAGATTTTTCAGCAGAAACCTTGCAGGCTAGAAGGAAGTAAGATGATATACTCAGAGTTCTGAAAGGAAAAAATTGCCAATCAAGAATACTCTACCTGGCAAAGTTGTCCTTCAGAACTGAAAAAGAGATATAAGTTTTCCAGATAAATAAATGATGAAGGAGTTCATCAACACTAGACCAGTCTTAAAAGAAATGCTAAAGGGAGTTCTTCAAGCTGAAACAAAAGGATACTAATTAGTAACAGGAAAACATGAAAGTATAAAACTCACAGGTAAAGGTAAATATATAGTTAAATTCAAAATATTCTAATATTGCAATGGTGATGGGTACATCACTTATAAATCTAGTTTCCAGGTTAAAAGACAAAAGTATTAAAAACAAATGTAATTACAATAATTTGTTAATGGATATACAATGTGAAAAGATACAAATTATAACATTAAACAAAATGTGAAGGAAGGGGAAGTTTTGGTATGCATTTAAAGTTAAGTAATTATCAGATTAAAATAGACTGTTTATATTTAAAATGTTTTACGTAAGGGTGGTGGCCTTGGCAAAAAAGAAAAAAAAATGTTTTATGTAAGCCTCAATGCACTGCCAAAACCTATAGTAGATACACAAAAGATAAAAAATTCAAAGCATACCACTACCGTAAGTCCCCTACATACAAACAAGTTCCATTCTGAGAGCACGTTTGTAAGTCCAACAAAATTAGCCTAGGTACCTAACTAGCACAATCGGCTATATTGTACTGTACTGTAATAGGTTTATAATATTTTTCACACAAATACATAAAAAACAAACAAAGACAAAAAATAAAATATTTTTAATCTTACAGTACAGTACCTTGAAAAGTACAGTAGTACAGTAAAACAGCTGGCATACAGGGGCTGGCATCGAGTGAACAGGCAAGAAGAGTTACTGACTGGAGGAGGGAGAGGAGAGATGAGAGATTATAGAACTGAAGGATCATCAGCAATGGGAGACGGAGGGCAAGCTGCAACTTCATTCATGCCTGATGCTGATGACATAGGTTCTGGTTCCTTGCTGGATTCAATTCTATCTACCCTCTTGAAAAAATGATCCAGGGACGTCTGGGTAGTAGCTCTTTTTTTCTCATCATAGATGACACAGCAGCACTGGATTGCATTCTGAACGGCTGCTGCAAACTTCGTGTACTATTCTACATTCGGCTCCTGTGCCTCAAAACTAACAGTGCCTCCTCAAATAAAGAAAATCCCCTTGCCATTTCCTGTGTTGTGAATCTCTTTGGTTCTTCAGTTACTTCTTCTTCTTGTCTCCCTTCATCCTTTCTCTGGGTCTCCAATTCCATCAGGTCTTCATTAGTAAGCTTCTCATGTTGCACAGCAAGGAGTTCAATGAAGTCGTTCCCTTGCAGATCTAGCTTGAAATAAAGATACTGTACTACTGTACTCTATACAGTACTATACAGTAAAGTACACAAAAGCACAACCACTTGTAAAGGATGCACGCAGATGACAATGTACACCAGACACATGGACTAACTTACATGATTGGACATGTGAACACACGTTTCCATCTTTGAAAGTTTGCAACTTGAAGGTTTGTGTGTAGGGGACTTACTGTACAGAAAATTATCAAATCACAAAGGAAGAGAGCAAGAGAGGAAGAAAGAAACAAAGGAATTACAAAATAACCAGAAAACAATTAAAATGACAACAGTAGGTCCACACCTATCAATAATTACTTTAAATGTAAATGGACTAAATTCTCCAATCAAAAAACAGAGTGGCTGAATAAATAATAAAAGAGACCCAACTATATGTTGCCTACAAAACACACCTCAGTTTCTCAGTTTTAAGGACACACATCAACTGAAAATGAAGTGATGAAAAAATAAATTCAATGCAAATAGAAACCAGAAGAAAGCAGGGGTAGCTATACTTATACCAGAAATAAAAGACTTTAAGCCAAAGACCAACAAGAGAAAATAATAAGGTCATTACATAATAATAAAAGGATTGGACTTCCATGGTGGCACAGTGGTTCAGAATCTGCCTGCCAACGCAGGGGACACAGGTTTGAGCCCTGGTCCGGGAAGACCCCACATGCCACGGAGCCACTAAGCCCATGCACCACAACTACTGAGTCTGTGCTCTAGAGCCTGCGAGCCACAACTACTGAGCCCATGTGCCACAACTATGGAAGCCCGCATGCCTAGAGCCCATGCTCCACAACAAAGAGAAGCCACCGCAATAAGAAGACAGTGCACTGCACGAAGAGTAGCCCCTGCTCGCCACAACTAGAGAGGAAGCCCGCACGCAACAACGAAGACCCAATGCAGCCAAAAATAAATAAACAAATAAATAAACTTTAAAAATAATAATAATAAAAGGATCAATTCATCAGGAGGATATAACAATTCTAAATATTTATGCACCCAACATAGGAGCACCTAAATATATAAAGCAAATATTAACAGATCTGAAGGAGGAAACAGACAGCAATATAAGAATAGCAATGAACTTCAAACACCCACTTTCAACAATGGATAGATCATCCAAGACAGAAAATCAGTCTAAAAAAAACCACTGGAATTAAACTACACATTAGACCAGACGGACCTAACAGATATATAGAACATTCTATCCAACAGCAAAAGAATACATAAACACACATGGAACATTATCCAGGGTAAATCATATCTTAGGCTACAAACAACTCTTAATAAAGTTAAGAAGACTGAAATCATATTAAGCCCAACCACAATATAAAACTAGAAATCGATTGGGAATTCCCTGGTGGTCCAGTGATTAGGACTCTGTGCCCTCACTGCTGAGGGCCTGGGTTCAATCCCTGGTCAGGGAACTAAGATTCCACAAGCCGTGTGGTGTGGCAAAAAAAAAAAAAAAAAAAAAAGAAAGAAAGAAAAGAAAACTAGAAATCAATTAGGAAAACTGGAAAATTCACAAGTACATGGAGATTACACAACATGTTCCCAAACAACCAATGAGTGAAAGAGAAATCAAATATTTTGAGAGAACTAAAAATGGAAACACAACATACCAAAACTGATGAGATGCAGCAAAAGCAGTTTTCTAAGAGGGACGTTTATAACAATAAATGCCTGAAAAAAGCAAGATCTCAAATAAACAACCTAATTTTACACCTCAAGGAACTAGGAAAATAAGAACAAACTAAGCATAGAGTTAGCAGAAGGTAGAAAATAACAAAGATCAAACAGACATAAATGAAATAGAGACTAAAAAGAAAAAAAGATCAATAAAATTAAGAGCTAATTTTTTTTTAAGATAGAATAGACAAACAGTGAGACCTTCCAAAAAAAAAAGAGAGAGAAATTATAAATGAAACAGGAGACATCACATCAGATACCTCAAAAATACAAAGGATCATAAGAGACCACTATGAACAAATATACACCAACAAACTGGACAACCTAGAAGAAATGGAAAAAATTCCTAGAAACATACAAGCTACCAAGACTGAATCATGAAGAAATTAACAGAAAATCCGAACACACCAATTACCCGTGAGGAAACTGAATCAATACTCAAAAACCTTCCAAGATAACCCCAAGACTAGACGGCTTCAATGATGAATTCTACCAAACATTTAAGCAAGAAATAATAGCAATTATTTTCAAACTCTTCCCAAATTAAAAGAGGAGGGAACAACTCCAAATTCATTTTACAAGGTCAGCATTACCCTGATACCAAAGTCAAAGAAATTTTAAAAACAAGAAAATTATTGGCCAATATCCCTGATGAACTTAGATGCAAAAATCCTCAATAAAATGTATTAGGAAATCATATTCGACAATACATTAAAAGAATCATACCTAAACCATGATCACCTTGCACCCTGAGATGCAAGGATGGTTCAACATATGCAAATCAATCAATGTGATACACCACATTAACAAAATGAAGGACGAAAATCATATAATCATCTCAATAGATGCAGAAAAGCATTTGACAAAATTCACCATCCATTCATGATAAAACTCAGCAAACCAGCATAATAAAGGCAATATATGACAAGCCCACAGCTAATGTCATACTCAACGATGAAATACCAAAAGCTTTTCCTCTAAGATAAGGAACAAAACAAGGATGCCCACTCTCACCACTCTTATTCAACACAGTACTGGCTTGAGCAATTAGGCAAGAAACAGAAATAAAATGCATCCAAATCAGCAAGGAAAAAGTACATTTTCTCTATTTGCAGTAGACAAGATATCATATAGAATCCCTAAAAACAGCACAATGTTAGAAGTAATAAATGATTTCAGTAAAGCTGCAGGATACAAAATCAATATACAAAAACCAGCTGCATTTCTATACACTAACAATGAAACATCAGAAACAGAAATCAAGAAAACAAACTTACTATAGCATCAAAAATAATAGTTAGGAATAAATTAACCAAGAAGGTGGAAGATCTGTACACCGAAAACTGTTAAGACACTCTACTCTTATGTTCAAAGCAGTATTATTCACATAGTCAAAGTATGATAACAATCTAACTGTCCATTGATGGATGAATGGATAAAGAAAATGTGGTATACAGATATACAATGGAATATTCAGCCTTAAAAAAAAAAAAGGAAATCCTTTCATTTGTTACAGCATGGATGAAACTGGAGGGCATTATGCTAAGTGAAATAAGCCAGACAAAGACAAATACTGCATGTGTCACTTACATATGAAATGTTAAAAAAATAAAAAAAAAGAATTGGAACAACTCAGAAACAGAGTAGGAAAGTGGTTGCCAGGGGATATGGGGCAGGCAGAGGACGCAATAGGGAGAGGTTAGTAAGAGTGATACAAACTTTCAGGTGTTGAGATGAATAAGGTCTGAGGAAGTAATGTATAACATGGTGACTATACTAGATAACACTAGATTGTATAATTGAAATTTGCTAGGAGAGCAAAACTGAAAAATATTCCCTCACACACAGACACAAAGGTAAACATGTGATGTGATGGATGGGTATGTGAATAACTCAATGGGGTAAATCCTTTCACAATGTATACATATACCAAATCATCACAGTGTACACTTTAAATATCTTACAGTTTTATTTGTGAATTTTACCTCAAAAAGGTGGGGCGGGGGAAGAATACATGAAATAACTTAAAAGTAGGCTTCTAAACATCAATGAGAACAACTTTATTTATACTTATTATAAATAAATATATTTATTTCCATTATCGTTTAGCAAGTGTTTTGAAATATAGAGAATGCAGAGGATCACTGCCTCAATTATCACATTATATAAGAATCGAGTTCTAATTAATGTTTTACTACACTTAAAACTACTAAATTGATACATATATATAACATAGCTTGGCAATAAATTAACAAATCTGATGTCAATGTCCAACAATAAAAATCATGTAGGTTCTATAAAATGGGACTATTCCTACCCATATGTATCAAACTATAAAATGCTAAACGCTGCTACTATGATTAAGAATTGTGATACTAAATTATCTCTGAGCCAATAACTGATCAAATTTTACATACACTGAATTTTAGGAGCAAAAGTTTACCTACTCAGAAGGATACTACTTGGCAGATGTAGTTATATTTTCAGAGGGATATTAAATTAGCTGTTTCTAGTAGATGTAACCAGAAGGTGACTGGAAAGCCATCTGATATTTGTAGATTATCAACAAAATAAAATTTCTTTTGAACTATGAATCTTGGCTCCAAGCCTTCTTAATTTACATACTATCTGATATAAGTAACTGTTTTCCACACTGCTTATTTTTAAGTTAAAAGTAAATCATTAAGATCACTAAAACAGCATTCCAAATATAAGGATATTTCATTAAAATTTTATCCAAATACCAATGTTAAAAGAAGCAAGACTTATGTATATTAATTCTAAAAATGCTCCTGGATGTCAAAATCTCTGTGCCTTTCCTCTGTATAACTAATTTAATGAAGTTCAACAATATACTACCATATAACAAAAGAATAAAACAAGTATGTCTTACCTAGTTACTTTGCAGCTCGATTCAATCAAGTCATTTTCAAAGTCGAGCAGGCTAGAAGGCAGATTATATTCCAGTGGGGATGTCAGTCTTTTCAAACGCAATAGACCAACACAAAATTTTGCTCCCATCTCTTCCAATTCTCGAGTACCAATCTGTAAACCCTAAAAATAAAGAAATAATAAACATGTAACTAGGACATTTGCTATCCTCTGGCTATATCTCATTTAAATTACATAAAAGGAATTCGTAACTATATTAATAAAATAAAAGGCTGGCACTTTGTATGAACCTAGGACTCATACGCACAGTGTCTTAATAACGTAAGATTATTTTAAGTCACAAAGGAAACTGTCTTAAAAAACCATTTCTAAAATGTCTATGCTCATTCACTGCGTGCAAACTATTTTCACCAACACACTGGGGAGGAAAAAACAGATAAACATCTTGTGGTTAAGTTATTCTTGGAGCTCATGAGTGAAATTATATTTTTACAAGATCTTGCTAGTACTTCTTGTAATCTACTACTTGTATGCCGATGTTGAAATATTATAGTGCTACCATCAAGGCTCCAATCTGTATACTTGAACGTTACTTTATACATACTTTTCCTGAATGATAAAAAGAAATTGCTGAGTAAAAAACAAACAAAAGAAAGGTAACTATGTCAAAAAATAATCAGACGAATCTAAGCTAATGAGGCAGCAGTAAAATAAGTTCTTATGTTCCATGTCAGTTAAGAACGCCCATTTCAAAGTTGGTCTGCTAACGCAAAAACAAAATTTTACCACAACCCTGTTTTAACCAATAGTTTCTCAATAAACAATATATACGGTTTACCAAAAGTTAAACATTACCAAATAAAAGGATAAAAATGGACTGTAAATCAAGACGTTGCTTATCATTTAATTCTCAGATAAAAATGAATCTCTAAAATAAATGCAATCCTTACACCAACAAAGGTTGCAGGCGTAGATGAGAGCAGACTAGACTTTCAATGACCAGACTAAAAGCACACAGTAACTGAAGAGATAAATTATAAAAACTGTTATTTACTCTACATAACACATGCCTTCATAATAATGATTGACTGATTGTTTAAATAGTTTGGCCATCTCCAAATATTCTAAGAAATGTGACCTAACTGACTTAGAAAATGCATTTGTCTTCTTAATCTAAAAGCTTTAGAAAGGCTATGCCTATTTCTGAATTAGCTCATCAAAAATAAAAATAAAGAATATTTGATGTAAGAACATTCTTGAGGGTGAAGAGGTTTGTTTCTTAAAATATTATTAGACTTACACAACTTATTAGCTAATATTAACAAGTTTGAAAAGTATACGTTATGTGTAGGGGGGAGGATGGGGGTATATGGGAATTCTGTAGTTTCCACTCAATTTTTCTGTGAATATAAAACTGCTCTTTAAAAAGTTTATTGGGACTTCCCTGGTGGTGCAGTGGTTAAGAATCCGCCTGTCAACGCAGGGGACACGGGTTCGAGCCCTGGTCCGGGAGGACCCCACATGCCGTGGAGCAACTAAGCCCGTGCGCCACAACTACTGAAGCCCCCATGCCACAACTACTGAAGCCCACAGGCCTACAGCTCGTGTTCCACAGCAAGAGAAGCCACCGCAATGAGAAGCCCGTGCACCGCTATGAAGAGTAGCCCCCACTCGCCGCAGCTAGAGAAAGCCCGGGTGCAGCAACGAAGACCCAACGCAGCCAAAAATAAATAAATAATATTAATTTTAAAAAACTTTAGAAAAGTACATGTTATGATCAAAGCACTGAATTTTAGATGTAAAAAACTTAGCTTATTAGTAGTAGTAAGACATACTTCTCTCCATAGGAGTTTTAAATCAATGTAACTCTATCAATGGAAATCACGTAAAGTATATATATATATGTCAATGTAAATCGTATAAAAGAGAAATGACTATATGTTAGGTATCTATTTTATTTTTAAAATTTTATAAATAATTTTTAGAAAACTCGTCTAATGTTTTACGTTTCAAAATATATTTTAGCAATTTTTAAAACGTAGTTTTTTCAATGACTAAATAAATTTATCAAAACACAAAAAGAACATTTAAAAAAATCCAATGAAAGTCTATCAGTAGAATCCAAATATAGTAAGAAAGTGCTACTATTATTATGCAACAGATGATTTCAAGGGGCATGCAAGTCTCAGCTTCCCTGACTTCTTCTCTCCCTACTCCCAGAGACTAGTTTCACAGACACTGATACTTTAATTTACCTTCTCCAGCCGAACTGCATCTCTTTAAGAACAGATAATTTATAGTCTATTTCCCTAAATCATAGGAACTACCTATGGTCCTTTACAAAAATGACTGTCAAGCTTTTTTCCATCCTACACACTTACAGTCCACTAAAGCAATGATTAGGAGGCAGCGTCTGTGGGCTGGAGTGCTCACGCTCCTCTCTTACCACAATCGCGCCTTTGGTAGTCTAAAAGACACTGTTTTACAATATTTGAAGAGATTTCAAAATATAGCACATTTTGGAAGAATAGTATACTGTGGTCAACCTAAATCTTAGGGAAGAGTCACTTTACAGAAAGAACTAAAATTTCACTAAGTTCTACCCATCTAGGCCCCCAAAGTTTGAAGGCCAGTTGCAAAATCTATACAATTTTCTTCCAGTTTGTTACAGACTGGAAAAATCATTTAAGCTCTCCACTTGAACATTTTGGCATCAATCATAATATGTTTACATTTTTAATACTAACCAATTGGAAGATTTTTAACTCTTTCTAAACATAAAGTTATAATCACTTTTATGTGACATATATGAAAATCACTATGAGATTCAGATTCCTCTTGTCCATGTCAAAAAAAACAAAACACAACAAAACAGAATGAGTGGAATAATTAGCATGACACCTGAAAAGCTTTTTGTGGCCAAGGCAAGAAAAATAAATATCCGGGTTTACAGTTGCTTACCTAAGGTCCAATTCATCGCCTTTTAAGTTCTCAATCTTTTGTGGTACATACATACAATGGAATATTACTCAGCAATAAAAAAGAACAAAATAATACCATGTGTAGCAACGTGGATGGACCTAGAGATTGTCATACTGAGTGAAGTAAGTCAGACTGAGAAGAATAAATATTGTATGATATCACTTATATGTGGAATCTAAAAAAATGGTACAAATGAACTTATCTACAAAACAGAAATGGAGTCACAGATGTAGAAAACAATCTTATGGTTACCAGCAGGGAAACGCGAGGAGGGATAAATTGGGAGATTGGGATTGACATATACACACTACTATATATAAAATAGATTAACTAATAAGGAACTACTGTATAGCACAGGGAACTCTACACAGTACTCTATAATGACCTATATGGGAAAAGAATCTAAAAAAGAGTTGATATATGTATATGTATAACTGATTCACTTTGCTGTACACCTGAAACTAACAAAACATTGTAAATCAACTACATTCCAATAAAAAAAATTTTTTTTAAGTTCTCAAACTTTAAAATTAAAAAATTCAAAGTCACCTAACATTTAATTACTCTTAAATTTCAAAAGTAAAGTCTGAACTCATTGTTTCCCATAAAAGGCTATGGTACCATAAGAGGAGGAGAAGAGGAGTCTTAGTAAAGAAAAAAAAAAATTAGTGAAGGAATATGCATTTAAAAGTCACACACACACAAAGTCTAAATTAAAAAAATTTAGTGTAATGTGTTTATTTCTAAATGCATAAATATATATTTATCCAATAAATTAAAATGATAGAACATTTTATTAATAATGTACTACTTGCACAGCTCATTAAAAATTACTAACCGTTATCTAAATGTGTATTACAGCATGCTTTCTTAAAAATTATGACTGTAAATAGACTCAACCAAGATTTCATAAGGATCCAAAGCAAGCTATTTAGTTCAGAGAAGTTAAGAAAAAACAAAACAAAAAACTGTTCTTAAGATCGCATATAATTCAATTCCATTATTGCAAGTTACATTTAGCTCAGCATAACAAACATGTCATTTAATACATACTTGAAAACTACTAGAGCATATATGGAAGACTTGAAATATTTTTATGGCTGGAAGTCCTGAGATGTTTTACCTTATATTTTCCCTGATCACAGCCACACAAAGTACTCTCCATGGTATAGCTTCTTTGTACTCCTATCTCTCTCCAAACTACAACACGTGCTGTAGATTCTTTAGATTTTTCTACTACGAAGCTACAGCTGCTCATGCAAAATGCTGGGGCAATATGGCTCAGAATCTTAGGCAAAGTCTGCAAAGATAAGAATGATAAAACATTTCAAGAGCTTTCTTTTTTTGTCATTTAAAATTATTTTAACTTCTAAATTTTGAAAAATTTTGATGAAAGCATAGTCATTAGAGCAGTCACATGGATCTTCTTCCTATATCCCTTGCTATTCAAAACACTGAAAGAATCCTTACTAAATTAGACTTTTCTGCTTTCCTAGACAAATATTAATCAGAAAATAGAATGAACGAAAGGATAATATTCATAGTACCAACCAATAAATGGAATAAAACCATGTAAAAAAGACATGTTTTAAAATACGAAAACATATTTCAAAAAATGAAGGAACTTTAGTCATGAAGATGGCTTGACTAAGAGATTTAACACTGTAAACGTCAATCACCCCTGAATGAAACAATAAAGCTAAGACAGTCACAGTCTAAATGCCCACAACATTTTTGCAACTTAAAATTATTCTCAGGTTCACGTGAAAATGAAATATAGCAGTATACCCTGGGGAATTCTGAAAGAAAAGGCTGTGACTGGAGAAATAATCTGACAGATAATTACATATCTAACATTAGTTAAATGATGATACGGGTATAGGAATAGATGCATCTTTAGAAAGAGAGTTCAGGATTAGAACCAAAGGTATTTGTTAAAATTAGTATTATCATTAGTGAGGAACATTGATCATTCATGAAAAGCTGACACAACTGGTCAGCCACTGAGAAAAACCAGCTGAAGTCACTCTCCATTGAATTAACTCTAATTAGATTGTGAATTTAGATTTTAAATTAATAAGTTAAATTTTTAAATGAAACTACAAACAGTAAACATAGAACTCTACTTTTAAAATCTTAGAACGAGAAGTCTTTCTAAGCCTCAAAACCCAGAAGCGCCTTAAAAAAAAAATCAACAAATATGATAAGAGTTTTAAATCACTACACATCATAAACAAAAATTTTAATATAAAGAGTATACTTATAAAGTTATTTTAAAAACAATAATTAGATACTTGTACAAAAGTAAGCAGAGAATATGAGAAAAGGCTATTTTTAAAAAAGAGAGAGATCATAATTGGCCAAACATAGAAAAAGATATTTGACCTCATATATTATAATTACAGATACACAAACTAAAACCATCAGATATTTTTTTCACCTGGCAAAGATGATACCAAGATGTTTGGAGAAACAGCACTACCATTCACTGGGGAGTATCAATTTGTACAATCCTTATGAAAAACAATTTGGCAATATTAATGAAGTGACCACCATCAAGGGACAGTGAATAAATACATTTTGGTATAGCCGTACAATAATAACAAAAATACACAATGAAAATCTTGTGTGGCTATCAAAAAGATGAAGACAGATCCAGATATGAGGACCTAGAAAGATGGCCAACAAACATGTGAAAAAAAAGTTGCTGTGGAGCGTTAAAAAAAAACACAAAAAAACTTGATATACTATGTTTATATACATCTATGAATGAATGTGCTTAGAGGTAAATCTCACAAAGCACATGGTGAAAGTGATTAATTAGTGATTAATTGAGAGAAGATGACTTTCACTCACTACTCTACATTTCTGGAGTGTTTCCATTTTTTAACATAACTCTAATCATTTTATTTATTTGGGAAAGGGGAAGAAGAGAGAGGACACCAAAAAGAAAATGTGCTTTGAAGTTTTGCTAAGGGGAGTTACTGAAACTTTTTTTTGGAAAATAACCTGGGGTGCTTGTTTAGGTGTAAATATAGTAAGAGAGACACTGTGACAAAATGAAAAGCACACAGTACGTAAAACAATAGATCTCCCTTCAGTCCTAGGCAGACCTCAAAACACACCCATACATGTGGAAACAAGGTCTGTAACAGATGGCTTTATAAAATCGGCAGAGGAAGGAGGTGCTGTTTAATAAATGGTGCTGAGACAACTGGTTATACATGGGGAAACTAAAATTAGACCCCCACACTTCATACAAAAATAAATCCCAAATCGATGAAAAATCTAAATGTGAGAAGCATTTTTAGAGGAAAAGCTTTCAGTTTTTCAAACTTGAGTATGATATTAACTGTGGGTTTGTCATAAACGGCCTTTATTATGTTGAGATATGTTCCCTCTATACCAACTTTGATGAGAGCTTTTAACATGAATGGATGAATTCTGTCAAATGCTTTTTCTGCATCTTATTGAGATGATCATGTGATTTTTATCCTTCCTTTTGTTAATGCGGCATATTACAATGACTGATTTGTGAATATGAACCATTCTTGCATCCTTAGAATAAATCCAACTTGATCATGGTGCATGATCCTTTTTATATATTGCTGGATTCGGTTTGCTAATATTTTGTTGAGGATTTTTGCATCTATATTCATCATAGATACTGGCCTGTAATCTTTTTTGTAGTGTCTTTGGTTTTGGTTATCAGGGTAATGTTGGCCTTGTAGAATGAATTTGGGAGTGTTCCCTCATTTTCAATTTTTTGGAGTAGTTTGAGAAGGATAGGTATTAGCTCTTCTTTACATGTTTGGTAGAATTTCCCTTTGAAGCTGTTGGATCCTGGACTTTTGTTTGCTAAGAGTTATTTTATTACTGATTCAATTTCACTACTAGTCATCAGTCTGTTCAGGTTATCTATTGCTTTGGCCAAAAAGTTCCTTTGGTTTTTAAGTAAAAATAAAAGACACATTTTTCATTTTCACCAAGAACTTTATTGAACAATGTATTCACCCTTTTGTTCCACTACCTTCTGCCATTTTTCAGGCAACTTCATAATTCCATCTTCCCAAAGCTTTTTATCTTTTTGAGCAAAGAACTGTTCCAGGTGCCTTTTACAGTCTTCCAGGGAATTGAAATTTTTTCCATTAAGAGAATTTTATAAAGACCGAAATAAATGGAAATCCGAAGGTGCAATGTCTGGTGAATATGGCGGATGAATCAGAACGTCCCAGCCAAGCTGAAACAGTTTTTGCCTGGTCATCAAAGAAACATGCGGTCTTGCATTATCCTGATGGAAGATTATGTGTTTTCTGTTGACTAATTCCGGATACTTTTCATCGAGTGCTGCTTTCAGTTGGTCTAACTGGGCACAGTACTTGTTGGAATCAATTGTTTGGTTTTCCGGAAGGAGCTCATAATAGAGGACTCCCTTCCAATCCCACCATATATACAACATCACCTTCTTTGGATGAAGATCGGCCTTTGGTGTGGTTGGTGGTGGTTCATTTCGCTTGCCCCACAATCTCTTCCATTCCACATTGTTGTACAGTATCCACTTTTCATCGCCCATCAAAATTTGTTTTAAAAATGGAACGTTTTCATTATGTTTCAGTAGAGAATCTCATGCGGAAATAAGTTCAAGAAGGTTTTTTTCGCTTAACTTATGTGGAACCCAAACATCAAAGCAATACACGTAACCGAGCTGGTGCAAATGATTTTCAATGCTTGATTGGGATATTTTGAGTATGTCGGCTATCTCCCATGTGGTATAACGTTGATTTTTCTCAATTTGATCGCTATCAACTTCAACTGGTCTACCTGACCGTGGAGCATCACCCAGCAAGATATCTCCAGCATGAAACTTCACAAACCACTTGTGACACGTTCAATCAATCACACACCTTCTCCATACACTGCACAAATCTTTTTTTGCATTTCAGTTGCGTTTTTACCTTTCTTGAAATAATAAAAACTAGTATGACAAAAATGTTGCTTTTTTTCTTCCATTTTCAATATTAAAATGGCTACACAAAAATTCACCCATTTTGATACGTTTTTTAAATGCATGCTGACATGACAGCTGTCATAATACAATCTAACAAAATTATTCTGAATGAAGTTAAAGACAACTAAATACTAGTAGAGCCATCTTATGGAAAAAAAACAAACTTTTTGGCCTACCCAATATATCTTCCTGATTCAGTTTTGGAAGACTGTATATTTCTAGGAATTTATCCATTCCTTCCACGTCATCCAATTTGTTGGCGTAAAACTGTTCATAGTATTCTCGTTTTTTGTGTCTCTGTGATATTGGTTGTAATTGCTCCTCTTCATTTATTTTGTTTATTTGGGACCTCTCTCCTTTTCTTAATGAGCCTGGCTAAAGGCTTATCAATTTTGTTTATCTTTTCAAAAAAAACAGCTCTTGGTTTCATTGATTTTTTCTATTTTTTGGGGAGGGCGCTGTCTCAATTTTATTTCCACTCTGATCTTTATTATTTCCTTCCTTTTGCTGACTTTGAGCTTTGTTTGTTCTTCCTTTTCTAATTACTTCGGATGATAGGTTAGGTTGTTTACTTGGGATTTTTCTTGTACAGGATACAAGATTAAAGTACAGAAATCTGCTGCTTTTTTATACACTGATAATGAACTATCATTAGTTCAGGAATCCAAAACTAATTCCATTTAAAACTGCATCAAAAAGAACAAAATACATAGGAATAAACTGAAAGACCTATACTCTGACAATTATATAACATTGATGAAGGAAACTGAAGATGACACAAAGAAATGGAAAGATACCCCTGTTCATGAACTGGAAGAATTAATATTGTTGAAATGTCCATAGTACTCAAAGCAATCTACAAATTTAATGCAATCGCTATCAAAATATCTAGAATACCCAGGACATTTCTCAGAGGAGTACAACAAATAGTCCTAAAATTTATATGGAACCACAAAAGACTATAAAGCAATCTGG
Source organism: Aethalodelphis obliquidens (assembly GCF_003676395.1). NCBI lineage: Eukaryota > Metazoa > Chordata > Mammalia > Artiodactyla > Delphinidae > Aethalodelphis > Aethalodelphis obliquidens. The sequence goes on along the minus strand of NW_020838032.1, from coordinate 4,294,533 downwards.
AGGAAAAAAAAGAAAAACAAAGCTGGAGGTATCACTGACTTCCTGACTCCAGACTACACTACAAAGCTACAGTAATCAAAACAGGAATGTACTGGCACACATACAAAAAAAACCCTGACATATCAAGCAAAGGAATAGAGAGCCCAGAAATAAATGCACTAACATATGGTCAATTAATCTATGACAAAGGAGGCAAAAATATACAATAGGGAAAAGACAGTGTCTTCAATAAGTGGTGGTGGGAAAACTGGACAGCTACATGTAAGAGAGTGAAATTAGAAACATTTTCCACACCATATGCAAAAGTAAACTCAAAATGAATTAAAGACCTAAATGTAAGGCTGGAAACCATAAAACTCACAGAAGAAAACATAGGCAGAACACTCTTTCATGTAAGTCACAGCAATATTTTTTTGATCTGTCTCCTCAGGTAAAGGAAACAAAAATAAATAGCTAGGACCTAATTAAATTTAAAAGCTTTTGCACAGCAAAGGAAACAACTGACAAAATGAAAAGACAGCCTACGTAAAGGGAGAAACTATCTGCAAATGATATGACTGAAAGAGGTTAATATCCAAAATATATAAACAGCTCATATAACTCAACATCAAAAAAAACCCCAAACAACCCAATTAAAAAATGGGCAGAAGAACTGAATAGATATTTTTCCAAAGGAGACATACAGATGGCCAACAGGCACATGAAAAGATGCTCAACATCTCTAATTATTAGAGAAACGCAAATCAAAACCACAATGAGGTATCACTTCACATTGGTCATAATGGCCATCATCAAAAAGTCTACAAATAATAAATGCTGGAGAGGGTGTGGAGAAAAGGGAACCCTCCTACACTGTTGGTGGGAATGTAAATTGGTACAACCATTATGGAGAACAGTATAGAGGTTCCTTACAAAACTAAAAATAAAGCTATCATATGATCCAGCAATCCCACTCCTGGGCACGTATCCAGAAAAGACAAAAAACTCTAATTCAAGATGATACATGCACCTCAATGTCCACAGCAGCACTATTTACAATAGCCAAGACATGGAAGCAACCTAGGTATCCACCAACAGATGAATGGATAAAGAAGATGTGATGTATATTATACAATGGAATACTCTCAGCCATAAAAAAGAATGAAATTTTGCCATTTGAAACATCATGAATAGACCTCGAGGGTATTATGCTTAGTGAAATAAGTCAGACAGAGAAAGACAAATACTGTATATTATCATTTATATGTGGAACCTAAAAAATAAAACAAATGTATATAACAAAAGAGAAACAGACTCACAGGTATAAGGAACAAACTAGCCATTACCAGTAGGGAGAGGGATGGGGTAGTGGCAAGATAACAGTAGGCGATTAAGAGATACATACTATGTATAAAATAAACAATGCATGAACAATACAAGGATATACTGTACAGCACAGAAAATACAGCCAACATTCTATGATAACTTTAAATGGAGTATAATCTATAAAAATAGTGAATAACTACACTGTACACCTGTAACTAACGTAATATTGTAAATCAAGTCTACTTTAATCAAAAAAATGTGAAAAGCAAAAAAAATTAGAAGAAACATTTAAAACGAAAAATCTGAAACAAAATGGCAAAATGGTACCATTTACTGAATCTGAGTAGTTCCTATATGTTAAATTATTTTCTGCAGTTTTATGCGTGTTTGAAATTCAAAAATTCCTGCCTTATCTGTAATAATTACCCTGTATCCCACATCTTCCACAACATCACATGAAGCTGCATTGTCATTCGTGTGCCACACTGTTTCTTTGATGCTGCAGCCATACATAAATACATTCTTCTTTCGGGAGTGGCCATGATAATCACAATAAACCTTGAAAAGATAATATATTTTAAAAATAAAATCCTTCAAATTCATATATTGCCAAGTAAAGCTAGCTAATATGAAGCCAATAAACAGTTCTGTGTTCCTTTGTCCTTTTATTGTAACTGAGCCACCATTTAACAAGTAGAATCAATAAAAGTAATAATACATATCTACTTCTGGAAAGGATCTATGATTAATCCTAGAATGGCTAAATCCTTTGCAGGTAGGTCCTGCATCAAGCCACGAGTTCCACTCTTTCTTTTGTATCTACTATTCATCACTTAAAAAATAATAAATTCAATTATAGGTCAAATCTACAGCTGCACTCATCACTGCCCCAAGGGTTGTTAAAATATTTACCTAATTTAAGAGAACATAAAAAAATGCTTTCATGAAAAACATTTTAAAAGGGGTATGGTTTCCCTTTAATTTTTAAGAGCATCATTTTAAAAATAGAAAATGGACAGATTTGCATGCCAATTTTGCCCCTCTGCAAAGTGTTCTATCTTTCCCAAAGGAAGATTAACTCATTTAAAGATTAAAATAATGGAAACATTCTAAACAAAAGTTGCTGAAAACAGAAGAAACACACATACACAGTTCAGGAGAGCCTCCCACCATGCCTATATTACCTTTCCTATGTGTATAGTCGAGACTTACCTGCTTTAGAATTAGCTAACGATCTCAGAAATAAGTTTCTACTAGTTTGAGAATTTGGAAGATACCCATTGTACTTTTACCTTGATATTGTTCAAACAGTGAAGTTAAACAGCTAAAACTTACAGCCAGGAGTTACCACTATTCATAAACAAAACAGAAAAGTAAAGGGCTCATGAGAATTATAAAAATTAAATCTAATGAAATAAGAATATGGATACATTGTATTAATTTGGCAACATAATTAATACACAAGTGATAGATAACAAAGATGTTTTAAAGAAACTGCTTTTGAAATTAACACCCAGCTTTTATAACCAGAAAATAATCTACAAAATACTAACTTACAACAAAATCACCTCTTTGACTATACAAACAAATATTGCACTTACCAGTGGTAAATGCTTCACTGCAGCCAGATATTGCAGCAGACCCTTGGCATGATAAATTGTAGGATGTAAATCTGGATTTGGACTTTGCCACTGTCTATTCAAATCCTCTCCACTTAAAGAACAGCGGTGACTACACATATGTAAACACAATGACAAACACTGGTACCAATCAACTCTTACATACACTTGATTTAATTTTATGATTCTATTCCACTAAATATTTCATTTCAAACAGGTATAAATGGTGTGCTCACCAGAATGCATATTATAGTCAGTAAGTAAACATTTATTTAGCATTTGCTATGTGCAAGATCTTGTGTTACATGCATTTAACGGTGGTAAGCTTGCAGTTTTATGTCAAAATTTTCAAGCTATAGGAAAAATTCTCCATTCTGGGGTTTTGTTCCATACACCATAAAATTTATTCATGGTCATATTTTCCATTCTGACTGCATAATAATCATTTCTTATGCTAACATTCTGTATTTTGATTGTATCAGTTATTATTAAAAGTGCTATCTGGCCCTCCTTCTAAGAAAGATAAGTATTGTGTATGAAAAGCACACATTCTTGCAAAAATTCAAATACATTTTCATTAATCATAGGTATTAAGTATTAAAGCCACTGAGCAAAAATTTAAGCAAATGGTCATAAGGTGATAACAGAAATATAAACAGAATTCTAGCTAGTCAATATGTTTCTGAATTAAAACTAGACATAAAATCTCATTTTAGTTCCATAATCATACTACCTAAACAGAAATTATTCTATTTTTTTAATTCAAAAATTTCCTAAATATGAGAAATATTCATGGTTCTTTTATTGAATAAATAAATATGGTGTCCTCGACTTTGGAGATGCTCATGACAGTTAGACTAACTCCCCCCTTTCAGAAGCATTAAAGAGACCTTGGTCTAATTTACACAATAAATGAACTGTACCAACTATAAGCCACCTCCACTTAAAAAGTAACATTCCAGTATTTCCACTCTAAAGAATTCCTACTCATATCAAGAAGAGGTTAGCAGATGGAGCCAATATTCCATATTAGTGGAAAGAGATCCCAGAAGATTCTAAATCTCAAAACAACCTAAGATCACGCCATGTCAAATAAAAAGGACTATAAGACAATGTGCTAAAAATCTTTTTCATATCCCAATACTGTAATTTTTCTAAAACAATTCAAGCAGACATACATTTTATAAAATCGTATTCTCATGGATACAGAATTTCTCAAAATATCATAGTACTAATATACAAATTATACTTTCATTTAAAAATTTATCAGATTAATTCTTCACTAAATTTGTTTTGTTCTAGAAAAATCACTAGATTTGTTTTTGAAATTAACGTGGATGCTATTATTTCAACAAGTTTATACAGGACAGCCACAACAATCTATAATATTTCTATAACTATTGCTTAACTTACTTTCCATTGATGACACCATCTGGATTTAGCATAGGGACAATTTTAAAAATATAGGATTCCCGTAAGCTCTGAGCAGTAGGGTTATTACTCATGAGATACTCCAATGTTCCTTTCATTACCCAACTTGCATTAGTCTCTCCAGGATGCACCCGAGCAGATAAGAAAACGTAAGGGCGATTTCCTAAAGTAGACATAAAACCTCAAATTAAAATGAACGTCTACTAAAAGTCTGTATGATGTTTGACTTTGGGGCTTTAGAAATATTTCTACTCAATTGTGAATACTGATATAAAGTCAAAGTAGAACTCACTGTGCACCTACTATATACAAGCACTATACTAGGCCCGCTAGAAAAAACAGATATAAAACCCATATAAGTCATGTCTTACATGAATATAACACATTAAACAGTATTTGAGTCATTTATTTCACAACGATTAATCTAACATATAAAATTAATTGTTTAATATTATCTTGGTTTCATAAAGAACAAGCATCTGGGGAAAATAGATGAAATATAAATTTATTTTTCATAAAGTCATGGAAAAAAGAAGGAAAATATAATCTTATTCCTGTTTTATAGTCACTATGATAAGCACAGAACAATAGGTATATCTGCTCAGAGATTTACAAAGAAAAATATTTTTCACTATACATTTAGATATACAGGGCTACAAAATAACCATTCAATTCACCTGCTCATATTTTCATAAATAGCAAGCTCTTTCTCTTTCCTGAAAATATCTTACCTTCTTAACAAAATTAGAACAGTTTTCTTATATGTATATATATTTTTTTACCATAGCTGTACATTTGAGGCAACTTTAAAAACATCAATGGCAAGGAAAAACAAGTAGCTATTCAGTACTAGCATCAAAATACTTGATAGGTTTATGGTAGTTTTATTTATAAATAAAATTAATTGTAAAGTCTTAAACTGATGGTATAATTTGTTATACTATACTTTGGGTATGACTTCTAAGAATAAGAACTACAGAATATTAGTATCAAGACACCTCAGAGGTCATCTCAGGCAGCTCCCTCATATGAGGAAACTGAGGCCCAGAAGTGGGCCCGAGCTAGGCAGTAACAGGACCCAGACTAGAACCCAAGACTTCTGATGCCTATTCCTAGCACTAATGCCCTTACAAAATAGTCATGAAGCAAAGAAAAATAAGTAAGAATGATTGGTATTGTGAGTGAAGAAGACAAACTTACTGAATTGACAGATATGTTCATAATAATTAGACTCTGGCATTGCTGTTATAGTCACCAAGGGACAGCTGTTTCCAGACAGGGTTTCACATAACACATCTTTTCGAAAATAGATTTGCTGAGGATTGTGTGCTGATTCCAATTTTTGAAGATGCATCTTAATAAAAATTTAAAAGCAAAGTATATAATCATTTAAAAACTCCCTATGATAAACAGAAATAAATGCATCCAGATCTTGAACATAACTAAAAGTGAATCAGATTCCTAATCCCTTCTCTGGGGATTAGGGTCCAGATGCAGTTAAATATCAGTATTTGGGAACTTGAGAAAGGGGATAGATACAGTTTGGATACCCTTAATAGTGCGATATAACCAGTGGGGTCAGCGGCAGCAGCCTGTAAATAAGCACATTAGTATTTCTGTAGCAAAGCATATGAAGAGTCACGCTAAGTAGAATCAATATTCTAAATAAGCTCACATCAATTCAGGCCAGGCTTTGCTGCCAAACGGGTTATGAAAATGCTTTTGGTTTTCAAAGCCTTCTGAATGTTGAAATTTTGTGACTATAGATCTGTTAACGGCAACCTAAAATACGGAGAATGAATATTATGCAGCACAAATTTTTTAACAATCTTTCCTGATTTCAAGATTAATAAAGGCTCATTGTAAAATGTCTGGAAAACACAGAAAGTACAAGAAAAAATTTTAAACACCCATAATTGAATCACCTAGATTACTACTAACAAATGCCAATATATATAAACAAAACTGTAATTACATGTAAGACTTTTTATAATCTGATTTTATCATTTAATAATTTATACATTCACATTGATATTCAAAATTATAAATATTATGCCATATCATTAAACATGTTGAATATATGTCTTTTGAAAACACAAGTTTTAATGGTTTTAGTATATGGTCACACCAAAAATAAATTGTTCAATCCCTTATTTTAAAGATACTTAGTTGCTTTCCAAACTTTTGCCTATGTTCATTCACATAATCATGATTTACCATGTGGTCACTATTTCTGGGCTAGAAACTGTGCCAGGCATTGGGGATATAACAATGAATAAATGGTCCCTACCTAGAGAAAATATACAGTGCTATGAGAGCTTGAAATAAAGGGAAGGGAGCCTCGCAGAGTCTGGGCAGGGAGGAAAGGTCTTCTAGAAAAAAATTACATTTAAAATGAGATCCAAAGGATGAGTGAAATGGATATAAAGTGCACTGCAGGCAGAAGGAAAGCATACAGGAAGACCATTAAATAAGAAAAAAGAAGGACATTTCAAAGAACTGAAGAAGATTCATTATAGCTAGACCAGAAAGGGTAAGAAATCGAGAATTTAACACAGAAGGAAGGGCCCGGTAGACCAGTCCTTCCCAAAGCATAGTATTTGGTAATTAAGATAACTAAGTGGTATGTGGATAACCTTGAAAAAAATTTTAATAGATATGTATTTTACTGTGAATTAGAAAAAAGTTTAGCACATTAAACCTGTAATTCCACAGATATTAACTTAGGATGAGGATAATCTTTAAACAGTGAATTACTTTAAAGTCTATTTAAAAATAAATATTGAGTAAATAACAGTTCAAACAGTATGAAGAAATGGCCCAAACTGTGCAAAATAGTGGAGAAATGACTGAATGAGCTACGGTAAGAATTTTAGACTTCATACAAATGGCAAGAGAAATCACTAAGGAATTTTAAGGAGCAGATTTATATGATTAGATTTGCCATCAAAGAGTCCTCTTGCTACAGTGTGATAAAACAGTGATGAAGAGGAAAGGGGATACAAGTGAATTTTGGGACACTAGTTAGAAAGAGGTTGGCATAAGTCCAGGTGAGAAACAATGGTAATGCGTGGAAGGTCGTGGTAGTGGGACTGGAAGAAAGTAGGGGCATTTAAAATATACTAAAAAGGTAACATCAGTAAAGGACAGTGTAAACAACACTATATTTCCGATGCTATGTTATTCAGCACAGAAACATATCGGTTTATACCTTTACTGTAGGTTGGAACCTTACTAAAATAAAGTGAGCCTCATTTAATGTTCTCGGCCTTGACATTTCTTCTGCTCTATGGGCTATGTTTTTCTCTCATTTTCTCCTCTCTCATAATTTGGAAGCTTCTTTCTAATCATAGTGTTCCAATTCCTTTCTGGGTAAACTGATCATACGAAGTTTCATGATCCTTGATCATTAGGACAGACATTCTGTTCTGAGTATAAATCTGCCATGCTAATTACTTGAATTTTTTGTTTTACAACGCAAATAATCAAAAAATCTCAAAAGAACCCACAAAACAACTCTTATACCCCATATTCTAAGCAGTCTGGATCTAGGACTCCATATGAAACCATTAGAAGAAAGGAATTCACAACAGAAAACTGAAATTGCATATACATTTTCTACTGTTACATTTTCTGTGAGATTCAATGCTTTTCATTAAACAAGTAGAAATCTCACCTAGTTAAAATTTATAAATTGTGATTTGTAGATTTCTACCCAAAGTGGAAAGTAAAAATCATGTCATATTTCCATAGTATTTCTATTAAATAAAAATGAAGACTACATTCCCATTTTACTTTAATGATTTCAACAAATGTTGTATTATTTTCTGAAGTCATCAACCCTGAATCTTTTTCTTATCTTATTTAGGTATTTAATTAAAGCAATTTTTCTTCAATTATCTGACACATACACATACAACACAATAATGGTCACAGTACATACAACTTAATGAGTTCTCACCTGTAAAGTTGAATACGTATACGGATAGTGATAAGCAAAATAGCACACATCATCTTTATGTGGAAAAATGACAGTGAATGTAATTGTATAGTAGGATTTTCCCTTTTGCCCACCTGCAGCAATTGAACTTCTTGAGAAGTGATTTCTGCAACAGAAATGCATATTTATTTCATCCACACCAAAATTCTGATTTTTCTTGCTATTTTAGTAAACAGAACTTCAGAGAAAAAAAAAAGAAAACCCATGGTTTGTAAAAAAGTTTAACTTAAATACTCTTAAAAATTAGACTTGGGGGACTTCCCTGGTGGGCTAGTGGTACAGAATCTGCCTTACAATGCAGGGGATGCAGGTTTGATCCTTGGTCACGGAACTAAGATCCCACATGCCGTGGGGCAACTAAGCCCGCGTGTCATAACTACTGATCTTGCGTGCCTCAACTAGAGAGCCTGAGTACCACAAACTACAGAGCCCACGTGCTCTGGAGCCCGCTTACCACAACTAGAAAGAAGCCTGAGTGCCACAATGAAAGATCCCACGTGCTGCAGCTAAGACCTGATGCAGCCAAAAATAAATGAAATAAATAATAAATAAATCTCTAAAAAAAATCAGTATGTTGTTTAAAACAAAAATTAGACTTGGTACTAAAAAAGCAGTTAATTGCTATCAGCCAACATCATGACTTTCCACTTCTGGATTTACTAATTAAATAGAGCTACTACTCTATACATCAATAGAAGTTTTAGACCCCCATTCTTTGATAGCCATACACATTACTGGATCCAGGCAGTGATCACCAATGGCTGCTACAACCATTGGATGAAAGGCTGACGGATCAGACGACAATACCTGAATTCACTGATCAATTTTAAAATTACAAAAGAAGAAATAACCAGAGATGATATATTTCCTAATATGATGCAACAGGAATTCCCTGCACCATCTATGAAGTACTCTTGTCAAAAATGAAACCTGAAACTGATAAAGCTTCTACATCTAACTATGAGTTAATAGGAGATTGGTGAGATAGAAGAATTCATTAACACCACAGGAATGCAAATCAGCAAAATACAAAATGCGGAAAATCCTGCATGACAAATGATCTAATTTCTTCAATAAATAAAGGAGAAATTTAAAAATAGAGAAGAAGGAAGCCTACAAATTAAGAGACTTAAAGGACATACGTGTGATCCCTTGGTTGGTCTGATTTAAACAAACCAACTATAAAGTAACATTTATGAGACAAGTAAGTCCGAACATTGACTGGATATTTTATCATATTAAGGAATTTTCTTAGGTGTGACAATGGCCTTGTGGTTAGATTGTCTTAAATATGTACCTCAAAAAGACAAAGACCTTTGAAGTATTTATGGATAAAATATATCTGGAAAAAAATAAGGATAAAATATGCCTTAAAAAATTCAGTGTGGTGGTAGGGGTGAAAGTATAGCTAAAATGAAACCATGTGTTGATAATTGTTGAAACTCAGTGATGAATACATGGGGCCTCATTATTCTATTATCCGCTTTTGTAAATGTTTGGAGATTTCCATAATAAAAAGTTTTTAAAACTACATATTACTTTCCAGACTTTAAATATCATTGAGATATGATGACCTAAAGATGCTTTGGGCTATCAACTTCATTTCTAAAATTCCAAATCACCTTGTATTATTTAAGCCATGAACTGAAGAAAAGCCATGGCCTACAGATTACTTATTCATGCACACAGACATTCAAGGTAGATCACAACCTTAGAACTACCCTGGGATCAGACCTTCTAATATAATCTTACAAAAATCAAGCTTGCTATTAATGAAAATAAAAGAACCCTGACGTAAAAGAATGGTAGAGTCTTCATTAACTTAGCCACTACATCTTGAATAGATACTCAATGACAAGGTGCTAAGAGTTGAGGAAAATGCAAAATAAGGTCCGGAAGTAGATCCTGCCAACTCTTTCACTCCAAAAGCTTAACATCTAATTGTGGAGGTATTTATGTCACCACATTACAGCTACATGGCATTTTATAGGTTATATTCACTCACATACTCGTGGAAAGTAGTTTTAGTCTCATTTTACAGATGAGACAAACAAGCATCAAAGGACAGTGCAAAAATAGTTTTTAATCCCCACTATCTGGATTTCAAGCTTGAGGAAAGCAACTAGAACAGTGCTTGTTACATAGAAAGTGGTTAATAAATATCTGTTGAACTGGCCTGAATTCCAATTCCAGATCTGGAAGTAGCCAAAAGAAAAAATAAAAACTAAACAAACAAAAATCCTTGCCATCACCCCTTACATAAAAAAAGAAAAACCACCTGAGATGCTATGACGATTCACTTTACAGTGTGAAAAAGAAAAGCATTCATTGATTGATGATTTCTATTGTGCAAAAGAAAAAGCATGAAAGAAATACTTTTTGAAAAACATTGTTTCACCCTTTAACAATTTAAATCATTCTGCCAAAATCTAACCAAGCACTTCCCAGATAATCACTGCTCCACTCCAACTTATGAGAAAGAGATAAATGATAAAGTATATTTATATTAGCCTACCATTAAAAGAAATATGAAATTCATTCAGGTGAAGAAGAATTACATATAACCTTATGCTTCTTTCCCTCATTTATTTACTATTTATTTTGCTAATAAAATGGGGAAAACCCTACTGAGATTAATTCCAAGGAACGATTTCTTTCTTAGAAAGCAATAGCACTTAAGATCTAGGTTTTTCCAAAACCCTATCTAAACCATTAAAAACAGTTTAATTTTAGAATTCTTCTTCTTTTAACGGATAAAACTAAAAGAAAAGGAACATTAGTGCTAGTTAAGCACAATATAAAATATAAAAAGTCAAAATCCACTAAACAGAAATGCCAGGATTAAGATTAATAACAGAGAAAAACAGGGATGTCAAGTGCATTCAATAGTGCATAGAAGTTATCTTGAAATGTATTACATGCAGAAACAGTAAAAATGGGAAGCAAGGCATATGATAATCCTAGATCACTTAGTCATGAATTGAAGAATAATCCAATTATTCCACTGAAGCGATAAATGATTTCTAGCACTTATTTTAACTTGATAAATAGATCACCTATTTGAAGTCAAAGTTGAACTGTGAAAGCAGAAGTAATGTAATTGTGGAATACATCTCCAAGTAAAATATTTTGCAAGTTAAAATGAGGTAAACATTTGTGTGCAGAAGAGAAAAGAATTACACTCAATATCACCAGAATAATAAAAAAAAAAACACTGTAAATTATTTCCTAGAGTTTCTAATTTCAGTCTTACTCAATGAAGTTTCCAGAGTTTTAAAGCTAAAAAAGTTGAGAACACATCTAAGTGGGAGAGGCAAGATTTGGACCTAAGTCTGTCGTCTGTCTACAAAACATGTTTTATTTCCACTAAATATACCCCCATAATGGATCTCAAGTTTTTTAAAACTCTGTTGGAAGTAATACTAAACCATATCACCAAACTCAAAGAACACAATAACTTTTTATCTTTGAACTGAAATAAGATGAATTAATATTTCCTTCTGTAAAATGATGTCCTATTACTGTCAGAATACTTACTTATAGTAACAAATGTCAGTCCCCACACGAATCCACCATGGTCTAGCATTTAACGCTTCCTGAACTGAATACATGAGTGGTTGCATACCTTTGACAGAGAGAAAAAAAAGAGAAAATTCTTTTCAGAATTTTTGAGTTAAAAATTAATCTTGCCATTGTAGAAAGCACCAAACATTCAGGAAAGCTAAAAGAAAATACATTTTGGTTTTTCAGTATGCACTTAAAAAATCTGAGATCTTTCTTTAAAATCTCCTAAATCAATCAATGATATGTTTTATTTCTAGTTTTAACTAAAATGGAGTTACAACTTCAATGAGTGAAAAGTCATTAAACATTTTTCTATTATCTTTTCTGTATTAGATCAATTATATACATTATAATTATAATGCATAATTATATATAATATATTAAAATTATATACATGTAATACATATTACACTAAAAACTATACATATATTCCTTATAACAAGTGAAAGAGACAAAAATATATATTAAATTAAGTATGATCACCCCTCTAACTCTCCATAGATTCCCATCTACACCAAGGTAAGGAAAACAATGCCACTAAAATGGCATGACTGTTTTCTTCCTCAGCCTTCTCCATACAAATGGGTGTTTATAGCATGGAGAAGGAGAGAGGGGATGAGGAGGAAGAGGGACTGTTAACAAAAACAGAATTAAATATATAGTATATTTTCTTAGGTAGTTTTAGAAATATACTTTCCACATGCAATTTAAAGTCATTTTAAAGGTTTCTAGGTTTCTAACCGGAATTAATGAAATTCATATGTTAATTTTGGAAAGGTTGACAATTTTTATTGAGATCTCGTTCAACTTTCATTTCTTCATTTTCTTGCTACAGAACCATTATGTTAAACTTATCCCTGAGTATTTTTATTAGTCTTTAATAGTCTCTTGGGTTTTCTAGGCATACAAATCATATCATTTGTAACTTAAAATATTTTATCTCCTCTTTTAGTATTTATAAGAGTTACTTTATTTTCTACTTTTATTATATTCAGAGAAATGAAACCACCTCAAAAATGATTCTGAATATAGTGGTAAGAACAAAACTCTGTCTTGATAATTTCAATCAAAATACTTTGCCATTCAATGCAATTATTTGCCTATTGTTTTTTAACAAATCAACTTTATCTTATTTAAATAATAGAAAGAGCTAACACTGAATAATTTCTATGTGCCAAAGACTGCTCTAAGCATTTTTACATACGTTAAGTCATTAAATCCTCACAACAACCCTCTGTGGTAGGTGCTATGATTATTCCTATAACTGGAGCAGTTTCTCCCACAATTCTTATTACATTTAAGTGTTTTTAATCATTTCATTAAATGCCTTTTCAGCATCCAGTAACAGAATCACATGGCTTTTCTCCTTTGGCCTCTTGATGCAAGAAATAGATAGATTTCCTATTGTGAACTATCCTTGCATTCCAAGAAAATGCTATTCTTTTACTGCTGTATGATTAAATTAGCTAAATCTCATTTAGAATTTCTGTATTTAAAAATTGGTCTTTAAAAAAAAATCACCTTTACCAAGCATTGGTATAATATTATACTAGCTTCAGAAAAACATATTAAAACGCTGCCCATCACTTATTAGAATAAAAGTAAAATCTATTTTTTTAGAAGTAAATATAATTTAGCTGGAATATCATCCTGATATGGTGACTAATAAATACATTTTTTATTTCCTTTTCAACAGTTATAGTCTGTTCAGAATCTTTACTTTTTTCAATCAATTTCAGTATTTCTATGTTTTGTCTATTTCTATCTCATTATTTTCGGCATTTTAAAAAATTCTCTTCTCTATCCTTTTGGTTTTATTTTTTGTTTTTCTAATATCTTGAGTACTTATTTTTTGAGTACTTAAAAACTGAGTACTTGAGCAATAATTTATTTTCAGTCTTTTTTTATTTTAAATAATGCAGTTATTAAAGGCATTCAATTTTCCTCCAAATACCAGTTTAGCTATGTCCCATAAGTCTATAAAGTGTTCTCCTTTGCTATACTTTCTAGATCAGAGCCATCCAACTAAACTTTCTGCCAGAATGGAAATGTTCAGTATCTGCACTGTCCAATGTGGCAGCCACTAGCCACGTGTGGCTATTAAGCACAGGAAATAAGCCTAGTGCCACTAAAGAACGGAATTTTAAATTCTCACAATAACTGTCTTCTAATCAGGTTGTAATTCTCGGAGCTTTTGCTCTACCTATGTGGGTGCCATGTGGTTATGGCTGTTGTATTGTATGAGAGGTTAGTGTTCTGTATAGCAAATGAAACCATCAACAAAATGAAACAGCAACCTAACAAATGGGAGAAAATATTTGCAAATCATATATCTGATAAAGGGTTAATAACCAAAATATATGAAAAACTCATACAACTCAATAGCAAAAAAACACACAATCTAATTGAAAAGTGGACAGAGGATCTGAACAGACATTTTCCAAAGAAGATATACAGATGGCCAACATGTACATGAAAAGGTACTCAACATCACTAATCATCAGGAAAATGCAAATCAAAACCACCATGAGATATCACCTCATACCTGCTAGAATGGCTATTATCAAAAAGACAGAAAATAATAAGCACTGATGAGACTGTAGAGAAAAGAGAACCCTTGTGCACTGTTGCTGGGAATGTAAATTGGTGGAGTCACTATGGAAAACAGTATGAAGGTTCCTCAAAAAATTAAAAATGGAACTACTGTTTGATCCAGCAGTTCTACTCCTGGGTATTTATCCTAAAAAACTAATTCAAAAAGATAATACACCACTCCCCACATGCTCATTGCACCATTACTTACAACAGCCAACACATGGAAGCAACTTAAATGTCCACTGATAAGTGAATGGATAAAGAAGATGTGGTATGTATATAATGTATGTATGAGTGTGTGTGTATATGTGTGTGTACATAGTGGAATATTATTTAGCCATAAAAAAGAAGGAATCCTTGCTATTTGCAACAACATGGACAGACCTTGAGGGCATTATGCTAATAAGTAGGACAGAGAAAGACAAATACTGTATGATCTTGCATATGTGTGGAATCTTAAAAAAAACAAAAACCCAAACTCATAGATACAGAGAACAGAATGGTGGCTGCCAGAGGCAGGGGCTGGAGGGGTTGGTCAAGTGGACAAAAGGTATGAACTTCAGGTTATAAAACAACTAAGTCATGGTGATATAATGTACAGCATGGTAACTATAGTTCATAATACTACAGTGTGTATTTGTAAGTGGCTCAGAGAATAGATCTTAAGAGTTCTCATCACAAGAAAAATAAAGTGTAGTGATGGATGTTAACTAGACTTACTGTAGTGATCACTTCACAATATATACAAACATTGAATCATTATGTTGCACACCTGAAACTAATACAATGCTATATGTCAATTATATCTCAATGGGGGGGAGATTTGCAATTATTATAGCATCTGCAAGGACTGCAACTTGTAAATACACAATATCCAGTCAGCGCTTTTAACCCTGAATTATTCTTTGTCTGACATTAATATTACCACTTTTCCTTTATTTGCATTTACCTAGTTGATCTCTGCCCAATCGTTTCTTTCAACTTTACTTTATCATTTAATTAATAAACACACACACACATATTCTCTGACCCTACAAATTGTATAATTTTTGATATCTGATTTTTGAGGACATTTTGGCTCATTCATAATCAGTAATGACAGACAAACATTTCATTTCATTCCTTCCATCTTACTTTCTTTCTACTATTCATTAATTTTTTTTTCCTTCTTCACAACTTATTTCACTTGCTTGGTTACATTTTTCCACATTTCCTTTTCTTCTTCTATCATTTGAAAGCTTTCTTTTGTGTTTCTCAATTCTATTTCCCATCCTAATAGTTATGATTAACTGATATTTCTCTAGTATACTATTATCATATTAAATAACTAAGCAATCCCATCAAGACACATTAGCTTTCACTTCTCCCATATCACCCCTTTTAGAACATTTTCACTTAACACATTTTATAAATTTCAAGTCTTCTATCTTGAGGTCTTTTTCCTCATTTATTTTGCTCAGAGAGGGTTCAGGGTAGCAGATTTTCTGAATTCTACATATACACAAACATGCAGTTTGTTGGCCGTGACAAACAAATGACAGATTTTGCAAAAGACATTTGGCGCTCCTCTAGCTTCTAGCACCACAGATGAGAGTCCAATACTAACCTAATTTTTTCACACGCAGAACAACATAGTGATCAAGAGCATGCAGTCTGTAACCAGACTACCTGGGTTTGAATTCTCACTTTACCACATGCCACATGCATGATCCTGGTCAGATTACTAAACCACTCATGCCCCCTTTTTCTCTTCTGTGGATAACAACCATGCTAGGTTGGTTTGTTGTGTGGATTAAGAGTATCACATGTGTTAGCACTTAAAGAAGGCCTGGAACATGATAAATTTTCAATAAACATTAGCTGCTGTTATTATCAATATTATTTAAGTACTGTAACCAGTTCTTTTAAAGTGGAAGTATGTTAAGATTTTCTCTTTATATCTGAAACTCAGGTATTTCACTGGTACATATAAAAGATTCCTGTCTTCCTTATTTCTTCCTAGGAGTCAGTGAGGCATTTCAATCCGAAACTTCAACCTCTTCCAGGCACACAAAACTCATAATAATGGTTAATTATAGTAAGGTGGAACAAGGTTCAGGCTGAAGTCAAAGGGCATAAAAGATTTATCTGAAGTGTTCTAATTTTATAAAAGACAATGTATTCTCTTATTACTTTTAAGATGATGGTTAATTCTGGTCATAGTGAAGGGAGCTATATTTGGAAATTCTGACTATAATGAAAACCATCTTAACAAAATAGGTTGCCCCAGTAAGAATAAATCAAATGAGGTAACTTAGATTGAATAAATCACAGTCTACTCAACCTGATACAGAAAGGCCATATTTGAGTAACTGATTTAATCATTAGCCAAAGGATAAACTTTTATGTGTATAAAATAAATACATTAAGAACTGTCAAGCTTGTCACTTGAATACAGACAATCAAAATATTAAACTGCCAGAGTGAACCCAACATCGAATGGCAATAGCCTCTAATAATATCTATGTAAAGGCTTAAGTTGTACTGAGTACATGCTCAGTAACAAGTGCAGATACAATGAAAGACAAGGTGTTTTAGGCCCTAATCATCAAATGTATTGTGAATCACAGACTCAAAATTTTCAAGTTGAAGCTAACACCATCATTTAACAGATGAGGGGGAGCTTGAATAACCTGAAGGTACCTATCACAAGCTGCATATGTTATCAGTAACTGTACAGAGAAAAAAACACATGCTTCTAATATGGCTGGTATCATAGCAGAGTCATACTAAAAACAGGAAGATGAGATTCTTGGCCTGGAGGGTAATGGTAGCCACTTTAATCAGAATCACTCCACACATCCTCACCAAGAACAAATAAATAAATTCAACAAGTAGCACAAATAAAAACTACACACGCCCAGGCCTTCAGCATTACTGGAAGACAGAATATAACAGACTTCAAGTTGCCTTTATGTAGAAAAATGGGTAAAGATATACCACAGAAGTGGAAACAATAAAGGAGGGATTGAAATCATGAGCTCAAAGTAGATTGCAGGCTAAAAAATACTAAGTGACATGAAGAAGGAATTTTATGAAGTCACAATTCACAGTGAAAATATAGCAAGATGCAATATCTATGCACCAGATAAGACCAACCTCTAATATAAGGCAGAAACTAGAGGAAATACAGGAGAAGTATTAGAAACATACTACTGATAGCAGATGCTAACACTCCACTCTCAGTACAAGTCAAACTGATTAAACAAAAATTAAGAATATTTATATAGATCTAAATAACATAATAATAAGGCAAATCTTATACAGATATGTTGAACACTGTATCCTGATAGTAGAGAATATACCTTCTTCTAAGAGCATGTGGAATATTCACAAAAATTGACTATATATTAGGTCAAAAGGAAATGTCAGTTCCATAAAAGAGAAATATTACAAACAAAACTCTCTGATCACCATGTAATAAAACTAAAAATTAAAATCAAAATGAAAAACAAAACAAAAAGGGAGGATACCCATGCAGAGGCAAGGGAGACAGGTTGACTTGGGTGTCAGATCTTGAAAGGTGTGAGGAGGGCATCTGCCCGAAAGTGCAAAGGACAGACTGTTATGTACACTGGAACTGATCAAATAAATAAATATATTAAGAATAGTAGAAGCCAAAATTCTCCATGTTGGAGAAGGAAGTTGTAAATATGGAAAGAAAACTAGAATAAATCCTGTGCAAGTGAAGGTATCAGTGTAACTTCATGGAGATACTGTGTGTGTGCTTGTGTGTGTGTTTGTGTATAACATGCACACACAAAAATAAACATACACATACGTATAACTTACTACCAATGAAAATTTCTACATAAACGCTTGTATATACAAATACATATTCCCTAGCTCTATCCATGGACAGGTCCAATAACAATGTACACACTATGCATACAGATCTTATTTTTAAAATACCATTCTCCAAACCAGGGCTCTTTGAAGAAATGACTGTTGAAAGGCAAGATGAGCCCTGAGCATCCTGTGCCAAAAAGCAAGGACACCTATAAAGGATGATGGGGACACGTCAAAAGAACACAAAATGCAGCATGCAGAGATCCCAATGGCCAAATCCCGGGCAACTTAAACATCAAAATAAATAATGATAGCAACAAATTACAACCCACTGAGTAAAACAGTAAACAATTCTACACTGATACTAACATGTAAAATACTTACTAACTACAGAGAAAAAAGGTAACTTTACAATGGAAATGTCTGGCAGACACCAACTTAATCAAGTGAATAAATTATTACTATCAGTAATAAAACAAAATCCTGGGTCACCAAAACACAATGTCACTTCTGTGATGTTCCTCCCGAAGATGCCTAACTTAAATCAAATCATGAGGAACATGAGACAACTCCAAACTGAGAACCATTCTACAAAATAAGTGCTATAATTTTCAAAAGTGTCAAGGTCATGAACATTAAAGACTGCAAAACTGTTCCTCACTAAAATAGTCTAAAGAGACTTGACAACTAATTTACAACATGTGGTTTGAGCTGAATCCTTGTGCTATTAAGGTCATTAATGAGAAAATAGGTGAAACTTAAATGGGGGGGGGCTCTAAGGATTAGATGGGATTCATATATCAATGATAATTTCCTGATGTTGATAGCTATCCCATAGTTACATAGAAAAATGCCATGTTTGCACAAAATACACTGAAAGTGTTCTAGGGTGATGGGGCATCACTTTCGAAGCCCAACATGTAGATAAAGGGTATAACTTTTCTGTAAGTTTGAAATTATTTCAAAAAAAATATTTAGAAAACGATGATCATAAACTGAACTACCGTCTTCTTGACATATATTTTGTGCGTGGCATTTTATGTTCCTAATAGGATCTTCATAGTTCATTCGTCCATTGCCTCATTTATTTAATAACTATTTACTGAACATCTACTAAATGCCTTACTGTAAATAACAGTGGTCAGCAACAGATACTGTCCCTGATCTTGTGGAATATACAAACAATTTGCGGGGAGGGGCACATAGAGAGGAAAGGTATTAATCAGTCCCATACAAAAACAACATAAAACTGTGAAGAGCGCCCTAAAAGGAAAAAATTACAAGCAACATTTATCAAGGGGACTAAGACCGTCTGGGGAGTCAGGGAAGATTTCTTTAGTCAAGAAATAGCTCAACTTCCAAGTATGGAATTAACTAATGTGAGCAAGGTGGGAATGCTACAGAATTGACTCCAAAATGCTATTTTGTTGCCTGGTTCCACATATGTTCAATTTATATAAGAGAGTGGTTAAAAATCTTCATATATCTGGAAGATATGGGGGAGGAAGGGCAGGGGGAGAAAGAGGGAGCTTGTGACTAAAGCTCTAAGTTACTAAAACGCAAGACTGCCATCTAGTGGTAATTTGAGCAAACCCCTTTCAGGTAAGGGGGGGCCAAGAAGGGGGAGGGAGTGACGGATTACAACAGATATATCAGTAGTATATAGTGATATAAATTCTCATATACAAATTTACAAGTAAGATCATTCATTGTGAGAAAACTAAGAAAACTAATATTTAATAGAATCACCTAAAAATTCTCCAAGAAAAGGGCAACTTGTGAAACAAAAGAAACTATAATTCTGCTCTTTTTTGAGGGACACTGACAAAGAACAAGACCTCTATTGGGCACATCTGCTAGAAGAACCAACATTTAAATACTTCCCCAAGCAGCATGTCCCAATGGGGAAACATTTTTTTTTTACAATTTCCTAATTAGTATTATTTCCTGACTTCAATCATGCATGGCAATTAAATAAATTCTTCCAGCTGAAGATGCTTCCACTGCAAATATCTTCAGTCATCATTACATCCCTGAAGTGAATTCAATATGAATCTCATGACAATTAACATTAACTACATAGTTGGTTATCATTTCTTAAAATGTTGAATTCTAATTTACTAAAATATTGGTCCCTCCCTTCTTCTAACTCTATTGATGTTCAGACAAACCAAGATTTGCTGTATGTTGCATTACCCTAACAAATCTAATAGTAGAGTTCATTTGAAAATTACATCTACCTAACAACTCTTTCTACAGCTTCTACCAACCTCCTAGTTAAATACTTACAAGTATAGGAAAATAAAAGACTCACAACAGACAATTTCTTGTCAGAATCTGGGAGGAATCTCTACTAAACTTAAGACAGATGGAGCAGGACTGAAAGAAATCCAGTACAGAATATGCCTCACAATCTATTTTTATATATACATATTTTGGTTCCCCATAGCTAAAAGAAGTGTTGCACTACACCTTGTAGGCCCTTCAAGAATAACACATAAAGAAAATAAAGAACAGCAAAAATAGAAAACATTTAAAAAGTATCAATTATAAAAAGAATTTTAAATAGGTTAAAATCACATTTTAAAAGGCAAGGGTCGAACAAAATGCAACCTCTATTTACAAAAACAATCAGCAAAGATGTATCAAACAAATTCAAATCAATATAATATAAAAATACAATTCTGGGGCTTCCCTGGTGGTGCAGTGGTTGAGAGTCCGCCTGCCGATGCAGGAGACACGGGTTCGTGCCCTGGTCCGGGAAGATCCCACATGCCGCGGAGCGGCTGGGCCCGTGAGCCATGGCCGCTGAGCCTGCGCGTCTGGAGCCTGTGCTCCGCAGCGGGAGAGGCCACAACAGTGAGAGGCCCGCGTACCGCAAAAAAAAAAATACAATTCTGGGCAAAAGATACTTAATGGAATGAATGTGACTATTTTATACTGTTAATGGGTATACACAAAAGGAACAGGAAAAGTTATAAATGTCTATGTGCCAAATGATACGGCATTAAAATTGAAAAAAAATATGTATATATTTTAAATACCTCATTTTAAATGAGGTATTGACAGAAACATAATAGAAGTGAAAAACTGTTGGGTTTTCTTAAGCCTTGGGCAAGTAGACAAGATAAAAAATAAAAAGGATACAGAAAACTGAATGAACAAATTTATAACAATAAACTTAACAATGTATGTTAAATTATGTTGCCAACAAAGAATACATATTTTCCAAGAACCTGTGAACACTAAAACTGATCAGATATTAAGCCATAAAAATTATTTCAAATCATAAATTTCACATCTATGAACAAAACTGATTAAAATTTGAATGCAATGAGAAAAATTATAGCCAAAATAATTTAACCAACTAAAAATATAACAAACCCTTTTCTAAATAATTCTTGGGCCAAAAGGGATACCAAAACCAAACACAATTAGAAGCCATCTAGAAAATTACAAGGAGGTCTTAGTATCAAAATCTGGAGGGGAGGGGATACAAAATTAAGTTGTAATCGAGAACAAATCCAAAACCTAAACCCCTGCAGGAGACTTCCCAACATGGCAGAGTAGAAGGACCCTGAGCTCACCTCCTCTCAGGGGCACACCAAAATCACAACTATCTGCAGAACCACCTATGAAAAAGACTAGAACCTACCAGAAAAGACCTTCTACAACTAAAGATATAAAGAAGAACCACAACGAGACGGGTAGGAGGGGGAGAGTCATGGTATAGTCAAGACGCATGCCCCTCAGTGGGCAATCCACAAACAGGAGAATACAATTGCAGAGGTTCTCCCCAGGGAGCAAGGGGTCTAAGCCCCACATGAGGCTCCCTAGCCCAGGAGTCCTGTGCCAGGAAACAAGCCTTGAGAATGTTTGGCTTTGAAGGCTAGCAGGGCTTAAATTCAGGGGGGCTGGAGGGCTGTGGGAAACAGACTCTAAAGGACACACACAAAATCTCACACGTACCAGGGCCCAGGGAAAAAGAAGTCATTTGAAAGGAGCCTGGGTCAGACCTAACTGCTGATTTTGCGAAGTCTCCCAGAGAGGAAAGAGGCAACTGGAGCTCACCCTAAGGACACAGACGCTGGGGGCTGCCATCTTTGGGTGCTCGTTCTATCAGACACTGGTGCTGGCAAGTATCACCAGTGTGGAATCCTCCCTCTAGCTTATTAGCCCCAGGACCCCAGGACTCAACAGCCTGCAGTCACCAGTTCTGCGACACCTGAGGCCAAGCAACTAACTGGGCCAAGACATACCCCCACCCACCAATAGGCAGGCTGCCTTAAGAACCCCTGAACACAGCTGTGCCCACCAGAGGGCCCAGGACCTGGCCCCACACACCAGTGTGCAGGCACTAGATCTGGGACCCCCAGGGCCCTACACGCAGAGATTCCAAGACCCAACTCCACCTACCAGCAGGAAGCTGACGCTGGCCTCAGGACCAGCCTCACATACCACTGGACAAGCACCAGCCCCAGGACCCACTGGACCCAGCCCCTGCCCCAAAACAAGCCTGCCCTAGCCTCAAGGCCAGTCTCACCCACCAGTGGGCACTCACCAGCCCCAGGACAACCTCAGCCCTGAAACCTGCCAGGGAAGGACCCAACCCAACCACTAGCAGGCCAGCACCAGACCTGGGACAGTTGGGCCCTAGTCCCAGCAAGCCAAGACAAGTTTCAGGACACCTCAAACCCTGCAGCCAGCTGTATCAGGAGCCAGCCCCACCCTCCAGTGGTCTGACACCAGTTCTGGGATCCCTGGGCCCTCTAGCCAGACCCCAGGACCCAGCTCTGCTTGACAGTAAGGCCAAAACCAGCTCCAAGACCTGGCTTCAGCCACCAGTAAGTGAGCACTGGCCCCAGGATCTCCTGGACCCCAACTCTGTCCACCAGTGAGCCAGCACTAGCCCTAAGGCCCCCTGGGGTTCCACAGCCAGCCACCTCACAACCCAGCCCTACCAACCAGTGGCTGGCAGCCTCCACACAAGGCAGGGCTTGGCAACCAACCAGACCAGGGGCCAGCCACACCTACCAGTCCACCCACAGTGGTCAGCCCACCACAATAGAAGGACCCAAAAAGCCCATGTAGGAGGCACCACTAGAGCACACAGTTCTAGTGACCAGAGAGAAGTACACAGCTGGGGCGCATAGAACATCTCCTACTAAAAGGTACTTTTCTAAGGTCAGGAAACACAACCAACATACCAGATACATAAAAACAAAAATAGCAACTTAGGCAAAATAAGTTGACAGAGGAACACGTTTCAAACGAAGGAATAAGATAAAACCCTAAAAGAAGAACAAAATGAAGTAAGTATAGGCAATCTACCCAAGAAAGAGTTCAAGGTAATGACCATAAGGATGATGAAAGAACTCAGGAGAAGTACAGATGCACAGGGCAGGAAATTATAAGTTTTTAACAAAGAGTTGGAAAATATAAAGAACAACCAAACGGAGATGAAGAACACAATAAATGAAACAAAAATTACACTATAAGGAATCAATAGGAGACTAAATGATACACAGGAAAAGGATCAGCAACCTGGAAGACAAGAATAGTGGAAATCACTGACGCTGAACAGAAAAAATAAAAAGAAATGAGGACAGAGACCTCTGGGGCAACATCGAGCATACTAGGATTCACATTATAGGGGTCCAAAAAGGAAGAGACAAAGGAGAAAATAACACATTTGAAGAAATAACAGCTGAAAATTTCCCTAACCTGCGAAAGAATACAGAAAGCACAGAGAGTCCCAAACAGGATCAACCAAAAGAGGACCACACCAAGACACAATGTTATTAAAATGGCAAAAACATTTTAAAAGGAGAGAATATTAAAAGGAGCAAGGAAAAAGCACTAAGTTACATAAAAGGGAACTCCCATAAGACTATCAGCTGACTTTTCAGCAGAAACTCTGCAGGCCAGAAGGGAGTGGCATGATATATTTAAAATGATGAAAGGGAAAAACCTACAATCAAGAATATTCTACCTGGCAAGGCTCTCATTCTGATTTGATGGAGAGATCAAATGTTTTGCAGACAAGCAAAAGCTAAAAGAGTTCAGCACCAACAAACCAGCTTTACAAGAAACGTTAAAAGGACTTCTCTAAGTGAAAAAGAAAAGGCTACAACTAGGAACATGAAAATTATGAAAGGAAAAAGCTCATCAGTAAAGGCAAACATACAGTAAAGGTAGTAAAACAACATGTACAGAGCTAGTAGGAAGGTTAAAAGACAAAAGCAGTAAAATAAGCTATACCCACAATAAGCAGTTAAGGAATACACAAAACAAACAGATGTAAAATATATATGATATCGAAAATGGTAATTGTGAGGAGAGAAGAGTACAAATACATGGTTGTAACAATGCATTTGAAATTAAGAGATCAACAACCTAAAATAATCATGTATATAAATATAGATTGCTACATATAAACCTCATGGTAACAACAAAACAAAAATCTATAATAGATACAGACACAAAAGAAAAAGGAATCCAAACATAACACTAGAGATAGTCATCAAATCATAGGGGAAGAGAACAAAAAAAAAAAGACCTACAAAAACAACTCCAAAACAATTAACACAGTGGCAGTAAGTACATAAGTATCAATTATTACTTTAAATATAAATAGAATAAATGCTCTAATCAAAAGACAGACAGCAGCTGAATGGATGCAAAAACAAGACCTGTAATATATGCTGTCTACAAGAGACTCACTTCATATCCAAAGACACAAACAGATTGAAAGTGAGGGGATGGAAAAAGGTATTCCACACAAATGGAAATCAAAGGAAAGCCAGGGTAGCAATACCTATATGAGACAAAATAGATTTTAAAACAAAGACTGTGACAAGAGACAAAGAAGGATATCATATAATGATCAGGGGATCAATCCAAGAAGAAAATATAACAATTACAAATATATATGCACCCAACATAGGAGCACCTAAACACAAAGAGCAAATATTAACAGACATAAAGGGAGAAATCAACTATAACACAATATTAGTAGTGGATATTAACACCCACTTACATCAATGGACAGATCATCCAGACAGAAAATCAATAAGGTAACACTGCCCTTAAATGACACATTAGAGCAGATGGACTTAATAGATATATATAGAACACTCTGTCCAAAAGCAGCAGATAACACACTCTTTTCAAGTGCATATGGAACGTTCTACAGGATAGATCACATGCTAGGCCACAAAACAGGCCTCGGTAAATTTAAGAAAATTGAAATAATATCAAGCATCTTTTTTGACCACAATGCCATGAGACTACAAAAAAAAAAAAAACCTGCCAAAAAACACAAACACATGGAGGTTACACAATATGCTCCTAAACAACCAATGGATCACTGAAGGAAAAAAAAACCTGGAGACAAATGAAAACAAAAACACAGTAAATCCAAAATCTATACAATGCAACAAAAGCAGTTCTAAGAGGGAATTTTAAAGTGACACAGCTTACCTAAGGAAACAAGAAAAATCTCAAATAAACAACCTAACTTTAAACCAAAAAAAACCCAAAAAACAGAAACCTAACCTTACACCTAAAGGAAAAAGAACAAACAAAACCCAAAGTTAGTAGAAGGAAAGAAATCATAAAGATCAAGAATTAATAAAATAGAGACTAAAAAGAACAACAGAAAATATCAGTGAAACTAAAAGCTGGTTCTTTGAAAAAATAAACAAAATTGATAAACTTTTAGCCAGACTCATCGAGAAAAAAAGAGAGCTCAAATCAGTAAAAATCAGAAATAAAAAGGGAGAATTTATAAGCAACACCACAGAAATAAAAAGAATCATAAGAGATATGCCAGTAAAATGTACAAACTAGAAGAAATGGACAAATTCCTAGAAATGTACAATCTCCCAAGATTGAACCAAGAAGGAATAGAAAACATAAACAGAGCAATTACCCATAATGAAAGTGAATCAGTAATTTAAAAACTCCCAAAAAACAGAAGTCCTGGACCAGATAGCTTCACAGATGAATTCCACCAAACATTTAGAGAAGAGCTAACACCGATCCTTCTCAAACTATTCTAAAAAGTTGCTGAGGAAGGAATACTTCTGAAATCATTCTATGAGGCTAGCATCACCCTGACACCAAAATCAGACAAAGAGATTACAAAAAAAGAAAATTACAAGCTAATATCACTGATGAACATAGACTCAATAATCCTCAACAAAATATTAGCAAACTGAATCCAACAATATGTTAAAAGGAAACCGTATACCATTATCAAGTGGGATTTATTGCAGGGATGCAAGGATGGTTCAATATCCACAAATCAATCGATGTGATACACCACACTGACAAATTGAAGAATAAAAACAATATGATCATCTCTAAAGATGCAGAAAAAGCTTTTGACAAATTTCAACATCCACTTATGATAAAATCTCTACAGGAAGTGGGTACAGAGGGAACATATCTCAACATAATAAAGGCCATATATTATTAGCCCACAGCTAACATCATACTCAATGATGAAAAGCTGAAAGCATTTCCTCTAAGATCAGAAACAAGACAAGGATGCCCACTCTCCTTACTTTTATTCAATATAATATTAGAAGTCCTAGCCACAGCTTTCAGATAACAAAGAGTAATAAAAGGAATCCAAATTGGAAAACAGAAAGTAAAACTGTCATTGTTTGCAAATGACATGACATTATATAGAGAAAATCCTAAAGACGCCACCAAAAACCACTAGAACTCTTCAATGAATTCAGTAAAGTTGCAGGATTCAAAATTAATATATAGAAGTCTGTGGCATTTCTATACACTAACAACGAACTATCAGAAAGAGAAATTAAGGAAACAATTCCATGTACCAATGCATCAAAAAGAATAAAATACCTAGGAATAAACCTACCTAAGGAGGTAAAAGACCTGTACTCAAAAAACAAAAGGACACTGATGAAACTGAAGAAGACACAGATGGAGAGACACATCATGTTCATGGATTGGAAGAATCAGTATTGTTAAAATAACCATACTACCCAAGGCAATCTACAGATTTAATGCAATCCCTATCAAAATACCAATGGCATTGTTCACAGAACCAGGACAAATAAATTTAAAATTTGTATGGAAACATAAAAGACCCTAAATAGCCAAAACAATCTTGAAAGAGAAGAACAAGCTGGAGGCACCATGCTCCCTGACTTCACACTACACTACAAAGCTTCAGTAATCAAAACAGTATGGTAGTGGCACAAACATGGATACACAGATCAATGGAACAGACAAGGAGCCCCGAAATAAGCATGCACCCCAATGTTCATATTATTACAATAGCCAAGATATGGAAGCAACCTAACTGCCCATGAACAGATGAATGCAAAAAGAAGATGTGGTGTATACACACACACACACACACACACACACACACACACACAGAATACTACTCAGCCATAAAAAAGAATAAAATTTGCCATTTACAACAACATGGGTGGACTAGGAGGGTATTATGCTCAGTGAAATAAGCCAGACAGAGAAAGACAAATACTGTATTTTATCATGTATATGTGGAATATAAAAAATAAAACAAACTAGTGAACATAAAAAGAAACAGAATCACAGATATTGTGAACAAACAAACTAGGTTACCAGTGGGGAGAGGGGAGGTGGGAGGGGCAAAATAGGGGCAGGGGATTAAGAGGTACAAAGTACTATGTATAAAACAATTAAGCATCAAGGATATTGTACAACACAGGGAATAGAGCCAATATTTTTAATAACTATAAATGGATTATAATTTATAAAAATTTTGAATCACTATGCTGTACACCTAAAATTAATATTGTAAATCAACTATACCTCAATTAAAAAAATACCCTAAATGCTTGATCATCAAACAAAAATAAACTTAAATAAATTTAAGCAAATAAACTAGAAGTTAGAAAGAGAAAAAATATCAACCTGCAGGGAGGACAAGGGAGAAATTAATAAATTAAAAAAAAAAAACTTTTAAAGGAAATAATGAATAAAACTAAGAGCCAGGTTTTTAAAATAGTAAAATAAAACAAATTACGTTTTACGTGCACACACACACAAAAAGGAAAGCAAACAAGGGGACATGCAAGTACACATACTACAGATATCGCATACAACTCTCTGCTAGTGAATTCTGAAAATCTAAATGTCACCTGTGCAAGAAAAAATAAATAATCAAGACTGCCTCAGTAAAAAATAGAAAACTAGACTATATGGAGTCATATAAAACTGAAGAAGTTATCCAGAAGCTCCCTCTCCCCCCAAAAAGGGGCACAGAATCAGACTACTTTACAGGTGCATTATTTCCAAGTTTCATGAAAACATATAAATGCTATTTAAACTGCTCCAGAACACTGGGTAGGGAAATAAAAGCTGTTCATTTAAGTGTTCAATGTTAGCATTAGCCTGCTTCCAAAACTATAAAAAGATAGTCCTCCAGTCAGAAAATTGTCTTGTCTAACTTATGACCAATGATGTAAAAACCTTTAAACAAAATACTAACAAATGCAAAATATTTGTATTAAAGATTAACTCACAGGGCAAAACAGACTAATTTCTGAAACTCAAGGACGGTTTACTATTAGAAACATTATTAAATAATTATAACACAGCACATTAACAGCTCACAGCATTATATGGTCACACTGATAAATGCAAAAAGTGAAATAAAATATTTCTAATTTTAAAAATTCGGTAAAAATAGCAATTCTTTAGTATAAGAAAGAATATGTATCCCAAAACAAGCTGACATACATAACATAAATACTAGCAGGATTTCCCTGGTGGTCCAGCAGGTTAAGACTTCACGCTCCCAATGCAGGAGGCGCGGGTGCGATCCCTGGTCGGGGAACTAAGATCCCGCATGCCACGGGGCACCTCCACAAAAAAAAAAATACACACACACACACACACACACACACACACACAAACAGCACTCACATTAAATTCAAAATCAAACAAGGATGCCCAAAGTCTTTTAGTTTAAACAATCTCAAAGTTCCAGCCAAGCAATGAAACATATATGATATAACTAGGGATAAGGAGAAATTCTAGGGACCTACCAAGAAAATTCAAAATATCAACTGAGAAACTATGAGAACTAATAAGAAACTAAGGAGTCTAATTTTCAAGTAAACATATAAAAATCCTTAGCTTTCTTAATTATAAATAATAACAAGCTTGAAAATAGGGAGAAGTACTCTTTCACAACAGAAAAAAGAAATACATAAAATACTTAAGAATGAAGGTATACTTAAGAAATATATGGAACTTACAAAAAGAAAACTAAAAAATTTAGGTGAGGACATAAAAAAGTTGAGTAAACAAATACACCATGTTCGTAAGTGGCAAGATCGAATACAATATAAGAAATCCAATTTCTCCCACATTATAAGTTTAATGCAATGGAAATTTGGGGCACTTGATAAAATTACTCAGAATGATATTCAGAATAAACTATTCAGGAAAAATAAAGTTAGAAAAAGTTGTTAAACTGTTTCTGAAAAAGACTACAGGATGTTAAACTATATTATAAAGTCAAAATAATTTTAAAAACAAAATGGTTCTAGAACAACAATGATGTTACACAAGACTGAAAGGTCAGAATAATTAAAATCAAGTGGTGCTAGAGCAACACACAGCCCCCAAACAAATGCTGGTATATTGTGAAGGCCACAGCTTGCGAGAGTTGTGGTGTTTCAAACCAAAAGGGATACACAGTATGACTAACAGGTCAGAAAAATTCCACCCAAATTCAGAAAGTCAGAAATTATGAATAAGCAATTGTGTGATACCTTAAACCAGTTTCTAATCTGTTTTTTTCTAAACTGACCGTTTTCTGTAACAATTATAATAGGGCAACAATGTACAATGTCTTCTGAGTGATGTTCCCAATCCTGTTTTTACTAGTGGGTCAGGAATACAGTTGCAAATGAGTTACAAATGTCAACGTCTGACAACTCAATGAATTCATCAACAACAGTTTAAAATTCTTTTGAGAAAGAATTAGTTCAGCTAAAGCTGCTTAACTACAAACGATAGGATTACGTTAGATCCCAATTCACAGAATATACCAAAATAAATCCTGCATGGATGAAGTTAAATATAAACACTAAAATCATACTATCAAATGCACTTCAAAGAAGCTGAACGAATTCAACACTCCCACCAACACTGTAAGGACCCATTTTCCCTAGTCTTCACCAACATAAGTTCATTTCCTTTGAGAAATTCTACTTGGAGGAATTTATGGCAAAGCAATAATCAGAAACATACACACAAAAAAATAATTAAGGATATCTATTGCAACACAGCTCCTAATTTTGAAATGTTGAAAAAGACAAATTCTCGTCAATCTGTTATCATTTAAATAATTATTGTACATTACTCAACAGAATACTATACAAACATTAGTAATGATGTTGCTGAAAATATGTAATGGCACAGGGAAATGTTTTTACAATATGTTGTGTAGTTTAAAAATATAGTTTACAAATGAGTTTTCATATTGTGATCCCAAATCTATAAAAGGGTAAAATTTAATTTTAAAATTATGTGAATGTGAATAAGTTTAAGGATGGCTAACAAAATGCTAAACAGCGGGTTTTTTTCTTCTCTTTCCTTCTTAGAGATTCTTCTCTAAAGCGTATTTCCTTTACCAAATTCCCTAATTTGGACAGTGGATCCCATAAGATCCACTGTTCCTAATCAGAAAAAACAAAACAAAACAAAAAAAAAAACACATTTACAGCTGGCAGACAAAGAAATTCCACTTTTGTGAATATGTAACTAAATTATTATACACACAAATATTTAGTACAATGTTTATCTCAGTAGTATTTAAAATAGAAAATAATTAGAAACAACTTAAATTGTAATAGGTCCACTAAACATTGTAATCATTTCATGATAAAAGTCAAACCATAATGCTGTACACTTTAAAGTTATACAGTGCTGTAGGGTCGGTTATATCTCAATAAAACTGGAAGGAAAATAAAACAAGTCCAACAAAAGAATGTTTGGATAAATGAGTTACAGAACTTCCATTGGATGTCCATTAAACTCTGCTTCAGATGGATATTTAATAACCAGAAAAATACTGACAATATAAATATAATGGTTGGTTAAAATACACACTATGAAACTGCATAGGTTGTGAGCATTATTTTTTTAAATAAATACATAACTATATGTATGGAAAAATCACATACTGCATTATTTTAAAAGCTGGAAAGAAACAACAAATATTAAAATAAGTTTCTCGGGCTTCCCTGGTGGCACAATGGTTAAGAATCCGCCTGCCAACGCAGGGGACATGGGTTCCAGCCCTGATCCAGGAAGATCCCACATGCCGCAGAGCAACTGAGCCTGTGTGTCACAACTACTGAGCCTGCACTCTAGAGCCCACACAATAAGAAGCCCGTACACCACAACGAAGAGTAGCCCCTGCTCACTGCAACAAGACCCAATGCAGCCATAAATAAATAAATAAATAAAATTTATAAAAAATAAACAAATAAAATAAGTTTCTCTGGATGATGTACTGCTGATGGTTTTAATTTTCTTAACAACACTGTGTTTTCCAAATTCTCCACAAAGTGGGTTTGGAAAGGATGATATACATACAAAAATACCCAAAGGGCTGGAGAAACTTAAAAACTAAAGCAGCCATCTGTCTCATTGTTTTGATTTAGTTTTACAGAATTTTATTCATTTTAAATTTAAAATGACACTAAAGGAAAAAATTATCACACAGAAGTATAGTTTTTTTTTAATAGAGAAGCAGTGCTCCAAAATGTGTGCTTTTAAGTGTAAAAATTAAAATATTTTAATGAAGCTTAAAGTAGTAAGTACTATTTTATAAAAGTGAATAAATAAATACAGTTAGCAAAAATGCCATCTACCTATAGCACTGGTATTTGAAACCCTGGCTTTGGTATTCCAGTACAGCTATGTAAGATGTAACCATGAGAGGAAATCTGGTGAAGAGAACATGGAACCTTTCTGCAACTTCTATAATACTTTAACTTTTTAGGAATCTATTCAAAATAAACAGTTAAAAAGAGACTGCTTTATGTAATTATCTTCTGGATGAACAGACTTTATTAAAAACTTGATTTTAAGCAGCATACATAATAAATCTTTATAGCTGTATTCAAGTTGGATGAAATCAACCTCACTTATTACATTTGTTTGTTCATTTTGTTTTGCTTTGTTTTTTGCGGTACGCGGACCTCTCACTGCTGTGGCCACTCCTGTTGCAGAGCACAGGCTCCGGACGTGCAGGCTCAGCGGCCATGGCTCACAGGCCCAGCCACTCCGCGGCATGTGGGATCTTCCCAGACTGGGGCATGAACCCGTGTCCCCTGCATCAGCAGGCGGACTCTCAACCACTGCATCACCAGGGGAGCCCCACTTATTACATTTTAAAGGGCTTGCTTTTATAAGGGTAACTCTTTTCACCAACAAAGCAAAGCTTAGTTTATGTCAAATCTTGCATAAATATCTGAATTTTGAAAACTAGAAAAAACAAAAGAACACTGAAACTTTTAAAAAACATTAGTAATTTTTTAAAAACTTCTATCCTACAGTTACAATGCCTGCATGCCCTCTAAATTGGGAAAGAAAACTTTCTGTCTTACCATAATTAAATTGACTGTTGGACTTTTCACAGTTAATGATGTTGAACCTATAAGCAATGCTTGGTCGCATTCCACTGACTTCAAAGTAAAACCACTGATGATAATGATTACTATTTATATCTGAGTTCAGAATAAGGTCATATTCATTTCTGAAAACAGAAAATAAACAAATTTGATGAAAATTAGGAAAATAATCTGTGCACATACAAAATGGGAAAATTTTTAATGACTTACTTTCTAATTTGAATTACTTTGCGCAGATTCCCAGATTCAAATTTGGAGTTAAACTTCAAAATATCTCCTTCTTCTGGAGTGGTATAACTAAATGAAATTTTAAAGTAAGAATAATAAAATACGTTGCATTTAAACAACTGAGCAAAAAATAAAACTACACTACAGATTAAAAATACACCATTATTGCTGCCTCACCCTCCTCATTATTTTTAAACCAAAGAACAAAACCAACACAAGCAAAATACAAACTTTGGCTAATATTTATAGACAAAAAAATTATAATTACGAGTAGAGATTTGTTCCCACATTTATAGTCAGTGTTAATCACAAAAATTTTAGAAATAACTAAGAAGTTATGAATAAGGTAGATTTGTTTTTCATTTTTCAGAATATTATTTCAAACTCAGTCATTAGCTCTGACATAACTTTACCCTAACTCTCTAACAAAAATCTTTTTAAAATGTTTTATTTCTTCCAAATGAGACTACTGAAATATGAAACTTCCCCAAAATATCAGAATGTTGAGGGAGAGGGAAAACCCACATGCAGGCTGATTAAATTTCTTATTTGCTAAATAGTAGTCACCTTCATCATTTTTCATTTTCACTTATTTACTTATATTTAAACCATAAAATACAATGGTACCAGTGATAATCCTAAATTGGAAGTGATGTTAAAACATCAAGAATCACAAACAAATGGCTTCAAAGGTCAGGCAAGTAACTTAAAGGACTGAAGCAGATTGTAAGCAGTAAGAGACAAAAGAGAGAAGTGGGGACTGTGGAGAGGTAGGAAGCATATGTTCCTTCTAAAGGGGATGGTAATTTGTTGTCCTAAGGAAATGAAGGTTCAGTATTACAGGACAAAATTGCAGCATTCATGTGGTATCTCCACTCTCTTAAGTGGAGGTAGTTTCAGTTTTTAAAAACAAAGCATCAGTTTGTGACCTTTCCCTTATTAAACCCATTAAAAGCCCACCTAAGATCAAATAAAAGCTTGCGATATATTCAATTTAAGTAAATAAACACGATTTACATTACCATTACATCTCTGCTAGAAGATCAAAACGTAGTGAGGGTTAACTAGGTGGAAGTTAACTATATTTTTTTGTCCTTTAAAAGAACACTGAAATTTTACAGTAGGAATAAAACCAATAAAAGTAAAACAAACAAACAAAAAGCATACTTACTTTGGGTTATCTAAGTCATACACCACTCGATCTATTATATCACTCTGATGTATTAGCCTCTCAATATCTTGGGCAATTTTTGTCCTGAAATCATAAAAAAGAAGTTTGACCAAAATTCATTATTATCTCCCAAGTAAGTTTTGGATTAAAAAGTATAAAATGATAAAAATATTTCTTAAAATAAAAATGATCACTCCTCTACATATTTTGTGTACAAAAAAAGAATCAATTCATAACAAGACAAAAAACAGTATTTTAAAAGTCTGAGTTACAGAAAATAACTAGCTACAAGGCCAATAGTTTTCAAAAAAAAAAATCTTGAATGTCTATTATGCTTTTCTACATAGAAATTCTTAATCTAGCAGTTATGCAGTCAAGCATAATTTATTAATTTTTATTTTACAAAAAATAACTCATTATTTACAAAGCAGTATATCAAGAAATAAACCCAGTATCAAAGGATTGTGATATAAATCCTTGATTTAGAGTCAAGGTTGTAACTTTCAAAAGTCAAATTCTTTCTAAAGAAACAAACTTTTAAAAAGCTATTAATTATAATAATAACAAATCCAAAATTTATATCAACCAGATCCCCAACAATGAAAGAGATGGCACTTACGTACACACCATACCAAAAAATACAAGTGTTCAAGTATGGTGAATGACTAAATACATCCATTTGTCAAAATAATTTATTAAATCTTAAGGTTGATATCTACCACAAATGTGCAAACACTTAATACATACAAAAGTTTGGGGCTTTACTTAAGGAAAATGGTATTAAAAGGCTGATATAATAGCTCAGTTCTACAGCAATGTTCTGTAATGTAAAACAAGGTAAAAAAGCTCAACACCTACAGGGCCAGCAGGTGATGTACCTGAGGAGACCTGTGGAAAACTGGGGAACGCAGGCTCTGTCTAAAAACAACTGAATGTTGCCAGGTAGGAAACAGAGGTTAAGGATGTCATACCAATTTTCCGAGAACCAGCAGAAACTTGGATCTCTATGTGGGATCTCTCAAATGTTAAATGTTGGCATTCAGTTAAAAAACAAAAACCTCTGCAAGTGAAGCTAAAATCACGAGCAAGTTGAATATGGCCTACAGGCCACTGGTTTTCAACCTCTGACACTGCATTTTAGGAGATATAACTCCCCATTTATATTAAATTTAGATTAGACCTAAAACTAATACCTGAGGGAAATCTTGCCCTGCCCTCAGACCTCATTAATAAAGAGGACAATTAGCCTTTTATTCATACATTTGTGTTAAGCAGCACAGCTTTCATAAAAGATATCAATCCTTTGTTACTTTACCTCAGCTGCCTATTAAAATATATGGCTCTCTAGTCAAAACAAAACAATAAATATGTTCTAGGTACCCTTGGGGACTATAACCTCAAACTTATTGACATTCATCATCAAAGGCTTGGCTCAGAAGAAAATAATTTGTGTAAGGCGGTCTCAAAAATTTGCAGCCCATCAGTCTAGTAAATACTCAAAAGTTCACATGATATGTGGCCAACACCAAAACTGTACTTTTGTTAGGTTTCAACCAATACAGAACAACATTATGAGAAACAATTTAGTACACCTCATTGCTATATTTACTCAACCATCAGGATATTATGGGATATGTTGTTCATTACATAAGTATTCTCTGAGGACCCGTAGAAGATATTCTTCATGAGTATGGTATAACCACATATATATGATCACTATGTATGAATGCCTAACAGGACAGGCTCATGACGTAGACCAGGCTGACTCTTGGCTCTGTCATTTGCTAGCAGTGTTACCTTGGATAAGTTCCTCAAGAATCCTAAGTTTCAGCATAGTCTTCCATAAAACAGGAGAAATAATAGCAAATTCCTCATAGAGCTGTTATACCATTAAATGACATAATTTATAAGCATATACACACTGCATACAAAGTGCTTTTTACTTATTTCTGTGTCTGGCCCGTAAAAACCACCCAATATAAAAGTTTTCTGCTAGTGTTGCTCCTACTAATACTTCTATTATTTCCATTCCAGAAGTACATGAACCATTCTAAACGTGATATAAAGAAATCCAAGGTTTTGCTTTCCTTATTTTGCTTTTGCCACAATTCCTTCACCTACGTTTTTAATTTTAAATTTCTCAACAGGTAATATATTGACCTGGTACAAAAATCAAATATTACATAAAAGTATAAAATGAAGGCTCTCACTTTCAACACAACCCACACTGTTCATTTATCCAGTTAACTACTTTTATTACTTTCCTTCCGCAAGCACCTTGATTATTTTATTTAATAATACATCTTGTAGCTCTTTCTATCAGTGTACAGAGATCTTTTTGTTTTTTAATCATTGCAAAGTATTCATTGAATGGATATACCATAATTTATTTAACTAGTCTCTGATTGATGGGCATTTGAGTTGCTTCCAATCTCAAAACAATGCTACAATGAAAAACTTTGAACGTAGATGTGCAAATTAATGTGTATATGTACATATATATCGTATATATATATATGTATATATATATCTCATAAATTTTCAGATGTGGGATTAATGTGTCAAAGGAATTTAATTTTGATAGACTCTGTCAGACTGCCCTCCACAAGAGGTATTGTCAATTGAAAATCCCACTATCAATGTATGTGAGAGCCTGTTTCTCCACAGCCTAATCAATAGAATATACTGTCAAGCTTCCACATTTTAGCCAATTTTTGATATGTGGGAAATGATATCTCAGTACATTTTAATTTGCATGGTGGGACGGGGGGAGGGAGGTCCACGAGGGAGGGGATATATATGTACATAGAGCTGATTCACTTCGTTGTACAGCAGAAACTAACATAACATTGTAAAGCAATTATACTCCAGTTTAAAAAAAAAAAAAAAAAAAAAGTCTCTTACTTTGAAAAATGCTGAACATATTTCTGAGGTTAAGAGTCACCACGTTTCTTTGCCATTTTTTGCATTTTATTTTGCTGAAAGTATTTTTGTAAAATACCTTAAATGCTTTTTTAAAACAAGGTAATGAATTATATTTTATAATAAAATATCTATTCTTATAAAATACAGCTAGGCAATTTTTCTAAAACATACAGAAAAACAATGTGAAGAAAATCAAAATGCTAATTTTATGTAATATGAATACAAGGAAAATACACCAAAAAATGCTAAGCACACTTTGAACTCAGATGCTTCATTTTAATTTTTGATCCAACTTAAACCAAAAATATGGATTTCAAGTAATCATCATTATGTATTTACAATAATTTTTTTTAAAATGTCACTGCATTATCCACATTGAGATATGAATCTTATAATGGATTTTTCCCCTTCCAAATGAGGTAAAGAGATTTTTAATGAAATTTTATTCATTTATTGTACTTTCTTTTAAAAAGATCAGTGATTACATACAAGAAAGATTATCATAAAGTAGAAATTCAAAATGACAAAAAGATATTTTCGCTGAATAATTTTAAGGGATCTAATGCTTCCTTTTCTGAAAATGATAAAATAGTAAATCCTCATTAATTCTGACATCAGTCATTTACAATGTTACTACACTTAGATAGTGACTGAGCTAAAAGTTGACATTTACAAAATGTTTATCATTTGCTCAAAAAATAAGTTTCAGAAGATGAGGCAAATAAGATAAACAAACTAGAATCAATATCCTCAATGTATTTCAAAAAAAAAGGAAGCACTTCTGAGTATTTTAGTAACACCTATTACCTGGCCCATATTTGATATTTTATTACAAATACAGAACCATAAAGCCTTCGGACTACCTAGCTACAGGGGTCAGCAAACTTTTCCTATATAGGGTCAGACAGTAAATAGTTTAGGCTTTGCAAGGCACATGGTCTCTGTCACTACTATTTAACCTTGCCACTGTGGTGAAAGAACAGCCATAGATGGACATAAACAAACAGGACTGGCTGTATTCCAATAAAACTTTATTTATGGACACAAATATGAATTTCATATAATTTTAATGTGTTACAAAATATTATTTTTCTTTGGATTTTTTGAGCCATTTAAATATATAAAAACCATTCTTCGCTGGTGGGCTGAACATAAATAGGCAGTAAGCTGTATTTGACTTGTGGGCCATAGTTTGCTATCCCTGGTCTAGATGAATTATCAAACTTTCTTGACCGTGATCTTCAAGAAATACATTAAAAAAATCACAGCCCTACATACACACACACGCACGCAAACGCACACACACATACACACACACACAGCTGAAGCAAAAAGTTTATAAAATAATACCTGGCTGCACTAGATGTGACACACTGCTATTTTCTCTTTCAATACTGGCTACTAATGGACATCAACCCACAGTTTCAAAATCAGTGATCTGCTTTTAGTTAAGAAAATTGGTATCTGGAGAAATAAAGTTATTTGTTCAAATATACACACACAAAGTCAGTGGGAGAGCCCAGTCTAGCATCCATGTGTTTCGACTTGCTTTTCAGAGTATCCTGACCTGCCAAAACGCCTCACCATGCCACATGGCCTCAGCACTCTCAAGTCCAATTGTCCAAGTATTGCCGCTACAGGCATTTGTTCGTCCAGTCTCAAATTAATGTCACCTGAAGGAACAAATAATTCTGAAGTTTTCTACCCGTTATTCAAAAATGATGGGAGAAAAGAAGCTTTGACACATTGCATCTCTGCATCGGGATGACACTGCCCACCACAAATTCCACATAAATACTTGACAAATATTTGCAGAGTACATAAAATAAGGAGAAAAAGAGTAACAACCCTCAAATATGAGAGTATTGCTGCCTAGTATGTACTGATAATTCAGAAACA
This sequence comes from Aethalodelphis obliquidens, assembly GCF_003676395.1. Taxonomy (NCBI): domain Eukaryota; kingdom Metazoa; phylum Chordata; class Mammalia; order Artiodactyla; family Delphinidae; genus Aethalodelphis; species Aethalodelphis obliquidens. Next base: position 4,255,287 of record NW_020838032.1, on the reverse strand, counting down.
TATTAAGTATATATTTTTTGCATTAGTTACATCTAAAGCAATTAACATTACTGGGGAAAGTCCTACACATCTAAATAAACAGAATCATAATGTTTGGTTTCACTGACATAGAATTATATTCCTGCCTCACATCAAATATCTGACACCCATGGAAATTTTGACAAATGATATGAAAATGGAAATTATGACAAATAAGATGAAAGGTGTTCTTTGCAACACTCACAGTCACACAAAATATATAATGATGCAGCAAAAGAGACTAGCAAAGGTTAGATTACTTCATAATTTCTGACTTATTTCTGTTGTAACAAATCAGAAGACAAAAAAATATTTTTATCAAGGTGATGAAAATCAGTGGGGTAAGAAATCTTTGAAAATTCCAGGATAAAAGGTGTTTTAGGGTCCTACTTTTCTCATTGTAAATTTTCCAGAGTGGATGCAGGAAACCAGGTTGTAAATCATTGGGTGTTTTGTGTTTTTATTTCCTTGAGCTCAATCTCCTATGCACTTTAACTTGCATCAACTCACCCAACTTTAAAACACATATCCCAACTCTGAGTGACCTTTTTTAATCATTTATCATGCTGTTTAGTTTCAAAATTATATTTTAAAGCTTTCGTTTGAATAACATAACAAACTCTGTGATACATTACCCTGTGTAGAGAGGCAATAGAAAAAGTCAATTACTTCAGGAAAAAAATCTGAAGGTGGCCTAATATACTCAAGAGGTCGAACTTCTAATCTGTTGATTAGATGAGTAAAGCAATTGCAATGTCTGTGTTTCAGGAACGAGGTGAAAGAATTCACCATAAATGTGAAGAAAGAGAGGAGGATTGAGAAGAGCCACAGTAATTCCAGTCGGTATAAACTTCTCTACCAGGAAAGGCACAGTCCTGGGGAGATAGCAAGTAGACTATGGGACTGTGGGTGGAATAATCCTCTCTTAAAGACCCAGCCAGGCAATGACAAAGCCCAACACTAGAAAAAGCTGCTCAAAGAGGACAGAGGCCACCAGAGTTGAGGGTGTAGCTCCCCACCTGCAGCACAGACATTTTGAAAACCCACAGAGTAGGTATAACAACTATTCGTGGCCATGATACATTTATTTGCAGTACAGCTACACTTAATTAAAACAAGTTTCTTTACTTATCAATATCAATAAATGTATCAACTGAAAAGGTGATCTAATGTTAATCAGAGGCTCTGCTTAGCAGGAATTTATGTCTTTTATTAGCACAAATGGGTAAAATACTTAAATAAGAGTCTTGACTGAGAAAAGCTTTCATAACAAAGTCCATGAGGGGAAATAAGAAGGATCCTTGGTAGTTAAATTAAGGCTGAGAATCAGAGACCTATATAATAGTTATAGCCCAATTCCATAACCTTCCTTCCTTCTAATCTTACTTCAGATATTATAGGCTAATAAGGAAAACTAAAACTTTCAGACTGAGGCAATTTAATGAGGAAACTTGCTCTCAGCATTTAAAGAACACTTAAAGTTCAGGAAGTGCTTTCTGTAGCCAAGAAGACATCTTTGACTTCCAGGAGATAGAGAGGCTAAGCGGTGATGCTGAAAAGGAGAAAAATCTAGCTGCTGACTGATTCTGACTCATGCCAGGCATGTCAGTTCAGGTCCTTTGAAAAGCAAATGCCAGACACAATCACAATCTCTTGCAGCCAACTGTGCAAGAGATCTATTAGGGGAAACACGTGTGAAAAACAAAGGGGAGAGGGAGCAGTAGTTAGGCGTGACAGGCCTTCAGGTCTGTCCAAAAAGCAGATTTTACCTCTGGGAAGAGAGAGAACACTGAGTAGGAGAGCCTCACACTGCAGTGCAGCTCTGCAAAAGTCTCGGCCATGCCAACAAGAAGCCACAGAGCAAAGACTGCCTATGATCAGATCCCCGCATTGGTCAGGAATGGCTCAGCTCTAGTACCATCATCATGGTCAGCCAATGGCTGAAGCAATGCAGAGAGGACATGGTCTCAGCAATAATACTGCAAGGGATCTCCAAAATACAGTGGCTGAAGGCTGGGGGCAACTAAAAGCCTCACAGCAGGTTCTCTCAGGAAGGGAGAGATGAGAAACCCATTGCCACGGCTGCCACAGCCCACCCTTGTGCTGCATGGATCCACTTCTCCATCCATCTTTGGAGAGCAGCTGATCCACAGTTCCTGTGTGCCTCTACTAAGGAGACACTTAGAAGAAAAGCATGAGCAGGACAAACGCTGTCCCCATCCATCACTGCAATTATTCTCAGGGCTGCAACTCATCTCCATCCTCCGATATCTATCAAAATTCCCTTCTGCCTCACCTATCACACCTCTGCAGGTCTTGGTAGCTGATGTGATTAAGTGACCCAAACATTCCTTAGGTGTCTGAGACCCTGGCAATCATATCATCCTCATTCCAGGGTGGCCGTCATGTGTCCACTCACACTTAAAGTTAGTGGATCACTTGAGTGCCGTCATGTGTCCACTCACACTTAAAGTTAGTGGATCACTTGAGTGCTGCCATTGTGTAGAAGCAATCCTACTTCCTTTAGCTGATCTGGGTCCTGTCTGCTGGTCCTAGACACAAGAGACTAAAGTAAATCACTGGCAACCACAGCTTGCAGTCAAACTGTACCCTTGCTATGTCCCCTGTGGAAAGACTACACCCACTTTGGGGCTAGGACTACTAACGCTGCAGAGCTCAGAGGTGCAGGGACACACGCCTGCACAAAGTTCCCCAGCGGGACACTGTGAGCTACAGTAAGTAGGGCTATTTCTGTTTCCACCTCCTGCTTCCCAGACCCATTAGTCTTTCTACTGGGGATACAGAACCAAATGGAAGTTTCTAACTTAGTGCCTATACTGCATCCTGTAAGACTGCAGCCCATCCTTGCAGAGTATTTCCTCTGAGTTGGAGCTTCATCTGTGCCTTCTGAAGGCCACTCCAGCACTCCAAGAGGCCCGTCGCTTCTGGATGATGCAGTCTGTAATACAACCGGTGGATGACAAGGCAAAGGCCCACCCTCCGACCCCCACCACCCCACGTCCCAGCAAAGTCAGTCACTTGTTCTGATGCTATGTTGTATGTGATTCCACACCTATGGATCAAGGAGTCAACTGGTAGCATTAAACATATACTAAGTTGCCAAGTAAAAATGATTAATTATATACTAAGTATAAAAAATAAATAAGACACAGGTGTTGCCTTAAAGGAGCTCATAGTCTAAAGAGGATCAAATATGCACAGTAATGTCTTCCTTCATCATCACATACCATACCCATAGCAAGAACATATACATGTTCTTAAGTACTGGTAAGCCACCGTCACAAACCCTTAATCATAATCTCTGAAAATAGTCAAGTTGCACCAAAAATGTATTTACGTGCCCAATATTCACTAGTTGACAACAGTTAATACTAACCATAATTTTTAAAATTAATTGGCAATATTTAATAAGTTCGGTCCTATGAATCCCAAATTTTTATATTGTATATTTCCAATTCCAAATTTTACAACAAAATAATGCTGCCCATATTGGTATTTTTAGATTATATACCTAAATCAAGTTCAAATAATAATCAAATTACTAAATTAATATATAACTAATATAATATTTTTTTCAAAGATTACTAAACAATCTTCTTATATTTTCAGAATCATTCTAAATAGAAAATTTCTAAATTGTACAATGGTCAGGTTTATTATGCTGGCTTCATTTGAATAGGTAATGAACTTAGAAAATAAAGTAAACCCATACAGACAATTTCAAAACAATGCAAAATTTCCAAAGCAGGATGAAAAATGACACTAACTTTATTTTTTTTCTTTTGATAGGCAAGAAGTAGATTTATTACTACAGGTTGCTTGTGAGGGATACAAGCGGGAGGTGAGGGGGCTCTGCCGACACTAACTTTAATTAAGAGTAATTTTCTTCCTAAATACCCAAAGCAGTTTTTTTCAGCATGCTCCATATTTTGACAATGATCTTGTTTATGAGGAAGAGGAAATCTACAACTCACCTTTGTACACCATAAGGCCTTTCCAAAATAGGCTCTTTGAATGGAGGAGGAACGTGACCAAAATAATCAGGATAAGCCACCTCCGAATAATCTGGGACAGACTTTGTACTTTTCACAATCTCAATATAAAGATCTGAGTCGTGGAGTGTTGGTCCATCAGGAACTTCAACTAATGCTTGTTCCACTGATGCAGTAGACTCAGTGTCTTCATCATCCTCAGTTTCGACTCCAGTACAGCAAAGCTTGCCTAGCTGAACAGTTCTTCCCTCAAACAGAACATTCCCACAAGTAGCCACGTGTGAACATGCATTAGCGCATGTAAGGGCAGTGACAGGGAGACTGTAGTCCTTCTTCATTCCTGCAGTAAAACCCGGGGCTGTTCGAGAAGGAATATTCTGCAATGTAATTCGGTCCAAGGCCTTCACAATATCATTGTTTAAGCCATGGCCCGATGAAATAGTTCTATTTTGATCACCTAGCTGCTGTTGTAATGTTCTGTCATTATCTTTAATGTCTTCTTTTGCCAGATCCGCACAGGCTGGTTTCTTATTATCTTCATCTCCTTTAGGAGACACGGTCGCCTTCACTACAACTCCTTTTCTTAAATCGCTGGAATTCCCAGACGCTTCCTCTCCTGCCGTGGGAACAACAATAGGGCCACGCACTTTTCCCTCAAATACAAAAGCTTTTGGTTCTCTGGAGATTAAATCATAGTCCTTTGAAAATAAAAAATAAGTTTAATCTTTTATATGTGAATATTTATACACATTAACAAAACTAAGATCATATTCATTTTATATGCTGATTCAGAAACCTAACATTTGAAAATTTTAAAGATGGATAAAACAGGGTATATTTTAATTTTGCTAATAAAAGATAAAATGTTTAACCAGCACAAAATTCATTACACTTAATTTTACTTTTTCTATTATAAAAATAGTGCCTATATATAACAAATATGAGAAATTTTAGAAAAGTATAGAGACATTAAAATCATCCAAAATCTATTAAAGGAAACAGAACAGCTAAATTGCTATTCACTAATTCAACAGATATTTAGAGTGTTTGTTTTGTGCCAAGCAGTTTCAGGCACTTAAGACCCATCAGTTAAAAAAAAAAAAAAACAACTCTTCCCTTTTGCAGCTTATATTCTTCTACAGAAGGAGGGGAGAGGACTGTCAATAGAAAAAGTAATAAACATGATACAAATATATTTTATGGGATGTTAGAGGGTAAAGTGTTAAAGCAAAAGAAGAGGGGGAAAGGGGTAATGTGGACTGGAAGTGCCAGGGGGAGGAGAGGTGGGTGGCAATATTAATGCCATTGATTAGGGAAGGCTCACTGAGCAGATATAAGCAAAGACAGAGAGGGCTGCCGGTTCCCAGACCCCTGAGTGGGAGAAGGCCTGGTGTGGTCAGAGAACAGCAAGGAGGTTAGGATGGCTGGAACAGACGGACCAAGATAAAGTCCAAGAGGTAAAGAGGACCAGACACTGTAGGGCCTTGCAGACTATTGTAAGAATTTTGCTTTTTACTCTGAATGAGACTGGGAGCCAATGGAGGGTTCTGAGAAGATGAGTGCCATGACATGACGTATTTGGGGAAGGGGGTGGGGGGAAAAGACAAAAACCAAAACTGTAGTGCAGGCTTCTTAACCACAGCATTTAGGCATTTGGGGCTACGTAATTCTTTTTTGTTTAGTTTGATTCTGTCTTTCTGGGGAGGAGCGGGCGGGGGTAATAGAAGCAGGAAGACCAATTAAGAGTCCTCTGCAGTAATCTACGGAAGTTGGTAAGAAGTGGTTGGATTCTAAATGTATTGTGAGGCCAAAAAGACATGATATCCTGATAGACCAGATACAGGGTAAAAGGTACAAAGAGAGGTCACAGATGGTACCAAAGTATTTGCCTGAACAACTGAAAAGCATCAGGAGTTTAGCTTTGGAATGTTAAGTGTGAGCTAGTCACATATAGACAAGGACGTAAAGCAGGCAGCTGAATGTATGCATTGAGAATTCAGAAGAAAGGTGTATGCAGAAGATGTTACTTTGAGAGTCCTTCACATACAGATACTACTCCAAACCATGAGACTGGAAATCATCAGTGGAAAGAAACAGATAGATAAGAGAAGACAAAAGACTCTACACCTCGGGATACTACAATCTTAAGAAGTTGAGGAGATGAAAATGAAACACTAGGAGATGGAGAAGAAAAAGCTGGGCTGGAAACATGAAAACCAGGAAAGAAAAGTGTCCTGGAAGACAAGTAAAAATAAGGATGCTGCTGACAGATCAAGTAGCCTTTTCTCTTTTTATACTTTTAGACATTTTTTTGGTCTATGTAAGACTTTATCAAAAAAAACAAAACAAAACTCAATGGATTTAACCTTTATTCTACTGCTGGGCATTAAATCCTTCACAGAATACGGAAGGATTTAAACAAACAAATAAGATGTACATTTAAGCCATTTCCAAAATTTTGCTATTATAAAGAACTCTGCAATGAACATCCTTTTGCATAAATTTTTTGTTTAGGATAATTTCCCAAGCACTGAAATGGCATTACAGAGCCAGATACTATAATCAATTTTAATGTTTAATACAAATTGTCCAAATGCCTTCCAAAAATATTAATACTATTCCCAGTAACTGTATATGAGAGGATCTATTTCAACTTTTCTCTTCCTTGACAACATTAGGTACTATAGTTTTTAAAAATTTTTTCTAAAGTGGTAGATAAGGGAAGAAATCTGCATTTAAAAATCTGTTGTAGGAAACCTGGTGGGCTAGTTATCTACCCCACAGAAACATTTACAACTGTTGGAAAAGATATTAAAATATTTTGGGAGTTCCCTGATGGTCTAGTGGTTAGGATTCAGAGCTTTCACTGCCTTGACCCAGGGTTCAATCCCTGGCCAGGAAACTGAGATCCTACAAGCCATACGGCACGGCCAAAAAAAAAAAGATATTAAAACATTTTAAGTATGACAGCAAGTGAATAAGAAAGCAAGGATTAAAAACCAAATAGTAAGTGAAGACGGGATCCCAAAGTTGTAAGACTGAAGCTGGCTTTCACTTGAAAAATGTTTGTTAAAACAGGTGACCTAGGGTATAGGTTTTCCCATCTCAAAAAGTATAAAGAACAGGAGAGTAACCCAGAGCTTGCATAAAGTGGGGAGTCCAACAGAAGATACCCCTCCCATAAAGAGGAACCCCAGAAAACTAAACCTTCAATATAGAGGGCCTAGAAATATCCTACCACAAAACAAATAATAGCAAGGAAAGTCAACTGTCTCAAACCTTAGCACTTAAGAGGGTGAAGAATAGCACTACTCAAAAAATGGTACCAAAAGCCTGCTATCACACCACATGAATTTGCAGCCCGAATTCACATTATCTGGGTGGTCCAAAAATCCTCAATGAGGAATTTAATCTATTACAGTGCTTGTCAAAAGCAGCAACAACAACAAAAACTTCTGGAATTTCCACAAAATTATAAAGAAAACGAGTAGCTTATGGTAAAAAAAATTTTTTTTTTTTAAGTTGCAAGTGTTTCCCTGGTGGCACAGTGGTTGAGAGTCCGCCTGCCGATGCAGGCGACGTGGGTTCGTGCCCCGGTACGGGAGGATCCCACAAGCTGCAGAGCGGCTGGGCCCATGACCCATGGCTGCTGGGCCTGCGCGTCCGGAGCCTGTGCTCCGCAACGGGAGAGGCCACAATGGTGGGAGGCCCGCGTACCGCAAAAAAAAAAACTGCAAGAAATTCAGACACTAAAACTATATATAAGACTAAGGAATGCCTATATCTAATATGTTCAAAGAAATGAAAGACAAGAAACAAGAAGTTAAAGACTGATGAAACATTTTTTTAAACCTTCTAAAATTCAAAAACAAATTTAAATGCCTAATGTATGTTTCTAATGATAGATTAGATGGAACAAAAATTAGAACTAGGGAACTGGTAGACTGTTCTGATGAAATTACCTAAATGCAGCACAGAGAAACAAAGAGAAGGAAAACATTTTTAAAAAAAGAGTTAAAAGATATGGAAGAGAGATAGAAAATCTACATTCAATTAGAAATGCCAAAAGAGAAGAGAGAGGGAAAGAGAAAGAGGCAGTATCTGAAGAAGAGAATAAAGAATTTTTCCAAATCCTATGAGAAAACAACACTCACAGATTCCAAAACACAATGAATCCCAAGACTTAACAAATACCTACACTTAACAAACATTTCTGGGAAATGTAGAGCATTGAAGCTAAAGAAACAATCTTACAAGTCACCAGAAACAATTTCTTATAAAGTGAAAACATACACTCAACCCAGCAATTTCACTTGTAGGTATTTATCCAAGAGAAATGAAGGCATATTGCCTACAAGCTTTCCTACAAAAAAGCTTTGTACACACGTGGTAGTATCAACTGTATTCATGATAGCCCAAAACTGCCAACATTACAATACTCATCAAGAAGTGAATGAATAAAGAAATCGTGGTATATTCATACAATGAAATACTACTCAGCAATAAGGGGGAAAAACCACTGATAAATGCAAAACACAGGTGAATCTCAAAAACATACTGAGCAAAAGAAGCCTTACACAAAAAAGGACATACTATATGAGTCCAGTTTTGAGAAATTCCAAAACAGGCAAAATTAACCTGGAGTGACAGCAGATCAGTAGTTACCTGGGCAAGAGATGAGGATATTGTCTAAAAAGAAACCCAGGCAGAATTTCTGGGGTGACAGAAACAATTCTATATCTTGACAGGGTTGGTAGCTACACAATTGTATATATCTGTTAAAACTCATTGAACCTAAGTATTTGTAATTTATTGCATGTAAATTACACTTAAATAAAGTTGATTTTAAAAAAGCAGCTAGAGGAAAACAGTGACTGACTTTCAAGAAGAATTACAAAATAAATATATATTTGGACCAAAAAAGAGACAGACAGACAGATACTATAAAACATTTCAAGCAGAAGGAAAGCAATTCAGACAGAAAGTCTGAGAAACAAGAAGAAATAAAAAATTACAAGGTAGTGAAAATGTACGTAAATCTTAAACACTGGATCTAAACACAAAGCAGTAGCATCATATGAGGTTTTTTTTTAAAGCTAGAGTTAAAATATAAATTCAAAGCATGTAAGTTTTGAAGGTTTGGGAGGTGTATATAAAGTATCCTAAGTTTCGTTTTATAATTAAGAGAAAAGAAAGATCCTAATTAACTTCAGAATTTAGTAAATACATATATTTACTATTTTATCAAGAGTAACTAGAGGGCTTCCCTGGTGGCGCAGTGGCTGAGAGTCCGCCTGCCGATGCAGGGGACATGGGTTCGTGCCCCAGTCTGGGAGGATCCCACATGCCGAAGAGCGGCTGGGCCCATGAGCCATGGCCGCTGAGCCTGCGCATCCGGAGCCTGTGCTCCGCAACGGGAGAGGCCACAACAGTGAGAGGCCCGCGTACCACCAAAAAAAAAAAAAAAAAAAAAAAAAGAGGGGAAAGAAATAAACATAACAAAAGTCCATATGGTAAATGTCATCATGCTACCACAGATGTATGAAAACAGAGCTGTGAAAATGCAGGATTTTGACACTTCTAATATTCTGCTATCAAGAAACAAAAGAAAATAAAACTATACTTGTCACTACAAATAAATAATCATAGCTTTAAAAGCATGCGTAAGGTCCCCTTAAAAAAGTCTGTTGCTAACTACTTTAATAATTCTTTATGTGGACTTCAAATGCACTCATTCTGCCTCTGTCAGGCCATTGAATAGTAGCTTTAACACATCTGGAAACAAAGTGGGTGGTGTTCAGGTAAAAACAAACACATCAAGTAATTTTAAGCTTCAGTGGTTGATGTTGAAAGTGACATGCAAATCCAAGTGGAAAAAGTCATAATCAAAATTAATTCCATTTCTGTTTAATATCTCATGATCTGCCATCTCATATCATTGTATCATTTGATACAATGATAGCTGAAAAACATTCTTTCAAACACTTCCTATTTAGAGCCAACCAAATATTTTTAATTCTCAAAAATACATCACTTAAATATCACTGCCCATACACAGTTCCAACACACACTTAAAAAATTAGAGACTAAAGTGTATGAACAGTGCATTCCTCTGAAACTGAAAAATGAGAAAGAGTGCCAACACAATTACTTTAGAATTATTTTCCAATTACGCACATAGAAGAAAATGTGCTATTTCCCGCAACATATACTATATACATAGCGCTAACTATTCTACTTTAAGCTTTAAAAATATGGCATTAATAAATATGTACTATCTGAAATACTGGAAGTAACTTCTTTTGCTTAAACACAGTAAAAAGGGGTAACTCACTTGGGAAGAATCCTCAGAGCTCTTAACAATCAGACACACCTGTCTTTACCATCTGACCCTGGTCACACCAAGTCAGGCCAAAAGTAGGAGTCTGTTCTAGGAGCAGCCAAACTAAAGCACAAGTTGGCCAGCTCTTCAAAGGTGCCAAGCAGGAAACCATCACGGGTGGCCTATTCTGGTTGTTGAACTAATAGGCAAATGTACCAGTACTCATCAACATAGTCTACAAGAAAAGAACTGGCTTGTGAAATAATGAGGATCAAAATCCTGACCTTAACACCTATTAAAAAACTAGTCATCTCTATTCCCACATCAAAACTCCTACAGTTTTTACTCACATTATATAATTCTTATATGTATACAAATAGAGAAGAAAATAGGTCATTTCTTCACAGAATAATCAATTCCTTCCCCAAACCCCTTCCACAATATATTTTTTCTGCTTTAGATTGGCAGTATTTGTTATCTCTGGAGTTTTATTTTAAAGTGGTTCTTAGTTGGGCACAAAAGTGTGCAAAGAGCAGCCGGATACTTCCTGTAGGTGGTCTGAAAGAAAATCACCCTGTATCCTTTCCCAAATGCCTCTTCTTGTCTTCTTCTTTTTCTTTGACAAATAACCTCTCCTTCATTCCTGCCCTCTTTCTACTACCCCTGATTTCAACGTACCTTCCAACATACCCCAAATCTATGGGGAGTACCAAGACACTGGGGGAGGGGGAGAGGGAGCAACTTGCTGCTTCTTCTATTGCATCCAAAAGCTCATTAGTTCCCAAAGAGAAACCTGAATAATTAGAACTGTGAAATGTAAACATTAGCTAGTAAGCATTTCTCTGTTTTTATTTCTCACATACAGCTTCACATTTAAGTCTTTTTCTTTGAGCAACCAGGAATTATTGCAACCAGGAATTATAACCAGAATACACTGTTGGTGTGTGAAACTTGGCGGGGCGGGGGGTGGGGGGGGAGAGGGAGCGGGGGTTTGCAGCAAGGGCTAAATAAATCTACGATTATCAGTTCAAACCCTTTATTTTACAGTTTAATATTCTGGGCAGTTTCAGGGACTTACTCAAGAACCCACCACAAGTGAGCAGCAGAGTGAGCGTTAGAAACTATATTTACTACTAGCCATCAATTCAATCAGCTTTACTTGCTGTGCAATCCAAGCTGAATACTATATTCTAGTAAATAAATGAGGGTAAGAAATGTTAACAAGAAGTCACTGTCCTTATGAAGCAACTTAGATTCAAAGACTTCCAGTTGTCCTCTTTCCCCGACCTTCCATGCTTATATGGTGACTATCAGGAAAAACAATTCAACGAGCATAGACTATATTTTTAATTAAGCATTTTCTCAGCTCTCATCTCCCCTCAGTTGAAAGCAACTGATAAAAATAAGGCTTTAACATAAGATTCTGAAATGCCATTTTAAAGATTATTTTTAAAAAGAATAAAAAACTATGTCAATTAACTTGATAAACAAAAATGATCAAAAAATTTAAAAGCTAGTCCAAAAATTAAATGGCCTAGTTCCCTCGTTTTACCGACAGCAATTTGTAGCTCAGAATGCTGAAATAATTGTCCAATGTCACTCAGAAAAGCAACACTACTTTCATTTTTCAGAAGTGAAAACAGTGATTATAGGTCTAAGAAAAAAAGAACTTTTTCTTAAAATTAGTTAAGATGCTGAATTTTCTGTATACCTGAAAATCATCAACAAGCTCAGGGAAAAGGTGTTCATACATTTTAAGTTCTTCTATTGTTCGTCCTGGTTCTTGCTGGGGTTTTAGTTTGTTAATATCCGTTTCAATATCGTCATTCTGAAATAATAAAAATGGTATGTCACCAATTAAGAAAAACGAAAAATTACAAAACACATTTCAGATTTAAAGCTTTCCAAATTATTAATTACATGTACATAGAGAATAATCACTGCAGAAAGGCTGTATTCATTTCATTGTAAATTAAAATTTGCTTATATTTTTTGATTGTTGTGTTATTGTTATTTTGGTTGTTATGTTGTGTTTTCTTTTTATCAAAGATTATACTAACATAGCATGGTATTTGGGCTCCTCAAGATAGAAAAACTAACATCAAGATCGAAACTAAACTATGTTCCCCCCACCAATCTCCCCAACTGCCATCGTTTTGCTCAGATTAAAGGGCAGTAAAACTTAAGAAAACTAAATTGAAAAACGTAAGTATATGATGGTGGTGGTGATAATCAAAATAACTAACTTTTATAGAGCAATGAAAATATGTGACGGACTATGCTAAGGATTTTACATAATGATCTAATTTAATCTGCATAAGAATACTATGAAGCAGAGAGTATCATAACCTCCATTTAATTAAAGAGGAAACTGAGGTACAGAGAGGTTAAGTGGCTTGCAAAGAGAGGAGCCAGCATGTGAAATCACTAATCAGTGATTTCAAAGAATACACTGTTAGTCAATATAACGCACTGCCTCAAGAGCGACTAATGGTTATCACGCACCCTTAGAAAAGCTCATTACCACCATTCACTCTGTTTTTCAGGGGAAAAAAACAATGAGGAGTGGAACAACAGCCAAAAATGATTTCCATGTCCCTTCGGGAAAAAAAGACGGTAAATGTAAAGAAATATGACCTCGGAGGAATAGGATATGTATCCAGGATCAATTTGATCTGTGTGTGTACAAAGAGCTAATGTACATCATGATGGAAGGACAAGTGTGAGTTACCTACTATCTGAGCTATTTTCTAGGACCCTCAACAACTCTGGCCTTACACAAATACAAATCCATCATTACCTTCACTGATGGCTAAAGAGAGTTAATAAGACCACTTATTAATTTTCAATTGGTATTCATCTTCAATTTTACATTTATCTTACTATCAGAGTAAAGTTCTTATTTTTCAGACTTAAATTCATTCTACTATGTGTCAATCCTTAAAATGCTTTATATACATGTACCTGATTATATTTATATATTGTCATATTAACACATAATTTAAAAAAGAACAATATATTATATATTTCTCATATTTCATATTCAGGAATTTAGCTATTATTTCTTTAACCAATAAAAAGATTTTCTCCATTGCCATAAATAATAAAGACTGGTTTTATTTAAAGAGTATCATATTAATTACTGTATCATAATTGTGTAATTATTACATGAATATATAATTTCATATATCCTTAAATTATGCATTGATGAACCAAAAATATGTAACTTTCTTGATTAGCATCTATTAAAGTAGATAATAGTATATTATCTATATATTATCTATAAAGTAGCTAATACTTTCAAAATAATAAAAAATTTTTAAAAGGTATGCCTTACTTTAAACATACTAGTAGTTCAATATTCATTACTATTTTATGAAGATATAGCATTACAAAGTAGCTATTTTAAAAATTAAAAAAAAATTTTCCTGTAAAACAGGCACAGTGAGGAAAGAAAACTATAATTTGAGAGGTCAGTAGCAAGAAATTTTGTGTTTTGGTTTGGGGAAAAACAAAGATAAAGAGCTCCTGACACACTCAGAAGAAATAAACCTACTACTCCTTTAAAGTTCTTCTAAAATTAAGGAGAAAAAAAAAGAATACGTTGAAGCTTATATACTGACAAGTCCTGGCAATCTGGAGACGACTCTTCTACAACAGAACCTCCAGGTTTCTATAAATGCTCCAAACTGAAAAATCTGGGGCAAAGAAAACTGAATCACTATGGTGAGGAAAAAACAGTCTCTATGACTACAGTCACATTAGAACACAGATATTATACCCACTACAATGTAGCAGGTTCACCTAAAGCATGAAAAAAGTGATGTGATTTAGATAAAAAGGAAAAACTAAGCAAAGTCCAAATGTAACAGACAACATGAGTAAGAAGCAGACAGTGGTAAAGAAGAAAAATAAGATAACACAGCTCAGCAGTGTCAAACAGCCAACAATTCTGTAGCCCTTGAAAAAAATTAATATTTAGCAGAGCAGAGTGGTAAAGAAAGCAAACATTCACGCTGGAATGCTTTATTCTGCATCTTGGTCCCACCTCTTATCAGCTACACCAATAACCTTTCTGTACCTCTGGTTTCTAATTATCAGCCCTGTAAAGCAGAGGTAATAATACCACATACCTTATAGGATTACTATCAGGACTTAATGGTTACTACAGGCATACCTCGGAAATATCTCAGCTTCAGTTCCAGGCCACCACAATAAAGCAAATGTCGCAATAAAGAGAGTCAGACGAATTTTTGGTTTCCCAATACATGCAAAAGTTATGTTTATACTATACTGTGGTCTATTAAGTGTTCAATACATTATGTCTAAAAAAACAATGTAAATACCTTAATTAAAAAATACTTCATTGATAAACAATTACAATAGTAACATCAAAGGTCACTGATCACAGATCACCATAACAAATATATTAATAATGAAAAAGTTTGAAATATTGTGAGAATTACCAATGTGACACAGAGACATGAAGTGAGCCAATGCTGTTGGAAAAATGGTACCAACAGATTTGCTCCACACAGGGTTGCCACAAACCTTCTTCAATTTGTTAAAAACGCAGTATCTGCTAAGCTCAATAAAGGGAAGTGCAATAAAACGAGGTATGCCTGTATGTGTAAAGTGCATGGACTAGCACAGGATTAACTGTTCAATAAATTCAATCTATTATTTTTTCTTATTATTATAACTGCTGTGTTAAGGTAAAATGGGGAAAATGTGAGCAATCTTGAATACCCCAGTGAATAATGCTGCCAATAACTGTATATTTTATAGATGTGACTGTCAAAAAAGGCAAAGAAATATGTGGAAATGTTCTAAATTAAAGGAGACTTAATAGACATGACAATTAAATGCAATACCTGATGCTAGATCCTATACTGGAGAAAGAAAGAAAAATCTTTTAAAGGGGATTATTAGATCAGCTGACAAAATGGAATGTGGATGGTAGATTAGATAAAAATGATATATCACTATAAATGTATTAAGTTGGTAATTGTATTGTGGTTATGTAACATATGGGAGGATGTGTATAGGTTACATGCAAATACTATGTCATTTCATATAAGGAACTTGAGCATCTGTGGATTTTGGTATCTGAGGTGGGTTCTGGAACCAATTCCCCCTAGGACACTTGAAAGATTACTATATCACTGTGCTTAGAGGAAATATACACTAATGTATTTATGGGTAAATGACCATGATACATAATATATGAAACTTATTCCCATACGATTTTTAAAAAATTTTTAAATATGTATTCATGCATACACACTGACAATTTTCAAGCAGAAAAATTAGAATCACTGTTATAAATTCCTATTGAGTTCTATTTCCCTGCCAATCTCCATCTTTACATCTGTAGTGGTCACAACAGATTTTTTTTTTTTTTTTTTTTTTTGCGGTACGCGGGCCTCTCACTGCTGTGGCCTCTCTCGTTGCGGAGCACAGGCTCCGGATGCGCAGGCTCAGCGGCCATGGCTCACGGGTGCAGCCGCTCCACGGCATGTGGGATCTTCCCGGACCGGGGCATGAACCTGTGTCCCCTGCATGAGCAGGCGGACTCTCAACCACTGCGCCACCAGGGAAGCCCACAACAGATATTTTTAATGAGGACCCTGAGCCATGAAGAATAAATTACACTCAACATACTTTGTTTTTAACACACATGGAAACATACATAAAAGAAAGGTTTCCATCGAAATACAAAACTTTAAATTATAAACTTAATATTAATCTAGGAAATTTTACTATCTCTAAACACTCACTTCCCAAAGAATCCAAACAGTTGATTTTAATATACCACCTGTTATCTAAGGAACACTTTACATGCAGAATATAAACTCTTCTAACTTGGATCCTACCAGTTCTTTCACCATATCAAGTCCAGAACCACCAACACAGTTACCCCAGATTTTTTGCCTTGAACACCAGAGCCTGCACTGTTTTTCATCTTTGTAGCTTCTTGAGGCCAGGATGCATGCCATCACGTTGTCTAGACTGGCTACCATGACAATTTCGCCAAAGCTTGCCTTGGTGATCACATCTGGTGATAATAAAACTGGTTCTACATCTGCTATTAAGATAGAAATCTCCTTCCAGTATCTTAGATTCTATTTCCAGAGAGAGTCAAATACTCAGTGTACCCCAATTTTGATGTAGCATTTCAAGACAAAAAGGCCCAAGCAGACAAGAGTCAAATGAACCCCCTGTGCCCCAAAAGGCATTAAGCTAAACAGTTGAAAAATAAAGGAGTTAAGATGTTTTTCTGCAGATACTAAAATGGTCCCCTCTACCACTTAACAAAGCAAAACGGGTTGCCACCTAAGAGTCTCAAAAAACACTTTCCTTCACCCTTAGATTCCCTTAGACTTTAAAATCTAAGTCAGAAAGGTTAGATAAAATCTTCCTTGTCAGAGACAGTGAAAATAACTTTTTTTAAGGCCCTTTTCAGACTAATGTATTCAAAGCAACATTATTTTCCTTTCAATAGCTTAGTGTCCATAGTCATCCATGATAAAAAGATGTGGACAAAACAAATTAATCTACTGTTAGCTATACATATCTACCCAATCTTTGTTCTACACCTGTGAATACAATTTATAAAGTTGACTAAACACAGAAATTTATACCAACCTTAAAATTTTTATCTAGGTCATCTTCATTTTCGGTTTCATTTTCAGCTTCTAAATCAATATCATCGTTGTCATCACTTTCATCTACTACGTCATCCACTGTGATACAAAATGTGCTATAAGTAGGTCAGAGGTAAGCATTCTATAACATGCACATCCAAAAGTAGAATGTTATATATATATAAAACACTGGTATTTCAATCACCAATGGAAAAGTAAATGAAATTTCCTTATAAAAAATGTCTCTAAGGTTGTTCCAGGTGTTGAAAAACCTATGAGATGAAGTGAAAGTACTTCAAAATTTGGAAAAGCACTCTAAAAATATATGAGCTTTTTTACTAATGTTGTCAAGTTCTAAAAAATTAATAATGTCTTACGTTGCAACAGCCTGAATGAAACACCTCGTTTCCTGTTTATGATAAATTTCAATAACTCTTTTCATCCATTTACAATTCACTCCCCATTTATTTCTTTCACTGACTGCCATGTACCATGCACTGTGTTGTGTGCTGGGAATTTTTTAAAAGATGTGTAAATATAGTCCCTGCCTCAGGGAGCTTATGAAGTTAAAGAGAGAAAGAACAAAAAATAATTATAATACAAAAGGTATACACCTAATGAAGGCATATACTTAAAAATGCCATGGGAATGGAAAAATAAATGCAAACTGCCTGGGGCCAAGGTTATTAGTGATCACTTCACAAAACAGGTAATAATTAAGCAGTATCTTGGAGAAAAATATAGCAGCTTTCTGGGTGAACATAAGAGTGTGTGAGTGTGGCTTTTAAGAAGAAGAAATAATAATGTGAAAATAAAGAATTTAAATTATATCTTTGGAAAATAAGTTAATCGTGACTTAACTTGTATGCTTAAGAAAGTACTAGGAGAAGCAAATAAGAATGAGAAAATGAAGGGTATGATAGGCCAATTAGTTTAGATTTTCATCCGATGGAAGATAAGCACTGGGGATTTTAAAGAGGAGAGTGATTTAACTTACATTTTTCAAAAGATCACTCTGGCAGGTATGAGAAAGGGAGCATATATATGAAGGGGGACCAATTAACAGAGGAAAAGACAATAACTGTCTGGACCAATACAGCAGTAATGCAGATGAAGAATGAATATGCATTAGAGAAAAACCCAGGAAACAGAATGTAAAAGGACATGAGGACCATAGAGGTGGGGGACACAAGGAAAGAAGAGTAAAGGAGTACTCTGACAGTACTCATGTAAGCAAATGAGTGCATTAAAACAAAGTAGAGAATATTTTTAAAGGACATTTTTCTAAACTTTGCTTTTATTTTTTGCCTCTATTGAGGAATAATTGACAATATAACTGTATATATTCAAAGTGTAAAATGTGATGATATATGGTAAAATGGTAAATCATGGTAAAATGATTATCAAGATGAAGATAATTAATACGTCCATCACCTCACATGGTTAACACTGTTAACACTTTGTGTACGTGTGTGTGCGTGTGCATGTGGTGCGAATGCTTGAGATTTACTCTCAGAAACTCAATGCCGTATTAATTATAGTCACCATGTTGTACATTAGATCCTCAGAACTTAATCTTCTTAAAACTGAAAATGTATACCCTTTGATCTTATCACCCCATTTACCATTCTCCCAGCCCTTGGAATCCAACTTTCTATTCCGTTTCTATGAAATTGTTTTTTTTTTTTTTTATTCAACGATTCCACATGTAAGTGATGCCACACAGTATTTGTCTTCCTCTGCCTTGCACATTTCACTTAGCATAAATGCCCACCAGATTCATCCATGTATCCATGTTGTTGCAAATGGCAGCATTTCCTTTTTTTAATTGGCTGAATAATATTTATATATGATATATGTACATCGTATATATGAATCACTTTTCCTTATCCATTCATTCATGGAAAGACATTAAGGTTGTTTACAAATGTTGGCTATTGTAAATAATGCTGGAATGAACATGGGTATACAGATATCTCTTTAAGATAATGATTTTGATTCCTTTGGATATATACCCAGGAGTGCGTTTGCTGGTATGGTAGTTCTATTTTTAATTTTTTGAGGAACCTCCATGTCCTTTTCCATATTAGCTGTACCATGTTACGTTCCCACCAACAGTGTATAAGGGTTCTGTTTTTTCCAAATCCTCGCTATTTGCTCTCTCTTTTTGATAATAGCCATTCTAAGAAGTGCGAGGTAATATCTCTTTGTGGTTTGGGTTTGCATTTCCCTGATGATTATTGACGTAAGGCACCTTTTCATTATCTACTGGCCATTTGTACATAATTCTTTGGGAAAATGTCTATTCAAGTCCTTTGCCCATTTTTAATTGGACTATCTTCT
Organism: Aethalodelphis obliquidens; assembly: GCF_003676395.1. Lineage (NCBI taxonomy): Eukaryota > Metazoa > Chordata > Mammalia > Artiodactyla > Delphinidae > Aethalodelphis > Aethalodelphis obliquidens. The sequence goes on along the minus strand of NW_020838032.1, from coordinate 4,235,944 downwards.
TTTGTACCGTTCGGCTATGTGAGTTCTTTGTATTTTTTTGATATTAAACCCTTATTAGATATATGGTTTGCAATTATCTTTTCCCATTCTGTAGGCTGCCTTTTCAATATATTGTCTCCTTTGCTCTGCAGAATCTTTTTAGTTTGTTGTAGTCCCACTCGTTTAGTTTCTGTTGCCTGTGCTTTTGTTATCTTACCCGAGAAATCACTGCTAAGACCAATGTCAAGGATCTTTTCCCTTAAGTTTTCTTCTAGGAGTTTTATAGTTTCAGGCCTTATATGTAAAGTCTTTTATCCATTTCGAGTCAATTTTTGTGAATGGTGTAAGACAGGGGTCCAGTTTCATTCTTTTGTGGATACCTAGTTTTTCCCAATACCATTTATTAGAGACTGTCCTTTCCCCATTGTGTGTTCTTGACACCCTTATCAAAAACTAGTTGACCATAATATGTTTGGGTTTATGACTGGGATCTCTAATCTGTTTCACTGGTCTATGTGCCCTGCTTTATTTGAGTACCATACTATTTTGATTACCATAGCTTCATAATAGCTTGAAATCAGGAAGTGTGATGCCTCCAGCTTTGTCCTTCTTTCTCAAGATTGCTTTGGCTATCTGGGGTCTTTTGTGGTTCCATACAAATTTTAGGATAGTTTTTGTATTTCTGTGAAAAATGACACTGGAATTTTGATAGGGATTGCATTGATCCTGAAGATCACTTTGGTCAGCATGAACATTTTCATGTTAATTCTTCCAACTCAAGAATACAGGATATCTTTCAATTGTTTTGTGTGTCTTCTTCAATAACTTCTAACAGTGTCTTATTGATCAGTGAACAGGTCTTTCAATTCCTTGGTAAAACTTATTCGTAAGTACTTTATTGTTTTTGATGCTATTGTAAATGGGATTGCTTTCTTAATTTCTCTTTCAGATAGTTCATTATTAGTGTGGAGAAACGCAACTGATGGTTTGTATATTAACTTTGTGTCCTGTACCTTTACTGAATTCATTTATTAGTTCTAACAGTTTTTTGGTAGAGATGTTACAGTTTTCTATACATAAGATAATGTCATCTGCAAACAGAGATGATTTCATTTCTTCCTTTCTGACTTGGATGCATTTTCTTTCTTTTTTCTAGCCTAATTGCTATAATTAGGATATCTAGCACTATGCTGAGTAAAAATGGTGAGAGTGGGCACTCAGCTTTTGTTTTTCTGTTGAATTCTTTATCTCTCTTTCATTTCTGAAGGACAACTTTGATGGGTAAAGTTTTTTTTTTTTTTTTTTTTTTTGGCTGTGTTGGGTCTCCATTGCTGCACGTGGGCTTTCTCTAGTTGCAGCAAGCAGGGGCTACTCTTCATCGCGGTGCGCGGGCTTCTCATTGCGGTGGCTTCTCTTGTTGCAGAGCATGGGCTCTAGGCGCACGGGCTTCAGTAGCTGTGGCTCACGGGCTTAGTTGGTCCACAGCACGTGGGACCTTCCCAGACCAGGGCTTGAACCCACGTCCCCCGCATTAGCAGGCGGATTCTTAACCACTGCACCACCAGGGAAGTCCCGGGTCAAGTGTTTTTGATTGACAGTTTTTTTCTTCAAGCAATTTGAATATATCATCCCACTCTCTCCTGGCCTGCAAGGCTTCTGCCAAGAAATCTACTAATAGGCTTATCAGTATTACCACATAGGTAACAAGTTTTTTCTCTAGTTGCTTTCAAAATCCTCCCTTTGCCTTAAGAGCCTGATGAAAATGTCTTGGTGAAGATCTCTGAGGGATGAATCTATTTGCAGATCTTTGAGCTTGTGCACCTACATAGCCATATCTTCACCAGATTTGGTAAGTTTTCAGCCACTATGTCTTTAAATAAGTTTTCTGTCCCTTTCTCTCTTTTTCTTCTTCTGAGACTCCCATTACACAGATGTTGTTTCACTTAATCGTGTTCCACTATTCACATAGGCCTCCTTCACTTTTTCTTTCTGATTTCTTTTTCTCCTCTGACCTTATAATATCATGAGATCTGTCTTCAAGTTCACAGATTCTTTCTCTTGCTTGATTGAGCCTGATACTGAAGTTCTCTATTGCATTATTCATTGTATTCTTCAGGTCCAGAATTTGGTTCTTTTTATGATTTCTTACTCTTCATTGAACTTCTCATTTTGTTCATGTATTGTTTTCCTAAGTTCACTGAATTGCTTCTGTCTTCTCTTGAAGTATCTGAGCTTCTTTATTTTGAATTCTTTTTCAGATAACTCACAGATCTCCACTTCTTTAAGTTCAGTTACCGAAAAGTTACTGTGTCCTTTTGGCAGTGTCATGTTTCCTTGCTTTTCCAGGTTTCTGAAGGTTTTGTATTGATGTCTGCACATCTGAGGATGCAGTCAACTCTTCCAGCCTTTTTGGACTGGCTTGGGTAGGGAAGGACTTTCACCTGAAGGTGACTGTAAGAGCACCAGCTGGGTAGCACGCAGCGTCTTTGCTTCCTGGGAAGGCACAGTGGTGGCGTCTTTATGCAGCTCCATCAGTTGAGGTCAACATCAGCACTGACTGTAGGGGTCTTCTGTGGCCTATACTATGGAGGTCCTCAGGTAGCAGTGGTGGCTAGGGCTATTGGGATCCTCAGGGGCAAAGGCTGCTAGGGTCTTTTTGTACTCCTCTTTTCTGCCTATATGAGGAAGTTCTAGCTAACGGGATCCCCCTTGGCACCTGATCTGGTATGCTGGATCTCCCAGCAGTAACAGAGCCAGCCAGAGTCCTACAATCAGGTGCATGTGGAACCACCACAAAGCCTGGGTCCTTGGGCACTGGTGCACTTGCTGTGGCAGTGGCATTGGTGTCTAAGGTGCGAGAATGTGCAGATCTCTCATGAAAATGAGGTCTGGAGCTCTGGGGCTCACTGTAGTGAGTCCAGCTGAGGGGAGATGCAGCAGCTATATGAGCCCACAGCAAGAGCTCCAACCCCAAGGAACAAATGCAAGAGGCAGGACTCCAGGCAGCTCCGTCAGCTGAAATCAGCTTTGGTGAAGACTTGCAAAGCCTCGGAAACAAAGGCTATAAACATCCACAGCAGCAAGGCTCACTGGGATTCTTCTGCTGTCCTTTTCTCCATGGGGTAAAATTCTACTGAGGGGAACCCTCTGGTACCAAGCTGCTCTAGACTGGGGAATGGGGTGATGGGGATAAAATGCTTCCTGTACTTTTCTATGTGGCCATCCTCAGGTTTTGAGTTCTGCATGGTTTCTGATGCTTCTTCATTGAAGTTCAGAGCTATCCCTGAGATATTTTCATCAGTTTGTAGTTGGTTATTTATTGTTTTTGCTGCACTTGCAGGGGAGACAAGTGTTGGGACCTCCTACCCCTCCATCTTGCTGATGTAACCTTCTTTAAACTCTTTTACACTTCCATTTCCAATGTGATTTATCATAGCAAAGATTATAAATTCCTCCCACCCAAGTATCTGTTCTCCTCTCCTTCATTTCAGTAACAGAACCTCTGAGTTTTAGCTAGAGGTTATAGATTCCAGCCTCCCTCACAGTAGTTACAGCCATATGACTAATTTTTGGCCAACAGTATGTGAGGCAAAGTTGTAAATACAAACTCCAGGTCACATCCTTTAAAAAGAAAATTGTCCTCTCCATTTTCTTCCATTACCATTTTCCACATGCACATGAGGAAACCACCATAGGAGATGATGAAAACAAAAAGAATCTTTTTCCTTTGATGACCTGGTGGACAGAGGCCTACTCTCCAGGATCACCTACCCATCTTCTGTATGGGTATGTGAGAGAAAAAAAAAAAATCTATCTCATGGCAGTGTAGCAAATAGGCTCTGAAGACAGAATACCTAATTCAAATCTTGGCTCCTTGAGTTACTAACTACTTGACCTTGAGCAAGTTACATAAGTTATTTGTGTCTCAGTTTCCTCATCTATAAAATGGAAATACCCACACATACTGTTCTTGGGAGACTTAAAGGAGTTAATATATATAACGTGCCAGGCAAAGAGTATGTGCTATATGGGACTTCCCTGGTGGTGCAGTAGTTAAGAATCCACCTGCCAATGCAGGGGACGTGGGTTCAATCCCTGGTCTGGGAAGATCCCACATGCCATGGAGCAACGAAGCCCGTGCGCCACAACTACTGAGCCCATGCTCCGCAATAAGAGAAGCTACCACAATGAGAAGCCCATGCACCGCAACAAGGAGTAGCCCGCACGCAGCAACAAAGACCCAGCACAGCCAAAAAATAAATTAATTAATTTATTTCTAAAAAAGAGAGAGTATGTGCTATAAAAACGTCTGTTATTACTATTGTTGCTTGAGGGACTGTGGTACTGTACTGGGTCACTGTGTAACAGCAGCTCAGTCTATCCTAACAGAGTTACGAAATTGCTCTAAATTCTTTCAGAAATAGACCACACAAAGTAAGTATTTATATTGCATAGAGTAACTGGGTCTATTTATGTCAATGTACTAATGCCAGTTAGTCGTGGATAAACATAGGAAAAACTGACATTTGGTAAAAGAACTGTTAGGAAAAAAGAAGGCACTGAATTCAGAAAAGCCTATTGCAAATAAGAAAGACAACTCCTTGGATAGGGAGAAGGGAAAATGCAGTTCAGTATCAAAGAGAAAATATGTTTTTAATTTTTAGGCAAACCTGTCAAATATCTTCTTTATAGGTATTTTCCTTTGGTTTCATACTCCAGATGTGAAATGTCATATAGCTTAGGGTGTCTGAGACCTTCTTTTCTATTCCAATGATCTATTCTTGTACCATCACCAATATATATCAATTATTATAACTTAATCTCACAATTAAAATCAGGGAATATAAATCATCCTTGTTGTTAGTTTTCAAAATGTCCTTGGCTCATTTATAGTGAAGACAAAAACATAGGAAAAAACTTAAATGGCTATCAATAGGAAACTAGTTAGATAAATTATACTATATCTGTATGATATAACAATTAAAAGGTACAAGTCAGCACTTTCCATAAGGTTTTGGAAAGTATATTTCAAGGGGTTTATTTTGTTCGTCCTATTGCTCCTATAAATGTGATCTTTCCCTTTGTGTTTTCTGTTACTGTTTTTTGTTGATACATACATATACATACACACGTGCGCGCGCGTACGCACAAAAAAGAAAACTAGTGAATTTTATTCATCTATCTTGTAAACAGGACTTCACTGAACTTTTATCTGGTCTAAGATACATTTTATAATTGATTTGCTTGGATTTTCCACATGAGCAATAACATCCTCTGCAGACAATGATATAATTTTATCTCACTCTTTTAATGATTAATACCTTTCCTTTCCCTGTCTCACTGATTTGGCCAGAGTTTTCAAAACAATGTTAACTAATAATGGTTGAGAAAGGCTTCCTCTAACACTTCATAACTATTTGTGATGTTGGTCGCTGATCTGAGTTAGATAATACTCAGCTAGCATGGAAAATATTCCTTAAGAAATTTTATCTGGAATTAATAATGATTTTTATCAAAACTCTTCACAGCATTTATTAAGATAATCATTGGTTTTCTTGCTTTGACCTACTGATAAATTTTAATTAAAGTCTTAATATTACAATAAACTCACTTTCTAAAATAATCCTTACTTTGTCAAAGTGTCCTATATCTGAAAATGCCGCTCAATTCAATATTCTAGTATTTTAGATTTTTATATTTATTTTCATGAGTGACAATGATCTGTAAGTTGTTTCAGGTTATTCTTACCAGGTTTTGATTTCAGCAACATACTAACTTCTAAACTTTTCTTTTTTTTCTATGCTCTGGAAAATAAAGCATAGGAAAATTTCTTGAAAGTTGAGAGAACTAATCTATAAAGTCATCATTGTTTGGTGTCTTCACTGAAGGCAACTTGATTGCATATTCAGTTGTGGGTTTGCTACTATTTAAGTCAATTTTAGTTATTTATATTTCCCTAAAATATTGTCCATCTCAATCATATTTTCAAATGTATTAACATGAGCTATCTTCAGCATCCACTTAGATTGACTGGATCTCCTCTATTTAACTTGCCAAGAACTTAGAGGTATATTAAAATCACCCACTAATGCTGTGTTTCTATCAATTTCTCCATATTATCCAAATAATTATAGCTTTATCTACCTTTGTTCTAGTGCTTGGCACACTTGTTATTATCTAGCTTGTATAAAATCATCTTTGATATCTTGCTTTAAACATTTTGTTCTGTATTTATATTTTGTGGGGTAGTAATAATGTCTTCCTCACCTTTCTTGAGCTGAGAAAAACAGATACACAGTTGCCAATCTGTTTATTTTAAGCTTTCAGTCTTGCTGTTTTAAGAGTTTCCAGGATGTATCAGCTACTTAGATTTTGTTTTTAACCCAACCTGAGAGTCTCTTTTTTTTAATGGGGGTATTTTATCCTTTTAGATATCTTATTACTGAAACTGATTTGCTTGTTCTCGCTTTGTATTCAGCATTTTCCGGATTTTGTGCATCTTGGAAATTTTCTTACTTTTCTACAGCAGTGATGGATGGACCTCTTCAAGAATTTTTTCCAAGAAGGAATATACATTATTTTATACAGAATTTCAAAGGGTTCTTAGTCTCTGAGGTCCATCCATGGATTCCTATGGTTCAGTAGATTCTAGTCCAAGGATCTCTGCTCTAGATGTTACTTTTACATTTTGAAACACATATTTGGGCCACTATTTCTATAATTACCATCTTAGAAATACAACAATATTATAATTTAAGAAATCTATGAATATAAATTGCAAAAGACCCAGTTTACTATAGCCGTATATTATGTATCTTTCACCAAAAATTAGTTGATATATTTCAAAATAATAGTAGAGCAACTATTTAGTATTACATAATTAACAATTTGTAATGTTAAATACAATTACTCTACTACCATGTCTTCTCCGTTCTTGACTTAATTCATCACTGGCCTGGCTGAAGTATTATTTCATATAATTACTTCAGAAGGGTTCCTGGGCAATATGCTTCTGTACCCTTGCGTATCTAAGAATATGTCACCTTCACATACGGGTGGCTTCTAATAAGGGTTCAGAAATCTTGAGTCAGAACTCTTTTCCTTCAAATCTCCAGAGTCTGCTTCACTATCTTTTGGCATTAAATGTTTAAGAGAATAAGTCTGGAGGCCAGCTCAATTCATCCATTAACAAATGTTAAATGCACATTTATTATAACTCATGCAATCTAACGCATGCTGAGGATAAAATGAAGGTAAAAACAACAGTCTTAGCTTCGTGGAATTTACAGTCTAACTGAGGATGGTAAAAAATAATGAAAATTGTGATAAATTTAATGAAGCCTGATACGTGAGAAAATGATGGAGAGCAGGGTGTTTTCCTTGTGTCTATGCAATTGCTATTAGAACCCTGCTCTCACATCTCATTCATGAAGCCTTCTTAGTCAATTAAAGTCTCCATTTCTAGTTCAGTGATCCATCAGTCTGAAATGATGCAGAAAAGGAGCCCTCAGAAAAATATTATCTCTGTCTTTTTTTTCCCCATGTTTGATATATTCCCTGCACTACAAGTCAGCTTTCTCTATCCATGTGATTATTCTGGACACTGAACAAAGAACACTCTGGGGTATATCCTATCTCTCTCCCAGTGTTACTACCTGCCACATATAGTGAAGTCTCACAAGCTTTCTACCAGTTAGACCACCACTTAAACCTCCATAATCCTACATTGAGAGAGAGAAAGAAATTCCAACAGCTCCTTGACTCTCCCTCCAAGTTAGGTACTAGTGGCCCTCAACCTGGAGCCAAAGATACTGCATTTCATAGAAGGGTGAATAGAGTTGACACTCTTCCTTAATCTATTCTTTTCTCCAACATGTTTGTTGCACACCCTATGTTTATTCCATGAGAATGCTCCTTTTATCTAGTTTTCAGATTCAGTACAGATTTTTCCCCTATTTTTGAAGTCTGTTGGCAATTTTAAATGGAATGAGAAGAAGCAATTAGATCACTGTTTTCACTTAGCGATGTTTAATCAAGTCCCAGACTTAGACTTTTAAACATTTTAAAGGAAGTTTCTGAATAATCCATTTTGATATTTTGTATAGACTAAACTTCTACTTTAATAATTAAATACTTTAGAAATGCAATCATAACAGTGAACTCTGTGATATATACCATAGGTAAATCTATATCAAGGATAATAAACTAATTATAATTACTTAAAAATTTTCTTAAATCACTTACTTCAAAGCATTGCTTTTAAATATAATTAAAAACCTCTTACTTTTTTAAAAAGTGATCATCTAACAAGAAAATACTTTAGAAATTCTATTAATAGCCTAGATTACTTTCTCTTTTGAATTTTGCTATGTCTTATAAAAAAATTCTGCTTTTTCCCCACATTAAGAAGTGGAAACTCTTACTTCCTTTGCTATGTACACAATATTGCATCAAAAATGACAAAGAGCCAATTTATGATATTTTCATATTTTCTATCAGGTAAGTAACTGTGCAAGTTTTGTTAAACATAAACTGTAACATGTTTGATGATTAGACACCTTTAACTTTAAAAAATGAAGTTCATTAAAAAGCTACAAATGTAAGCTCAAATAGAATTACCTAAACAGTTTATGTTTACATTCTTAGATTTTGAAAATTTATATAAACTATCAAATACTGTTCCTGTGTGGTACTTAAAGTTTTCCACAATTCACATTTCCACATATGTAGTACACCCCACATTCCTTCCCTTAATTACTCAATCTCAATCTTCTTATATTTGAGGAAATATTTATTAACTAAAAAATAATATGAAAGTTTATCATGTTCATTAAAACCTTCTTTTGCTAAGGAGATGAACAAAAGCAAAAATAGATAAAGTCACACAATTCCAATAACCACTGAAAGCCAGCAAGAAGCATGTGGTCCTACCTTCAGGGGGTAAACTGTAGAGCTGGGCCACAGGTCCAGTCACAGGAATAACTGGTAACTGGAAATGGAAAGAACTTTTAATCGTTGGGAGTGGCAGGCGATTTTTAGGGAAACACTTCCTCATTATCAGACTGGAGGTGTTGACAAGAGGATCAAGGGTCCTGACTGCCAAACATTCCTGTTTTATAAGAAAAGAAAAAAAAGATAATGTGCCTTTGGTGAATAAGTGAAACAATTTTACATGAGTTCGGAAAGTAATACATTAATAATTTTCAAAAGGCAAATACCACAAAAAAATTTAACATAATTATAAAACAGCTTTGACTAATCAGAAATATCTCTTTTTAAGTAAGAACCTCATATGGCAAATTTAGCAGTAATTTTCCTTAAATATTTTAACTAAGCAGAAATCAGTACCATCTCTGGTACCAGAAGTCACCAAAGCACTAAGTAATATCTATGAGTGACTTAAGGAGCATTTAGCAAGCCTAGGGTATAAAATAAAAATGAAAATTTAAGGGAAGAAGAAAAAAAGAAGAAAGACTAAGAAATTAAGACAGGTGTAAAAAATAAAAAGGAATGTGCATTTGGCTGAGCCTTTCTCAAAATTCTATCAGTTATCATGCAATAGCACCCCTAATAAGTTAGCTGTTCAACTTATAAAAGAATAGCCTGAATATCACAATTTTAAGTTTTAAGAATTTAATTTGCTATCCTGGTATCTAATCTTGAGAAGGACCAGTGAACAGGGAATTTGAAACTATTTCATATAACACTGTTATTATTATTGACAATTGACATCTAGATGGCTTTAGATGGCACTTTGATAACCTGTGAAGTTTTCAGTAGAAATCTTCACACCTGACCTGTCAAAACAGATGAAAAACTAAGGCTCATAAATGTGAAGTGGCATAAACAAAGTCACCCAATTCTTCCTCATATATCAAATATCCATCACTGTCTATATTAGGAATAGTAAAAATAAGTACATGTGATTGATCTAGAAAAGAAAAAGCTAAGAGTTAACATAAAATATGTGTTCTTAACTACTCTCACACAGAAAAAGATTATTTGTTGTGTGTAAGACCAAGAGGGCACAACCAAGGTGACTGGTTGGAATTTTCAAGACAGATTTTGTTCTAATAATTATAGCCTTGTAAAAATAAAAGGTTACTTTGCAATATCCTCACTCTACAGATGCTAGAATCTTGCTAAAGACATTGTTGAGAAGGTTTATGCATAAGATGGCTGGCAGAACCAGGATTCCTAACTCCAGGTTTCACTTCTGTACCTGCACTATTTAAAAATATTCTCTCCAGAAGAAAGACTGAGAACACTCACAAACAACATATCTGCCTTACCAGCCATAAAGGATTTGTGAATACTTATGAGGGGAACATACAAAACTGAGTATAGCCAACTGCACACCTTAGAAAACGAGGCTATATGGAATTCCTTCCTGCCCAGTGGAGAGATTTATATACCTCTTCCTTTTACGTATGGGGGAAAAACCTCATATTGCAGAGATATGCACTGAGCACTTTCTCGAACTCAGTCTGATGTCACATTTGAGAAACGATTGTGCCTTTTGGCTTTCGGATTTTTTTAATATATTTATCATACTTTTTGAGTATTTTTAGAAATACTAAGTATTCTTAAGAACCAAATCCTATCATTAATAGGTAATCATAATAACAGGAAGAAAATTAAAAACTCACTTGTGAAGTGTTATAAAGAATTTTCATCCCATTGGCATCAATAAATGCTTTTCTTCCCAACTTGATGCTTGTAACACTTTTTAAACTCTGTAAAATTCCTTTTCGAATGAGCATGTTTCTATGCCGATTATCATGGCGGTGCCAATCTACATAAATTGTTAAAAGGACTTGGACATATCCTCTGTCTACAGCTCTCCTGGCATTTGTTTCTTTAACAAAAGAAAATTGAGAAAATATTTTTTAAATAATAAGAGACACTGGTAGAATAAAACAAATTAAAAACATAACCACAATACTGGAATGAAGTCTTACAATACTTTTCCAAAAATAAATGGCAACCACATATTTAAATATTTTTTAGCTAACAACATAAATATGACAAGTTCCAGGTAATTTTCCAGAAACCTGCCCATATATTGTTTTGTGGTTAATAAATATCAAAATATCTTTAACACAATTAAGGTTGTATATTTTTAAATGTTAATACTAACAAAACTTTCATATATTTTAAAACTTATGAATATACTGACTTTCATTACACCAAAAGGAATATATAAGCCTTTAACTCACTAGCTGTGACTATGATTTTGTCAAAAGCCATTATCATTATCGCAACTTCTATTACAATCTTTGTGTGAAATAAACTCCATTGGATTGCAGCTCCTACTACAAATTGTATGTTTCTATTGAAATTATTTTAAATTTTAATTACCCCCACAATTATATATAAATATCCATGCCACAACAAAGCTAAGTGAAAAGTACTTAAACAACTTTTTAGTAAGTGAAATGTAAGAAGCATTATATGATTAGAAGGTAGTGCTTTATTGTCATTAATTTTTTAATATATGAAAAAACTGCATCAAAATTTTTTTTTGTAAACAGTCAATTTTATTGGGGTAAAATTAACAGAAATAAATTCATAAATTTGATGTACTTCATTTTTTTAATGTTAATATTTAAGATTTTTTACCAAAAGGGTGCATTTCACTAAGATGAGAGCAAGGGGATCGTATCTTAGCAACATCCTGAGCCACCCAGCACCACATGGGTGAGCCAATGATAAGAGTGCAAGATAATGTGGAATACCAACCCATCTGAGGTTGTTTACTTAGAAAGAAATACCAATCTCTTTCTCATCTACATTTACATATAAAATGACCACCTGGCTCATGGCATGGACACTAAGATAATGCAACAGTAAGGCTGTGCTGCTTTTAGTTGCCTGAAAGAACTACTACAGTTTTAAATGTGCTAATACCCACCTAAAACATAAAGACACTGAGATCAACAAACTTATTAATGCCCTCTTAGAAATTATGTTCTGATATTTGAGAGCTGGAAGAAACTCACAGGGGCAGGAAGGGGGCACTTTCTTATGTAAAAGGTTTAATACCTCTGTTGTGTCTGGAAGAGATAGTTTGTTAAGGCTGTGGCTATCTATAGAACAGTTCAATAGGTCTGACTAACAATAGTTTCATGTATTTTAAACAAATATACATATTTTGTTTACACCAATTGGAATATATAAGCCTTTAGTTTACTAGCTTCTTAGTATTACCAGTAATACTTAAAAGATATCACTATCATAATGTCTTTTAAGAATCACTGTAACTCCTAGTACAAACTGTGTTTCCACTGGAATTCCCAAAAGCCTAAATGGTATTTATGAGAAATATTTAAATTCTTTATTGAAGATCAAATTAAAAACTTGTGCATAACTCAAACACAGGTGCTGAGTGACTCTTAAGAGAAGTGAGCAGATCTATCTGCAATCCAGGATCATTTACTTGTCAGTTACTTTTTTACCTGATGGAGCAAACAGATATGTTTGCCCACCATCCTCCTTTGAAGGAGAAGAAGAGAGGGAGTAAAAGGAAGCTTATTATTTAAAACTGAAGATATCAGCATTTCAGTCATTTTAGGTTAACTGATTTCTAAAAATACTTGAAACTTAGAGTTTTAGTTTTTACTGACTTTGAATTAGTGATTTTGTCATCAGTGATTCTGAAAATTAGTAAGCTTTAATAAGAGTTTAGTTTTAATGGCTATTTTAATCTACTCTAAATCAAAAAAAATATGCCTACATTAATTTAAAAATTAATCTTTAAACAATTTGAACCACAAAGGCAGGGAAGGCACATCAAAGCAAGGCTACAAATATCTTTGAAATTAATCCAAATATTCTAATCTTGGTCTAAAGTTTATCACATCATATATGAAAACAAAGCTACATAGCTAATCTAATTGAATAACACACATTTCATTTCAAGGATAAAACTGTTAACTGAATTTTATGCACTCTAGTATATAATAGTAATACCTAAGGTGATTCTTTAAATTTAATAAATCATTACCAAATATCAGATTCTCAATCAATTAATCATTTGCTACTGTCCTTCTCATCAAACTTAAGGGTCTCACCATCAATAGACAGTTTTGGGGAAAAATAACATTGAAAGCCATCAACATAGATCTTTAGGACTAAATGTTATTGTGGTTAAATAAGATGTTAATTTAATCAACCAATGGAATGGGGGAATGGGAGTGCTAACAAAAATTAATATTTAAAATACAGACACTGAGTATCATGGAGAGAAAAAAAGCACATAATGCAGATGGTTACTCTCCAAAAAAAAAGCACCATATTGCGTTAAGACACATTTCCTCCAATACTTCAATTTTGAAGATTAAAAAAATTGTGCTTTAGTCTGTAAATGCATTTAGTAAAATGTAAATTTACATTAAATCATTTTTAATGTTATAAATTTGAATTTTATGGTAGAAATAAAACTTCTAATAAAGAGGTCCTAACTGAAAATCATATGTTACATAGAGACAGTAGTTGCCAAAGATACTCTTCATGGTAGACGTTCCCAAGGCCATGTTAGCATCACTTTTTCAAAATGATACTATATAATATTTACATATTACTTTCCCCTACTAACAAGGCTTTATGTTTATGAAAGTAACTTAGAAAAAGGAAGTCAATATACTTGAATAAATTATATGAATGTACTGATAAATTAGAGCTCAATAAACATAAATGATCTTAGATATATATCAATCGACTGTACTAAAAGATAAAATCAACTTTGACATTAAATTATTATGAACAAGCTTTATAAACATAAACTAAATCTACATTTCCAGTTTCTTTAACATAGTAGACAGAATACTCAGAAAAATAGTATCTAGTATTTCTAGTATTTAAAAACTTACTTGATTTTAGCAATGCAGCAAGGGTGTCTAAAGCAACCCTGTCAACATGAGAAAACACAAACAACAACAAAACTAGTAAAATTAATCTACAATAGTAAATTCATACAATCTTTTCAGATAAGTAATTAGTATCTACTCCAAATGTCATTCCTGTTATAATCAATTACATATGCTGTTTCTCTATATGCCTCACTTCCTTCAGGTTAAAATTGGATATGAGGAAGATTGAAATATCAACAAAAAAGCACCAAAAAAAAATGTTTAAGAAAGAAAAAGAAGAAAATTAACAATGTCTAAGTCTTCATATCAGAGGTTAGGTGAATGGAATCATTGTACCTGTGTCTGACTGGGACAGAGTTCACAAAGGAATAATACTAAGAATCATAGATTCTGATTCACAACAAAATTAAAACAAAAACAAGTTTTAACACAAAGTTTGCAACTACAAAATTCTATAGATATTCATAGCTATCTGACTTCAAAGTATTTTAGTTCTATCAAGCAATAATCCTAACACTTAATGTGATAACAAATGTAAAATATTTTGGAACTAGGAGGTTTGGGGAGAGGAAGTATGAACCCTTAACATTTTTCAGCCATACGGCACCAAAGAGAGTAATGACCTAATTAACATCTCAAAAATTCTCACTGCCCATTAGAGGACTTATATATTCTTTGAATATAAATGTGCAGTTACACACAGTGAAATCAGTGGCCATTAAGCAACTTTGAAAATATATATAACATCACTGTGGAAAACCTGTAATTCAAATATTTTTTAAAAAATGAGTTATTGAAGAAATGGAACTTTCAGGAACTTTAAAAATATAAGCCAGTACCTCTTAGTAAGATTTCAACAAGGATAATTAATTTGTATAAAAATATGTACACTGTCAAATTTAAGCATTTCACTCATCACTAAGCATTTGTTGAATGCCTACTAGATACCCACAGTAGCAGGTTCTTCATGCGTATAAAATTAGAAAACAAAGTTATCTCTTTCACAGATAATTTTACAATCTAGATAATGTAATAAAATGTACATATCTATGGAAAAACTACTCAAGAAATTAAAACTGAAAACAAGACAATAAAGTTAAAAAAGCTACATACACACTAGTGGTACACATAGCGTGACCAGATGATGACTTCTAAGATGACTTAGAAGATTTAAAACGGATACTGATTTAAGATGGATATTGGTTCAAAATAAAACCTGAAACAATAATCCAGGACTAGGTACAGACTAAGTGCTCATTTATAATAAATGCTCATTACTGCTACCCTCTAGAGCAAGTTGTTAACAGTTACATTTTGGTTTATTGACACAAATAAAGCAACCATATAAACATTTATTTATGATAACATTTGTAAAATAAAAACAACAGTATATGCTCTAAAAAATATAAACTCTTGCATGTAACTTTCTCAAAACAATGTGCAGTTTTGGTAATGGCAAGTTAAAAGTAATGAAAACTATAAAATTATAACAGAATTTTCACAGCACTGAATCATCAGTAAGAAACTTTTCATAATCTTATAATTATTCAATAAAATGCACTTAAGACTGTAAAACTATCAGAATAAGGATGACTTTTAAATTGGTCAAAATCAGAACTAAATGGATCTTCTAAGTACAATGGCAATTTTGGGGAAAAAAGACTTCATTCAGCAAGGCCTGACAAATGCCAAAAATTGTTACATATGCCTTGTATATGTGTTTTCTAGTTTAATTGTGAAAAAAAAAAATTCCTAGTCCATAAAATTGACACATTTTATGAATAAGGAAACTAAGGATTTCAGAATATAATATGCCTAGGGTCACATAAAAACTAAGTGATATGAAAAATAAATCATACAAGATTCTTGTTGAGAAAGAAAATTATGAAATCAGAAATGTCAGTCTCCTCCAAAAAGATATGTTGAAGTCCAAACCTCTAGCACCTCAGAACGTGGCCTTATCTGGAAACAGGGTCTTTGCAGATGTAATTAGTTAAAATGAAGTCATGCTGGAGTAGACTGCCCTTAATCCATCAACACAGATGCTCTTATAAAAAGAGGGAAGACTATTTGAAGACAGACACACAAGGAGAGAACACCATATGATGATAGAGGCAGAGACTGAAATGTTGCACCTACAACCAAAGAACACTAAAGATTGCCAGCAAACCACCAAAAGCTAGGAATAAGCAAGGAAGGATTCTCCCCTGCAGGGGAGATTCTTCCCTTACAAAGGGAACACTGGTCCTGCTGACAAGTTGATTCTGAACTTCCAGCCTCCAGAGACAATAAATTTGTTATTGTAAACTACCAACTTTGTACTAGGTACTTTGTTACAACAGTCCTAGGAAACTAATACAATTGCTTAGAGGCAATCATTTGCAATGAGCTCAGAATTTTCCCATCTACAGCTAAGTCTTAATTCAAAATTTTAAAAATCTTAACAGCACTTTCAGAAACAGTCTTTCTGCCTGCTGGCAGTTGTTTACAACACATTTGAACCAAACAGAAGTGCTCTGACATTTTCTAAGCCTTAAACTACATGTTTTTCTCTTGATGTTTATTCTTCAATGCTGCCAAAACTGGATATGCACCCAATTCCTTCTGCCCATCATGCTTGTTCCACAGCCCCATTAGATGAAAAGAAATTATGAAGTTTGGTGCAAAGTCGTCTTGACAGTTTTACCAAGATGTTTTTTAAAAGGTATTTTTTAAAACTTCAGTACTAAGGAATTTCTGCAATTCTATATCAGTTATAAGCCAGTATGAATTTATAATATAAAAGTTACCCAACAATTACAGAATAGTATTTATTGAAAAGTACATTTTTATATGTTGATTAGAATTTCTCAGCACCAATATTTTATACTTCCTCATATATTTTTCAGTCTTCAAAAGTCCCACACAGAATAACATAACTAACAATGGCTTTAAAAGCAGCCTGTGGCTTATTCATTTGGGAGCAGTGAGGGAGGAGAAACTGAAGCCCCAGGTACTCATGAAGTTATTTAAGTTGGGGGGGGAGTCAATCCTTGCAATAACCTCCAAACCTGTAGTGAAACTCAGAAAGAGTTACAATAGCTTTTAGAGTTGCTTCCTTCTAGATTAACAGTGTTTAAATCCAAAACCTAAAATTGGAAAGGAAAGGAAATTCTAAAGGAAAGCACCGCTCTTCAAACATAAATAATAACCCTCAATCTTCTTCAACTAACTAAATGCACGGCATTAAGGGGAGGAAGAATTGGTATACAAATGCTCTAGATGTTGAGATTGTTTAATTAAGGAGGAGATCCTACAATTATTCAAAATAATAAAGGAATCATGATATAGATGTCTGGTCAATGAATGGTTTATCCTTTTTAAAGTAAAAATAAAGTTTAAAGAGTTTTTCTTTTTAAAATATAGAAAAAAGAATGAAGGAATAATGTAGATAATTTACATTCCTTTCTCAGAAGTTTAGACCCACTGATTTCTACATGGTTTTGGAAATAGTCCATGTTGTATATTATACAGATACTTGTGAAATGTTCTTTTCTCATAGGAACTTTTTATATTAGGTTTGGTAACTTGGTTACAATAGAGTAATGTAGATCTTAAGTAGGAGATCATAACCAAGATCAAGATTAATTTTAAAGTACTTTAAAGATCAAGAAGAGAAAAGCCATAAAAATTTTAAAGATAAAGAATATATTTTTAATATTAACTAGGATTCATGCACATCCGCATTACTACATTACTTACCTAAACTAATTACACTGCATTAATATAGCCAGTGTGCTAATTACAAGAATTAACTCATTAAATCCTCATAACAACCTTATGATGTAGGCACAAATACTACCATTTTATAGACAGGAAACTGGGGCATAAAAAGTTAGGCAACTTACTTCATATCATGAGGCCAGTAAGAGCTAACATGCAAATCAAGTTCTGCCGAGCTCCAAAGCCCACTCACTACACTACATCAATTCTGGAAGTTGGTTTTACTAATTGTGAACAATCATTTTCTTTATCTTGTCACTTTTCATCAGATGCTCTAAGACTGTGTGTATGATCTTTATATAAGTAAATATGCTGTCATCCCACCAAATAATATTTAATAAATAATTATATGTGCAAGTAAGCTTCCACTTTCAAGCAGGGTAAAAGCTAAACATCTGGCCTTTATTAAGTAAGGGTGAAAAGACTGAGTATGTTCTGGACATTATTCATTTGTAAAATTTAACCAAACAGTTGATGTGGACAAGTTCTTCCTTATAAAAGAATCACAGCTAATAAAAGTAAAAAGAATGAGAAAATTATTGAGAAAATAATTCCAAAAAGGTTTATTATTGAGAAAAAGGTTCCAAAAAGTCACTATTTTGGAACCTTTTAAGAAATAATAGATCAGGCAATGCTATGAAATATTGCTAAGTTTTTAGGTGAAAGGGGATGGAACATTTCAACACAATGATTTTCAGTGGTACAAAACAGAGACCCAGCACCACCTATGAAATATTTTGACCATTAAAAAAAAAAAAAAAACCAAATCTAATCAAGCCTCAAGCTCCATCAGTCTACAGAAAATTTGAGGGATATACCTACAAATTAAGTGATCCCAGTATACAGTCATCTTAATCTATGTTGGGACATTCTATAAGATGCCACCCAGTTCCTTCAACAAATAAAACAGAACGGAAAAGTAGGGGGACTGTTATTGACTGCAAAAAATTACAAGACTTATCAATCAAGTAGAATGTAGAGCCCTTATTTGGATCCTGATTTGAACAAGCCAACTGTAAAAAAAAAAGACATTCCTCAGACAATCAGAAAATATTAGATGATCTTAAAGAATTATTAATATTGTTGAACAAAGAAATGATACTTTGGTAACACTAAAAGAAAAAAACTATGTCTGATAGTGATCATACTAAAGAATTTACAGTATAAACGTCATGGCTGATATTTGCTTTAAAGGGCATTTGGAGACAACTGGAGAAAACTAAACACACTGGATTTTAGATTGTGTTAGGGAATTAATCATTTTGTTGAGTATGATTACAGTATTATGGTTATTTTTTAGGTCCCTATTTAGCAGAGTTACATAATGAAATATTTAGGGGAAAAGTGAGAAAATATCTGGTATTTGCTTACAGAAATTCATATATATGTGGAAAACATCTGGGATTTGCTTAAAAATACCCCAGGAAAAATAAATAAAAGTCTGGAGGGGGAATAAATGAAACAAACATGGCAGAATGTTGATAACTGTTGAATATAATAAGTAATAATTAATATAATATAAATGCTGTATTTGAAAAATTCCATAATAAAAATTTTTTTAAAGAATGACCATTAATTTGGCTTAAGAAAGTACTAAATATAATGAAATAACTGAAACTGCTTTCATTTTGAGGTTGAGAGACCTACAAATGAATGTGCATATGTGTGTATATATATTTATTTATTATTTATTTATTTATGGATGTGTGTATGTGTGTATATGTATATACACACACACACAAATACACACATATATAACACATATTTTGAGATATATATACATATCTCAAAGTAAGAAAAAGAATAACATGATTTTGACAAAGAAGAAATGTATAAATTTAAAATATATCCAGATAATTGTAAGACTGAAGGAAGTAGTCATTAAAAGACTGTAAAATTGGGTAGGGAATATAGTAGGCACTCAATAAATGTTTCTGAATGAATGATACTCTATAAATGGTCTTTTTTCCTATTATAGTATCTAGGAATGTTCAAAGTCTAAATTTCCATAACACTATGTTCAATGAATTTATCTAATTTTGATATATTTTTGAAGATTAAACTTTATACTAAAGAAAATCTGTATCATAATTAAATCACTATTTAAGAACTGAGAAAGGACCCTAGATACAATTTAACTCAACCTGCTCATTGTACAGATCAAGATGGTAAGGCCCAAAATAACAAAGGGTATACCTCTATTTACACTTAATACATTTACTCACTTCATAAGACTGGAATTCTTCTTACTAAATGGTCCGATGATTTTAAACATCAGTTCCACAACTCCATTTTTCCCTAAGGATACAGAATTCACAGCTGGGAAGGTGAAAAAAAAGATGTAAAGTGATTTAAAAACCTCAGTGAGTAGAAATGTATATACATGTGATACATAGCCAAAAATATATACAAATTGTTTAGTAAATGTGAACTCAAGTCCCTCGTAAAGTCCACCTTAGTCAATACTTCAAAGGAAGGGGGATTTTTTTGTTTTATTTTTTAATGTTGCACGGAAATTGCAGTTACATGTTGTTAAAACAAAGTGTTAGACAAAGGCATGCCAATGGGAAGATGAGGTGGGAAAAGAAGTTAAAACAAATTATGAAAGGTCCTAGAAACTGTTAATTCTTTCAACTGCAGGGAATTACCCAAAAGGAACAACAAATCAGATCTGCATTTTAGATACAGGTCAGATCTAACAGCATTGTAGGAAAGATGGATTTGAGAGACACATTAGGAGACTGTGGTCTAGGTGAGAGGTAATGAGGACCTTAACTAAAGCGACAGCAGTAGGGAAAAACAGGTAACAACTTTAGACAGAACATGCAAATAATTACCTAACCAGAAAATTGTGCCTAACATTTTCAATCCTGAACAAATATTATTTAAAAATTATAGATACACTGTTTACTGACCTCCTGGTGCTTAACCAAATAAAATGCCACCGAAAATGTAGTTCCTAAAGTTTTGTATGACAATTTTAATTTCCTCTATATCTGTTTATTACTCCATTATCGCTTCTAATTTTAGTCTGTTTTGTGTTCCTTTTTCCTTCATTCAGTGGTTTATCTGTTTTATTTTTAATCCAATTTTTTAAATCAACTTTTGAAGATTTCATAACGTATTTTTTCTTTACTATTTCATTCCTCTGCTTTCCTTATGTTTATTGCTTTGTTCCTAAGTTCTTTGTTTAAACAGCCAATTAATTCATTTCCTTATGTGCTTCTTAATTATTTAAGTGTTAATTATTTAAGTATTCAAAACTATTTTCCTGTGAGTACACCTTTAGCTATATTGTCAAAGTATAGATACAGATAAATAAATACACACACACACGCATCTACCACTTTGATTATCGTTATTTTGTGATGATGTTCTGCAATAATATGTACTGTACAGTCTCAATTCTAGGTGTTTTATTAATCATTCCAATCCCATAGTCAGGGAATAGAAGAAAATCCATACCTCAGGGGCTTGGGACCTAATATTACATTAGTGAGAGAGGGAGAGAATGTGTGTGTGTGTGTGTGTGTGTGTGTGTGTGTGTACGCCCATTGGGAGACACTTCATCTGAGACTCTCTCCCTGTGATTACTGTTTTCTCCAGCTTCCTCAGAGGCTCCTGTGCTATTTATTTTCGGTTCTGCTACTTCCCTATTCATTACTGAAGAGAATTAGCTCCAGGTGACTATGCCACCACATTCCTTCCTTCTCAATTTTCCTCTCATCTGTGAAAATCCAAATACGCATAGCAGTTTTTCCAGCTTCCAATGTCCTCATATTCCTCCAGATCTTCTCCACAGGCCACCTACTCATCCCCCTTACTACATGCCTTTACAAACTGGGGGAATTAATGAGAATTCTGAAGATTTTGTCAACTCACCTTCTTACCCTACCTCACTTTTGTGGTGGGGGGTTAGAATCACAAAGAGCCATATTAAATATTCTCTTTCCTTGTCCACAAATTTTAGAGACTTATAAAGTTAAAGTACAGAATTTTCATTTTGTGTTAACTTCACAACACTGAGCTAACTAAAAGCTGCTCTGAAATACTCACAGTTGGCAGAATATACTCGTAAAAGCTGAAGACAAGGCAAAACCAAGCGATGATTCTGCAAATTCTGTTTGACCAAATTCAGGGTTATATTTAGAGCTCCATTAATTCTAGCTTTCGCTCCAAATTTTTTGTCTGTTTAAAAAAAATGAACAAGCACAATTTATTCATATATAACTTCTGAATAAAATGAAATGTCATAAAACAATGAAATTTCTAAAACTAATATTGTAAATTCATATTATCAACTAAAAGTTGATCTGAGATAATTAAAGCTGTAATCACTTTCTTATATGATTATGATTAAAAGCTTAACTAGAATGTAAGCTTTTTAGGCACTGAGACGTGACTATAAGATGACTATTAATGAAAAGCAAACACATTCTACCTGCATGCTCCTCAAAGCATTCCCATCCACACTCCCTCCTTCTGGCCTCAACAATATCCATGTTATGTGTATCTTTTGTAACATATATATGCAGGGACACACACACCAAGACACACTTCTGACTTTAACGCATTTTTTCTTCCTTTTTCCACCATATGCAATAGAATTACTCAGGAATTTAGGATCCTAAATTCTTGCAGGTCACTAGTTGACTGTAAAAAGCATTCCATGACTCAGACCAAGACAAAGCAGTAGCATTTTAGATTGTAAAATTTACCAGTTTCAAGGCACACAGAATTGATGTAACAAAAACAGTTCCACCTGAGAGTCATACAAACAAAACCCTTACCTTTCGGTCCAATTTTTGCAAGAATGGAATGAATCTGCACCATTAACTCCTCATTCAGAGGAGATTCTTTGTTGGCGTTCATAAGTATCTGTAATAATATTTGTGAACCACCTTTGGAGACTAAGAAACTCGCTCTTCGACCTCCACCTAAGAAGTTTTTTGAAAGAAATATGTTGAAATCGCAAATTCTTCTATAACATATTAGATATCACAACCTGTTAGCTTTAAAGAAGTATTAAAAGTGAAGACTTCAGAAAGCAAACAAATAGCATCAAAATAAAATTTTATTTTATTTATGTTAGTTTAAAAAATAGCGCAGACAGTAAATAAAAGTGATGCAAAACTCTACATTCAAGGCTCTAAAACACATGGGTTTGAGGGACACCAGAATATACCAAAAACAAAGCAAGAACAAGAGTATGACATTTTCGCTTCCAAATTCCAATACTCAGAATAGCCTCTGTATGAGTATCAGAAAATTCCAAAAAAAAGTACACATGATGCATTTCTGATCATTGTTTACAAACAGAAATTACACCAAAGGAAACAAAAACTTACCAGCTGACACCAGCTCAACAAGAATGCTTAAGATATTAAGTGTAGTTTGAAGATCTTTCGTTTTCTGAAATAAATAGTTTATTTGCTTTATTAAAACATTGTAAATTTGTGATTCCCAAACTTTTTCTGTCTGTCGGGAACCACCTATATTTTACAGATGACCTTTTTGGTTTCTCTAAGAATAAACGTATTCAGGTTTTCACTATTCTCACACATCACTTCAGTCTCTTATTGTCCTTAAAATTTTTTGGAAATCATCTGAGCTATTATTTTCTTATTATCAACAGGAATTAATTTGTCATTTGAACTCGTCAACTTCTACCAGATAGACAATACAAATAAATGTATTAAAATATAAAAGGCACTACAATGTATATATGGTGACTATCCAGTGAGCTCCCCTCTCAAAAAGTAACTGCATTATCAATTTCTTGTGCATCCAGCAAGATACTGTACACACATAAAAGTAATCCATGTAAATACACATGTATACATAGATTTATTTCTCCAAATGGTATTACTGCTCTATAGATAACTATTTTTATACTGATATTTTTACATGTCAATAAATAGTTTCTTCACCCTTTTTTAAGGGCCACATGATATATTCCACTGCATGGCAATACCATTGTTTATGCAACCAGTCACCTATCAATGGGATATTTAAATTTTTTAAATCTTTTGCTATTAAAAATTGCAACCAAAACTAAGTACGTACACTTACAGGGAAGCAAGTACAACTGTACATGGGATAAATTCCTAGCATTTCTGGGTCAATGATATGGGCATTTATTTTGATAGTAGATATTACTAACTTGCTCTTCACTGAGCAATTTACACTCCAACCCACAATGCAGAAAAGTAACTATTTCCCAAAGTCTGAACAACCAATCTAATAAGAGAAAATGTTTAAATACTGTACTTTTGTTATATTTCTCTTACTAAAAGCAATGCTTGGATGAAGAAAACCACATAGACAGCAGAACTGTGGCCTATTCAAGGAACTGCCTCATCCCCAGAGGAGAAGGATTTTACAGTGCTTATTTAGAGGAATTTCGGAATTGCAATGTATCAGTGACTGGAATGGGACTCTTGTTCTTCCCCTTCCCAAAAGGGAATAAGTGTTGTCTACTTCACCATTTAAGGGCAGAGACTAATGGAACCAGAAAGTCAAATCCAGACCAGAAAAAGGACCACACATTAACCAGAGACCCTTGTCTTAGCACTGTGGGTGTTAACTGGACCACTGGCTTACTGGGGACGGAGTTGGAAGAATGAGAGACAAACATTTGTTAAAGAAAAGAATGGACTGCGGCAGGAGCAGTATTGCTAAGTGTTCATCTTCTTCCTGGGTACACAGCCAAACCACATTTTCCAGCTCTTTTGCAATTACATTTGGGCCATATGACTGAGTTCAGGCCACTGGAATCTGAATGGAAGTTGCACTTCTATCTCATTTACCAGGGAAGTGGGATAATTATTTTTTTAAATACAGTTTTTTATTTTTAATTTTTAAAAAATTTTATACAATTTTAAAAGGTTACTTTCCATTTAGTTATTACAAAATATTGGCTATATTCCCCATGTTGTACAATACACCCTTGTACAAAACTATCTTGCACCCTATAGTTTTTTTGGGGGGGAGGGGATATAGTTGTTTTACAATGTTGTGTTAGTTTCTACCGTACAGTGGAGTTCCCTGTGCTATACAGAAGGTTCTCATTAGTTATCTATTTTATACATATTAGTGTATATATGTCAATCCCAATCTCCCAATTCATCCCACCACCCCTTTCCCCCCTTGGTGTCCATACGTTTGTTCTCTACGTCTGTGTCTCTATTTCTGCCTTGCAAACAGGTTCATCTGTACCATTTTTCTAGATTCCACATACATGCGTTAACATATATTTGTTTTTCTCTTTCTGACTTACTTCACTCTGAATGACAGTCTCTAGGTCCATCCACGTCTCTACAAATGACCCAATTTCGTTCCTATTTATGGCTGAGTAATATTCCATTGTGTATATATACCACATCTTCTTTATCCATTCGTCTGTTGATGGGCATTTAGGTTGCTTCCATGACCTGGCTATTGTAAATAGTGCTGCAATGAGCATTGGGGTGCATGTGTCTTTTTGAGTTGTGGTTTTCTCTGGGTATATGCCCAGTAGTGGGATTGCTGGGTCACATGGTAGTTCTATTTTTAGTTTTTTAAGGAACCTCCATACTGTTCGCCATAGTGGCTATATCAATTTACATTCCCACCAACAGTGCAAGAGGGTTCCCTTTTCTCCTCACCCTGTCCAGCATTTATTGTTTGTAGATTTTTTGATGATGGCCATTCTGACCAATGTGAGGTGATACCTCGTTGTGATTTTGATTTGCATTACTCTAATAATTCGTGATGACTAACAGACATATAGGAGAAACTGACAATAATACATAATAGTAGAAGACTTTAACACCCCACTTACATCACTGGACAGCTTATCAGACACAAAATCAAAAAGGCAACAGTAGTCTTAAATGACACCAGAGGCCAGTTGGACTTAATAGGTATCTACAGGACATTACATCCCAAAACAGCAGAATACATAATCTTTTCAAGTGCACATGGAACCTTCTCCAGGATAGATCACATGCCAGGCCACAAAACAAGTCTCAACAAATTAAAAGGCACATGAAAAGATGTACAATGAGGATAATTATTATAGAAGTGCAAATCAAAACAACAATGAGCTATCACCTCACACCTGTCAGAATGGCTACCATCAAAAAGAACACAAAAAACAAATGTTGGCGAGGATGTGGAGGAAAAAACCCATGCACACTGTTGGTGGGAATGTATATTGGTGCAGCCACTGTGGAAAAGAGTGTGGAGGTTTCTCAAAACTAAAAATAGAACTACAGAATGACCCAGCAATTCCCATCCTGAGTATATATCCAGAAAAAAACAAAAACACTAATTTGAAAAGATATATGCACCCCGATGTTCATAGCAGTACTGTTTACAGTAACCAAGATATGGAAGCAACCCAAGTATCCATAAACAGATGAATGGATAAAGAAGATGTGGTATATATATATATATATATATATATATATATATATATATATATACACACACAATAGAGTATTACTCAGCCATAATAATGAAATTCTGCCATTTGCAGTAATGTGGATGGACCTAGAGAATTTTATGCTTAGTGAAACAAGTCAGACAGAGAAAGACAAATATTGTATGCTATCACTTATATGAGAACTCTAAAAAATAATACAAATGAATGTATAAAGCAAAATTGGAACATTCTCACAGATACAGAAAACAAACTAGTGGTTACCAGTGGGGAGAGAAAATGGTGGAGGGGCACATTAGGGGTACAGAACTGAGTTAAAAAATACTAAGTATAAAACAAATAGGCAACAAGAATATATTGTATAGCACAGGGAATTTATAGCCATTATCTTGTAATAACGTTTAATGGAGTATAAACTGTAAAAACACTGAATCACTATGCCGTATGCCTGAAACTATAAAAAATATAATATTGTAAATCAATACTATACTTCAATTAAAGGAAAAAAAAAAGAGAATTCCCTGGCAGTCCAGTGGTTAGGACTTCACACTTTCACTGCTGAGGGCACAGGTTCCATCCCTGGTCAGGGAACTAAGATCCCACAAGCCATGCGGCACAGTCAAAAAAAAAAACACACACACACATGAACTCACTCCCTGATCATTTTTTTTCCAGTTCTACTAAGATATAATCTGACATATAACATTGTTTAAGTCTAAGGTATACAATGTACTCACTCACTCCTTATTTTTAACATTGCACTGAATAAAATATAAAATCTTGATTCTGTCTTGCTGATCCACCCCGAACTGTTATACTAGCATTGAAACTTAATTAATATCAATATAATATAGTTATTCAACCAATGTATGAAGTGAACTTAATCATAAATGAATAACTAACAGTATAAATGAGAATTTCCAATTTCAATCTTTTTTTTTTTTTTTTTTTTTGGCCATGCCACACATTATGCAGGATCTTAGTTCCCTGATGACCAGGAAGCAAACTCATGCCCCCTGCAGTGGAAGCACACAGTCTTAACCACTGGACTGCCAGGGAAGTCCCTCAATCATTTATTTTAAGCTAAAGATTTATTTCCAACTAATGCTTTATTTTCTATTACCAATTAGAATGGCATATTAAGATTTAAAATATGGTTATCATTATAATCCTAGGGAAATACACTTAGAGGTTTATCTAATATATGTTAGAATGTTTATATCCCCATTCCAAATAATTTAAAAAAGAAAACAAACTTCCATTCATTGGCTCTACCTCTAGGATAAAAATTCTGTACTTTGTAATTTTTTTTCTCTCAGTATTGGTTGCTATTAACAGCTACATAATTAAAGCATGTCAGTGACTTACCTCTAATGTTGACAGCAGAACTTCCATTCCTGTAGAACCTTTGGCTGTCATTTCTCTCCTTGTTTTTTCTGAAAAGTAGGAAAAAAAGTTTTCTTCTAAAACATGAAAGAAAAAAAATTACATATAGTTTTATCACAGTTAACATTTACTAATATTAGATATTATATTAGTTATAATTATATTATATTAGATAATATTCCCCGTGGTATACAACATATCCTTATGGCCTATCTTACATCAAATACTTTGTACCTCTCACTCCTCACCACTATATTTTCCCTCCCTCCCTCCCTACTGGTGACACTAGTTTGTTCTCTGTATCTGTGAATTTGCTTCTTTGTTGTATTCACTAGTTTGTTATATATTTTAGATTCCACAGTTAAATGATATCATACAGTATTTTTCTTTGTCTGACTTATTTCACTTAGTATAATGCCCACCAAGTCCATCCATGTTGCTGCAAATTTGTTCTTTTTTATGGCTGAGTAGTATTCCATTGTGTATGTCCATGTGTTTGTGTGTGTATATCACATCTTCTTCATCCATTCATCTGTTGATGGACACTTAAGTTGCTTCCATATCTTGGCAATTGTAAATAATGCTGATATGAACACTGGGGTGCATATATTTTTCAAATTAGTGTTTTTGTGGCTTTTTGGATATATACCCAGGAGTGGAATTGCTGGGTCATATGGTAGTTCTATTTTTAGTTTTTTGAGAAAGCTCCATACTGTTTTCCACAGTGGTTGCACCAATTTACACTCCCAACGACAGTGTACAAGGGTTTTTTCTCCACATCCTCACCAACATTTGTTATTTGTGTTCTATTTGATAATAGCCATTTTGACAGGTGTGCGGTGATAGCTCATTGTGGTTTTGAGCTACATTTCACTGACGATTAGCAATATTGAGCAACTTTTCATATGCCTGTTGGCCACCTCCATTTTCTCTTTGGAAAAATGTCTGTTCAGTTCTTCTTCCCATTTTTTAATTAGGCTATCTGTTTTTTTTTTTTGATGTGAAGTTGTATTAGCTGTTTATATATATTAGATATTAATCCCTTATCAGTCGAATCATTTGCAAATATTTTCTCCCATTCAGTAGAAATGGAAACTAGATGATCCTTTTCATCACAATAAATAGAAAAAAAAAGGTTGTCTTTTTGTTTTGTCAATGGTGTCTTTTGCTTTTAAATTGAATTAGGTCCCATTTATTTATTTATTTTTGCTTTTATTTACTTTAGGACATGAATCCAAAAAATTATTGCTGCAATTTATGTCAGTGTTCTGCCTATGTTTTCCTCTAGGAGTTTTATAGTATCCAATCTTACATTTAGATCTTTAATCCAATTTGAGTTGATTTTTGTATATGGCATTAAAGAATGTTTTAATTTCATTCTTTCACATGCAGCTGTCCAGTTTACCCAGCACCACTTACTGAAGAGGCTGTCTTTTCTCCATCGTATATTTTTGCCTCCTTTGTCATAGATTAAGTACCTGGGTTTATTTCTGGGCTCTCTATCTTGTTCCATTGATCTATGTGTCTGTTTTTTGTGCCAATACCACACTCTTTTGATTACTGTTGCTTTGTAGTATAGTCTGAAATCTGGGCGTGTGATTCCTCCAGCTCTGATCTTCTTTCTCAAGATTGTTTTGGCAATTTGGGGTCTTTTGTGTTTCCATACAAATTTTGAAATTATTTGTTTTAGTTCTGTGAAACATGCCATTGGTATTTTGATAGGGATTGCACTGAATCTGTACATTGCCTTGGGTAGTATGGTTATTGTAACAATACTGATTCATCCAATCCATGAACATGGTATATCTTTCCATCTATTTTTGTCATCTTCAATTTCTTTCATCAGTGTCTTATAGTTTTCAGAGTACAGGTCTTTTGCCTTCTTAGGTAGGTTTATTCCCAGGTGTTTTACTCTTTTTGATGTGATGATAAATGGGATGGTTTCCATAATTTCTGTTTCTGATATTCTGTTGTTAGTGTACGGAAATTCAGCAGATTTCTGTATATTAATTTTGTATCCTGCAACTTTACCAAATTCATTGAGGAACTCTAGTAGTTTCTGGTAGCATCTTTAGGGTTTTCTATGTATAGTATCATGTCATCTGCAAACAGTGACTATTTTACTTCTTCCTTTCCAATATAGATTTCTTTTTCTTCTCTGATTGCTGTGGCTAGGACTTCCAAAACTATGTTGAGTAAAAGTGGTGAGAGTAGGAATCCGTGTCTTGTTCCTGATTTTAGAGAAAATACTTTCAGGTTTTCATCACTGAGTATGTTGTTAACTGTGGGCTTATCACATATGGCCTTTATTATGTTGAGGTATGCTCCCTCTACACCCACTTTCTGGAGAGTTTTTACCATAAGTAGATGTTGAAGTTGTCAAAAGCTTTTCTGCATCTATTGAGATGATTATATGGCTTTTATTCTTCAATTTGTTAATGTGGCACTGTTTCATTTGTGGATATTGAAGCATCCTTGCATCCCTGAGATAAATCCTACTTGATTATGGTATATGATCCTCTCAATGTATTGTTGGATTCAATTTGCTAATATTTTGGTGAGGATTTTTGCATCTATGTTCATCAGTGAGATGGGCCTGTAATTTTCTTTTTTTGTGATATCTTTGTCTGGTTTTGCTATCAGGGTAATGCTGACCTTTTAGAATGAGTTCAGAAGCATGCCTTCCTCTGCAATTTTTTGGAGTAGTTTCACAAAGATAGGTATTAACTCTTCTCTAAATATTTGGCAGAATTCACCTGTGAAGCCATCTGGTCCAGGACCTTGGTTTGTTGGGAGTGTTTTAATTACTGATTCAGTTTCATCACTGATAATTGGTCTGTTCATATTTTCTGTTTCTTCCTGGTTCAATCTTGGGAGACTGTACATTTCTAAGAATTTACCCATTTTTCCTAGGTTGTCCATTTTATTGGCATATAGTTGTTCATAGTAGTATCTTATGAGTTTTTGCATTTCTGTGGTTTCAGTTGTAATTTCTTTTTCATTTCTGATTTTATCAATTTGAGCATTCTCTTTTTTTTTTTGATGTATCTGGTTATAGGCTTATCAATTTTGTTTATCTTTTTATCTTTTCAAAGAACCAGCTCTTATTTTCACTCATTCTTTCTAATTTTTTTAAGTCATTTTATTTATTTCTGCTCTGATCTTTATGATTCCTTACCTTCTACTAACTTCGGGTTTTGTTTGTTCTTTCTTTTTCTAGTTTGTTTAGGTGTAAGGTTAGGTTATTTGAGATTTTTGTTTCCTGGGCTAAGCTTGTATCACTATAAACTTCCCTCTGAGAACTGCTTTTACTGCATCCTATAGATTTCAGACCATTATTTTCATTTCATTTGTCTCCAGGTATTTTATGATTTCCTCTTTGATTTCTTTAGTGATCCATTTATTGTTTAGTAACGTACTGTTTAACCTCCACATATTTGTGGTTTTCGCAGATTTTTTTCCCTTGTAGTTGATTTCTAGACTCATAACATTGTGGTTATAAAAGATACTTGATATGACTTCAATTTTCTTAAATTTACCTAGGCTTATTTTGTGGTCTAGCATGTGAACTATCTTGGAGAATGTTCCATGTGCACTTGAAAAGAATGTGTATTTTGCTGCTTTCAGATGGAATGTTCTATATATATCTATCAAGTCCATTTGGTTAAATGTGTCATTTAAGGCCAGTGGTTCCATATTGATTTTCTGTCTGGATGATATGTCCCTTGATGTAAGTGGAGTGTTAAGCCCCCTACTATTATTGTGTTACTGTCCATTTCTCCCTTTATGCCTGTTAATACTTGCTGTATGTATTTAGGTGCCCCTATATTGGGTGTAAATTTATTTACAATTGAACTGATCCCTTGATCATCATGTTAAGTCCTTCTTTGTCTCTTGTAATGGCCTTTAAAGTCTGATACAAATATTGCTACTCTGGCTTTCTTTTGATTTCCATTTGCATGGAATACTTTTTTCTGCAGAGGAAATGTTTAAAGCTAGCAGAGGTTGATTCATGAGGCTCAATGAAAGAAGCCATCTCTATAACATAAAAGTGCAAAGTAAAGGAGCAAGTGCTGATGTAGAAGCTGCAGTGAGTTGGTTACACGAAACAGCAGATTTTCAATGTAGACAAAATAGCCTTATATCGGAAGAGATGCCATCCAGGACTTTCATAGCTAGGGAGAAGTCAATATCTGGCTTCAAAGCTTCTGTCATTAGGGACTAATGCATCTCGTGACTTGAAGTTGAAGCCAATGCTCATTTACAATTCCAAAAATTCTAGGGCCCTTAAGAATTATGCTTAATCTACTCTGCCTGTATTGTATCAATGGAACAATGAAGCCTGGATGACAGCGCATCTGTCGGCCAACATGGTTTGTTGAATATTTTAAAGCCCACTGTTGGGACCTACTGCTCAGAAAAAAAAAAGATTTCTTTCAAAATGGGACTGTTCACTAACAATGCACCTTGTCACTCTGAGGAAGATATACAAGATTAGTGTTGTTCTCATGCCTGCTAACACAACATCCACTCTGCAATCCATGGATCAAGGAGTAATTTTGCCTTTCAAGTCTTCTTATTTAAGAAATACATTTCATAAGGCTATAGTTGTCATAGGTAGAGATTCCTCTGATGGATCTGAGCAAAGTCAGTTAAAAACCTGTAAAGAATTCACCATTCTAGATGCCATTAAGAACATCTGTGATTCATGGGAAGAGGTTAAAACATCAACATAAACAGAAGTTTCAAAGAAGTTGATTCCAACCCTCATGGATGACTTTGAGGGATTCAAGACTTCAGAGGAGGAAATAACTGCAGATGTGGTGGAAACAGCAAGAGAACTAGAATTAGAAGTGGATCCTGATGATATGACTGAATTCCTGTAATCTCATGATAAAATACTGACAGATGAGGAGCTGCTTCTTATGGATAAGCAAAGGAAGTGGTCTTGAGATGGAATCTACTCCTTGTGAAGATTGCTGAAGTGACAACAAAGGATTTAGAACACTACAAAAACTCAGTTGATAAAGCAGCAGTAGGGTTTGAGAGGATTCATTCCAGTTTTAAAAGAAGTTCTACTGTGGGTAAAATGCTATCAAACAGCACCACATGTTATAGAGAAATCATTCGTGAAAGAGTATGTGTGGCAAACTTCACTGTCTTATTTTAAGAAATTGCTACAGCCACCCCAGCCTTCAACAAACACCACCTCAATCAGTTAGCCGCCTTAAATATTGAGGCAAGACACTCCAACAGCAAAAAGATTATGACTCACTGAGGGCTTACATTTTAAGCAATAAAGTATTTTTTAATTAAGGTATGTACATTTTTTTAGACATATGCTATTGCACATTTAATAGATTACAGTACAGTGTAAACGTAACTTTAATATGCACTGGGAAACCAAAAACTTCATGTGACTCACCCTATTGCAATATTTGCTTTAGTGCAGTAGTCTGAAATCGAACCTACAATATCTCTGAGGTATGTCTGTAGTTCCACATATGAACCACAGCATATATCATAAATAATTTATTA
The DNA here is from genome assembly GCF_003676395.1 of Aethalodelphis obliquidens. Taxonomy (NCBI): domain Eukaryota; kingdom Metazoa; phylum Chordata; class Mammalia; order Artiodactyla; family Delphinidae; genus Aethalodelphis; species Aethalodelphis obliquidens. The sequence continues at coordinate 4,202,983 of NW_020838032.1, read as the reverse complement.
TTGATAATAGTTGTATAATGTAGTTATAATGTCCCAGAGTTTGGCTACATCAAAATTAATTCAACCATTCTCCATAGTTGGATATTTAAGGTTGTTTCTTGATCTTTGACTTTACAAACAGTGAAATAAACACCTCCAAATATTCTTTTATATACTAAGGTTTTTATTTCACTCAGGTTTCTGAGAGTGAAAGTGTTAAGTAAAATAGCAGGTGCACTTTAAATTTTAATAAACATTGCCAGATTCTTTCCTCCAAAGTTTATAATAATTATTGCACCACCTACAGTGTATGAAAATATCCTATTTTCCATGCCTTCAATGGCACTGGATATTGTCATTCTCTAATTTCTGCCAATCTAAGTAGTGAGAAATATCTTAGTTGTTTTCATTAGTAATTCCTGACTTTTAAGAAAGTAAAGAAGCTTTTCATACTGGTTATTTGCATTTCTTCTTCTTTGAGCTGTAAATTCCTAAACTTTCTCTCTCAAATGGATAGACAACTGGATTATGCTATAAATAATGATGGGACAATCTTTCACTAGTAATTTACACTGTGTTAACTATAAACAGAGTCATTGTATTATACAACCCCAGGGGGCAGTATTCAGGGGCTGGCTCTCCCATTTGTGGGTGGCAGGGTGAGGAAAAGGACAATCTCTGGTAGTGGTATGACTAGGGGCATTTTCAGTAGTGATGTTGGAGTCGGGACTTCTTGACTATGATGGGAAGAGTCTACAGTGGTGAGAGCAATTATACGCAAGTAGTATTTATAGGTTTGGAGAATTTGTTTTCTTTGTTTTTGTTGGGGTGTTTTGTTTTGTTTTAAGGAGTTATTTCATATGCGAATACAGTGAATATACTCGGTACACCTATCTATCTTTGCACTAATACAGTGACCATCCTTATATATTTACCTTAGTTGATAAGCACAATATATCAATGACCTACACCTCCAGAATAATGAAATAATAAAAAACTAAATAAATTAAAATAATTGTGAGTTGTCTGGATCTTAATTTTAACAGAATGCCTTCAATGTATCACTGTTAAATATAAAGGTAGCTACTGGTTTACCCTTATTTAGAAAAAGAAAAATCAAGGTTTTTTTTTAATCAAGCACAGATTTTGGAATCTTAAATTTCTTTTTTAGCTCCTATTGAGGTAATCACATGGGTTTTATTCAACCTGTCCAAATAATGCTATACTGATATATTTCTTGATATTATAATTGGACTTAATTCATTAATGTTTTATTTGGGATTTTTCAAATTTAGGTTCCTAAGTGCAAAGTTAATACTTTTCTTCTCTTGTACTCTGTCAAGGTTTTGATACCAACTAAGTAGTACTAGCTTCATAAAACAGATAAATTATGCCTAATTACAGACATCATTTATTGAACATTTTTAACATTATTTTTACACGTTTCTCATGTAAATTACATGATAATTACATAATATCTCTTATCTCTATTTCAGAGATGGTGCAGCTAAGTCCTAGAGATTCAAAACTTCCCTAAGGTCACCCAATCACTGAATGACAGGGCTTGCATTTCAAAGTGGGGAACAACACTAATAACCAACATAATACCTGCCATCTTTTTGTCAACATTCTAGAAAAAGTAGTACTGGAATTAGGTGTTGTCTGAAAATTGGGGAAAGGGGGGCATTCATACATAAGTAAACTCATAATAATTTTTTAGAAACAATGCTTTGAAGATCAATTTCTTCCACAGTTATTCACTTTTCTACTTCTTGAGTCTATGGGAGAAAGTTCAATTTTTACATAACCATGTATTTATCAAAAGTCTGAACATTCTTAGCATCTACTTTTAAAGAATTAAGAAAGCATTCCAAAAACAAGAGATTAAAGTTTACCTTGACTCTGAGCCAGATGAAGAATTTTTGATGTAACATATCTGGCAGTATCTGATTCTGTAGATTCAGTATTGATCTTCTCCAGCTGAGCCAGGAGTCCCACAATCCGAGAGTTATTGGTAAGGCTAAAAAAAGAATGTTACTTTAAATTAGGGCACATTCTACATCAATTGCAAATAAAATACTATAAAGATCAGTGTTAAAAACAAATCAAAACAAAATTCTACCCTTCTAAAAACTTTAAGCATTTACACGTCACATTTCCTTACTCTGTGTTAGAGCTTAACATTGCTATGTTCTGTTAATTTACATGAGAAACATTCTATTTCAGGAAACCACAAAAGTGCATTCAACTCTATCCAGCAATCTTTTATCACATTCTGACAATTCACCTTTCCACTCTCCAAGCAGACTTTTTATACATCCTATGCTTTCCTCAAAACTCTAACCATCCCTTCTAACCCACTCCATTCTCAGTTAGTACCCTGCTTCATAACTATTATAAAATCAAAAAAGAATACATTCATTTCCTACAAACAGTTCCTTAAACCTCTCTGATTCTCTACCCACATTCTTTCTTCTTTATTCCCATTCATTATACATTTGCACATTTGGTGCTATTCTAGGTACTGCCAACAGTGAACAAAATGAACAAAAATTCCTGCCCCTCAGAGTGAACATTCTGATGGGACAAATTAAATACATAAATAATTATATAGTACAAAGGAGGTAGGAAGCACTATGGAGAAAAGCGGGTTGTGGGAATAAAAGATGCAAGGGTGCAGAAGGTTGCAATTTTAGACAGGGTGGTCAGGGAAAACTTTGAGAGGGTACCATTTAGGGAAAGGCCTGAAAGGAGTAAGAGAGTAAACGGTGCAGATACCCACAGAAAGAGCTGACCAGAAGACAGAGTCACAATCATCAAAACATCAAGGCAGGATCGTGCCTGCTGTATTCAATTAAGAGTGAGATGGGGGCTTCCCTGGTGGCGCAGTGGTTGAGAGTCCGCCTGCTGATGCAGGGGACACGGGTTCGTGCCCCGGTCCAGGAAGATCCCACATGCCACGGAGCGGCTGGGCCCGTGAGCCGTGGCCGCTGAGCCTGCGCCTCCAGAGCCTGTGTTCCGCAAAGGGAGAGGCCACAACAGTGAGAGGCCCGCATACCGCAAAAAAAAAAAAAAGAGTGAGATGGCCACAGCAGACTTAAAGGAGAATAACGGTAAAAGATGAGGTCAGAGTTGAGGGTGGGGTAGAAGAGAGCACAATCATTTAGAGCCTTATAGGCCACTGTAAAAACGTTGACTTTTTGCAACTAGGTGAGCCAGGAAGTTTTTGAGCAGAAGAGTGATGTGATCTGACTTGATTGATTGATTGATTGATTTTATTTTTGGCTGCATTGGGTCTTCGTTGCTGCACACGGGCTTTCCTCTAGTTGCAGCGAGCAGGGGCCACTCTTTGTTGCGGTGCACGGGCTTCTTGTTGTGGTGGCTTCTCTTGTTGCGGAGCATGGGCTCTATCTAGGCACGAGGGCTTCAGTAGTTGTGGCTCACGGGCTCTAGAGCACAGGCTCAGTAGTTGTGGCACACGGGCTTAGGTGCTCCACAGCATGTGGGATCTTCCCGGACCAGGGCTTGAACCCATGTCCCCTACGTTGGCAGATGGATTCTCAACCACTGCACCACCAGGGGAGCCCTGACTTGCTTTTAAAAGGCTCTCTTTGGCCGGTATGTTGAGACTCAAAGAACAATCCCTCCACTGGCATGCCTGACCCCAGCGCTTCTTGCATTCCCAATGTATTTGTTCCTTCAATTAATCTTTCTCTGATTCATCATTTAGCTCTCCCTTTCAACTGGATCATACCCATTGGCACACAATATGATCCAGGAGCTCCCACTAGTTACCACCCCATTTCTCTGCTACTCCTTGAAGGAAATGTCTGTACTTGACCTCTCCATTTCCTCTCATGTTGTTCACTTTTTCAAACTACTAGTTTGGCATCTGCACTCTGAGGTCTCCCCAAAACCTCCTGTGGTCACTTCTTTCCTTGTCAGATTCAGAATCTCAGCCCTATCCCAATCAGCTCCTTTTTTCTTCACTTTCTCCCTTGGGCTTCAATGGCTCCATATTCTCCTGATTTTCTTCCTATCGCCACTTCTTTTAGATCGACTCTACTGGCTCCTCCTCCAACAAACCTCTAGATGCTGAGGACCCCCCCACAGCTCTATCCCCAGCCCTCTTCCCTTCACTCTCTCCATTCTACTGCCCCAAGCAATCTCATCTAACCCCACAGCTGGATGTTAGATTAAAACTGATATGCTGCCTGGCTCCTACATTCAACTCCAGCCTCAACCTGCTCCTCTTCCAAATCTTAACTTTCCCAAACTCACATGAAACCATCAGTTGCTCAAGACAAAAATCTAGACTCCCTTTCCCATGCCCAGCTCAATATTAGCTCCATCTCTAAAACACCTCAAATCCATCCACTTCTCTCCATCTCTTATCATTATTACTACCCAAGTCCAAGCAATCATCATTTCTCACTTGGCAATTACAGCGTCCTAAATAATCTGCTTTCATTCTTGCTGCCCTCATACTGGGATCCAAACACACCAGACTTCTACCAGCTCCTTGAATATAGCAAGTTTCTTCCCAATCTCAAGGTCTTTACATTTGCTGTCCTCTCAACCTAGAGGATAATTTCTGCCAGTTCTTCATATGGCTGGCTCCTTCTCATTTCAGGTTACAACCTGAAGATGTCCCCACTTCTCCACCAGCCCCTCAGCTTCCAATATTAAAATGTGTCCAATGATGTAAGCTTCACAAAGGTAAAGACCTTGCATGTCTTATTCTATATACGTAGTATTTCGAACAGTGGCTAGCACAGAATAGGCAATACCCAGCTATATTCAGAATGAACAAAAAAATGAAGAAGCATATGGAAAACAGTATATTTATACTTTTTTTAGATTAACAACTAAACTCAATGCTTTCAATTTGGAGGTACTTCATCTGAAAAGGTATCTGGAGGATGAAAAAAACATATTGAGCATACTATTTAAGAATGTAACTAAAATAAAATAATACAATATTTCCCAATTTTGCAAATAGCCAGCATTATATGGAAATGAAAATATATATCACTATGTATAAATCTCTAAATGAAAAAACAACAAAATATATACAGTATGATATTAACATAAAGTTTTAAAATATACAAATTCAATACAATATATTCTTTAGTGTGTGTGTGTGTGTGTGTGTACATATATTTTCCCCTCCCCAACAATGGTATCATTAATATGTTTGTCTATCTTTATTTTCTGTAAACCGGTAGTCGAATTTAAAGGCCTAATCTGATCAAGGCCTGATTTGGTGACATGAATTCTTTGTAAGTGGTACTGTAATCTTCCATAAGGAAGCAAACAGGGTCTGGTTATCTTACTTTTGTAATATAAGCAGTCACTGGTTACCACTGCCTAGATCCATTACTTTAGTAGGGGTTGAAAAGCACTGATACTCTACCATTTCCATTCCTTCTACTTCTTACCTAGGACAATTCCATAAAAAGAAAAATCCCTTATTTAATTATCCAGAGGTATAATTCATCAAATAAAAGCAAAATAAATGCTGGATTTTTAATTTATCTTTATTTACCAGTTTTCAGAAGAATGAGTTCATTTCCAAAAGTCCTCCCCAAGTAATCAATGAAGTATTTTGATTTCCTGTATCAATATGTACTCACAGATTTAAACGCATATGATACATTTATCCACTGTAGTTATTAATGCTCAAATTGCCCCACCTTTGATCAATGGGAGCCTCTTCGTGTGGGCTCCCAAGTCCTTTTGTTATGATCCTAGTCTTTGATAGCTTCCTGGATTTTGATATAACAAGACTGTTATTAGACCAGCAGTTCTCAGTATATGCTCTACAAAACTGAGTACTTGAGGCTCTTTCAGAAAATCTGTGAGGTCAAAAACTATTTTCATAAAAATACTAAGACACTATTTACCTTTGACACAGTGTTGACATTTACATTGTTGATCTGAAGGCAATGGTGGATAAAGTGCTGGCACATGATACAATCAAGACAGTGACACCAAATTGTAGTCACTGTGTGATAACTAGCAGTCACCATGTTCTTCACCAACATGCACTCACAGTTAAAAACAAAAATGCCAGTTTCACCTATGAGTATACATTTTTTAATATTCTGTGTGCACATAAGACATTTCAGCTGCACAATGAAATAGGATGGTTGAGGGAAAACACTTGTGTGGTTGTTTAAACTGCAAGCTGAACTAGTTACTTTTTCCATAGAACATCATTTTTACTTTAAAAAAACAACTGACAATGATTATTTGCACTGGGGTATTCTGGAATACATTTTCTTGGCAATAAACAAAGTGAGTCTATCACTTCAAGGAAACAACTGATAGATTTGTTACCAATGATTAAATGTGAACTTTCAAGCAAAAATTAGAATCTTGGAAAACAAAGATCTACCATCATGACCTTGACAGCTTCCCCCTTCTTAAAGAATTTTCTGATAAAATCACTGGTGATATTAGTAAATGTAATTTTTTTAAACTGTGTAATAAACATTGTCAATATTTAGAAGGTCTGCATAACTCACTGAATCAATATGTTCCAAATACTGACCAATGTGTGATGTTACAAATTCAGACATGGGAAAAAGAACCAGTCAATATGCAAAAGAGACCAATGGATTTTAATGTAAAAGAAAATAAAAAGTTCACATATGTGGTTTCTGATTCCACAGTGCAACTAACCTTTAAGAAACTACCACTTATCAAGTTTTAGTGTGATATCAAAGAACATCCACTTCAATTTGCATTTCAAACAATATGGCTTTATTTCTAAAGTACATTGTTATCATTCAGAAATGTTTATTCCTCACCTATAATTATCACTCTTGCTTTAATCACATTTTTACTGTTTCTCTCCAAATACTGAACACACAACTTTATTTTCCTCCATCATAAATCAAAGGACAATTAGCCACAATTATCTGAAAAGGCCTTTTATTCAACTATTCCTTCCTTTTCTAAATATATACCTATGTGAGCCCATATTGTAGCCATATACTTTAACAACATGAATACTCATAAAAACATATATGTACGTACGTATAACATATGTGTGTACTATAAACAATATGTATACTGATGTATGTATGACAGTTTGAACTCAGAAGCAGATAAGAGAATCTAGCTGTCTTCCATTAAACCAGACATTAAAGAGATTTGCAAAAATTTAATAAATCATGCCACCTTCTAAATATTTTTGATAATTTAGTTATTTTAAAATATTACTATGTTATTATGCAATGGGTTTATTACTGTTATTTTTAAATGAAGTAATAAAATTTTTTTAATTTCTCAGTTTTAATTTATAATATGGTAAATATCAATAGATTAAAAATAATGCACATTCAACAAAAGCTTTTACGAGTCATTAATTTAAGAGCACAAGGGGGTTCTTAGACAAAAAGTTTGAGAACTGTTGTTCTCAACTTATCTTGCACATTTTGTGCTCTGATCTGGAATCGACCCTTTCTCCAAAAAGCCCTGGTTCTTTTTGGTAAGAAATGGTATTAAGACACCACAGTCTGCATACTAGAGAGCAAATACATCTTTAAAAACAATTCTGTAACCTAGATTTAAGAAAAATTTGCATTATGGAAACCAGGATTCTGAAATTTAATAATTGAGTGGGTTTTTTTGTTTAGTTTTCTCCAGTTATTTTTCTCTTAAAGGTCATCTGTTAGCATTTTTCAGTAGCTAATAAAACATCTACTATTAAAAATATTCAAAAACATACAAAACACACTGATCATAACACATGCTCTGTTCCATTCCAAAGTAAGAGTTTGAATTTTAAATTAAATTACACCACTATCAAAGTAAAACAACTTGCAACTAAGTGATTTCTTTCTAAGAATCATGCTCTTACAAATTATAGATGGATAGATGCATGAATTTTTTGAAGGACGGCAAACAAATGGAAATTAAGAACGTAGGCAAGTTGATTTCCCTATTTTTACTTTTCTCATTGACAGAATAAAAACTGAACGAAATATTCCAAGCCACCCCCAACTCAGCTCTAAAAATTTAAGGCTGCTGACACTAATGTTGAGAGAACTGCAGGGTGAACACCAGAGGGCACCTCTACCTACTGAATGATTTTTAGACTTTGGAAAATCCAAGGATAAAGGTAAAAACAAAAGCTATACAACTATTCAATGAGCGATCTGAGCTACACAGCAGAGCAGAAAATTGTTAAATAAAGAGGCTCAGACAAGGATTTATCTTCCCTGCCTTGCCCTATTTTTAGATGAATCAAAATGAGACCAAGACCAACCCCGGGAGGTTCCATTTATAACTGCTAATGTTAATTACTTTATAGTAAAAAAATCATGGAATTGAAAATATGATCAATGTGAAATACATCAAATCGAGTTAACTTTCCAATGTATATTTTAAACTATCACTCAAATATTTGTTTCACTGTAGTGGTCTCCTACTGCTTTTGATTCTCTGAGTTTACATTCAGCCTTACAGCTATTTCCCTAAAAACATAATTTTTTTGTATGTTACAAAAGTCTCAATGGTGTATAGATATTACCTTGCAACAAATAATTTCCCAAGCAAGTGCAAGGGCTAAAGAACCTATCTTCACATTATAAATAAATTTTATTACCTTTTCATCTTAAAATGTAAATTGAATACAGATAGTAAACGTCTTCATAAACAAGATATAAACATCTGACAGCAAAAAATTCATTAAAATATATCAAAGTTTTAGACTTAACCAAGACTCATAGTAATTAAGATTTAATTTCAAACAATATAGTTTTATGTCCAAAATATGCACATTATCTTTCAGAAATGGTTGTTCCTCATTTACAACTCTTTATTTTTATTACTTTTGCTTTAATCATATTTTTATTGTTTCTCTCCAAATACTGATCACAAATCTTTATTTTTCTTTATCGTACAGCAAAGGACAATGAAAAATAGAAATTTCACTACCATTCCTTTATAGAAATAGTTAAATATTTAAATATGTAAGTTTGGAAAATAATATTCTAAATGGAAGAGAACAATACTTCTCTAACTACTTCTAAGATAATAATTAAACACAATAAAGGCTTCTTTAACAATAAATGTAGCTCAATAATATCAAGGGATTTGTTAAAGAAAACCAATAAAAGTTTGTTAAAAATTTAAATAACCTGAATTTATACCAGTGTCAACAATAATTAAAGTTATACCTTAAATTTCTTCACCAAAGTTAACTAAATGCTAATTATTTTATATTCATTATTTTTAAAAACTTCTCCGGTCTTGTTCTAGTGGGATTTTAGGTAAGTGCATATGGCTAACTTCTAACTTTAACTTTCCCCCAATATTTGTTCTCTCTTTTATAGTAACAAGAGTTTTAGCCAGGCCTATTCCAACTCTGTTAAAACCACATTTCTCAGCCTCACTTTATACTCTTAAAAATTATTAGGGACACCCCTCAAAGAGTTGTTATTTGTATGGGAAATAGGGATAAACCTGAAAAACCAGTGCACTGAAAACTACAAAATACTAGTGAGAGAAGTTAAAGAAAATCATAAATAAAAGAGAGATATATCATGTTCAAGAGTAAGAAGACAATAGTGTTAAGGTATCAATTCTCCCCAAAATGATCTACAGAATCAAGGCAATCCCAATCAAAATACCAACAGGCTGTCATGTAGAAATTGTCAGACTGATGCTAAATTCATATGGAAATGCAAAGAACCTAAAATAGGCCAAACTTTAGAAAAAAGAGAAAGGTTGGCAGATCAACACTATATGCTAAATTCATATGGAAATGCAAAGAACCTAAAATAGGCCAAACTTTAGAAAAAAGAAAAGGTTGGCAGACCAACACTATCTAAATCTTGAGACCCGTTATAAAGCAACAATTATCCAAGCAGTGAGGTATAGGCATTAAGATAGACATGTTGATCAACGGAACAAAACAGAGTATAAGAATAGACCTACACATCCACAAATAACTGATTTTTGATAAAGGTACAAAGGAAACTCAGTGAAGAAAGGATAGTCTTTCTAAAAATGGTGCTGAACAACCAGATATCCATACGCACAAAAAAAAAGAACTTCTATCCATACCTCGCACCATATATAAAAATTAACTCAGAAAGGAGCATAGTCCTAAATGTAAAATCTAAAACTATAAAAACTTCTAGAAGAAACATAAGAGAAAACATTGGTAATATGGGTTATGCAAATATTTCTTAGATGCAACTCTAAAAGCATAATCCATAAAAGAACAAATAAGCAAATGGAAATCATCTAAATTTGAAACTTCTGATCTTAAAAGATACTGCACAGAATATGAAAAGACAAGACTGGAAGAAAATGTTTGCAATTCAAATATCTGATAAAGGACTTGTATCCATAATATATAAAAAAATTCTAAAACTCAACTATTAAGAAACACTGCAATTTCAAAAATTGGAAGATTTGGAAAGATATTTCACCGAATAAGTGCATGAAAAGATGCTCAACATCATGTCATTAGAGAAACGCAAAGTAAAATCACAATGAGATACCAGTACACCCCTATTACAATGGCTACAATTTTACGAGAATGATCATAAGAACTTAAGAATTTAAAAAGAATGACCATACCAAGTGTTGGTGAGAATGTAGAACTAGAACTTTCATACACTGCTGCAGGGAACAGAAGATGGTATTAATGTCTTTGTAAAACAGATTGTCGGCAGTTTCATAAAAAGAAACACAGACCTACCATATGCTTCAGACATTCCAGTCCTACGTATTTAGCTAATAGAAAATAAAGTATAAGTCCAAAAATGCTCAAAATAAAGTGTAAGTCCAAAAATGCTCATGTAACAACCAAAAACTGGAAACAACCCAAATGTCCAAAAGTTGAATGGATAAACAAATTGTGGTATATCAACACAATGGAATACTACTTACTAATCAAAAAAGGTATGATTGCAAGAGATGATTCTCAAAAATAATTGCGCTGAATCAAAGAAGGCATACCCACACCCCTACCTTCTACCTACACCCCACCCCAAAAAAAAGACATACTGTATGGTCCCATTTATATTAAGTTCTAAAAAAGCCAACACGTCTGTAGTGACAGAAAGCAGATCAATGGTTGTCTGGAGTGAGGGATGGGGTGGGAGAGGGGCACCAGGAGACATTTGAGCATGATAAATATTTTCAGTATTTTGATTGAGAGGATAATTCCAGTTATACATAGGCCACACTTACCAAACTGTACTCTCTATGTACAGCTTGTTGTAAGATGATTATGTCTCAATAAAGCTGTTTAAAAATTCATAGGTACTCGGCTTCCCTGGTGGCGCAGTGGTTGAGAGTCCGCCTGCCCATGCAGGGGACGCGGGTTCGTGCCCCGGTCCGGGAAGATCCCACATGCCGCGGAGCAGCTAGGCCCGTGAGCCATGGCCGCTGAGCCTGCGCGTCCGGAGCCTGTGCTCCGCAACAGGAGAGGCCACAACAGTGAGAGGCCCACGTACCGCAAAAAAAAAAAAAAAAAATTCATAGGTACTGTTGGTGTAGTGGATAAGGCAGAAACTAAAGAAGAGTGCTTAGAGAGTGTGAAATGAGATGTAGATTTCATTTATAGGCTATTTCAAAATTTTTGTCTTTTGAGGAAATCAGATAAACTGAGTAGTAACAGAAGAGCAGAGTCTAAATATTGGAAAGCCTAGATCATGTTTAAATGATAAGGAATGGAGGAGTTAAAGATTCAATACAGAACAATACTAATGATTAAAAGACCCTGAGAAGGAAAGAGAGAGGTGAAATCTAGAACACAGGCGACAGTATTAGTCTTTAACAAAAAAACAGACACATCCTCTGTTGCAGTAAATAACAGGAGGGTAAACAGAGGATAGAATCAAGTAAAGGGGAGTATGTAAATTTTGTGTAAGGAATATAAGGATAATAAACTGTTTTATCTCTATGATATCACAGAGAAGGTCAACTGCTGAGGGTATGTATATGATACATCTGAGGATTTCAAAGATTTGAAAGATAGGAAGAAAGTGTAAAACAGTCATTAAAAAAATTGAGAAAATGAGCTTTCTAGAGAACCACGGTAGTAAGATTACTGATCAATAATGATCCATAATTTTTAGCAATATCTTCCAAGTTAGTTCATCCTCCAATATCATTCAGCTGCTCAGTAAAGGTCTACCCAGGGAAAGGACTTTGTCAGGTATGTGTGATGAAATAATACAAAGTGAGGTAAAAACATTTCAGGTATTCCAAGAGTGTAATGCTGAACAATGGATTCTACACTAGGTAAGAGAGGAAGAGATGATAAAAGTCAATAGCTCAGAGCTCTGGATAAGGCAGAACTCTGCATTACAGCCATTTGAACAAGTGAGCTAGAAAGGTAAAAGATTTTTCTTGGAAAATGAAAAGTCTGAATTAGTACTTTGAAAGGAGAGTTTTGCTGGTGATAACATTTAGGGCATGAACATGATGATGTAGAGTAGGGAGTAGAGAAAAATTCTGCTTCTTGTATCTTATAAAATTTTCATTACTTGATTTCTCACCACCCACTCACATGGTCTTTAAATCTGCCAAACTAATCCATCCAATTACAGTCCTTGCCTAAACTCAGCAAGTATCAATATTCTACTCAATCCTCCAGATATGCTAAAAAGTAAGAAAGTCTCAAGCCAGCCCTGCCTCTTCAAGTCCATATCACACAATAAACACCTATTTATGAGGATCTGGTTAAACCACTATACTGGTTAAACCACTATACTGGTTAAACCACTATACTGCACTTGTTCAGGTGTTTTCATGAAGTTATAAGCTTCGTGTAAAAAGAGAATAGGGCTCAATTCTTCAGAACATACTCAACACCATTTTCTGCAAAGCACTGTGTTAAGTGTTATATTTATGTTTCTTTTCTACTCTCAAAGATTCAGTGCTGGGTTAGGTACATGAAAGTGTTTAATAGATATCTCACAGTTGAGAAGTAAATCTAAAAGGGGCAAAAAAAATAAACTAAAAAGAGCATCTATAGAAGCCTTTAAAGACAGAAAGAATATAATAAGTTTTCTGTGGAAATGGATGTGCTTTGATCAAGTCTCATGTAAGGAAAAAAATTCAGTGGCCAGACAATATGTAAATAAGTGAGCACAGCTGTATTCCAGTAAAACCTTATTTACGTACACTGAAATTTGAATTTCATATAATCTTCATATGTCAGAAAATATTATTCTTCTTTTTATTTTTATTTCCAACCATTTAGAAACGTAAAAACCACTCTTAGCTCATAGGCCACACAAAAATAAGAAGTAGGCCAGATTTGACCCATGTGTCCTAGTTTGCTGACTCCTGCTTTAACTGAAAAGTTAAACATTAATAAATATTAATAAAATAACATAAATACAACACACTATATTTAAACAAATATTTCTTAAAGTAAAAAGTTTCAAATGATCACTTCATGCATTATTTCTGTAATTTATACATACTGGTATTTAAAATTGCAGAACCAGGGCTTCCCTGGTGGCACAGTGGTTAAGAATCCACCTGCCAATGCAGGGGACACGGGTTTGAGCCCTGATCCGGAATATCCCACATGCTGCGAAACAACTAAGCCCGTGCGCCACAAATACTGAAGCCCACACACCTAGAGCCCATGCTCTGCAACAAGAGAAGCCACCACAATGAGAGGCCCGCGCACAGCAATGAAGAGTACCCCCACTCGCTGCAACCAGAGAAAGACCACAAGCAGCAACAAAGACCCAACTCAGCCATAAATAAATAAATAAAAATAAAATTGCAGTACCTTTTCTCTGGTATCACTTTTAACTTGCTCATCTTGAATTACTTCATTTCACCATTGCAGATAATCTGAAAAGAAAAAAAAGTTAATGATATTAAACACACAATTCTGTTTTCTATATATTAGATGTCATAAAAGCCATACAACTGAAAGTTTTTATCATGGGCAACATAAGACTGGAAACCACAGGAGAATGTTTGAGTTTTATGTGCTTCTGGCAGGTCACTTCAATGTGCAATGTGTGACTATTAAATTACCTAAAATCAGCCAGTAAAATGTTATCAAAAATCCTAGTGCTACAAAAATGCAAAAATTTAACATAACACAATTTATGATATAGTACCAAGATTTCTTTTTTAGATAATTCAAATTATCCTTCCTGTTCTAATACTCCACCTTAAAATACTCAAACCAATCACAGCATCATGGGATTAGTGTATTGTCCACCATTCATACAGCAGTGCAATACTGGTAAATATGTATGATTATTTCTATATGAAAACACCTTAATCAAAAACAAATTGTTTAGACAACAAAGCAAAAACCTTCTAAAACATTATCTCATTTAATATACTTATGCATATTTTCCCTCAATCAATACAGGTTTCATCTTTAGAAAGTGCATATTACACATTTAAAACCTTAAATCTTTTTTTTTTAAATAGAAGGAACCTAATATAGGAATTGGTCAAAGGCTAGCAAGCAAAAGAGGAACCCTAGGGAGGCTCAAGATAAAGAGTTGCAGGAAGCAGTTACCACCCTGGGCTGCAAGGACAAGAGGGAGAAGCGGTTTAAAACCCTAAATCTCAATTCACACAATTTTTATAATTTTTCAGATTTATTTTACAACTATTCACCCCCCCAAAAAAAAAACCCCAGATATCTTTTAATTTTACATAGCAGTGCTTATTAATGAAGCAGAATTTTGTGGCATCACAAGAAGTTTAAAAATTACTGCCAATTCAACAAGTTACATTCTTATGCAATATTTAGTAATGCTACATTTAAAAGAAAACAAACATGCAAAAAAAGAGACTTCAAATTGTTTAATATAATAGATTTAGAAGATATAGGGCTTCCCTGGTGGCGCAGTGGTTGAGAGTCCTCCTGCCGATGCAGGGGACACGGGTTCGTGCCCCGGTCCGGGAGGATCCCACATGCCGCGGAGCGGCTGGGCCCGTGAGCCATGGCCGCGGAGCCTGCGCGTCCGGAGCCTGTGCTCCACAGCGGGAGGGGCCACAGCAGTGAGAGGCCCGCGTACCGCAAAAAAAAAAGAAGATATAGATATTCTGGATGTAGTTCTTCAACAACAAAGAACTTTTACGTTAACAAAATAAACATGACTTTTTTTCATTTTTCTAATTAACTCAATTATGAAAGAGGAAACATGTATTCAGGGTTATGTACAAAAATTACATAGGCTGTTTTTAAGGTAGATAAGAAATTTTTAAATGCTGTTTTTTCTTTTAATTGACTTTTTTAATGACTACCAAGTCAAAGTAACTTTTTCCAATTTCCAAATTAATTAAGGGGGGGGATCTTGCGTGTCTTCAAAAGTGCTGTTGCTGCCATAAACAGAAGTTAATTAAGCTACTTCTACTCGTTGAGCAGTATGACTTTCTCTAAAACTACATGAACAGCAAGCCCACCTCAGGAGGTGAGGGGCCACATCTCGCCTGTCTCGGGTGCCCAGGGTACAGAGAGCAGTAATGCTGACGTTGGCAAGCATAAAGAAGCGAGATGATGGGTCTCAAAGGGTCCCGGACATCAGCCATAGCCTCCAACTCTGCTCGGAGGGCTTCTATGAGAGACATGCTGCTTATTAAAGAGGTTGCAGGCCATGAAGCTAATTTATAATACGTTGCACATGTAAAGTGCACTTTTCTGATCCAAACAAGCTTCACTGCTTTCAGCAAACTGTAACTCAAACCTCCCAAAGTGAAATGCTTGACCAGGATCACTGGTAAAATATGTCAAAGTTTTTACTGAGAGAACATTCGGTTGATGGCACCGGCTGGGCTCCCATGAGGACACGGAAGGATGTTGTTTCGGGATTAAACTCTGTTTACTGATCCTCTCAATTCCGATGTTCCACTGAATCATGAAGCTGCAGAACATCGTCTGTGGGACAAGGAGGACTTGGGGAATAAAGTTGAAGACTACACGAAGCGTTACGCCAGATGATAGGAGGAGAAGGCTGCAGGGCTCATAGGCTGTGTGTTACACGTCTGTCTCCAACTTAAAAGGAAGCCCTCCTCCCCAGTCATGAAGCTCCCTCTCAGTCCCACTGGTTGGCCAAGTCCTGTGACCATGTTGTCCTGAGGAAGAACCTCTTCACAACTGCCCATTGTATATGGAGAGTTCTACATAAATACAGCAAGAAAATGTGTTTGAAGTTCTAAAGGGTTGCGTCCTTACCTTAACATATTTACTTTTTTGAAACTGTACTAAATAGGCCTCTGCTGAGATTCCTGAGAAGTTGTAATGAACTCAGAATTGAGCCTAGAGCTTGCTTCTTCCCTTTTTCCCAGACAAAATCGGTTCCCTGTACAAGTGATGCTAACGATGTGCTCAGCGTAGCTTGCAGACTGGTGATAAGAAATCTGTTACAAACTGTGATTGGATGTAAATTCTTAGCCCTTTCCTAGATGTCATGAAGCTTCCCAGAATGTATAGAGTCATTCACTGTAGATCTCTACTGAAATGTGCATTGTGTTTAATGTGAGTATATTTGGAACAGATTCGTAATTTGTACAATTTAATGCTTTAATTATTTTTTTCTATTGTCATTTAGTTTGTATTTTCATTGTATAGAGCCAACAGAAGGATGTTAGGTCAAGCAACTACTGAAGAGAAATACAAAGAAAATACAAAAGAAGAGAAAAAAGTGCATTTCACTAAGCCAATATGTCCCTTACAGTCAGTTTTTCTTGCTGAAGTCTGATTCCACAGTACTTCAGAGAAAAAGAAAAGCCTTCTTTTTGCTTTGACAGTTTGTGTTCATTACAGTATGGTGTAACAGAAAGAACAGGAACCTAGAAGCAGAAGTGTTGCATCCCACAAAGTTTTGTGGCTTTGCCAACCAAGCGTGACAAAGCAAGAAAGGGACAAAGAAGCTGAGACCGTATGCAAGGGAGGCTGGAAAGTCCAAGATCAAGGTGCTGGCAGTTATAGTGACTGGTGAGAACTGGCTACGTGGTTCATAGACCCCCATCTTCTCACTGTGTTGTGGCATGGGGGAAGGGGCCGGGGGTCCTCTTAGGTGTCTTATAGGAACACTAATTCCATTCATGAGGGCTCCACCCTCATGACCTAATCACCTACCAAAGGCCCACCTCCAAACACTACTGCACTGGGCATTAGTTTTCAAAAAACAAATTTTTAGGGACACAACATTCAGTCTGTGGCACTATCTGAATCACTTTTATGATCTGACCTACCTCATATTTATTTTAAAATATTTCAGGAGGTTAGGAAAAATGGACACTTTAACAGAGCTTAACAGTGGTAACGTTACCTCTGGGCATGGAAGTGACTGGAAGAGGGGGCTGGAAAGCAAGGTGATAGTGGAAAAAAGATCTTTGATTTCTTATGTTTCGCCGTACTGCTTTACCTTCTTATTTTGAAATTGTTATAAATTCACAGGAAGTTGCAAAGATAGTAGAGAGAGGTCCCATGTTCCCTCTCTGTTTCACCCAACAGTTATATGACATTTTCTGCTAACTCTAGCACAGTATCAAAGCCAGGAATTTGATATTCATACAACATGTTTCTCTAGTTCTATGTCATTTTATTGCATGTGTAATTTATGTAACTACCATGTTTTGCTATATTTTTAAAATATTAGAAAGCATGGATTTACTTGAATAATTAACTTTAAAAAGATGATGAAAATCACTGTAATCTCGAAATTCATTCATTTAACAAACATTAATGGCTACATAGTTTCCACTGTGTATGGCCAAAGAAATTACTTCCAAGAAGGAGCATTTGATATAGCTGATCACTCTCTCTTCTTGCAAATACTTTATTTATATGGCCATATTTTGTTTTCTGCCTACCTCACTGCCACCCCTTCTTAAGTTTCCTTTACTAGAATGCCCCAGGGCTCAGTTCTTGTCCTTTTCAACTCCAGTGTCTTCCTTGGTGATCTCATCCAGTCTCATGACTACTCCACATCTCCACTTGGCTCTCTAATAACATCACAAACTCAACATATATAAAATTAATCTGACTTTTCCTTCCCTTCCCAATGTGCTCTAACCTCAGCTTTTCCCAACTGTAGTTAGAGACAATTCTCTCCCTCCAGTTGCTCAGTCTAGAACCTTAGCGTCCTTCTTGACCCCTGTTTTATTTTACACCCCACATCCAACCCATGAGGAAGTCCTGATAATTCTGCTTTCAAAATATATCCAGACTCCGATCACTTCTCCACATCTACTACCATGATTGGGCCACTGCCCTTATCAGTCTCCTTTCACTCTATTCTCAACACAACATCCTGACTGATCCTTTTAAAAACTTGGAGAAAAGAGAAAAAAAAAAAAAACCGCAGATAAATCTTATCAGCACTCTGCTCAAAGCCCAGCAATGCTGCCCATTTCAATGACATTAGGGACCCTAAGGGAATACCCCAGCCCTTCCCTCACTAACCTCATCTCCTACCTACAACTCTTCTCCCTCACACTGCTCTAGACACACTGGCTGGGCTTCCTTGCTTTCCACCAACATGCCAGGCTCACTCTCGCCTTGGCCCAACCTGTTTCCTTTGCCCAGAATGTTCTACCAGATATCCCAATGACCAACCAACTCCCAAACTTCCCTTGCCCAAGTATCACCTTTTCAATAAAGCCTATCCCAACCATCCTATTTAATACTTTAAATCACTTCCAGACCCTGGCATACCCACTGCCCCTTGCCTCAGTTTACTTTGTCTTTTTCCAGAGCACTTACCGCCTTCTATGACAGGATGGTTCAAAAGTATCAGAACACATTGAAAACTGTACTACTCAATAATAACTGATTATAATTGAACAGGTGTCAAAACAAATTTTTAAGGGAACAGTTTACTTCCATGTACTTATAAATGCTCAATATATGGCCCTATCACACCACATACATCAATCCTGTACTCTAATTCATCCCAGACTCTCAGCAGCTTATCACCACTGGTGACTACAAAAGAACCACAAAGGGTTCCTTCATTTCCTGAAGGTTTTGAGGAAAGCAGCAGCGACCCAAGGTTCTTGATATAATCACATAAGTCATGTAGTTTAATATCTAGTATCTTGGTGGTCACTTACTTGACTCTTTTTAATCACCTTGTAAACTAGACAATTTAACCCTGTGTACTATTTATTATCTATTTCTCTCCACTGGAATTAAAGTTCCATAAGGGCAGAAATCTTTGTTTTGCTCACTGTCTCCCAAGTACCTAGAACAGTGCCAGCACATTGCAGGTGGTAAATAAATTTCTGAACGAACAAAATTTTGAGAAAATTTTACTACACAAAAAAGAAATCTTCATTTTTAAAAATCCAACAATATGGTAGATATATTGGCATGCAATATCTAGCCCAATTTCTCTCCAGTGTGCCTTCCTGTACTACAGGAATGTGAAAGCTTTCCAAAAAAAAAAATGTATTTCCTAGACTCTCCTGCAGCTAGGGTTCCAGATGTTTTCCTCAATTTCATCATTTATGAAATTTATTAGACTGAAAGTCAGAAAAAGGCCACTTGATCCCACAGGTAAGTACCAACTTAAACGTGCTTAGTTCTTCTACAGCAGTGTATGGAGAGGTCCCAAAGTCTAGTCCAGGGTTTCTCAAAGTGGGGTCCACAAACTGAATTCTTTGAGAGCTCATGATGGGGGGCATGGGGTTCTTTTTTCCTTCTCTTTTACTTTTGTGCACCAAGCAGCGGCAGCATAATTAATGATTTTGTTACAAATCAGCTGTGTGTGATAGTGCACAGTAGGACCATGTTCATTTGGTTAGAGTTGGCCTTGATAATTGAAGACTGCAGGACACAGGGAGAAGATAATAGGCTAATGAGTATCAGCCTCTCCCTCTCAAATTGCGTCCCCTAATCTCCCCTTGTGCACTGCTAACTACCTTATAGGAGCAAACAAGCTCTACAAGTGTAATGGAAAACTGGAGGGAAATTTTAATTTTAATGAAAAAAACTTTATACCCAGTTGCCCCCATTCCTAACGCTTTGCTATTGGTCTGAACATTCCAAAATGTGGACTAAATAAATTACCAGGGACTTCTACTGCGAAATGTTTGGACTTTTTGTGATTTTCTCAGTTAATTGTTTGATATGCCCTCATGTCTCACACATTAACATTTGTAATTTACAAATATGCCTGATAATCCAATGTGGCAATTTTTGAGGCTGAGGTGTGAAAGGAAGGTCAGTGGACAATTCTGGTAAGATTAGTAATGAAGAGTTGTATCTTGCAAGTCATTTCACTAAGTTAATGCAACAAGAGACACACAAAAAACATATCCTTCTAATGAAAACTACTTATCAATGGATTTATACAATGGAATATCCTATTCCATTTTGTGTTGTCTGTGGAAAACAACGTTTCAAGTGCAGCAATGGCTCCAGCAATATTCAAAAGACATAGCTGCAAATTATAGTCATTTGACACATTAAAGATATTAATGGGATCTCAAAATAAGCATAATAAAGCTTTTGCTTTAAAAAATAACATATAATGAAAAGGCTGAGGTAGCAAGTTATATAGTAGCAGATCTTATTGACCAGAAAAAGGAAAGCCACCCCAATTGCTGAGAACCTAATACAGCCAGAATGTAAAATTATGCTGAGTGAAATGTTTACATGAGATGAAGTAAGAGAAATTTTTAAAGTTCTACAGTACAATAACAGTAAGGTAAGTCAATGTATTGACATGTCATGTGATGTTAAAGACCTACGTGATAACAGGAAAACAAGTTTCTCTAACCAGATGTATGAGCCAACAGAGATCATCATCTGTAATATTTATAAGATTACATTATATATTTATAGATTTTATAAGATTTGAAAATGGTGAAATCAAGAAAACTTTTTTTGCTACAGAGTGCTGCCCAAAGCCAGCAGAGCACAGGATATTTAATGTTTTGTCCTCTGTCTCGAAACAAAAGGTCCATCTTGGAGGAACTATGTTGGCATCTGTGCTGAAAATGTCCCACCAATAGCTGGCTCCATGTGAAGATGTGCCACTATTGTTTAAACTCCCCCCACACGCCGAAAAAAAACCCAAAAAACAAAAGCCTGACTTCAGTGTTTTCTTCACAGAGAATTGCTAGTGTCAAAAGCTCTGGAAGATGAAATGAAAAAGTTCTATTTGAAGCTACAAAAAATGATTGACTTTATTAAACAAAAACCTGTTTACTCAAAAATGTTTAAAGAGCTGTGTGAAAACCTGGACAAAGAGCACATAAATCTCCTGCTCCATGCAGAAGTCCAGGGGCTTAGCAGATGAAGAGTTCTCACAGGACATCCGAGCCGAATGGTGAGCTGCAGGGGTACGTTTGCAAACACAGTAGGCCAGATTCTGCTAAGTGCTTAGAGGATGAAGAATGGCTACTGAAACTAGCCAACTTAGCAAAGATTTGTTACCACATGAAACAAATGAACCACTCTCTGCAAGACCTTAGAGAAAGCACTTTGACTTCAAGTGACAAGATTCTTGGGGAAAAGATCAAGTGACAAAAGGATATCAAAAGATGCTCTTATTGCTGCTTGGACTTAAGAGTGAAAAAGGATCTATCTGCAAATCTCAAGTCTTGCTGACCTAGGGGAATAAAATTTAAAAATAAAATAGAACAGCATTTTCCCTTTGTTTTCAAACAAGTGTAAGGCTGAAATGAGAGACCCTTTCTCTGAATCATCTGTGCAGGCTGAGAACTTGACTTTGAGGAGAAACAATTTTGTGCACTGCGGTCTGACTATGAAATCAAGATGGTATTTACTGATCTGCCCCTAAAAAGTGCTGGATTTCTATCAAAGGGTAGTGTCCTGCAAATCATAAGAGGGTAATGAACATTTTGCTGCCAGCTTTCAATTTCATTATATGTGTATGGAATTTTTTGTTTAATAAGCATCAAGAGCAAGGAGGAAATCATCTTATGGCAGTTGAAAATGAAATCTGTGAATAGTCAACCAAAGAAAGCAAAAACAAGTTTCATATGAAAAACATAAACTTTACTCTTTATTTTTAGTTTTAAAAACTAATAAGTTTATTGTATAAGACCTTTTCATAAAATATCAAGTGATCAACACACATATATATACTCATTTGTAATTCCTGGACCTATATTTGAGCCTCATCATGTCAGTCAGGAAAAAAAGAGTTTGTTTTTTTCGAATTCTGGTATAAATTCTAATGGGCTATATTTTTATTAATATTACTTTGGCTTATAGGTTTTAGATAGCAAATATCTGCACTGTCAATAATTTTCACGTTTGTAGTAAATGCTAGTTAAAATCAGTTTACAGTGGTACTGACAAGAAGATAGACAAAGAGACCAATGGAATAGAACTGCAAGTCTAGAAATAAACACACACATTTATGGCCTATTGATTATTGACAAGGGTGTCACGTCCATTCCATAATGAAAGAACAGTCTCTTCTATTGCTGGGACAACTGGATTTCCACATGCAAAGGAATGAATTTGAACACCCACTCACACCATAGATAAAAATTAACTCAAAATGAATCAACGACCTAAATATAAGCACTAAAACTCTTAAAAGAAAACATGGGAGTAAATCTGTATGACCCTGAATTTGGCAATGGATTCTAAGTTATGGCAACAAAAGCATTAGGAACAAAAAATAAATAAATAAATTGAACTTCAAAATTAAAAACTTCTGTGCATCTAAGGACATTGTCAAGAAGGTGAAAAGACAACATACAGAATGGGAGAACATATTTGCAAATCAGACATCTCATAAGGGTTTAATATCCAGGGACTTCCCTGGTGGCGCAGTGGTTGAGAGTCTACCTGCCAATGCAGGGGACACGGGTTCGATCCCTGGTCCAGGAAGATCCCACATGCCACGGAGCAGCTAAGCCCGTGTACCACAACTACTGAGCCTGCGCTCTAGACCCCACGTGCCACAACTACTGAAGCTGGCGCACCACAAATACTGAGCCCACATGCCACAACTACTGAAGCCAGCAAGCCACAACTACTGAAGCCTGCACACCTACAGCCCATGCTCCGCAACAAGAGAAGCCACTGCAACGAGAAGCCCGTGCACCGCAACAAAGAGTAGCCCCCGCTTGCCACAACTAGAGAAAGCCCGGGTGCAGCAATGAAGACCCAGTGCAGCCAAAAGTAAGTAAATAAAAAAATAAATTTTAAAAATAAAAGAATGTGGATAAATTGAAACCCTCACACATTGCTGATGGGAATGTAAAATGGCACAACCACTATGGAAAATAGTTCGGCAGTTCCTCAAAAAGAATTACCATATGACCCTGCAATTCTACTCATAGGTATATACCCACAAGAATTGAAAACAGAGACTCAAACAGATAATTGTACGTCAACGTACATAGCATTCTTCACAACACAAAAACACAAAAACAACCTAAGTGTCTACTGAAAGATGAATGTACAAAATGTGGTATATACATACAATGGAATGTTATTTAGCCATTAAAAGGAATAAAGTTCTAACACATGCTACAGTATGAATTAACCTTGAAAACATTATGCTAAGTGAAATAAGTCAGAAACAAAACAACAAATATTTTATGCTTCCACTTATATGAAATATCTATAACAGGCAAATTCATAGAGATAAAAAGTAGATTAGTTTACTGGGGGCTAGTGGCAAGGGTAAATGGGGAGTCACTGCTTAATGGTTGCAGAGTATCTGGGGTGATGACAAATTTTGGAAATTAGACAGTGATGACTGTTGTATAACATCGTGAAAGTAAGTAATGCTACTGAATTATAAGCTTAAAAATGGTTAAAATGGCAAACTGTATGTTAAATATATTTTACCACAATAAAAAGATCATTTTTTTAAAAATCAGCTTACAGTATTTTTTTAAACTAAGTCTACCAAGCCTACTTTTCAAAAAAATTGAATCCCATTTTAGCTTAAGCCAGTTATTTAACAGAAATTTATTATTATCACCATATGTGTTTTGTTTTGTTTTGTTGCGGTACACGGGCCTCTCACTGTTGTGGCCTCTCCCGTTGCGGAGCACAGGCTCCGGACGCGCAGGCTCAGCGGCCATGGCTCACGGGCCCAGCCGCTCCGAGGCATGTGGGATCTTCCCGGACCAGGGCACGAACCCGTGTCCCCTGCATCGGCAGGCGGACCCTCAACCACTACGCCACCAGGGAAGCCCTCACCATATGTGTTTTTAAAAATCACAAAAAGGAAAGAGATTAGTCTCCAGAAGAGCAAGCTAAGTTTAACTACCTGGTTATTTTTCAAGTAAGGTTGGTTAAAGTCTTTATTTGCATAAATAAAGAAAAATAAAATTACTCTTGTACAAGCCATATACCACAAGCCATACTATTGATATCTTGTATAGTAAAAATCTGTAAGACTCCTAGGCCTACTTGGATAAAGTACAAAAATACAGTGGGAAATTTAGGAAAAGGAAAAGCTGTTTTTTCTACCTACATTACTAACTCACATAAGAGTTTATATCCTGTGTGGGGATGGAAATCCATACAAAAGAATAGACTAATTAGATGGCCAAAATAAATACAGGCACAGAAAAATATCATTCTCTATCAAAAAAGCATTAGCAATCATTACTGGAGTACTGTACTGTAAGGCCTAAAATTTCAAGTGCTGTTCTGACAACTTTGAGCCCCACAGGGCCCCAGAGGCCTAATGAGAGCTCTCCCACCCTCACCATAGCCAACAGGAAAGACTCCTCACCCAGCTAGGTCCACTATCAGCTGAACCAATTGCACTCCACTCAGTCCTCAACGGAACTAGCTTCAGTTCCCTGCCAGTCCTCAGAATTATTCAAACAAACTAATCACATCCTCCCACGGGGGTGGAGAGTTGCAGGGAGTACTTCATCCTTTTGTTACTCCAAAGCCAATCTCCCATAGACAATTTGGCTAGTTTACTCTACTCCCAAGTACCATTCCCATAGGTTGTGAGTACATGTAACTAAAAAATTGCTGTCTCGGGCTTCCCTGGTGGCGCCGTGGTTGAGAGTCCGCCTGTCGATGCAGGGCACACGAGTTCGTGTCCCGGTCCGGGAAGATTCCACATGCCGCGGAGCGGCTGGGCCCGTGAGCCATGGCCGCTGAGCCTGCGCGTCCGGAGCCCGTGCTCCGCAACGGGAGAGACCACAACAGTGAGAGGCCCGCATACCGCAAAAAAAAAAAAAAAGAAAATTGCTGTCTCATCTGATCAGGGGCAGGTAGTAGCCATCCTGTACAATTTAGGATAGGAGCTCTCTCTTTCACCAATCAAATGAAGGAAGGTGAACAGGCGGTGGTCAGACAATTACTATATCTAAACTTTCTGTTTACACTAATATCACACCTGTAACCTGAGACCTGAAAATTATTTCACGGATCCTCCAGGGTATAAAAATTGAGAAAGGCTAGTCTAGTCTCTTGTAGGCAGGGCTGGAACAGACCAGAACAGGTCCAGTGCGGTTCTAGAGCTGGTTAAGTATAGCAGCAGATTCCTGATCACCATGGCCTCCTGACCACAACATTTTCCTGATTTTAAAACAGCAGTAAAGATCTAGAGGCAATTTCACAATTAGACAGGAGACCTCTTAATCAAAAAAAGACAATAACTCCCTGTGTTTCTCAGTTCTGTGCAGAGGTTTTGGAGGTTGTTCCTTTGAAGCTCAATCAAGAGCCTCTTTCTTTAGATGTCTAAACAATTCTGTAAACCACTTAATACCTGTGCTAGATATTGATTCACTCCCCCTTCTCTCCAAATTCACTCTTTTTGCCTGTACTGTGAAAATGGATTTATGCACTTAAAATACCAATTTCTTTGCCAATTGACATGATATTAGGCTTTGTCAAGAGAGCACTGGAAAGACACTGTAGGGGAAAAGGATTCTGTTTCATGGTTCCAATGTGCTCACTTGGCTGCAGCAGGCAAGGCTCCAGGACGCACCCCGACAAGGATGGCTTCTCCAGCACCAGATTCCTGCAGCAGTGCAGCTTCTCCAACAGGAGGTTAGGCAGTTTCGTACCAGAGTGACGCTGCTGAGTCACCTCCCCAGGAACACTTTCCCTGGTACCCAAGAGGGCACATATCCAGCAAATTCTCCTAGTGCCACACCTTACCTACTTGACTTGAACGTGCCCTACCTAACCAAGGATAGATGTCAGTGAGCCCTGGGGTTAGAAACTGCTCTTTATATCACCTATTCTTATATTCTTTAGCGTTACCTTGACTTCTTACTGGTAAATCCCATATTGCTCCAATCCCCTGTTACAGTCAATAATTCTTTTTTTTTTTTAGTTTTTGTTGGAGTATAGTTGATTTACAATGTTGTGTTACTTTCTGCTGTATGGCAAAGTGAATCAGTTATACATATAAATATATCCATTCTTTTTTAGATTCTTTTCCCATATAGGTCATTACAGAGTATTGAGTAGAATTCCCTGTGCTATACAGTAGGTCCTTATTAGTTATCTATTTTATATATAGTAGTGTACATATGTCAATCCCAATCTCCCAATTTATCCCTCCCTCCCTTTCCCCCCAGTAACCATAAATTTGTTTTCTACATCTGTGACTCTATTTCTGTTTTGTAAATAAGTTCATTTGTACTTTTTTTAGATTCCACATATAAGCAATATCATATGATATTTGTTTTTGTCTGACCTACTTCACCTAGTATGATAATCTCTAGGTCCACCCATGTTGCTGTAAATGGCATTATTTCATTCTTTTTTATGTCTGAGTAATATTCCATTATATATATGTACCACATCTTCTTTATCCAATCCTCTATCGATGGACATTTAGGTTGCTTCCTTGTCTTGGCTATTGTAAACAGTGCTGCAATGAACATTGGGGTGCATGTATCCTTTCAGATTATGGTTTTCTCCAGATATATGCCCAGGAGTGGGATTGCTAGATCATATGGTAGTTCTATTTTTAGCTTTTTAAGGAACCTCCATACTGTTCTCCATAGTGGTTGAACCAATTTACATTCCCACCAACAGTGCAGAAGAGTTGCCTTTCCTCACACCCTCTCCAGCAATGACTGTTTGTAGACTTTTTGATGATGGCCATTCTGACCAGTGTGAGGTGATACCTCATTGTAGTTTTGATTTGCATTTCTCTGATAATTGGTGATGTTAAGCATTTTTCATGTGCTTTTTGGCCATCTGTATGTTTTCTTTGGAGAAATATCTATTCAGATCTTCTTCCCATTTTTTGATTGTTTTGTTTTATTTTGTTTTTTGCTTTCGGGGTTTTTTTTTTTTTGACATAGGGCTACATGAGCTGTTTGTATATTTTGGAGACAAATCTCTTATCGGTCACTTCATTTGCAAATATTTTCTCCCATTCTGTGGCTTGTCTTTTCATTTTGTTTATGGTTTCCTTTGCTGTGCAGACACTTTTAAGTTTAATTAGGTCCCATTTGTTTATTTTTGTTTTTATTTTTCATTTCTCTAGGAGGGATTGCCTGTCCTAAATTGTACAAGATAGCTACTAGCTGACCCTGATCAGATCAAAAAAGATACTGCTGTGATTTATGTCAAAGAGTGCTCTGCCTATGTTTTCCTCTAAGAGTTTTAGTGTCTGCCCTTACACTTACGTCTTTGATCCATTTCGAGTTTATTTTTGTGTATGGTATTAGAGAATGTTCTAATTTTATTTTTTTTTAATGTAGCTGTCCAGTTTTCCCAGCACCACTTCTCAGCCTTTTGGCTACGATCATGTGTAGTCAATAATTCTTTATACTACTCTTTTCCTGTTAAATTACTGTGTGGCTTCTATCTCCTGATCAGACCCAGACTGATATATCCCAACAATTTTTTAAGCTATTTAGTACCCCACGGTAAATAAAAACTCTCTGCTTAAGTTACATCAAGTGGATTCTGTTCTCTATAATTAAATATTCACTGTTTTCTCTTTGAATAAAGAATTTTGGGGGGTGGAGGGTGGAAGGATTTTACAATATTCATAACACCATTTTTTTTTAATTAGGAAGTGATACTAATTATACATGGCCAGGGTTAAGAATGGCTACTGAAGATTATATTCCCAGGTCAGGCTATTAAATACTTTAATTGTAATATTAACTTCATCTTAGAGTACTATCATTCCTGTAATGCCTAACCACATTTTAAAAAATTAGTCTACAGTGAGATACCACTTCACACCTACTAAAATATCTACAATAAAAAACACAGATAATGACAAGTGTTAACAAGGATGTGGAGAAACTAGAACACTTATACATTGCTGATGGGAAAGTAAAATGATACAGCTGCTTTGAAAACAGTCTAGCAGTTCCTCAAAAGGCTAAACATAAAGTGGCCATAATGACTCAGCTATTCCATCTCTTGGTACATACCCCCAAAAATGAAAAGTTATATCCGTACAAAAACCTGTACACAAATGTGTATAGCAGCATCTTTCATAAAAACCAAGAATTGGAAACAACCCAAATGCCCATCAACTGACGAATGGATAAAATGTGGTAGATCCATACAATGTAATATTATTCGGTGACAAAAAGAAACAAAGTACTTACATGTGCTACCTGGATAAACCTTAAAAATATTGTATTAAGTGGAAGAAGCCAGTCAGGAAGGACCACATAATTATATAACTCCATTTATATGAAATATCCAGGATAGCTAAATCTATAGAGACAGAAAGTAGGTTTAGTGGTCACCTAGGACTAGGAGAGATGTGGGAAGAGGCTAAAAGGGTGTGTGGGCTTCTCCGAGG
The DNA here is from genome assembly GCF_003676395.1 of Aethalodelphis obliquidens. NCBI lineage: Eukaryota > Metazoa > Chordata > Mammalia > Artiodactyla > Delphinidae > Aethalodelphis > Aethalodelphis obliquidens. Next base: position 4,174,280 of record NW_020838032.1, on the reverse strand, counting down.
GGTAATGAAAATGGTCTAAAACTGACTGTGGTGATGTCTGCACAATTCTGTGAATGTACTAAAATCCACTGAATTGCGTACTTTAACCGGTGAAATTATATGGTATGTGAGTTATATCTCAATACAACTATTTGAAAAAAAAGCTTAATCTCTGCAGGTACTTTCATAATTCAACAATTCCTAAATTAGGATTAGAGACTTAAATCCCTCTGTACCTCAGTGCCTGCTTCTCATGATGGAATACAATATCCTTTACACAAAAGCAAAACTACAGGGCTCCCCTGGTGGCGCAGTGGTTGAGAGTCCGCCTGCCGATGCAGGGGACACGGGTTCATGCCCCGGTCCGGGAAGATCCCACATGCCGCGGAGCGGCTGGGCCCATGAGCCATGGCTGCTGAGCCTGCGCGTCTGGAGCCTGTGCTCCGCAACGGGAGAGGCCACAACAGTGAGAGGCCCGCGTACTGCAAAAAAAAAAAAAAACAAGAAAACTACAGACCCACCTGGCTCTTGGGAATATGTATTCTGAGTTACTTACCCAAAAGAGGTTTGGGGGGAAAAAAGGCTACACTATGCTGTCACATAAATCCACAGTATACACCTCCCTCAGTTGGGGGAAGAGTCTGTAAAAATTGATTTTTATATATTTAAATGTGGCTTACACTAGAATTAAATGTGGAAATCTGGCCTTAGCAGAAAATCATACAAGCAAATAAACTTGCTCAAGCTAGCCCACACATAAGGAAAAGTAAACAGTTTTGCATATTCTAGCTCAAAAGTACAAAGGTTTGGATCTTCTGAATTCTCGAGATTTTCCTGATCTTTTGCTCTCAACTAGAACTAGTTCCAGAGCCTAGAGAACCTAAAAACTGAAACCCTCAGTTCTCACTGGCTTAAGCCTGGAATCAAGCTCATGGGCCAAGTCAATAAACAGGCGCACACACTTAAGGCATCAGTATTTCATACGCGTAAGCGGTCCTAATTTTCATTCCACAAACAAGCCACAGAAGAAATTCTGACACACAGCAAAGGTAAAGCTGTATATTCTAAATATATAAAGACTTCAAATACATGTGGTTTTAAATTTATTTCAAGTCAAACTGCTAAAAAAGAAAAAACGCCAACAACCATATACTGTTCACACTCCAAAGCCCCATCTAAATCTTTTAAAAACAATCTGAGGAAATGATTCCCTTTGACTTGACTTGCTTAAACAACTTGGTCCAGTTCCCATTCAGCCAGAACAACTTCACTAATTTACTCTCATCTGTTTACTAACACGTCTCCCCACAAGGTATCATTAGACAAAAATTTCCACCATTTAAAAACGTTTGAGGGCTTCCCTGGTGGCGCAGTGGTTGAGAGTCTGCCTGCCGATGCAGGGGACACAGGTTCGTGCCCCGGTCCGGGAAGATCCCATATGGCCGCTGAGCCTGCACGTCCCCGCAACGGGAGAGGCCACAACAGTGAGAGGCCCGCGTACAGGAAAAAAAAAAGAAAGAAAGAAAAGAAAATCTGGGTAGCTGGTCCTACCATGGAGAAGTATGCTGAAAAGAGCCTTTTTAAGCTCTCCCTTATTGTTTCATCATCTAAAAGGAAGAAACCACTTTTCAAGAATATAAGTGAGCTACTATTCCCCCACACCAGCTACGTCAATGTGATGGAAAATTGTAAATCCTGATTATTTAATAAGAAAGATCCCAAAGAATATGCTCATACCCCTTTCCCTTATTAAAGGAAAAAGAAACTTTAAAGGAAGGAGGTAAATAATATCTATCGTCTAAAGGAAAGAAGAGTAACATTCCCAGCAATAGGCAGACAGAGATTATTATCATTTAAATTAAGAGAGAAATATATACTGTGGACATGATCTGTGTTTATTAACCTACTCTAAATTACAATATTAAGGTATACATTTTCATCTAGTTACCTTAAACATATGACATTTTATGATTAGTTTACTAATGTTTTAAGCTGATCTGCAAACAGGCAAATTTATTTCACTATATTACTGTCATTAATTTTATCAGAAAATGTGGATAACAGTAAACCTATAAGAAGGTTATACCTTTCACCTTTCTTCATTATGCATCCTCATTAAAAACACAAGAGTTTGGATGGTTCACACACTACTCCACAAAAGATGCTCTGACATTTACAAAGGTCTAATTTGTTCTGCTATGTGATGTTTTAATTATACTACAAATAATAGGGTCTTATTGTTGGAGGAGCAGAATCCAACTACACTTCAATTAGTTTATTTAAAATAACTCTTCCACCCAACACTGATTCCAACTGACTATTTTTATACTTAAACAAACGCCAAAATTCCTAAATCCATATAGGTGATGGAAGAAATTAAAATTCTTACCTTGAAACACATATTTTCCTTGCCTCTAACCTATGACTCTGACCCATTAAAATGGTTTAAGTTTTGTTTATTTGTTTCTTTGTTTGTTTTAAGGAAAGTACCACAGCCCTAAGTCATCTCCCACTAATATCACAATAGGAATCAAAATATACAGGACATGAGGAACTCAAAAAGCTATCAGGCATATAAGAAACTAATAGCAAAATGACAAAAGTTCCTCCTTATGAATAACTACTTTAGATGTAAATGGATTAAACTCTCCAATAGACATTGACAAAAATGGATTTTAAAAACATGATCCAACTATATGTTCTCTACAAGAGACTTACTTTAGATACAAAGGTACAAATGGGTAGAAAGTGAAAGGATGGAAAAAGATATGACATGCAAATAGTAACCAAAAGAGACCATGGGTGGCTGTACTAATACCAGACAAAATAGACTTTAAATCAAAGGAGGTTATAAAATACAAAGAAGAACACTATATATTAATAAAAGGCTCAAGAGAGCAAGAAGATATAGCAATTATAAACATTCACCTAATAACAGACTATCAAAATATATGAAGCAAAAACTGACAGAATTAAAGGGGAAAATAGACAGTTCTATAATAACAGTTGGCAGTTTCAACACCCTACTCTCAATAATGGATAGAACAACCAGACGGAAGATAAGTAAGGAAATAGAGGACTTGAACAACACAATTAACAGAGATATATAGAACATTCTGCCTAACAACAGATTATGCATTCTTCTCAAGTACAAGTGGGACATTCTGCAGAATACACGATATATCAGGCCACAAATTATGTCTCAATAGATTTTTAAAGACAGATAATCATACAAAGTATTTTTCCTAACTACAACAGAATGAATTTAGAAATCAGTAAAAGAAAAATTAGAAAATTCACAAATTTGTGGAAATTAAACAATATGCTCTTAAACAACCACTGGGTCAAAGTAGAAATCCTAAGGGAAATTAGAAATACTTAAAAGACAAATGAAAACAAAAAATACAACATACCAAAATTTATTAGATGCAGTGAAAGTAATGCTAAGGGGGAAATTTATAGCTATAAACACGTATTAAAAAATAAGAAAGATCTCAAATCAACAACTTAACTTTACAATTTAAGGAACTAGAAAAAGCTGAAACCCAAAGCTAGCAGAAAGAAGAAAATAATAAAGACTAGGGCAGAGATAAATGAAACAGTGAAGAGAAAAATAATACAGAAAAATCAACAAAAACAAAAGTTGATTCTTCAAAAAATTAACAAAATTGATGAAACTTTAGCAAGATTAAGAAAAAAGAAGCAAATTACTAATCAGAAAGTGCAGACATTACTGATTCCACAGAAATAAAAAAGATTTTATGAGAGTACTGTGAACAACTGTGCACCAACAAAGTGGAAAACCTAGGTAAAACTGACAAATTTCTAGAAACCTATTATGTCACAAAGAAATAGAAAATCTGAATAGACCCATAATTATTAAGGAGATTGAGCCAGTAATCAAAATGCTCCCAACAAAGAAAAGCCCCAAACCTGATGGCTTCACTAGTGAACTCTACCAAACATTTAAAGAATATCAATGCTTCTCAAATTCTTCAAAAAACTGAAGTGGAGGGAACACTTCCTAACTCATTCTATGAGGCATCGCCCTGATACCAAAGCCACACAAAGACATTACAAGAAAACTACAGACCAATACCCCTTTGAACACAGATCCAAAAAATCCCCCACAAAATACCAGCAAACTGAATTCAGCAGCATAAATGCAAATCAAAAGCACAATGAGATATCACCTAACACCCATCAGGATGGCTACTATCCAAAAAAAAACAAAAAACAAAAAAACCCCACACATAGGAAATAACAAGTGTTGACAAGGATGTAAAGAAATTGGAACGCTTGTTCAATGTTGGTGCTGGTATGAATGTAAAATGATGCAGCCGTGATGGAAACAGTATGGTCATTCCTCAAAAAATTAAAAATAGAATTACCATATGACCCAGCAATTCCACTTCTGAGTATGTACCCAAAAGAACTAAAAGCAGGGTCTCAAAGAAATATGTGCACACCCATGTACACAGCAGCAGCATTATTCACAACAGCCAAAAGGTAGAAGCAACCCAAGTAACTATCAATGGATAAAAAAGAAAAAAAAGAACAAATATGGTATATACATACAATGGAATGTTAGCCTTAAAAAGGAAGGAAATTCTGACACATGCTACAGTGTAGATGAAACTTGAAGATACCATACTAAAAGAAATAAGCCAATCACAAAAGAACAAATACTGTATGATTCCATTCATATAATGTAGATAAAGTAGTCTAATTCAGAGAGAGAAAAAACAAAATGGTAGTTGCCAGGGGCAGGTGGAAGTGGAAGAAATGGGCAGCTATTGTTTAATGGATCAAGAGTTTTAGTTCTGCAAGATGAAAAGTTCTAGAGATGGGTGGTAATAATGGTTGCACAACAATGTGAATTACTTAATGCCACTGAACTGTATATTAAAAATGGTTAAGGGCTTCCCTGGTGGCGCAGTGGTTAAGAATCTGCCTGCCAGTTCAGGGGACATGGGTTCGAGCCCTGGTCCGGGAAGATCCCACATGCCGCGGAGCAACTAAGCCCGGGCACCACAACTACTGAGCCTGTGCTCTAGAGCCCACAAGCCACAACTACTGAGCCTGCGTGCCACAACTACTGAAGCCTGCACGCCTAGAGCCCATGTTCCACACAAGAAAAGCCACCACAATAAGAAGCCTGTGCACCACAATGAAGAATAGACCCCGCTCACCACAACCAGAAGAAAGCCCACATGCAGCAACGAAGGCCCAACGCAGCCAAAAAATAATAAAGTCATTTATTTTAAAAAGAGATTAAAATGCTAAATTTTATGTTATATATATTTTACCATAATTTCTAAAAATGAATTTTTAAATCAAAATATGGACCAAAAATATGAATGAGTCAATATGTTGAAAATTGGAAAAAATAAGTTTCAAATGTAAACACAAAATTAAAACTGGGGGGGACTGGTTAGATGGTGGAGTAGAAGGACATGCTCTCACTCCCTCTTCTGAGAACACCAGAATCACAATTAACTGCTGAACAATCATCGACAGGAAGACACTGGAACTCACCAAAAGAGATACTCCACGTCCAAACACAAAGGAGAAGCCACGATGAGATGGTAAGAGGGGCGCAATCACAATAAAATCAAATCCCACAACTGCTCGGTGGGTGACTCACAAACTGGAGAACACTAATACCACAGAAGTCCACCCACTGGAGTGAAGGTTCTGAGCCCCATGTCAGGCTTCCCAACCTGGGGGTCCGGCAAGGGGAGGAGGAATTCCTAGAGAATCAAACTTTGAAGGCCAGCGGGATTTGACTGCAGGACTTCGACAGGACTGGGGGAAACAGAGACTCCACTCTTGGAGGGCACACACAAAGTAGTGTGTGCACTGGGACCCAGGGGAAGGAGCAGTGACCCCATAGGAGATTGAACCAGACTTACCTGCTAGTGTTGGAGTGTCTTCTGCAGAGGTGAGGGGTGGCTGTGGCTCACTGTGAGGACAAGGACACAGGCAGCAGAAGTTCTGGGAAGTACTCCTGGGTGAGAGCCTTCCCAGAGTCCGACATTAGCACCACCAAAGAGCACGGATAAGCTCCAATGTTGGGTCACCCCAGGCCAAACAACTAACAAAGAGGGAACCCAGCCCCACCCATCAGCAGACAAGAGGATTAAAGTTTTACTCAGCTCTGCCCACCAGAGCAACACCCAGCTCTACCCACCATCAGTCCCTCCCATCAGGAAACTTGTACAAGCCTCTTAGATAGGCTCATCAATCAGAGGGCAGACAGCAGAAGCAAGAAAAACTACAATCCTGCAGCCTGTGGAACAAAAACCACATTCACAGAAAGATACACAAGATGAAAAGGCAGAGGGCTATGTACCAGATGAAGGGACAAGATAAAACCCCAGAAAAACAACTAAATGAAGTGGAGATAGGCAACCTTCCAGAAAAAGAATTCAGAAAAATGATAGTGAAGATGATCCAGGACCTCGGAAAAAGAATGGAGGCAAAGATCGAGAAAATGCAAGAAATGTTTAACAAAGATCTAGAAGAATTAAAGAACAAACAGAGATAACAATACAGTAACTGAAATGAAAACTACACTAGAAGGAATCAATAGCAGAATAACTGAGGCAGAAGAACGAATAAGTGACCTGGAAGACAGACTGGTGGAATTCACTGCCACGGAACAGAATAGAGAGAAAAGAATGAAAAGAAATGAAGACAGCCTAAGAGACCTCTGAGACAACATTAAACACAACAACATTCGCATTATAGCGGCCCCAGAAGGAGACAAGAGAGAAAGGACCCCAGAAAATATTTGAGAGATTACAGTCAAAAACTTCCCTAACGTGGGAAAGGAAATAGCCACCAAAGTCCAAGAAGCGCAGAGAGTCCCATACAGGATAAACCCAAGGAGAAACATGCCGAGACACATAAAAATCAAATTGGCAAAAATTAAAGACAAAGAAAAATTACTGAAAGCAGCAAGGGAAAAATGACAACATACAAGGGAACTCCCATAAGGTTAACAGCTGATTTCTCAGCAGAAACTCTACAAACCAGAAGGGAGTGGCAGGACATATTTAAAGTGATGAAAGGGAATAAACCACAACCAAGATTACTCTACCCGGCAAGGATCTCATTCAGATTTGATGAAGAAATCAAAAGCTTTACAGACAAGCAAAAGCTAAGAGAATTCAGCACCACCAAACCAGCTCTACAACAAATGCTAAAGGAACTTCTCTAATTAGGAAACACAAGAGAAGAAAAGGACCTACAAAAACAAACCCATAACAACTAAGAAAATGGTAATAGGAACATATATATCGATAACTACCTTAAACGTGAATGGATTAAATGCTCCAACCAAAAGACATAGCCTGGCTGAATGGATACAACAACAAGACCCATATATATGCTGTCTACAAGAGACCCACTTCAGACCTAGGGACACATACAGACTGAAAATGAGGGGATGGAAAAAGATATTCCATGCAAATGGAAATCAAAAGAAAGCTAGAGGGCTTCCCTGGTGGCGCAGTGGTTGAGAGTCTGCCTGCCGATGAAGGGGACACGGATTCGTGCCCCGGTCCGGGATGATCCCAAGTGCCGCAGAGCGGCTGGGCCTGTGAGCCATGGCCACTGAGCCTGCGCGTCCGGAGCCTGTGCTCTGCAACGGGAGAGGCCACAACAGTGAGAGGCTCGCGTACCACACACACACACACACACACACACACACACACGCACAAAAAGAAAGCTAGAGTACCAATACTCATATCAGATAAAATAGACTTTAAAATAAAGAATGTTACAAGAGACTAGGAAGGACACTACATAATGATCAACGGATCAATCCCCAAAGAAGATATAACAATTATAAATATATATGCACCCAACATAGGAGCACCTCAATACATAAGGCAACTGCTAACAGCTATAAAAGAGGAAATTGACAGTAACACAATAATACTGGGGGACTTTAACACCTCACTTACACCAATGGACAGATCATCCAAACAGAAAATTAATAAGTAAACACAAGCTTTAAATGACACAATAGACCAGGTAGATTTAATTGATATTTATAGGACATTCCATCCAAAAACAGCAGATTACACTTTCTTCTCAAGTGCACATGGAACATTCTCCAGGATAGATCACATCTTGGGCCACAAATCAAGCCTCAGTGAATTTAAGAAAACTGAAATCATATCAAGCATCTTTTTTGACCACAGTGCTATGAGATTAGAAGTGAATTACAGGGGAAAAAATGTAAAAAACACAAACACATGCAGGCTAAACAATACGTTACTAAATAACCAAGAGATCACTGAAGAAATCAAGGAGGAAATTTTAAAAAATACCAAGAGACAAATGACAATGAAAACACGACAATCCAAAACCTACGGGATGCAGCAAAAGCAGTTCTAAGAGGGAAGTTTATAGCAGTACAAGCCTATCTCAAAAAACAAAAAAAATCTCAAATAAACAATCTAATCTTACACCTAAAGGAACTACAGAAAGAAGAACAAACAAAACCCAAAGGTAGCAGAAGGAAAGAAATCATAAAGATCAGAGCAGAAATAAATGAAATAGAAACAAATAAAACAATAACAAAGGTCAATAAAACTAAAAGCTGGTTCTTCGAGAAGATAAATAAAATTGATAAACCATTAGCCAGACTCATCAAGAAAAACAGGGAGAGGACTCAAATCAATAAAATTAGAAATGAAAAAGGAGAAGTTCCAACAGAAACCTCAAAAATACAAAGCATCCTAAGAGACTACTACAAGCAAATCTATGCCAATAAAATAGACAACCTGGAAGAAATGGACAAATTCTTAGAAAGGTATAACCTTCCAAGACTGAACCAGGAAGAAATAGAAAATATGAACAGACCAATCACAAGTAATGAAATTTAAACTGTGACTAAAAATCTTCCAACAAACAAAAGTCTAGTACCAGATGGCTTCACAGGTGAATTCTATCAAACATTTAAAGAAGAGCTAACACCCTCTTTCTCAAATTCTTCCAAAACATTACAGAGGAAGGAACACTCCCAAACATTCTATGAGACCACCAGCACCCTGATACCAAAACCAGACAAAGAAACTACAAGAAAAGAAAATTAAAGACCAATATCACTGATGAATATAGATGCAAAAACCCTCAACAAAATACTAGCAAACAGAATCCAACAACACATTAAAATGATCATACACCACGATCAAGTGGGATTTATCCCAGAGATGCAAGGATTCTTCAATATATGCAAATCAATCAATGTGATACACCATACTAACAAATTGAATAAAAACCATATGATCATCTCAATAGATGCAGAAAAAGCTTTTGACAAAATTCAACATCCATTTATGATAAAAACTCTCCAGAAAATGGGCATAGAGGGAACCTACCTCAACATAGCAAAGGCCATATACGACAAACCCACAGCAAACATCATTCTCAATGGTGAAAAACTGAAAGCATTTCCTCTAAGATCAGGAACAAGACAAGGATGTCCACTGTCACCACTATCATTCAACATTATTTTGGAAGTCCTAGCCATGGCAACCAGAGAAGAAAAAGAAATAAAAGGAATACAAATTGGAAAAGAAGTAAAACTGTCACTGTTTGCAGATGACATGATACTATACATAGAGAATCCTAAAGATGCCACCAGAAAACTACTAGACCTAATCAATGAATTTGGTAATGTAGCAGGATACAAAATTAATAGACAGAAATCTCTTGTATTCCTATACACTAATGAAGAAAAATCTGAAAGAGAAATTAAGGAAACACTCCCATTTACCATTGCAAATACCTAGGAATAAACCTACCTAGGGAGACAAAAGACCTGCATGCAGAAAATTGTAAGACACTGATGAAACAAATTAAAGACGATACCAACAGATGGAGAGATATACCATGTTCTTGGATTGGAAGAATCAATATTGTGAAAATGACTATACTACCCAAAGCAATCTACAGATTCAATGCAATCCCTATCAAATTACCAATGGCATTTTTTACAGAACTAGAACAAAAAATCTTAAAATTTGTATGGACACACAAAAGACCCCGAATAGCCAAAGGAGTCTTGAAGGAAAAAAATGGAGCTGGAGGAATCAGACTCCCTGACTTCAGACTATACTACAGAGCTACAGTAATCAAGATAATATGGTACTGGCACAAAAACAGAAATATAGATCAATGGAACAAGATAGAAAGCCCAGAGATAAACCCATGCACCTATGGTCAACTAATCTATGACAAAGGAGGCAAGGATATACAATGGAGAAAAGACAGTCTCTTCAATAAGTGGTGCTGGGAAAACTGGACAGCTACATGTAAAAGAATGAAATTAGAACACTCCATAACACCATACACAAAAATAAACTCAAAATGGATTATAGACCTAAATATAAGACCGGACACTATAAAACTCTTAGAGGAAAACATAGGAAGAACACTCTTTGACATAAATCAAAGCAAGATCTTTTTTGATCCACCTCCTAGAGTAATGGAAAGAAAAACAAAAATAAGCAAATGGGACCTAATGAAACTTAAAAGCTTTTGCACAGCAAAGGAAGCCATAAACAAGACGAAAAGACAACCCTCAGAATGGGAGAAAATATTTCCAAATGAGTCAATGGACAAAGGATTAATCTCCCAAATATATAAACAGCTCATGCAGCTCAATATTAAAAAAACAAACAACCCAATCCAGAAATGGGCAGAAGACCTAAATAGACATTTCTCCAAAGAAGACATACAGATGGCCAAGAAGCACATGAAAACCTGCTCAACATCAGTAATTATTAGAGAAATGCAAATCAAAACTACAATGAGGTATCACCTCACACCAGTTAGAATGGGCATCATCAGAAACTCTACAAACAACAAATGCTGGAGAGGGTGTGGAGAAAAGGGAACCCTCTTGCACTCTTGGTGGGAATGTAAATTGATACAGCCACTATGGAGAACAGTATGGAGCTTCCTTAAGAAACTAAAAATAGAATTACCATACGATCCAGCAATCCCACTACTGGGCATATACCCAGAGAAAACCATAATTCAAAGACACATGCACCCCAATGTTCACTGCAGCACTATTTACAATAGCCAGGACATGGAAGCAACCTAAATGCCCATCAACAGACGAATGGATAAAGAAGATGTGGTACATACATACAATGGAGTATTACTCAGCCATAAAAAGGAACGAAATTGGGTGATTTGTAGAGAATATGGATGGATCTAGGGGCTGTCACAGAGTGAAGTAAGTCAGAAGGAGAAAAACAAATATCGTATATTAACGCATATATGTGGAACCTAGAAAAACTGTACAGATGAACCAATTTGCAGGACAGAAGTGGAGACACAGATGTAGAGAACAAACGTATGGATACCAAGAGGGGAAAGCGGCAGGGGGTGGGGGTGGTAGTGTGATGAATTGGGCGATTGGGATTGACATTTATACACTGATGTGTATAAAATGGAAGACTAGGGCTTCCCTGGTGGCGCAGTGGTTGAGAGTCCGCCTGCCGATGCAGGGGACACGGGTTCGTGCCCCGGTCCGGGAAGATCGCACGTGTCGCGGAGCGGCTGGGCCCGTGAGCCATGGCCGCTGAGCCTGCGCGTCCGGAGCCTGTGCTCCGCAGTGGGAGAGACCACAACAGCGAGAGGCCCGCGTAAGGCAAAACAAAAAAAAAAAAATGGAAGACTAATAAGAACCTGCTGTATAAAGAAATAAAAGAAAATCTGGACCCAAAAAAAATCTGTTAAAGAGGAAAAAAAATTAAATTTAATTTAATTTAAAAAAAATTAAAACTGATGAGATGAAATTAACAGATGAAAGAGACATTTTCAAGACAAAGAAAAAATCCCAGAACCCCAGAATTGTAGCAGGCTTCAAAGACCTTGTGGAAGTCAAATTCTTTCACTCTGTAAATTAGGAGAGAAGCTCCTCAGGGAAGTTAGCTGTCTTGCATCAACTATCATCAGTCAGTTCTGCTACATTCAACAAGAAGCTGTGCCTACCACAAATTAACAAATCTGGAGTTTTTGTCAAAAATAGCATTCTTTTGGGGCTTCCCTGGTGGCGCAGTGGTTGAGAGTCCGCCTGCCGATGCAGGGGACACGGGTTCGTGCCCCGGTCCGGGAAGATCCCACATGCCGCGGAGCGGTTAGGCCCGTGAGCCATGGCCGCTGAGCCTGTGCGTCCAACGGGAGAGGCCGCAACAGTGAGAGGCCCACGTACCACAAAAAAAAAAATAGCATTCTTTTCAATTCATTAAACTCTATTATATGTGGACAGTGTTAACATTTTTATTACTATTATTCTACCATAAATCGTTCATTGACATTATTATTATTATTATTCCCAACGTAACCTATACCCTTATAATCATAATCGTAAATCATTTTCCCCATAGGGAAAAGATGTGACACAAAGACAGCAAGTACTGGTCACCTCTCCTTAGGATGGTTCATCCTCAGCATGAATTAGATGAGAAATGAAGGGAGCTAAGTAGTTTGTCTTTTTTTTTTCCAGCTTATGAGCTGGGTTATCAAGCGAGTTTTCCATACTATGCCTTAACTATATTTGTCTAATATGTAAAATCCAAAAAAAATTAGATTTGAACATTTATGTGGAAATGTACAACCAAATCTTAAGATATGTAATTTCAGAATACTAATAATATAGCCCCCTTGTATCAGCACTTGACTAAAACCCTAAGAAACCTCTCAACTTTCTATGAATAACCTTGACTCTGCTTAAATGTTTTTTTTTAAAGAAGGCCTTTACAGGGACCCAAAAGTCTGAAGCAAAAATAGACTAGAAATAGTTACTACCACTTTCCTTCCTAATCAAAGTTTGGTAGAAATCCCCTATGATTTATACTATAAGTCCTCAAAGTGTGGTCTGTGAAACCCTGGGGTCCCAACACCCTTTTAGGGGGTCCACGAGGTCAAAGTTATTTTTATAATAATACTAAAACATTATTAGCCTTTTTAACTATATTAGCATTTACACTAATAGTGCAAAAGCAATGGTGTGTAAAATTTCTGGCACCTTGGAACAAATTATAATGGTGGCACCAAACTGTACTGTTATTAGTGATTGTATTTTCACCATCAAGCACCAGCAATTATAAAAAAGTCTGTTTCACTTAAGAATGTCCCTGAAATAGTAAAAAAGATATTAATTTTATTAAATCTTGGCCCTTGCATACATATTATTTTAATGTTCTATGTGAAAAATGGTTAAGTATGCATGAAGCCTTTCTTGCTATATAGTAAATTATAATGCTTGACAGCTGTCTCAAGGAAAAGTGCTTTTGTAACTGAATTGAGAGCTTGAATTAGCCTTTTTCGTTAAACACCACCTTTACTTAAAAGAATGACTTAGGTATTTTGGCAGAGGTTTGCTCAGAAATTAATGAAGTCTATTTGTCACTTACAGGAAACAACTGACAATCATATTTGTTGCCAATGATAAAATTTGAGCTTTCAAGCAAAAATCAGATTTTTGGAAAACTCATAACCACCATCATGTCACAACTGGGTCAGCTTCCCAATAACTTGTTTCTGATGGAATAGGTGGTGATATTGATATTAACAAACATGATTTTTTTAATATTTTGTAATGAAAAGTAACTCACTGAACCAATATTTACAAATGACCAGGGCATGATGTTATAAATTCAGGCATGGGCATTAGGTCCACTCTAAGTTCAGACCAACAGATTTTAACATAACATTATTAAAAAGTCCAATGTTATGATTTCAGATTCCATACTGCAACTGTCAGGGAGGAAGAAAACTTTCCTCTACCCTTCTTCTAGGTTATTCTGGCTGGTCTAAGAATTAAATTGGCATGAGACAGATTAACAGGAGAAAAGCAAATTTAATTCATATGTATGGGAATCCCAACCACATGAAGGGTGACAGACCCTACATACATCAGAGTTTCAAAGACAGAAAGGTAAAATGAAGTGTGTATGTCATCCTGAGCTACAGAATGGGATAGGGGACTGGGGCTTCCAAGAACTAAGGTCATTCACAGGACAATAAGAAGAGCAGATGTTTGACAATACGATGTTTGTCTGCCATATAGATGGGGCCACTAGGATAAAATTTATCGCTGGTAATAACTCTTTTTCTGGGAAAAATCCCCAATTTAAATTCTTCTAGGTAGTTAAGGAAGGGGCAGCAGTTTCCCTTGAACAGGCAGTTTCCCAATTGCCTTTAGCTCAAAATAATCCACACTCAAAAGTGGCACATTTTGGGGAGGTTCATTCCAAACCTTTATATAACTCACTAAAAACTGTCATATGCTGAGTTTTGATGTAGTACCAAACAAGTATATCCATAATTATCTGGAGGCTATCAAAATATCCCTTCCTTTTTCAGCCATTAACTGTGTAAGGCTGGATTTCTCTCTGTATATATACTTCAACCCAAACAATATATTGCAATAGACTGAATGCAGAAGCAGATATGAGAATCCCGCTGTTTCTATTAAACCAGACATTAGAGATTTACAAAATCTAGAATGCCAGTCTTCTCACTCCTTTATTTACTCTTGAAAAATAGTCATCTTTCACTAAAAAAATATGTTTATATTAACATGTAATGGGTTTATAATGATCATTTTAAGTGAATTAATAAAAATTTTGCATCTTTGCTTTAATTTATAATATATAATCCACAAAAGCTTTTTGTGGTGCTCAATAATTTTTTAAGAGTATAAAAGGGTCCTGAGACCAAACATTTGAAAGCACCTGATGTAAAGAACAGAGTATTAATATCAGATCCCTGCAAACCAAAAAGAACAAGAAGTACATTTTAAAAACTTTTTTTTAGTTTTCCTAGGAAAATTACATGAAAACTGAAAAGGAACACAATGGCAAATCAAAATTAACCTCATTCTAAGTAACATCAATACAGAATTTAAAAAAAAAAAGAATGCTTAGATGAAAGTGATTTTGTATATCCTGGAAACATGCAATATGTTGATCAGATAAACACATAAATATATCCATTAATAGTTTGATAGATAATATTTTTGATAGCTGCACATGACAGCCAAAGAAACATGCAATCACAAACTCAAAAACAGGTGATTAAAATAGCAGCCACCACCACCATGAGGGAGACAATCCAAGATTCTGTCAGAAGGGACAAACAAGGATACTACAGCCACTCTCCGGCAGCATCTCAGGGCACCCAGCTCAGGGTCTAGCTGTTCTAAACTAAATAAATTACATGCTTCCAAGCCAGGACAGTAACACTAAGCTCTCACTTAGCCCCAACAGAGCAAATGGGTCATCGTGGAATTAATCTGGAATAACAGTGCTCGATCAGCCCAAAGCCCCTTTTCGGCTTACTAGATCCCTTGCACTGAGGAAAAACACTAGCAATATTTACTGAGCATTTACTATGTGCCAGGCATTGTGGGCTAAGCACTTTAGATGTGTTAACTCATTTAATATTCAAGATCATCTTAAGAGTATACACCATAATTAGCTCCATTTTTGGAGTTGAGAAAATTGAAGCACAAAGAAGATAAATAACTTGCTCAAAGCAAAGCCAGGATTCAATTCCAGCCTGTCTGGCTCTGAGAGCCAGCCCCTTAGCCACTACACTGTAGTACACAGAGGCACAGTAACCAACAATAATATATAAAGTTTAAATTCAGTGTCCACTGTTGACAATTTCTGTTGTTTACACTGAGACCTACTGCCTAAGAGAAGCTCCCAATTTGCAGAAAGCCCTCTGACAGGTCATCCATTACTACCCATGCACTGTTCAACTTCCAGGTATTAAGGGGCTTCAAGCAAGAAAAGTAGATTTTGGAAGGTGAAACTGTGGAAGAGATTTTTTTTTTTGTCCAAGATATAGAATATGATACAAATTAGATGATTTCACACGTCTTGGACCTCTTTTTCTTCAACTATTGAAAATAAAACCGTTATTATATAAGAATCTAGCTAGACTATTCCAAAGAGAATAATGCCTCAATTCAAGTCAACTAAAAAAGCTTTATAAAAACTGCATTTACAAAAGTTCAGATTACACTATACATTTAAATGTTTTGCAATGTGGCTAATTACAAGGGTAGCTCTATGTCTATACTTTTCATTTCAGTGTTCAGGGTGAGACTGCAGTTCTAAGAATGTGTTGAAGCAATTCAAGGCAGAGTTTTGAGGTCATTAAAAATGAACCTAGGGCTTCCCTGGTGGCACAGTGGTTAAGAATCCTCCACAACTACTGAAGCCCGCGCCTAGAGCCCGTGCTCTGCAACAAGAGAAGCCACCGCAATGAGAAGCCCTCGCACCGCAACGAAGAGTAGCCCCCGCTCACCACAACTAGAGAAAGCCCTCGCACAGCAACAAAGACCCAGTGCAGCCAAAAATAAAATAAATAAAATAAATAAATTTTTTAAAAAATGAACCTATAACTTCACTGTAGAAATTAATTCAAGCAAAGTGGAATGGGAAACAGAACAAGTCATGTTACAACTCATCCTTAAGGATGAGAAATAAGGAGTGGATAAGGCACTGCTAACTATCTCACAGTAATTACATAAGAAAATGCTTACAGATCTTTCAGGGTTTTGTTTGATTTTAACATTTGGCACACGTTTTAAAATATGTACCATATAAAGTGCCTTAAATAAACTAGTACTTTTTTGGCCTGCTGAACTGAAAACATTCCACAATACAATTACAAAAACCACTTTCTGGTTTTCTCAGGGAAAAAAAAGACAATTTATAGAACGAATTCAGAGGTTAACAAAGAAAGAGATAACCTGATTTACATAAAGATTCCAACACGGGGGCTTCCCTGGTGGCGCAGTGGCTGAGAGTCCACCTGCCGATGCAGGGGACACGGGTTCGTGCCCCAGTCCGGGAAGATCCCACATGCCGCGGAGCGGCTGGGCCCGTGAGCCATGGCCGCTGAGCCTGTGCGTCCGGAGCCCGTGCTCCATAGCAGGAGAGGCCACAACAGTGAGAGGCCCGCGTACCGAAAAAAAAAAAAAAGATTCCAACAAGAACATAAATGGTAAGTGAAAATGAGTGATCCAGAAGACTATTAAAGTCCCTTCTACCTACAAACTGTCGTACATCATAAACACTGCTACAATTTTGAATACCTGAAAAAAAAACCACACAGAATTAATATTGCCAAAGAAAATTTCTACTGAGTCTTACAACATATTAGGTCATCGGCAGTGCTAGACCTGCAAGCACTTGAGGAAGCTATCTTAAAATGAGAAATGGGCTTTAAGTTATCAACATTCACAACGATGTGTAAAACTCTATTCTGTGATGAGTAAATGCCCAGGAAAGGAAACGAACCAATTCAAAACTGCACTGGTACTTTAAAAGGCTTAAAGGCACAGGAGGGAAACAACCATTGAGCCCAGCAAGCCTTTGCGTTGGGTTGCAGGAGTCCCTGAACACTTGCATGAAGAACCCGCAACTCAGGAAGGAAGGCTGGAGGGAAACTCTGCACTGTCATCTAGGGCGATCTGATTCAGGTTCAAATCAAACCCACAGGGCGCCAAGTTGTAAGCAGAGAACACACTTCGGGCCAAGCTACCCACTGAGAGGGAGCAAGCCCAGCCATCGCCGACGTCACACCACAGCCCACCCTGAAGCCCGGCGCACCTAGGGGCTGGGAGCTGGGGCGGCTGGGGAGGCGGGGTGCGCGCCCGGCCCCTGCCCGCCGCCCCTCGGCTCCGCTCCGCGCTGTACCGCAGCCACCCGCGCGGTCACCGCCGAGAGAAAGGGAGAGCAGGGCAGGGTGCCGTCTCTGCCCGGAGACCGCGCCGGGCACCCTCCGCGGGGACTGGAGCAGGGACGACCGAGCCTCCATGGGTGGGGGCGGGGCGTTTTCCAGAAACCGGCCAAAGGCCCCACCCATCAGGGGTTCCCCTCAAGACCCGGTCCACCCCCCGAAAGACACGGGTTACACAACCTGACAGGTAAGGGGCGGAGGGATCGCAGGACGCAGACCGGGGCGGGCCTGGGGTCGCTCCTCCCCGGCCTCCCCAGCCCCCAGGATGCCGCGGATGAGAAGATAGGAGGGGTGGCGGGCGGGCGGGCTAACCGCAGCCGAGGGGCTGCCGGCCCGGTCGCGCTGACGGCGGCAGGGCGCTCACCGGCTCAGGATGGGGCGCTGGCAGGGACTGGGTAAAGGTGCAGCACCCGGCTCAGCGTCGGCAGCGCGGGCCGATGCTCTCCGGGGGCCCGGCGGATGCCTCACCGCCCGCCGCCGGGTGTTTTCATACAAACCCCGGTGGCAGAAGAGGAGGCGGCGGCGGACCCTGCCCGCATCCCGGGCAACGTCAGCGCGGCGCCCCGCCCACCGCACTCCTCGGCCAGCCGGCTCGCGCGCGCCGGGCGGGAGGGAGGGCGGGGCACGCGCGCGCCGCGGGGGAGGGCGGGGCGCGCGCCGCGGGGAGGGCGGGGCGCGCGCGGGCAAGAGCGGGGTTGGGGAGTGCGCGTGGAGAAGGAGGGAGCGCGCGCAGGGGGGAGGGCGGGGCGCACGCGCCGTTGTTTGGGGGCGGGAAGGCCGGGCCCAGAGTCTGGAGAAGGGCTTGTGCGCGATGACGGCTGTGGTCCCCTACAGCTGTCGGCCTACCCAACCAAATGGTTCTTTGGGCGGCTGCCTATGTCCCGCAGGTCACCTTCCTGTAAGCTCCCAGTGAGAGACAACACCTTTTCCCAGAACTAAGCCGGAGCCCACGCCCCCCCTCTTAGGAGGCTTTCAGCAGCACAGGACCAGCACCATGCCACCCCGGTACCTCCGACCCACGTGGTACCGGGGTGGCACTGGACCCTGGGGACCGCGGTAAAAAGCCTTTTCCTCACCTCAAGGAGAGTCCATAATAAGAAGGTGAAGACAAGCAGCTATCACAGCTGGGCTCCCAGAACACAACGAAATTCCGCTTTGTGGCCCTGCCTCAGTAAATCAGATACCTAGTGCTGCAGCGAACAAAATAGCATGCTAATTTATTTCTTGCTTTTTTTTTGTAATGTGCGTACATATAGTCACAAAAATGGTAATGCTAAATGGGCCACTGAAGGCAGAGACGGAATGTTTTATCTGAGCCAAAGTAATGTGTCAGAAAGGTAAAATACTGATACACCCCCTTCTGTTTTGACTGCATGTAAACGCACTATAAATATATTCTTAATGAATACTGCCATTTACTTTTTTTCAAGAGCATGGATCATGTTTGCTGCTGTTTATAGTAACTGTTAAGGAATGTAAAATTATTACAACCAGTTAGGGAAATAAATTGAGAGCTGTGAGGTTTTAGTTTTGTTTTCTTATCATCAAGTTTAAAAGAAATTAAGCAGGTGTGAAGGTCATTCAAAAGGTAACCGGAGGTGCAGCACGTGTGCTTTCTGCAGTTTGCCCTTGGCAGATGTCTTTACTCCAATAAACAAGAGACTGCCATTTTATAAATGCCACAGTTTCCTTGACTGTGAGCACCAAAAGGCAGGGTACAGTATTTTAAATAATTTTAAAACAACTACCACCCCAAACCACCCAGGCTGAAAAGAACTATCTGAGAACACCTGATTATCTAAATATTTAACAATTTACAGAAATTAACTGTAGGTAATATACATGAAACTTTATTCAAAGAGCATCTTCCTAAATGAATTAACCTGCAATGTAGAAATATAGATAAAAATGTGAATGTGGGGCTTCCCTGGTGGCGCAGTGGTTGAGAGTCCGCCTGCCAATGCAGGGGATGCGGGTTCGTGCCCCAGTTTGGGAAGATCCCACATGCCGCGGAGCGGCTGGGCCCGTGAGCCATGGCCGCTGAGCCTGCGCGTCCGGAGCCTGTGCTCCGCGGCGGGAGAGGCCACAACAGTGAGAGGCCCGCATACCGCAAAAAAAAAAAAAAAATGTGAATGTGTGTTTTTGCACAATTTGCATTCAACTTTAACAAACCATTGTTAGTGTGGTTCAATAAGCATTGTTAGTGTGGTTCAATGGTCCGGACACAGACCCAGTAGATTAACCTACACAACTAAGTAAAATGCAGAACCAATCCCTGTTGTTCCCTCAGCTTTGTCAGCACATCCTCTTATGATACATAAAAATCATTGTAAATAATTGTATGATGTAGACCAGAGTCTGACCATACAATGATATTCATTTAACTGGAATTCTTCAAATCAGTCTAGCCCATACCTTGTAAGTATTCAATAAATGTTAGATTATTTTAACTTTGGACTAGACTGGGAGAGAAAGGTGAGCGTTGTAGCCCAACTATCTCTTTCTCCTCTTTTGGTGATTTTCTTACCTCCATACCTTTATTAGAGAAATATACAAAATGCCACAAACTTTATCACGAAACTTTATAGCCATAAGGTTTAGAATAATAGTGGTCCTCTCAAAGTCTACAGTCATTTCCATCTGGAACTATAAATGTTAGAGGCACAAGCTCAATCATGAAATTTCTGATACATATCCAATCTTCTGGAGCTGTAACAATCATCAATTTATTGAGCACCTCCTATGTGCCAGACACAATCCTCCGAAATCTTCTGAGTTAAACAAATGATAATGCTCAACAAAATACCTAACAGCTGTTATGTGTCAAACTAAAAGGTTTCCCATAAAAAAACAGAGCAGAAGTGCAGCAAGAACAACCTGAGCTGAACCTAAACAAACATGACAAGGCTGGGAAGCAACCCCCAGCATTTCACACAATGGTGTGGTTCTGGGGGCAAAACCCTTTTACAGCGGCAAATAGTTTCCAGTGGTCAGGTGGTAGATCAAACGATATATGATTCAGGGTCAGAAAAACTGAGTTTAACGATCCATTATCTGTAAACCACTATACTCTCACTTTCTTCATTTGTGAAATGAACTTAAATATTCCTGCCAAATCTAACATTTGAAAATTTGACATACCCTTTGATCCACTTAATGAAATTTATCCTAAGGAAATAACCAGGGAAGTGGCAGAGATTTAGCTAAAAGAATGATTATCCCAGAGTGGTATTATAAACCATTCTAAGTGTTCAAGAGAAGGCACGTGGATAAACATATTATTGTACATCCATGCAATAGATGACTAGGAAACCATTAAAAATGATGTGGTAGGGCTTCCCTGGTGGCGCAGTGGTTGAGGGTCCGCCTGCCGACGCAGGGGACACGGGTTCGTGCCCCGGTCCGGGAGGATCCCACGTGCCGCCGAGCGCCTGGGCCCGTGAGCCATGGCCGCTGGGCCTGCGCGTCCGGAGCCTGTGCTCCGCGGCGGGAGAGGCCACAGCACTGAGAGGCCCGCGTACCGCAAAAAAAAAAAAAAAAAAAATGATGTGGTAGAGAAGGAGTTTTGAACCTGGGGCCCAAAAGGTTTCATTCATGAACAGCTGTGGATTTACCTTGAGGCTAATGGAGTGAGCAGTGAAGAGAGCTCTCATAGCCCCCCACTTGTGCAGGCGCCTGTGAGTGCTGAATTGCTGAGAGTTAAAGAATTTTCTAGGCATGAAGGGGAAGCCAAGTTGCAATCAAGAAGGATATCTACGTAGCACTTCTGGTAAATTCCTAAACAGATCTCATTTAAAAAACACCTGAGGGGGCTTCCGGGGCTTCCCTGGTGGCGCAGTGGTTGAGGGTCTGCCTGCCGATGCAGGGGACACAGGTTCGTGCCCCGGTCCGGGAAGATCCCACATGCCGCGGAGCGGCTGGGCCCGTGAGCCATGGCCGCTGAGCCTGTGCGTCCGGAGCCTGTGCTCCGAAACGGCGGAGGCCACAACAGTAAGAGGCCCGCAAACCGCAAAAAAATAAAATAAAATAAAAAACACCTGAATCTCCAAGCTTCCAGCAAGATATTGTAAGTTCTCATTCTAAATAAATACATTTATATATAATTTTGTGTTTTTCCTTTTAGAGGGCTCCCCACAGTGTGAGAAGGAGGGAATTTCCCATCATTTTCATGTCAGTTTCTCAATCCTACAATCTAGACAAGTGTTTTGTTTTGTTTTGTTCTTAATAACCAAAATAATAAATTTTTAACAGAAATCACAAACACTAAAAGTACTCTTTATTTCTATGTAATAAAACTGTTTAGCATTTCCAAACGACTAATAATTAACTGATTTGAAAACATTAAAGAAATAGTTTCATACCA
Source organism: Aethalodelphis obliquidens (assembly GCF_003676395.1). NCBI lineage: Eukaryota > Metazoa > Chordata > Mammalia > Artiodactyla > Delphinidae > Aethalodelphis > Aethalodelphis obliquidens. Next base: position 4,152,145 of record NW_020838032.1, on the reverse strand, counting down.
GCTAATCATTAATTAGATTGAAATTTAGAAATGGGGAGTCAAAATTAAATTCACTTTCTCAAATTTAAGAAATTCTTCAGTGTCTGATATATTGTTAAATGAGAAAAGCAAGTTGTTGAACTGTATGGATTGTACGAAGAAATTTGTATTTTTTAAAAATCAATACTACAGAAATTATTATGCATTTATAGTTTCATAAATAGGGTTCTAGAAGGGAAAATACCATTCTACTTACTAGAATTACTTGGGGCCAGGTTGGGGTAGGCACTGCCATTTTATAAATTTTGCATTGTTTAAATGTTTTAAAAGTAAGCATGCAACCTAAGAAAAAATAAAGTTGAAAACATAAAAATAAAATAGGGTCTTCAAAATCATATAAACTTCAAATCCCATAAATCCTGGATCCTCCTCTATTTATTAACTGATAAATTTCAATTGTGTAATTGCATAGTTGCTTCTTTTGGGGCTTAGGGAGTATAGCTTTCATTAGATTCTTAAAGAGGTCCAATTACAAAAGGATTAAGATCATGGTTTAAGAGGAATACACTTAATGACACATAAACATATTCATGATACATTGTTTTGTAAGTTAGCAGATTACATGCAACATGATTCCATTTTTATAAAAGCATATGTTTTTATATGTATAAAAACAAGACTGGAACATTAAAGTTTTAACAACAGTTATCACTTGATAATGGAATTATAGATCATTTAAAATTTATTCTTTTTATTTCTCAATGGTTGTTAAACTTTCTGCAATGAAAATATGATATTTTGGGCTTCCCTGGTGGTGCAGTGGTTGAGAGTCCGCCTGCCGATGCAGGGGACACAGGTTCGTGCCCCGGTCCGGGAAGATCCCACATGCCGCGGAGCGGCTAGGCCCGTGAGCCATGGCCATTGAGCCTGCGCGTCCGGAGCCTGTGCTCCGCAACGGAAGAGGCCACAACAGTGAGAGGCCCGCGTACCACAAAACAAAACAAAACAAACAAACAAACAAACAGATATGAGATTTTAACAAAAAGGTTACATTATTTAAGTTATCATAACTAATTTTGAAAGTTGTTGAGCAGATTAGAAGTTATAGTATATGTAGGCTTCCATGGTGGTGCAGTGGTTAAGAATCCGCCTGCCAATGCAGGGGACATGGGTTCGAGCCCTGGTCGGGTGAGATCCCACATGCAGAGAGCAACTAAGCCAGTGCACCACAACTACTGAGCCCACGTGCCTAGAACTCGTGCTCTGCAACAAGAGAAGCCACCACAATGAGAAGTTTGCGCACTGCAACAAAGAGTAAGCCCTGCTCGCCGCAACTAGAGAAAGCCCGCATGCAGCAATGAAGACCCAATGCAGCCAAAAATAAATTTTTTAAAAAAAGGTATAGTATATGTAAAAGCAGGTTGTAAATCATAAGGTCCATACAAAGGTTAATTATTGTTTTCCTGGCTTTAAAGTAGCCACGGAACATGGGCACCAATAGACTGCATTAGCCTGAAACCAAAGGCAACCATTGGGAAGTCTCATTTATACATTACTCTCTTCTATCACAATCGACTTTGTGGACAACACCTTTTAAAACAAGGGTTAATGCAAATATGAAAGATTTGGATTTTTTTTTAACTACAAAGAGAAGTCATGCAGAATTATCTTCAGCTTCAAAATAAGAAATTTTTTTAATGAATTACTGAAGAAACATTATTTCCTATTTTTAGATATGTGAAATTTGGGCATACCTTTATACTCTTAGGGCTAGACCGGACTTTGATTCCTCTCATCACAATGAGATGGAAATTCCAGGACAATAATCGATCAAATTTTTTGTTCTCTATCTGTATCAGTCCCCAGGTTTAAGATCCAGATCTTGGAGAGAGCACAGCAGTGACTCACAGAGATGATGGTAAAGTCTCTGTGGTACTGTGCTGGCAGAACTTGCTGGAAATGTGTCCTTTGGAACTTACTAGAACTCCATCATCTAGGATGCTGGGGAAAGCTATTCATGAGGAGGCATCCCACCGAGACACTCCACTATGAAACTGCCTGAAGGGGTGCCAGCTGCTGGCTACTGGGTGCCATGCATTGGAGAAGTCACCGATTGGGACTTAATGTTGGTCTTCACTGTTTGCAGGTTAGGCAATCAGAAGTAGCGTCAGCTAAGTCAGCCTTAGTAAGCATGAGCCACGTTGCTGAGCCCATGCATAGCCTCTATCCCAAGCACTGCAGCCACTTTGCTCAGGGGTCCACTGAGCAAACACTGCGGTGGCTGGGGAAAGTGACTGACACCTCTGAGAGCATCATTTTGTCCATCTGGTAATTAACCTTCCCTGCAGTAGATGCCCTTAGGTGGGCTTCCACGTGGAGCACAAATATTTTCACGGTTTGTGCCCATTCAGAGAGGTTCATCCACATAACCTCCTTTGCAAACTTCCTTGTCACCAATCTCTCAATCCCATTTCTTCCAAGTCCCTAACTCACCAGCCCAACAATTGGCAACTGCCCAAGAAGCAGCGTAGATCCATACCTATTGATCAAAATTCTGCCCATTGGAAGGATTTTCCTTCACTGTTGTCCTTCAGGGTCACCCCTGTGTGAGCTGTAATGCTGCAGCCATCTACTTTTGTATGGTGCCAGCATGTTTACAGACCCATCAGTAAACCAAGTTTGATTTTTTTCTTCCTCAGACAGCTGGTCATATATACAGTGTCCCCCAAAATATCTAGGTATTATCTGTAGTGCTTTCAGTCTTCCTTCTAGGTGGGAATCTTTGATTTGCCAAAGGACTCTAGACCTGTGATTCCTCCCTGAGAAACTGAGACTTAATGAGCTTTAATTCTGGGACACTGGTAAAAATACTTTTACAACTTCCTTTTGCATTGTTTAAAATTCAAAGTGACAGGCTTATGCCTTAACTATTTATAAACAAATGCATGTCAAAAAAGTAAGAAAACAGGATTCATGAATAAGAGGGATTTTAACCAAAGGATTAGTGGATATTGCTCAAAGAGACATGAAAATATCAAACAGGGAAAGACTCAGTGGCTCTGAGTGGCCTGCATTGCTTATGAACAATGGTCACGATATGCTAGTATATTGTTCTATAAGAAATGAAAAATTGCTACTTGGCTAGAGCCAGCCATTTCAGGCTCCATTTGGGGATTTTTCCAAGAATTTTGCACAACACAGAACAGCATAGAAGGAATGCTTTATTTTTCTGGAAATTCATTTCTCTTGATCCCTGTAGAAGGCAGAATCATGCCCCCTCCCCAAAGATACCCACATCCTAATCCCCAGAACCTATGAATATATTACTTTACATGGCAAAGAGACTTTTCAGATTTTATTAAATCAAGGACCTTAAGATAGGAAGATTATTCTGGATTATCTAGATTATTCTGAATTATCTTGGCCCAATCTAATCACATGAGACCTTAAAAGCAGAGAGTCTTTCCTGGCTGTGGTCAGAGGAAGATGTGACTATAGAGGACAGATCAGACAGGTGCAACATTGCTGGCTTTGAAGGTGGAGAGAGGAGGCCATAAGCCAAGAAATATAGTGGCCTCCAGAAGCTGAAAAAGGAAAGGAAAGGGAATCTCCCCAGACTCTAGAAAGGAATGCACGCCTGTCAAAATTTTAATTTTAGCCCAGTAAGACCTCTATTGGACTTCTAATCTATAGAACTGTAATATAATTAATGTGTGTTATTCTAAGCCACTGTGATTATGGTAATTTGTTACCGCAGCAATAGAAAACTAATACCACCTCCATGTTGATTATCCATAAGTAATGGGAACTACTCTGTCTACTTCTTAAACACACATAACCTACTCAATTCTAAATGTGATTATGCTGGGGTTTTTTTCTTTTGAACTTTCCAGACAGAAAATGTAGATATGTTTCTTACTTCTGAATTGGAGGAAGTCTCATTATTATGCAATTATCATCTTACCAACCCCCAACCTTCACCCCCAAAGTCAGGATAGTTCATTCTCTAAATGAAGGTATTCTTACAATAACCTGCATACACTGGGACTTAATTCATGTTTGCTGATGATTATGACAATAGTAATGACCATAGATGAGAAGCTTTCTCTAGCCATAAAGGAAAATAATGCATAAAAACAAAACAACAACGAAAGACTTTTTAAGAATATTTTAATAGAAGGAAAATGTTTGAGCTCTAATTCCATATATAAACCAAACATCTTCTCTTTAAATTAGCTGTTACACTTTACACATATGCTTGCATAGGCTCAGAGTGTCTCTGAAAAACAAACAAGGAACTGATAACAGTGGTTGCCTCTGGGGAGAACTGGTAGACTGTGGCAGAGAGACTTACGTTTATTGAACACCATATTATGCTTTTAGATTATACTGTAGGCATGTAGTATCTAGTAAAATAACTAATTGATTTTTTTTTAATTTGAAGCTTTTACATTACCTTTTACTTAGAATTTTATATAGAGAAAAGGCCTTTCGTGTACAGATCAACCTGTACCCAGGTATTACAGATACAGAAACTGTGATGAGAACCAGTCAAATGTCATTACACTGCAAACTCAAACTTTAGAACCTCCTCTTAAAAAAAAAAGTCATGTGGAAGGAAAAAAAAGTCATATGTATGTGGATGAACATGTGTGTTTCTATAAATGGCTAGACTATACGCCAGAAGTAATAGTGACTGTCTTTGGGTGGTGGATAAAGTGATTTCCATTTTCTTCTTTTTGCTTTTCTAATTTTCTAAAAATTTTAAGGGACATCAGGTCACTTTTGTAATTAGAAGAAGAACCATTTTAATAGACAGAAACATCCCATGACTTGAGCTCAGCTCACCTGACGGACTACATTTTCCAGTTTCCTTGTAGCAAAGAGAAAGTTTCCCAGTTGCTCCATGTAAGAGAGAGCTATCAGAGAGGAAAGTGTACTGACCACCCTGATCGAAATCTCAGAAGGGCAGTTCCTCACTGATGAGTCTAGTCTTCAACATGGGAAGTCAAGATATTTGAATTTTCAGTCGGTGCATCACAACTTTATCAGTTAATAGGAAGCTGATTGAAGTTAACTAAACTCACAAGTGGCCGAATTATACCCAGAAAAATAAACTGTTAACTTTAATAAGGGATGTGCTTTTCTGGCAAACAAAATCTCTGGCCTACTATTTTTGAAAGTTTTTTTTAGCGGTGTTATGCTTTCTCCAAGCAACTGTTTTGTTTTGGGTTGTGTGTGTGTGTGTGTGTGTGTGTGACCAATATGTAAAACAGAGAAAATGAAGCTGCTCCTGTTGAAGACAGAGGAAAGGGCTGCTCAGCCTGGTGTGATCTTCTCCTCTTTCCCCAGACGTCCTCCAGAACAGTTCCTTAGAAGCCCCAGGACTTGAAGGAATACCATCTGACACCAATTCATCTACTGGTACCAAATAAATAAGCAGAAGGTTGCTTAGTTGAGCATAGACCTGAAGGAAGGAGACTTGGAGGAATACTCCATCCAGGGGTTCTGGGAAATGTCTGGTGAGTTCTCCCAGGTCCATACAACACATGCCTCTCTGAGAGATAGGAATGTACATTTTCCTGACAGATAGGCTCTCTTTGCTTCTAGCAGTGCTGGACAGTGGTGGACTGGTAAACCAACTCTCTGAAAACTAAACAAAACTAGCAAACAAAAATCCATGGTCTATAGCAACTGCCAATTTCTATGGTATAAACATTCCCACTGTGGCTGATTTCAAGGGACCAACAGAATTTACCTGAATATTTAACCATTAATTCTGTGAAACCCGTACTGCCAACTCCAGTGGAACACTGCTATATGTGTGCTCCATGCAAAACACAGTTTAGGAGGCTACAGCTTTCTTTGCTAATATTCCTTGTCTTGATGATTTATGTAGGTCAGCTATATAAAATTTAGAGGTTTCCTGAATCTCTAATAGTCACACACCTACAAACCATCTCTGGATTGTTTCTGCCAAAGGTAAATCTACTTGTCATGTGTTCATTCTTTCTGGTTTTATTCAGAGGGCAACCAAATTCTGAAAGTTTCACTATTTATTGACAGCAGTGATTCTGACAAACTGTAGCCACCTCTTTGGTCTGGTGATGATTTCATACCTTACAGGCCTTTTCCTCCCTTACGAATCATGCTTCTGTTTATTCCTGGAAGTGAAATGGACAATTTTTAATAAATGCTGTGTTCATACAGCCACAGAAGAATTGGACCTGAACAAATAATTGAGTTAGTCTCTCTTACTAGTTATTATCCATACGTTCTGGTTTCTTACTGAGGGCCTGCATGACCAGTTCTGCTTTCCAGGATAAGGTCGCTCCTGATTTAGTTTCTTGCAGATTACCATCTTGCACAGAACCATAAACGCTGTAAAATATTTCTATTCACCTCCTAGGCAATGTTAGCTAGTGTTGACTGAAAAAAAAAAAAAGCACAACCTAAAAGTTGAGAGTTATGTTTTATTCGACAGACATTCGACTTAAACCTGGGAGACAGGACTCTCAGATCTCTCTGGACTGCTCTGAAGAGGCAAGGGGGGATGCCAGGATGCATAGGAGCTTCTGTAACAAAGACCAGGTAGTGGGAACATCAAAAGATTACTGTTAATTAAAGAAAACCAGATATCTCAAGTTAAGGAATGTAGTGCTTTTCTATGTATAGGAAGATGCAAGGGTCTGGGCTCAATGAAATCATTCCTTTGATATGCACCTCAGCTGTCTGGGGTCAGTGTTCTGCTTTTCTCCATCCTGAATCACCTCAGGGTGCACAGTTGGGGGTGACTGCAGTGGCTCAGGGCTTGGCAGTGGGCAGCCTGTTTGTCTCCATCCCGAGTTCCTGCAGGGCTCACAGTCAGGGGGGCTGTAATGTGATGGCTTGACGGCTGCAACATCCTTTGTTTACTGATATGGCAGGGAACATTTGTTATTCACACTAACCTGAGTGGCTGATGTGAAATAAAGAAAACTTAAAATAAATGCCTACCCCAAATATTTCCGACTACAGGTTCATCAAGTTCCCTGAAATTCTCAGTCTGGGAGTCACTCCTTTGAGGCAAATTCTAATTCTCCAAAGGAACTTAGAGCTATGAAATATTTAATTTAGGAAGGAGATGCCTTAGCATTTAGAAATATAATTTTTAGATATGAGTTTAATGAAAAGAACATAGGCCACGAAAGACAGATTACCATGAAGGAATGGGCAAAAGGTTCAGAGCTTGGAAGAATGCTATGTGTGGGCTCTGGGCAGAGCAAAACACAATGAGCTTTGAAAGTGAGTAGAAGTCCACAGTGATGGGAGGTGAATGACTCGAAGACAGACTATAATTCTGTGACTTTTCTTGTCCTCTCTTGCTGGCTTTGATTCTAGCACATACATGATTCTGGAAAACAAAATGCAGTATTCCCTTTTCTAATGGAAGTACCTTCAGTTCCCTTGGCATTGCATCTGAAATTGAAAAGTGGATAAGAACACCATGAAGATGTACCAGCCGGTACAGAGCTCTTCCCTCTATGAATTAGCAGCAATCATGAGTATTAGTTAACAGAGTATGCCTGGAAGGCCCCCAGAGTGTAATGGGATCAGGTATCACTAACGACTACAGGAAGATGAAAGCATACAGTAGCTAAAGGAGGAATTTGAGCTGAGGCAGGCAGCCTGAAGCAACTGGAAAGCCAAGTCATTACATGTGCAAAATCAATCCTTCTGTTCAGTTTTTGGGAGACTCCCCTATTGCCAAGAAGGGTTTAATTCAATTAGCGAAGAGCTGTGGGGAAAAGGCTTGTGCAACCTTGAGCCTGGCTGGATATCTTTAGCTCTAAAGCAAAGTTATTTTGGGAGATCATCATAATTCGCTTGCTTCAGCACTAAACGCATCCAGGATACGCTCCCTGAAACTCAAAGGAATGCTCTGTCTCACATCCTGTGTTTCTGCATGTAGCTTTCCTTGAACTTTACTACTGCTCCCTACACCCATCTCTCCCCGGCTTCCCACCGTAAGCTCCCTTCTCCCTAAATTGGATAAGAGCATTGTGAAAGGACCTTAAGTTGCGGAAGAGGAGCCGTCTCTAAATGGAGCTATGAGGAGAAACTCCAATTCACTGTGTGCCCTTGGGTAAGCCATGCCACCTCTCTGGGCCTTGGTTCCCTCTTTTCTAAAACTGAAGTTCTGGAAAGCACACGAACTGCAGGGCTGGACTAAACAATCTCTAAGGTATTATTCCAAACAAGTGTGCCAGCTAACATAAATGTGGCCGGAACAGCTTACGGGCAAGCTGACAGTCATCTGCTTGCCCCTGTCTAGCCACACTAGCATGCAGAGGTATTGAACCCCTTGGCCTTTAGGACAGCTGGAGCCCCTGAGTCTGCCACTTACAGATGCAAACCTCCCAATCCCTTTTGGTATGCAGTATATATATAGATTTCTATGGAAAACACTAGAAAACATTAAGATCCCTTTCAGAGCTAACATTCTGTGAATCTGTAAATGTGGCATTTGCATTTCCCAGAGGGAGAGCTTCCAAAACCCTCAGGAAATATGCCTGGGAGGCCATGAAAAAGATCAGATGAGGGTTTTCTTTGGAGTGTCTCAAAAAGACAGGAAAGATGCTCACAGCAAAGCTAGAGAATTTGCCGGTAGTTGTAAGAAGGGTTGGCCTTTGGAGACACATTAATATTTTTGCACCTGATTAATAATAACAATAATAATTAAAAGGCGGTCCTTCATTCAGATCTGGTATAAGGTATATGCTCGGTAAAAGATGAATGAATACATGACCTTTACTAAGAAGCCACAAGGTACATACTAGGATTATACCTGTAATCCCATAGCTCCCTTGGTTAGTCTCAAGCTTGCCAGATACGTATATCTGTTGCCTCTACTAGACTCTGAGGGCCCCTTAAGCAAGGACAATTTGTCTTACAGCACTTAGCAAAGTACTTTGGATATGGTATATACTCAATGCAAATTTGCTGAGTTTAATTTAATTTAGAGATACCAGCTTCAAGAAATTCCTGCTTTCAAAATATTTGCACTACATGGGGGGAACAAAGCTAATCAACTTCAATAATTATACACATTACAAAATTAATTATGCTTATTAATATGGAAATAATTCTAAGAATGCTTCTTAATATAAAACGGTAGAAACAATTCAGTTTTACCTTCATTAAATGCGCTTTCATTTTTATCTTTCATTGCTCTCCCCTGTGGCCTAAAATTAACCTGTTTTTCCTATTTGATGGGGGAGTTCTACTCTCCTTTTCAAAACCACAGTTTTCCCCTTGCTCTCTGCATGGGTAGCTCTGTCCAGCCTTTGGGTCTCAGCTGGGTTTCACTTTGATATCTCCTGGGCAGAGACTGAGATTAGGACTTAGGAAGGAATTCCTTAGAGAGAGAGTGGAGAAGAATGAGACAAGGAAGGAGGAAAATCCAATAAAGGACCCACTTATTGACTGGGTACGGTTATGGACTACTGGGGCTCCCTCCCCCTAGGAGCCCTCTGCTACATCATGTAGAATGTGCGTCAGAATTGTTCTCTAAAATGGTTGGAGTCTGGGGCCTTTATCCACCAACTTCTCTCCGTTTTTGGTTAACGGTTGCCCCTGGTGAATACTTCCAGTTTACCCTGTACCTGGCAGAGCAAGCTCCCAAAGAAATTCTGCCAAGAAAGCCCTGAGGCAGAATTAGTAGTGGGATGCTGTCCACAAGCAGGAGAACTGACCCCTACAGGTGCAGTGCAAATCGAACGCAGGTTAACACCCATGAGGCTTTGCTCATTAGGCTGCCACTAAAGCATTTTGCCTAACAATATTGATCAGCTTTAGTTTAATTATCAGGATATATCATTGTTTATCTTTGTTCATGAGCACCTAATGTTTGGGGGGCTTCTTTCTTCTGGAAACAGTACTGCAGTTTTCCTCTAGGAAAGCCACTTCTCTATTGACAGCTATTAGGCCTCAAAAGTAGAGTCCACTCCTCGTTCTAATAATGGCCAGGAAGCAGTGTGCTCCGCAGTCTAGTGGATGTGTCTCTTGCTTCAATAGTGTTTGGACAGAACAGACCCAGAGACGCCCCTTCTTCCAGCCCCCATCCACCCTCCAACCTATTTATCACTTGCAACCTTTGGACCAACCACTCAGCTCTCCTCGGTCTTGGGGACCAGCCAACATCATTTTCTGAGCTTAGCTCCTTAATGCCAATCAACCATGAGCTCCCAGATTTGTCAAAATTATTCCACGGAGATAGAGGCTGTCATCAACCGCCCGGTCTACGTGCATCTGCGGGCCTCCTACACCTACTGTTACCCGAAAAACTGGGTTTGCCTCTTGGTGGGTGTCGAGTTAAAAGATACAACTGTGGAAGAACATCACCCGCCGTATCAGTAAACAAAGGATGTTGCAGCTATCAATCCCTCAGCCACTGCAGCTGCCCCGACTGTGCATCTGATTCAGTATGGAGGCCCTAGACAGTTAAGGAATGATTGCAAAGAGCCCAGACTCTTGCATCTTCCCATACATAAAAAAGTACTAAAGTAACCCAAGATGGCTGTTTTTTTTTTTTTAATTAACAGTAATCTTTTGATGTTCCAACTACCTGGGTTTTGTTGCAAAAACTCTTTTGTATCCTGGTTCCTCCCTTACCTCTTTGGAGCAGTCCCACAGAGCTATCTGGGAGGCTGTCTTCTGGTCTTAAGTCCTCAGAAAGTCTGCTGAAATTCTCAACTTTTAGATTGTGCCATTTTTTTCAGTTGACACAACCAAACCAAAGATCAAGAAAAGGAAGGATTTATTACTTGCAGCAAGTAAGGAGAACACTGGGGATCTTTCCCAGAGCAGTATCTCCCTAAACAGTAAAATTGAGGAAGCTAAGGGTACATGCATTTTCATGAAGGGACTTGGGTGGTCAAAAGACTCCAAGCTTTAGTTGATGGAAGTCACAGGGGTCCAGAAAAGGTTAACATCATCCTCCCTTAGGTTCCAGTTGATCTGGTGGTTGAGAGCTTCAGGTTAATCTTTACCATTGAAAGAGAACTGGGAGTTTTTACAACTGGTATATTATCTTTGCTATTGTTACTTCTCTTACTTGACAATAGTCGTTTGTTTCTGCATTCTTTTGCTCTCTTAAGATCATTAATTACTGAAATCTGTTCAAGGGCTAGCATTGTGGCCAGGCTTAGATCACAAAATGGCTTAGGCCAAAAATGGCTTATTTATGTCAAGAAAGCCATGATTGGTTCTTTCTCTGGGGACCCCCTACCCTATCTGCTTATACTAACTCTCTCTGGGCTTCTATTTTGACCTTGGCTACGATGCGTCTCTGCAGGTCGTGGGCCACTTTTCCCACAAATTGGTGGAGGAGAATCCCAAGGGTGCTGAGTGCCTCTTGAAGATGCAACACCAGCAGTGGCCTCACCCTCTTCCAGGACCTGCAGAAGCCGTCCCAAGATGAGTGGGGTAAAACCCAGGCAGCTACGGAAGCCACCGTGCTCATGGAGAAAAACCTGACCCAGGCCCTTTTGGATCTACATGTGTTGGGTTCTGCCTTAGTAGACCCCCATCTCTGTGACTTCCTGGAGAGCCACGTCCTACAGGAGCAGGTGAAACTCATCAAGAAGATGGCAACTACCTGACTAACCTCCACAGGCTGGGGGCCCCGAGTCTGGGCTGGACGTGTATCTCTTCGAAAGGTTCACCCTCAAGCACGACTAGGAACCTCTGGAGCCCAGCAGCCTTTGAGGAGCCCCTCTGGTGTCAGGGCTTCTGCCTGAAGCCTCTCTCTCTGCAGCCACTAGGCTGCTTTTGAACCACCCTGGAGCCCTAACCCAAGCCCTGGACCAAATGGAAATAATAAAGCTTTTTGCAGCAAATAATAATAATAATAATAATAGTGGCTAGGAGGCTCCTGCTGAGCCAATCAGAGCATCATGTTCCCAATCAGCCAATGAGAAGCAATGAAATATATTCTAGGACTCTCAGTTGTAACACATTTGCTGCCCTGAGGCGAGAACTAGTTTAAGGACTGAGCCCACACACGAAAAGCAGAACCAGGGGTGTAAGAGAAATAGGTTTTGGTGACATTTCTTGAGGTCCTAGATAAAACTTCATAGATAGTGTCAACTGAAAAAATACACAATCTAAAATTTGAGAATTATGTTTTATTCCGTGGACAAAACTGAAGACTTAAGCCCAGGACACAGCATCTCATAGAGTCTCTGAGAGACTTCTCCGAAGAGGTAAAGGAGTAGCAAGGATACACAGGAGTTTTTGCAACAAAGACCAGGTAGTCAGAACATCAAAAGTTTCCTGTTGGGGGACTTTCCTGGTGGTGCAGTGGTTAAGACTTCGCCTGCCAATGCAGGGGGTTCAGGTTTGATCCCTGGTCAGGGAGCTAAGATCCCACATGCCTCACAGCCAAAAAACCAAAACAAAAACAAAAAACAGAAGCAATATCAAATTCAATAAAGACTTTAAAAATGGTCCACATCAAAATAAATAAATAAAAGATTACTGTTAATTAAAGAAAACCAGACATCTCAAGTTAAGGAATTTAGCGCTTTTCTGTGTATGGGAAGATGCAAGAGTCTGGGCTCACTGAAATCATTCCTTTGACATGAACCTCAGCGATCTGGCACCAGTATCCTGTGCTTTCTTTTCCTTTTTCTTTTTTTTTTTTTTTTTTGTTTTACTAATGGCCTACTTGAGTTGGTTGGGTTTTTTTTTAATTTTTATTTTATATTGGAGCATAGTTGATTAACAACGTTGTGTTATTTCAGGTGTATGGGTAAGAGATTCAGTTATACACGTATCTATTGTTTTTCAAACTCCCTGTGGTTTCTCATCCTGAGTCTCCTCAGGGTGCGCTGTCAGGTGGGGTGGGGGGATGGCGGCAGCGGCTGACTGCTAGATGCCATTCCATTCATATCCTGAGTTCCCTCAGGGCTCACCGTTGGGGCGGCTGTAATGTAATGGCTTGATAGCTGCAACATCCTTTGTTCACTGACACCGCAGGTGATATTTTTTTTTAATTTGCAGTAGCAAGCCCAATTTCTGGATTTTTTTTTTTTTAATGAGCCAATAAATTCCCCTTTTTGCATGAGTCAGTTTGGGTTCAGCTTTTCTATCATTTGCAACTTAAAGGATCTTGTATTGTCTAACTCCCCCAGTAGACTGTACGTTCCATGCGGGCGGAGACCTTATCTGTCTCAGTCACCACTGTATAAGCTGATATTGGCACAGTGCCTGGCACATAGTAAGTGCTCAAAAATTATTTGTTGACTTAAATAATTTATTCAGCTCCAACTCTGATTAGTGTAAATTACGCTACCGAAGAAAATTATAGTGTTGAAAATAGTATGTAACTAAGGTAAGCTGTATTCATTCAGGTACTGGCAGGAAATTAGGTCCAGATATTTTAACTGAGGAGGCTTTAATGAAGGGATTATTTAAAGAGTCCCTTCATGAAAGGACCACGCAAGAGAAATTGGGGGCATCTAGAGCTTGCAACAGTGGGAATCCATTACCATGCCTAGGGCTGAAGGGGACAAGGGAAGGAAATACTGTCATTAAAGCTTAGGGAGGGCAGAACTAGGGAGGAAGGGCTGTGGTACAAGAGCTAGAACTGTGGAGGAAAGTTGCCACTGTCAAAACAACAGTGCCCCAGGAGGGAAGAAATGGTGGAATTAATACCCTGACCTCTACTTCCTCCTTGCAACCCTGGCAAAACCTAACCAGAAGTCAGTCTATAAAGGAGCCTGGGTGACACGATCCCTAGAGGCAGCCTCCAGGAACATGGAGAAAGGCAAGAGAATTGATCTGTATGGTCAAATGGAGAACAACTAGGACAAATATAAGAGAAGATTCTCTTGAGAGAATAAAGAAAATAGACCACAGAAAAGAGGAAGGAAGTCAAATATGACAGAAACCTTCAAATCAAGTGTCAGTACTGCTGCACTTCCTTCTTATGTTTTCTTCTCCTTGTAATAGGTATATATCCCTCTTCATTTTTCCCAGTTGACACTTATTACTGCCCTCATCTTCCTAACGTTGTCTTTATGTATGAGTATTTTTTATTGAAGTGTAATTGACATACAATATCATATTAGTTTCAAGTGTACATCATAGTGATTTGATATTTACATACATTTTGAAATGGTCAAATCGATGTCTGATTACCATCTGAGACCATACAAACTTAATACAGTGTTATTGAATATATTCCCTGTGCCGTACATTGTGTCTCTGTGATTTAATATTTTTATAACTCAAAGTTTGTACCTCTTAATCCTTTTCATCTGTTTCGGCTGCCCCCCAACACCCTCCCATCTGGCAACCACTGAGCCAGATGTTTGTTCTCTATGAGTCTGGTTTTGTATTGTTTGTTTTGTTTTTTGGATTCCACATATATGTGAAATCATATGGTAATTGTCTTTCTCTATCTGACTTATTTCACTTAGCATAATAAACTCCAGGTCCATCTACATTCTTGCAAATGGCAAGGTTTCTTTTCTTATGGCTGAATAATATTCTATTGTATATATACACCAATATCTTCTTTATCCTTTCATCTATCAACAGACAATTAGGTTTCTATATCTTGGCTATTGTAAATAATACTGCAAAGATATATGCATAGGGTTGCATATATCTTTTCAAGTTAGTGTTTTCCTTTCTTTATTCTTTTTTCACTATTCAACTCATTCTATGAGGCTGGTATAATTTTGATACAAAACCAGGAAGGGAAAATACGAGAAAGGCAAATAACAGGCCAGTTTCACACATGAATACAGGTGCAGAGTATTCCTTAACAGAATATTAACAAAATAAATCGATCAATTTTAAAAAATAACAGTTTTACACTAAAAGCAAAAAAAAAAGTGAAAATAGACAAATTAGATTACAATAAAATTTAAAAATTCTTCATCAAAGAAAATTATGTTTTTTTTGAATTTTTGAATTTTATTTATTATTTTATACAGCAGGCCCTTATTAGTCATCTACTTTATACACATCAGTGTATACATGTCAATCCCAATCGCCCAATTCATCCCACCACCACCACCACCACCCCGCTGCTTTCCCCCCTTGGTGTCCATACGTTTGTTCTCTACATCTATGTCTCTATTTCTGCCCTGCAAACTGGTTCATCTATACCATTTTTCTAGATTCCACATATATGCGTTAATATACGATATTTGTTTTTCTCTTTCTGACTTACTTCACTCTGTATGACAGTCTCTAGATCCCTCCACATCTCAAAAAATGACCCAATTTCCTTCCTTTTTATGGCTGAGTAATACTCCATTGTATATATGTACCACATCTTCTTTATCCATTCATCTGTCAATGGGCATTTAGGTTGCTTCCGTGACATGGCTATTGTAAACAGTGCTTCAATGAACATTGGGGTGCATGTGTCTTTTTGAATTATGGTTTTCTCTGGGTATATGCCCAGTAGTGCGATTGCTGGATCATATGGTAATTCTATATTTAGTTTTTTAAGGAACCTCCATACTGTTCTCCATAGTGGCTGTATCAATTTACATCCTACCAACAGTGCAAGAGGGTTCCCTTTTCTCCACACCCTCTCCAGCATTTGTTGTTTGTAGATTTTCTGATGAAAGGTCTCAGAACAATAGTACAGTCATCCCTCGGTATCCCTGAGGGATTGGATTGGTTCCAGGAGCCCCCATGGATGCCAAAATCCACAGATACTTATATCCCTTATATAAAATGACGTAGTACAATGAATACAGTTGGTCCTCCATAACCGCAGGGTTTGCATCTGCAGATTCAACTAACTGCAGTTGAATCCACGAATGCAAAACCTGTAGATACTAAGGGCCAACTGTACTAATGCTACCTCTGTCACAGGTTGGGTTTTCTGGAAGCAGATACTGAGATGGAGTTTAGGATACAACATGAGAAAGGAAGGGGGAGGAAACAGAATTGGTCAGAAGCCAGATCAATGTGACATGATGTGATCAAGTCCCTCCAAACCTTGGCTAATCCACAGGAAATATGGGATGGATAATGCCCATCACATATGTCTCATATTGGACTGAACTTGCCAGAACTTTATATTCCTGTCCTGCTTGGTCACCAGATGTGGGCTGCACCAGGAAGGGCATGCACCAGGCAGGGCGGCTCTGAACTTGAGGTTAACCCTGAAGGAGTTGATAGCCCAAGGCTGGCCACTGACCATACTCCCTGCTCTCAAGGAGAATCTGGGCAGCACTTCTGCACGTCTACAACAACCTCCAACAATATGACTATTGAAAACAGTTTAGGATTATGTTAATAGTTCTTTTTGTCCCTAGGGTATATACTTTAGGTAGGTGCAATCAAATTACTATATTTTAAAGACATTTGGAATAATGTCTCTGTCTGTAGTTCATACTAATAACTGGATCTCTTTTTTAGTTGATTTGTTTATATTTTAATTTTTACACTTAATTTTATATTATGATGATGTGGAAACATTTACATGGTTCCAAAATCAAATATATGAACAAAATGTATTTGAAAAAATCTAACTTTTTTCTCTGACCTCAGCTTACAGGTAAACTATTTT
The DNA here is from genome assembly GCF_003676395.1 of Aethalodelphis obliquidens. Lineage (NCBI taxonomy): Eukaryota > Metazoa > Chordata > Mammalia > Artiodactyla > Delphinidae > Aethalodelphis > Aethalodelphis obliquidens. The sequence continues at coordinate 4,135,584 of NW_020838032.1, read as the reverse complement.
TTTAATTTAATGATTTGTCCTGCCATTTCATTGTTACTTCTAAATCACTAAGCAATTTTAAATAAATCATTTCATTGGGTAATTAGAGTAATTTTGTTAATTACATTTGCCTAGAACTTCAGTTTACAGAAGTCTTCTTTGATCCATGATTGCATGTGTAAAGGGCTTCCGGAAGACAATGTACCATTAAGTCTCTTTATGGACCTACTCTCTAGTGCGATGTGCTCCTAAAAGACACACATTCTCCTCTCCTGCAAATTATAAAGACTTAGGCAATTTGTACTTTTTGGATCCAAGTCATCACATAGAGGTATGCGTGCCAGCATATCAGAATGAGCCCTCTGAAAAATGATGTACCATAGGTTAACAAACCTTTTTTCCAAGTGTTACTTGACTCAGGCTCCTCTCTTGGTTCCACTCCAACAGCTATATCAAATGAATAAGAAATTGTAATTCACTTCCACAATGCAGCACATACAATTTGGAAGGTGGTCGCTAGGTACAGTGGAGATACAACCAAAAAGACAAGGAAGGCCCAGTGCCTGACTCCAGAAGCTAGGAATCAAGTGGATTTTTTTTTAAATTGAATTTTATTTATGTTTGGCTGCATTAGGTCTTTGTTGCTGCGCCCGAGCTTTCTCTAGTTGCTGCAAGTGGGGGCTACTCTTCGTTGTGGTGTGTGGGCTTCTCATTGCTGTGGCTTCTCTTGTTGTGGAGCACGGGCTCTAGGCACATGGGCTCAGCAGTTGTGGCTCGCGTGCTCTAGAGCACAGGCTCAGTGCTTGTGGCATACAGGTTTAGTCACTTCGCAGCATGTGGGATCTTCCCGGACCAGGGCTTGAACCCGTGTCCCCTGCCTTGGCAGGCAGATTCTTAACCACTGCGCCACCAGGGAAGTCCCTCAAGTGGATTTTAAAAAGCAATTCCAACAACCTCCCAGAATTTTTGTTCATTGAAGCAGTCCTGCTTCACGTAGAATTTATTTTCTAGGAAGCTTCATCAAATGTAAGACTTTGAACCAGAGTTTGGGAATATATTTAAATGCCACTACTTCTTTATTTTTCTCCAGATTGATTGTGGAAAAACCACTTTGTGACTTTAGGATCATACCCATGGTTCTGTAAAAGCATACCTATGGGTTTTCAACATTTCTGTGCAGGGTATTAGCAATAAGGTAACACAGTGGCTCCCTCCAACTCAGCATGTTCCCATTGTGAACTTAGGAAAAAACAAACTAACCATGCTATCAAAAAGACTTACATAACATTTCCACATAGCAGCAGCTGTTTTCTCTCTGTGGTTTTAGGCCACAGTCTCCAGAGAAACTTCTCTAAAACAAAGCTGAGGAACTTCCCTGGTGGTGCAGTGGTTAAAAATCCGCCTGCCAATGCAGGGGACACGGGTTCGAGCCCTGGTCCGGGAAGATCCCACATGCCGCGAAGCAACTAAGCCCGTGCGCCACAACTACTGAGCCTGCGCTCTAGAGTCTGTGCTCTGCAACAAGAGGCCACCTCAGTGAGAAGCACGCGCACCGCCACGAAGAGTAGCCCCCGCTCGCCGCAACTAGAGAAAGCCTGAGCAGCAACGAAGACCCAGTGCAGCCAAAAATAAATAAACTAATAAATTAATTAATTAAAAAAAAAACTCAGTTAAAACAAAGTTGGTTGAAACAGTTTCATGAAGGATGTAGTTAAAAAGTGAACTCACTAAATAATTTTTTACTTCATGTCTTATTCCCCAAACCTCATAATTAGGAAAGAAACCAAAGAAAAGGCAAAATAATTTTTTCTTATTTTCCATGTTGTCAACCCTTTAGAAAGTTAAGAGTGCAAAGGTGTGTCATTGCGAGATTTAGGGTCTGTAGATAGGAAGTATTGTTTTGGTGTTTTTAAAAAGGTCAATGCAAATATACAATTGAAATTATCAATCTAGATTGCATGATTTTATAAACATTCACTTTTAGGGAATACTAACCTTGTACTAGACCAGGAATCAACAAGCTATGGCCTGTAGGCTAAGTCCAGATCACTGTCTGGATTTAGAATCTTAAAAAATACTATCCTCATTACTATTTCAGTTTCTTCATAATCTGTTCAGTTCTTTTTCTTCTGTGGCAGTTTAAAGAGCTTAACTTTCTGGCTAGCTGACTTTGATGTGTAGAAGTAGACATGCACGGGGTCTGGAGTGAGCTTCAGTTCCTGCCTAAGAATGGCTATATATTTTGAAATGATTGAGAAGAGTAATATTTTGTGGCACATGAAAACTATATATGAAATTTAAATCTCAGCATCCATAGATAAAGTTTAATTGGAACTTTACCACACCAATTCATTTACATATTGCCTAAGTCTGCTTATATGCTGCAACAGCAGAGACGCTATAGGTCTCAAAGCTTAAGATGTTTTCTACCTGGATCTTTACAGAAAGCTTAACCAAGCCCTGTACCAGGCAGAATAAGGGTGAAGGATACACTGATGTGTCATAAAAGAGAAGATCCCTTGCCTCATGGACTTTACCACCAAGATACTATCTTACTATCTCATTTAAACCTCACAACAATTCTAGGGGAAAAGGTACAATATTATTGTTACCTTCATGAAATTATGAGACATGTTGTTATTATGCCCACAAGGCAACTAAAGTGAAACTCATCACATCTTCAAAGATTACTGAGGGAGGTGGGATCTGCACCTCACTCCAGCACCCACCTACAGGTATAATACTTCTGCTCATTGGGGTGGGCTGCTTAGGAAGCTCAGCTCTTTACACTGTAAAACAGAAACAAAACAAATCTGACTCTGAAGATAGTAAAATAGCTATGGCGATATTATTATTATCAACAGGCTTTATTTTGGGACAGTTTTAGATTTACAGAAAAAATTGAGCATATAGTATGAAGAGTACCAATATATTACCCCCGACCTCTGCACACACGACTTCTATTTAGTGACATTTTACATTGGTGTGGTACATTTGTGACAATTAGTGAGCCAATATTGATGCATTATTATTAACTTAAGCCCATATTCTATTCAGATTTCTTTAGTTTTTCCCTAACGTTCGTTTTCTATTCCAGGATCTCATCTAAGACACTACATCTAATTGTCATGCCTCCTTAGGCGCCTCCTGGCTGTGACAGCTTCTCAGACTTTCCTTGTTTTCGAAGACCTTGACGTTTTGAGGAGTACTGGTGAAGCGTTTTTGTAGAACGCCCCTCAATTTGAATTTGCCTGATGTTTTTATCATGATAACGAGGGTTCTGGGTTCTGGGAAGAAGACTACAGAGGGGAAGTGTCATTTTCATCACATCATCTCAGCAGTCTGGACGATCATCATGAGTTGTAATCATTGGTACTGGCCTCGTCACCTAGTCAAAGCAGTATTTGTCAGGTTTCTCCAGCGAAGAACGACCCTCTTTTTCCCCTTTTCCATACTGCTACTGCACTCTTTGGAAAGAAGTCACTCTGCACAGCCCACACTTAAGGGATGAGTCGTCACATTCTCCTCCTTTAGGGTGTAGTATCTACACAAATTATTTGTAATTTTTCTTCATAGGAGATTTGTCCCTGCTTATTAATTTACTCAATCATTTATTTATATCAATATGAACTCATGGATAGTTATTTTATACTTTGGGTTATAATTCAATATTACTTTATTTTCTTGCTCAAATTTTTCCAGCTTTGGCCATTGAGAACTCTTTCAGTTGTCTCCTTTGCCACTTTTAAATACTCCCATAAATGTCTTGTTGTTGTTGTTTTTAAGAACCTCCTTACTTTCTGGTGCTACAATATGTCCCAGGCTTTTATATATCCTACCCCAGTCCTAGAATCAACCATGGTTCCAAAGAGCCCGTTAATTCTACTGGATAAGGGTATTAGAAAATGAAGTTTGGGCAATGAATATACTTGTTGCTACCAGGTGTTGTTTGCTTAGGCCCTCTCAGCTGACAGAGACAAGAAATATTATATGTGTGTAAATACTAATCTGTGTGTCGTAGGCCAAAAATGCTCCCCCTTCCCATAAAAAGATATTTGCCTTAAATCCCTTGAACCTGTGAATGTACATTATTTGGGAAAATGATCTTTGCAATTGTGATTAAGGGTCTTGTGATGTGGAGATAATCCTGGATTATCTGCGTGGGCCCTAAATGTCATCACGTGTATCCTTATGTAAGAGACACAAAGAGGAGAGACATACAAAGAGGAGGAGGCGATGTGATCGTGGAGGTGAGATTGGACTGATGCAGCCACAAGCCAAGGAACACGGGAAGCCACCAGAAGCTGGAAGAGGCAAGGAACAGACTCTCCCCTAGAGCCTCCAGAAAGAGGGCAGCCCTGCTGACACGTTGATTTTAGACTTCTGGAGCCCAGAATTTTGCCTGCTTTAAGCAACCCGGTTGTGGTCGTTGTTACACAGCCACAGCAAACTAAAACACCTATGTATATACATAGGTGTATATTTCTATCACCTGTATCTACATTAAGCTAAACATGAGTCCTTACTGATGTCTCCAATTCTAATCCATTACATGGGTCATTCTAGCCTCCTACCCCTGCTGATTTGTAAATTCCCACTTCAATGGTAAGAAACCTGGCTCCCTCATCTGTCATCAACTCATTAAACTGTTCAAGTCCAGTATACACATAGAACAGTATCACAGTTCTGATTCTCCCAAAGGGAACAGCTTTATCAACCAGAATACGGTACCATGTGCAGTTCCTTTTGCCCTTCATCTTACAGACTGCATTCATTTCCAAAGTTCTTTAAGTCAGCAACTTTCCCCCCAATTCCTTCAGTGAGGTTGTTTCATACATTTGTAATACAGTTAGATTCTCTTGAATCTGCATTAGTCTGCATTTTTTCATGTATACCCTGACCTCCCAAATTAAAAAAAAAAAAAAGTGCATATAATACAGTTAATTCTTTGTGTTGTAAGGTTCTGTAGGTTTTGATAAATACACGATGTCATGTATGCACCATTACAGTATTATGAGAATAGTTTCATTGCTCTAAAAATCCCTTCCCTCCCCAAACCCCTGGAAACCACTGATTTTTTTACTGCTATCTCTATAGTTTTGCCTTCTCCAGAATGTCATATAGTTGGAATCCTACAGTATATAATCTTTTCAAATTGGCTTCTTTCACTTAGCAATATGCATTTAAGATTCCTCCATGTTGGGCTTCCCTGGTGGCACAGTGGTTAAGAATCCGCCTGCCAATTCAGGGGACACGGGTTCGAGCCCTGGTCCGGGAAGATCCCACATGCCGCGGAGCAACTAAGCCCGTGTGCCACAACTACCGAAGCCCACGTGCCTAGAGCCCATGATCTGCAACAAGAGAAGCCACGGCAATGAGAAGCCCGCGCACCACAATGAAGACCTAATGCAGCCAAAAATAAATAAATTTATACATAAAAAAAAAGATTCCTCCATGTCTTGTTGTGGCTAAGTAATTCATATCTTTTTGTAGCTAAATAATATTTTATTGTATGGATGTAGCATAGTTGTTTTTGTGTGCTCATAGGTCTTCAACACAAGTAGGTAAATATCTACTAGTGTCATTGCAGGATCATATAGTATGATTATATTTAGTTTGAGGATATTATTTTTATGGATATTCTTATTCTAGAAAAGAAAAGCATTTCATTGATAGCCTTACTCTTTTAAGTAAGAGGATTCAGGTGCTGTTTTATCATCTGATTGTCTTCTCTATGCCTTTTTATTCTCCATGTCATTTTACTGCATAAGCAATAAAATCTTGCCCATTTGCAAGACCCAATTTGAAATAAGAAAAACTCTGAATTAGGTATTTAAAATAGTTTCATTACTTTCACATATGTAGAGTTATGAAATTAATGGTCAAGTTTGCACTGACTAATAAAGTTCTCATTGACTAATAAAGGAATTGCTTTTCACTAATAGATATGAATTATCAAACATAGTACAATATGTGTAATTTGAAAACTATGAAAGCAATATTCTTACTAATATATGCCTAACATTCTTTGTATTAGGATAACAAGTTTGCCTCTATTTCTCTCCCCGACCACAGATGGGTTAAAATATGGCCTACAGCCTGCTCCCATTATTTCCCTTATGCATAATTAACGTTATATATCTCCTCCTAATTTCCTTGAAGTGGGGACTATAATCTTTTCAATCCTAATTCTTAGTCCAATGTGACATATATTGGCTACTCAATAAATGTTCATTAGGAGGATGGATGGATGATCTTGATGTTAGAAAGAACTTTATGAGTCAGGGCATCTTTCAGATAAATAATCATCATCCCAAACCTTTCCTGGACTATCATGTATTCTAAATCAGTGGAGTCTGAATCAATAAAGAAACTTGAAGAATTTGTGACTCTACACTCAGCACCTTTTACATTTTCCTTCTACTCAGTATTTATTGTGTTATGAACTCAGCAATGTATAGTCAAACACAACCTGTACAGCATACCCCCCAACCACAAGAAAGCCACTGCACCTGTGGTAATTGACTACCTGAACATCAGATGTCTGGGCTAATGGGATTCCACAAAGATCACGCTAGCCAGAAAGACTCTTGGAAAATGGAGGAATTTTCCAAAAGCCAGAGAAATGTGAGATTAGTAGAAAGAGAGAATGTAGAAGATCCTTAAAGGCCTTGCCACTAGGACAAGGGAAAACCATGAGAGAAGAGGAAAGTTAGGCCAGAGCTCAGATGGAGATCAGCTTTCATCTCAACTGAGGTTGACCACAATGGGGGGGCTCAACCATCTGAGGAGGCAGGCTGGTTGGCCACCTGCAGAACATTCAGCAGCTGACTTTGACAATGCACATAATAGGAAGGGAGAGACAAACACTGTATTTCAGGATTTCTCAAATTTTAATGTGCATACAAATCACCTGAGAATCTTGTTAAACTGCTGATTCTGATTTAGGGACTACTGATAAAATCTTGATTCTGATTCACAAGATCTGGGGTTGGGGCCAAGAGTCTGCATTTCCCACAGAAAAAAAAGTCCATGGACTACACCTTGACAAGCTGTGTTTGACTGAATTGCAATGGAAATTCATAAGAACTCTCTACATTTGTCTGAGTTTATCTGGAAGTGTCTAGATTAAATTTTCTGAAATCAGGCAGAAAGGGGGGCTTGAGATAAAAGTTCAGTTTTGGGGGAAAAAAGTTCCATTTTTATACACCAGATTTTATGACTTGAGAAATCCACACTCACTTTTACTCTTTACTGTCCGATTCAAATACGCCCTCCTCCCCAAAGTCTTTCCACATATTTCCATGGTTGGGATTAACTATTCTTGAAAACTCATCTCTCATATGTTAGGGACTGAATGTTTGTGTCCCCCCCCAAATCCATATGTTGAAATCTAACCCCCAATGTGATGGTATTTGGAGGTAATTAAGTTATGAGGGTGAGGCCCACATGAATGGGATTAGTGTCCTTATGAGAAGAGGCCAGAGAACGCAGCTTGCCCCTTTTTCAGCCATGTGAGGATAAAATGAGAAGTCAGCCATCTGCAACCCAGAAGAGGATCCTCACCAGAACTTGACCAAGCTGGCACCATAATCTGGGGCTTCCAACCTCAAGTACTATGAGAAACAAATTTCTATTGTTGAAACATCATCGAATTGATGGTATTTTGTTATAGCAGCCCAAGCTGACTAAGACATCATGTTTCTTGTAAAACTCATTTTAGTATATATTCCACACATTTCATGCATCAGTGTTAGGGAGGAAGAATTTTCCCCTACCCCTCTAGGATCTTCTGGCTGGTCTAAGAATTAAATTGACATGAGACAGATTAATACGAGGAAATCAAACAATCATTTAATAACATATATACAAGGGAGGGACCCAGGGAAACTGAAGTAACTCTTCCAACTGGCTGAAACCCTCACTTTAAATACCATCTTCAGCTAAAAACAAAAGAGGATGTTGGGGGTAGTGGTTTGGGACTTCAAGGGGAGGAAGGCAATTCATGTGGAAATGAAAAAGCAAACGTTTGGTAAACAAATGTTTGCTGGGCAGTGCAGAGACAATGGGACACAGAAAGGAATTTTAACAAACAGACTGTGTGCTAGGTTCCGCCTTGTCTACACACCTAATTCACACTGTAGTTATATCTATGGTGATACCACCCTTCTGGTCCCGTATCTACATTCTTCTAGGCAGTTAGGGGGAAGGTCAAAGGTTCTTTTGGACCTTGACTGTTTTCAGTTTGAAATAATTAATTGTTATTAATTAATGACAATTAATTATTATTAATTGTTGTAGGGCAACAACAAATTTTGTTCCCCTGCAACAGTTATTTAGTATAATGGCAGAGATGGGGTTATCTCCTCTTTTTCCCCAAGCAAAGTGATTCACAGAAAAGTAGTTGGTGATTGCTCCTTGAATTGAAAATATTGGTTTAAAATATACTAGCGATAGAATGAGAATAGTATCTCAAAAATTAAGTACTGTGTCATGAAATCAAGCATTAATCAAAAAACATTTGAAAAGACAAAAATGAAAACAGTGACTGTTGGCTGGAAATTTCTCTAAGCAACAAAAGAAAATGTTCTCACAGTTTGGAGAAAAAGGATGATTCAGCTGAAATAAGTCCATAGTTGTTTAGGTAGTAAGTATTTAACCTTTAAGACAGCTAAAAGACTTTATTTTCAGTAAATCTAAAATTATCTTGTAAAGACTGTAAAGCTAACAACAGTTATCACATGCAAACTTAAAAAAATATATATTATCCAAGTTAGTTTATACCTTACAGAAAGCTGTCAAGCTTCAGTTTTCTTTCAGCAATCGTATTTCAAAAAATTAGGTATAGTAGAATTGTTCCATACATGAAAGTTAAGTTCTAATATACAAGACCAAAACTGAGGTTAATCCAAATTCCTCTTTAAAATCCTTTAAGACATCAGTAAGATATATTATATGTATATCGTTGTAATCAATTTTCTTATTTTGTCAAGTACATGTAGTTGAATTCATATAATTTAGATTCACGCAGTAAGCTAGATCTCCACTGTATAGCATTGAGAAAATAAGAATGTTAAAAATGTATCTCATTAATATCTATTTATAATCTGTTTTTGTTCAGAACAGCAAAGAGCTGTTAGTCATTTGGCAAGTAAATCTAGCATGGACAACAAAGAAGAAAAGCTCTTCTTGGTTAGAAAAAAATATTCCTCCATTCCCTGATATTAAGATTATGCGCATTGGGGCATGAATTAGGTAGGCCTCAAAGGATCTGAGCAATAAATTGTATACAAATTCATGTGCTCACATAGGATGGGAAGACATGAGCTATGAAATGATCATTGAAAATCTAGAACCTGTTTTGTTGACCATAAAATCCTGCCATAATGATCACAGTCCTTATAAAAAAGATAAAATATTCATTTAAATGGTTTACTAGCCTTACCAAAGTCAAGAGTGAAATTTAACTCTGCTTTTAGGATTTCCTGCTGTCCACCAGGGAGCTTTTCTGAAATTGTTACTGAACAGCTGCACCTACTAGACCATAATCTAATAGCTGGAGAGAGCCATCCATGGTTAGCCCTGACGGTTAGTAAAACCAGTTTGTTTGGTTTTTTCCCCCTGGACTTTTATTTCTTTTGATCTATTTTCTAATTCTTGTGACAATATCAGTGTCTTAATTGCAGTAGAAATAGCAGTATCGTCATAGCTGATAGAGCAAGTCCTTCCTACCTATTCTTCTAGTGCCTTTGCGATATTGGGATCTTTTATTTCTATGTAAATTTTTTAAAATTTAAAAATGTTAATACCACTTTAAGGGTTATTTTCCATTTACAGTTATTACAAAATATTGGCTCTATTCCCTGTGTTGTACAATACATCCTTGAGCCTACCTTACATCTAATAGTTTGTACCTCCCACTCTTCCAGCCCTATATTGTCCCCCCCAACCACTAATTTGTTCTCTATATCCGTGAGTCTGCTTCTTTTTTGTTTTATTCGCTAGCTTGTTGTATTTTTTAGGTTCCACATATAAGTAATATCATACAGTATTTGTCTTTAACCAGTTTCAATTCACTTTCAAGTGCACGCAGGAGTATGACTGACACAGTGTAGTCAAAGCGATACCTCTGAGAACCGGAAGGTGTTGAAATGAGAAACTGTTGGTGAGAAGGAGCGACCTCTGGGGCTCCGGATCCACGGGTCTCCTCATTCACAAAGCCCCCTAGAAGCAATCCCGGGGGGCCCCAAGGCCTTGGCCGCTCAGACAGGAAAGGATTCCCGGGCTCATATCGAAACCTTGGTCGTTTGTTCTCCGGGCCCTGGAGCCCTGCTGGCAGAAGGGGAGCGACTGGGAGTCTCCACAGCCCCGCCGCCCTCCCGCAGCATGAAAACCCTGCAGACACAGCGGCTAGAAGTACTGAGCGTCTACCAGTACGTGCTCACTTTCCCCTTCATGGGCCCTTTCTTTTCCCTTCTCCTCCTCTTCCTCCTCTTCACGCCGCTCTGGTGTTTCTCTGTTCTCTACTTGGTATGGTTATTCCTGGACCGGGACGCACCCCACCAAGGCGGAAGGCGTTCCGAGTGGATATGGAACCGGACTGTTTGGAAACATCTAAGGGATTATTATCCCATTAGGCTGGTGAAAACAGTAGAGTTGGCCCCTGACCCGAACTACGGGCTGGTCTCTCACCCACGTGGGATCAAGATCATCGGAACCTTTTGTAACTTCTCCACTGAGAGCACCGGCTTCTCCCGGCAGTTCCATGGGCTTCGGCCCTCGACAACCGCCCTCTTCTACCTCCCAGTCTATCGAGACTGCGCTCAGTGTCTGTAACCATATAGTGGAAGTGGGAAAAGGGGACAGAAGGCATACATACACTTGTTTCTGTAGAGTTAATTCCACTCCTAAGCCACCAGCTAAATTCAGTCACGTAATCACATCTAGCCCGAGGCAGGCTGGGAAATGTAGTCTAACCGTGCCATTTAGGACGGGAAATGCATTCTCTCTGAATACCTAGTAGTTCCATCACGTCAGACAATTACAGTGATTTGGGAGACTATTTTCTAGGTTTGAGAGTTATTCAGATTAGGATTTAGGTGAGCCTTTCACTTTGTAAGATTTGAGTCTGGGACTGTGAGTTTGCTTCCACTGCTGGAACTAGGATGCATACCATGGAGAGACACGCAGACAGACGCAAAACCAGAGCTAACAAGATTGCCATTCTTTGGTAAGAGGGACTGCTGCCACCTGGAGGATGAACACCAGAGTGAAAATCCAATTCCTGGGAAGCTCAGACAGCTGTGTGAATGCATGCTCTTAAGTTTTAAAATTTCAGGTGAAATGGTGCATAGGCATAAAGCCTTTTCCTTCCTAAGATCTACCCAAGCAACCAGGATTAAAACGGAAATATAGTAATGAGCCAAGTCTAACTGTGAGGGAAGAGCTTTGAGTGCTAGCTCCAAGGCTTTGCTGTGGGGCTTTGAAATCTTCACATTAGGACCTGGCTCTCCCACTATCTAATTGGTCAAATTCATCTTCTTTTAAGTGCATAATGAAATAGAGAGCAATAAGTTCCATTATAAACTGCTCATTTAAGAATTCCCTGAGTCAGAGACCTGTACCAGGCAAGGATCCAGCTCCGATGTGCAGCTGTTGTATGCTGGTTTGGCATGTACCTGAATGTTCAGGCATCTGCCATTTACATAGTCAAACATTTTTAATATCACCCTTGCTAAGATCCCCACTCAAGGATCATTCTCCCAGACTTAGGGGAAGAGACTCCTGGCCTCAAAGGAAGGCCTCCTTAAAGTCAGAGTTTGATAGGATGCCTCTGCTATGTAAATGTTTTTCCCCACCTTGGTAAGGAATCTGTTCCTCCAGGGTTGGAAGGGCTATGTCACACTTTTGGTAAAGGCAATGTGTTTCCCTTGAAAGCTATCTTTGAATAAGATAGGACGGCCCACCTTAACAGAGAATTAGCAAGTAAAGTTGTACAGTCTCAAATTCAGTGGAGCTCTTATTTTGATTGGTTCTAGACACTACCAAGTACACACTAAATCTAAAATAAGAGGTGTCAAAGACTCCCAGAAAACAAAAGTAAATAAAACAAATGAAGTCAAAATATGTATGCTTTATATGAGCGTAAGTTTGAGAAAAACTTTTCAGGATGATAGAAATAAAAGTGTGGACTTCATAAAACAACCAAGCAATAAATTATATGCTATAACCTGCCCAAATACTTTGAAATAGATTAAAGAGATGGGTCTTTAGAGACCTAAATTTTATAATTGTTTTATACTTGGAATATATTCCTTTTCTTTTCCAAGTGAAAATCAATTACCCAGTTGAGTTATGAAACCTTTGCTTAAAGGTAAATATTATCTTTACCAAATAAAAATGTAACTTTGGTTTATTCAAGTATTCCTCAGTACCCCTGCTACAGAGTTATAAGATTAGGACCAAAGAGATACAAATTGGCACCCTTGGCATTGGACAATCAGTAGCTGTAAAAATTCTTTAAAGAACTTTTCCTTGTACTAGGATCTTGTACTATAATTTACAGGGCTTTAATACTAGACCATAAAATTAGTTTGAAGAATTTTGTTTTAAGCATTAGTGAAATTTACTTATATCTTCTAATACTGAAAAGCTCCTAAACAAATTTATTTTTATGAATTTGAGTAAAAGGATGGATAGACATCTTCACCCTGACTTTTATCACAGTGCAAAAATGAAATGCAAACATAACATTGTAGTTTATGCAAAGTTTGAATTTGTTTTTGGCAAAAGGCTAATTAACTGTAACTTCCTAAATTTGTTACATTTATTCTTTACACCATTATTTAAAAGTACTATATAAAAGAAAACATGGATTCAATTAAACCGAATTTTTAAAACCATTGTTATACAATTGGCTCTGGTAAATTTCCAACACTGCTGAATTATGTGGACCTACAGAGATTTTCCATTTACACTATCCGGGTGATGTTTTAAGGTGTTTTATTTTTCTGATATGTTCTTAATATTAGCAGTGATTAAATGATTTAATGTCAACTTAGATTATACGTTCTAACTGGCTTTGAGATCTTGGAATAACAGTAAATTGAAGTAAATAGTGAGGATTCTTAGGTTGCCAGGAAATTTTCTAAAGGTAACATTTTAAGGGACAGAGAAGATAAATTACGTCTGTTGTGTGTGTTTTAATGAACTTTTTTAGATAACTGTAGATTCACATGCAGTTGTAGGAAAAAATAGAGGTCTCATGCACCCTTTACCCTAATGGAAACATCTTGCAAATATCAATGCAATATCCTAATTGGGATATTGACATTGATGTAGTCAAGATACAGAACAGTTCCAGCACCATGTTGCACTTTGAAAGTCACAGCCGCTTCCCTCCAGCCCTCACCCCATTCTCGACCCTGGGCAACCACTATTCTGTCCTCCCTTCCTATAATTTTGTCACTTCAAAAATGTTATATAGGGCTTCCCTGGTGGCTTAGTGGTTGGGAGTCTGCCTGCCAAATCAGGGGACACGGGTTCAAGCCCTGATCTGGGAAGATCCCACATGCCTTGGAGCAACTGAGCCTGTGCACCGCAGCTGCTGAGCCTGTGCTCTAGAGCCCACGTGCCATGACTACTGAAGCCCACGTGTGTGCCTAGAGCCCGTGCTCTGCTGCAGGAGAGGCCACCGCAATGAGAGACCTGTGCACCGCAACGAAGAGTGGCCCCCGCTCACCACAACTAGAGAAAGCCCACACGCAGCAACGAAGACCCAACGCAGCCAAAAATAAAAAATAAATTAATTAATTAAATTAAAAATTTTATATAAATGGAGTCATATGGTATGTAACTATTTTGGCTTATTTCCATTCAACACAATTCTCTGGAGGTTCGTCCACATTGTTGCATGTATCAATAGTTCATTGCTTTTTATTGCTGAGTTGTATTCTGCAGTACAGATGTATCACAGTTTGTTTAACTATTCACCTCTTGAAGGACAACTGGATTGTTTCCAGTTTGCAACTATTATGGATAAACTACTATAAATATTTATGTACAGGATTATGTGCGAACATCGGTTTTCATATCTCTGGAATAAATGCCCAGAAGTGCGAATACTAAATTGAAGGTTAGTTGCTAAACTGAAGGCTAGTTGCATTTTAAGAAACTTCCAGTTTCCCAGAGTGACTGTACCATTTTACTTTCCCACCAGCCATATCAGGTAATCTAGTTTCTCTGCATCTCCAACAGCATTTTTTATTTTAGCCATTCTGTTTAGGTGTGTGGTGATTTCTCATTGTGGTTTTTATTTTCATTTCCCTAGTGGGTAATGATGTTGGACACTTTTCAAGTACTTGTTTACCATCTGTATATGTTCTTCAGTGAAATGTCTCTATATGTCTTTTGCCCATGTTTTTATTGTATTGTTTGCTTTTTGTACTGTTGAATATGGAGAGTTCTTTATACATTCGAAATAGTATTCTTTTGTCAGATTTGTGGCTTGCAGTTGTTTTCTCCTAATGTTTTTGCATCCTTTTATCAGGGTCTCTCACAGAACAAAATTTTTTAATTTTGATGGCGCACAATTTATCAATTTTTCCTTTTTTGGATCAAGTCTGAGAACTCCTTGCCTGGTCCTAAATCCCCCAAATTTTCTGCTCTGCTTTTTTTCTAAAAGCTTTATAATTCTATATTTAAGTCTGTAATCCACTTAAATTCACTTTTATACAAGGTGTGAGTCTGAAGTTGATGTTCTTTTTTTTTTTTTTGCGGTACGCGGGCCTCTCACTGCTGTGGCTTCTCCCGTTGCGGAGCACAGGCTCCGGACGCGCAGGCTCAGCGGCCATGGCTCACGGGCCCAGCCGCTCCACGGCATGTGGGATCTTCCCGGACCGGGGCACGAACCCGTGTCCCCGATCGGAAGGCGGACTCTCAATCACTGCGCCACCAGGGAAGCCCGAGGTTCATTTGTTTTTGCCTGTGGGTGTCTAATTACTCCAGCATCATTTGCCGAAGAAGCTATCATTCCTCCATTGAATTGCTCTTGTACTTTTGTCAAAAGTCAGTCGACATATCTGTGTGACTCTATTTTTAGTTTCTCTGTTCTGTTCCATTCATCCATGTGTCTGTCCCTTCTCAATATCACACCATTTTTATTACTGTATCTATATAATGTCTCGAAAACAAGTAGACTGAATCCTCCCATTTTACCCTTTTTCAAAATTGTTTTAGCTAGTCTAGTTTCTTTGCTTTTTCATATACATTTTAGGATAATTTGTCTATATCCACCAAAAAAATTTGTGAGGTTTGGATAGAAATTATGTTAAACCTGTATATCAGTTTGGGAATAATTGACACATTTACTACGTGGACTCTTCCAATCCATGAACACAATATGTCTCTCAATTTGTTTAGATCCTCTTTGATTTCTCTTATCAACACTGTGTAGTTTCCAGCATATGAGTCCTGTACATTTTTGCTGAATTTACACCTAAACATTTCCCTTTTTTGAGCAATTGTAAATGGTATCGTATTTTTAATTTTGGTGTCTAGACGTTCAATGCTAGTATATAAAAATACAATTGATTTTTGTACATTTACCTTGTAATCTGAACTTGCCAAACTTACTTATTAGCTCTAGGAGTATTTTGATCAACTTTCTAAGGAGATGATCATGTCATCTGCATTAAGACAGTCTTATTTTTTTCTTTCCAAACTATGTAACTTTTATTGCCTTTTATTGCCTTAATTGTATTGGACTTACTACTTAGAAATTCCAGTACTATGCTGAATAAGAGTGATGAAAACAGACATTCTTGCCTTATTTCCCAGTCTTAGGGGAGAAAGTATTCCTTTTGATATCTGCAGGGTTTGTAGTGATATTCTCTGCTTCCTTCTTAATATTGGTAATTTATCAACTTTGTTGATCTTTTCAAAGAACCAGCTCTTCATTTCTTTTATGTTCTTGTTTTCCTATTCTAAAATTTCATTGATTTCTGCCCTTATCTTTATTATTCCATTCCTCTGCTTTCTTTGGTTTGTTTTACTTCTTCTATATTCTTGAGGAGGGGGCTTAGGTTATTGATTTGAGACTTCCTCTTTTCTAACGTATGCATTTAGTGCTATACATTTCCCTCTCACAGCTTTAGCTATGTTTCACAAATTTGGATATTGTCATTTTCATTCAGTTCACTGCATTTTAAAATTGCTTTTGAAACCTCCTCTTTGACTCATAGACTATTTAGAAATGTGTTTAGTTTCCAAGTGTTTAGAGATTTTCCTGTTATCTATCTGGTATTCATCTCTAACTTGATTCCATTCTGGTCAGGGAATACACTCTGTGTGGAGTTTTTGTATGATTCCAACTCTTTTAAATTTGTTGATTTATGTTCCATGGACACTTGAAAAGAGGAATATATGTATTCTGCTGTTGTTTGGTGGAGTATTCTGTAAATGTTATTTAAATCCTGCTGGTTGATATGTTTTGATGTGGATTTCTTTAGGTTTATCCTGTTTGGGATTCACTCAGATCTTGAATCTGTAGGTTGATGTGTCTTGTCAAATTTGGGAAGTTTTCAGCCCTTATTTCTTTCAGTACTTTTTCAGCCCCATCTTCTTTCTTCCCTCCCTCCAGGACTCCAATGACACAACTGTTAGATCTTTTGTCATAGTCTCACAAGTCCCTGAGATGCTGCCAACTTTGTTTCAGCCTATTTTCTCTCTGTTGTTCAGATTGAGTAACTTCTATTTTTCTATCTCCCAGTTCACTCATTCTCTCCTCTGTCCCCTCCATTCTGCTGTTCAGCACCTCTACCAAGCTTTTTACTTAGTTATTGTGTTTCCCAGTTCCAAAATTTTCCTTTAGTTCTTTATATCTTTATCTATCTTTGCTGAGATTTTCAATTTCTTTGCTGAAGCTTTCAATCTTTTCATTTGTTTCAAATGTGTGCATAATTGCTTATTGAAGAATTTTTATCATGGCTGCTTTAAAATCTTTGTCAGATAATTCTAACATCTCTGTCACATCGTGTTGGCATGTATTGATTGTCCTTTTTCATTCGGTTGAGATCTTGGTTCTTAGTATAATAAGTGATTTTTTTGAAAACTGAATGTTCTCCTATTATGCAATAAAACTCTGGATGTAAATTAACCCCTCTGTTTTGGGAGGCTTTCTTTGCCACCCCTTCAGCAGGAGAAGGGGAAGATGCTATCTTATTACTACTGGGTAGAAGTAGATGTCCAGATTCCCCAGTTGGCCTCCATTGACACCTGAGGCGGGGCTACCTCGGTACTACTGGGCAGGTGGGAGTTACCTCACCTCACATGATCTCCCCTGACAGTCTCCCCAGTGAGGAGGGGGAAGGGTATCTTGTTACTGCCGGATGTGAGTAGAAGTCCAGACTCCTTCTGTGGTCTCCACAGGGGCAGAGGTGGAGTTTGGTTGCTGGAATGAAATTTTCAGCTCCCTACTCAGCTTTCTCTGCTACCACCCCTGCAGGGGGTTTAGGACCCTAGTCTAGGCTTTCTCCTCAGATTTTACTGGTGTGGGTGAGGGTGAGGCCACAGTTTTTTTCTATGGTATTTGGCTGGAATAGAGTGGTTATTGTCTAAAAGTTTTCCGCTTTGCCTAGCTGCCCTTTCCCTTATCCTTTGGCTAGAAAGAGCAGCCTTTGGTTGGGGCTATTTTTGTTTGTGCACATTGATGTTTCCAAGTTGCTGACTTCTTTAGCTCCAAGTCTGAGATATACGAGGCCGAAAGGAAACGCAAGGAACTTACTGCCGTGTTGTTCCTTGGACCCTGTGGCTCCTAGCTGGTCTGCCTTCTTCTCTCCACATATCAGAGTCTTCTTATGTTTATTTTATGTATAATTTTCAGGGTTTTTATTTGTACTTAGTGAGAGGGATCAAGAAAAGTATGCCTACTCCATCATCCCAGAAACACAAGCCTCTAGTCTGTGTTTTTCTTTTTTTAACTATGTATTTTTGGACAGATATAAATTTATTTCTTCTTCATAACACTTAAATTATGATGGTACAATCATTGCATTTTAATCATTATCTTATATATGCTTGGAAAGATCTATTATATTTTTTGAAAACTGAAGTTTTAAAGCTTTTTACTGTCATTTAAACATTGCTTGATATGACTATATACATGTTATTTATAAATACATATCAGGACATATAAAAATTAATGAATAAACTCAAACGTAATGCAGAAGAGACGACTGGAAGTTCAGAGGATTGCATCACTGAGTTTGCAGTCTGTTTCAACATGATTTAGTGAAAAATTCGTTTTGCCTTTTGTGCAATCTTCCCAGGTGGCAGAACTTACTGTTAGACCCATATGTATAATCTCACTTTTCAAAAATCTGTTAATATTTGTACTGACTCTAGTTATGCCTCTGGGTCCTTTGCCTTCATGTCCGTATACAGTTGCCAAAAAAAAGCAAAAAAACAAAACCAAAAAACCTCTAAAGATTCCTTACTTTTGGACAAGATAAAAATTCCTAATAGCATGTCACATTCTGCTGTGGTTGTTATAAAATGTTGTTACTCTCATCAATAATCCAGTCACAGCTATAGCCATTCTTTGTTCTTAAACATGTTAGCTATTCTCCAAAATCAGAAAACCGACAGGCTGTCCTTGCACCCAGATTGTCTTTGGTGCACACCGATGGCCACTTGGTAACACAAAGGTGTACTCCCTTCCCTGCTCAGAATCCAAGAGAGGGAAATGCTAGAAATAATTAGGTAAGATTGGTAGGCTCCCATCCCCAGTTTTTGTTTCTGTTTTTTGTAATCGCTCTACAGTATTGTCAAAGCTGCCCCACTTGTCCACGAACTGGGACCAGATGTCACAAAAATTTCTGAGGTAGCCTGATTTACCGGTAAACATCTTTTGGTCAGAAACTGATTAGTATTCATTTTCATCTGTCCTTACTGGGGAACTTTTACACAATGCCAAGACTGAACAAGATTATTAATCCTCTCTTTTGTATTGACAAAGATTGGAACAAAGATCATTACTGGAATTAAAAGCGTGTTTCAGTAATCCAGAGTAATCCAGTACCTTGATACTTGATCAATACTAAGCAGCATTCTACCTGGACTTTAAGTTGCAATTTTAAGATGAACAGGGTTCTCTGTCAAGAAAAGAGTAAAATTGACCTTCACTAAAAATGATGGGCCCAAACTGGTAACTGTGACTGTTTGCATGATTTGGTAGCCTAAGAATACAATAATAATACATTTTTTGATTGTCATATCAGTGTACAAAAAATGTAAGTATCTCTAATTTCTGTACCTGTTTTTACACATCATTCATCACTGTGTGAAGTATCACTAAGATGTTTTGTCTTTCACCTGGGATGATAGATGTGATGACTGAGCAGATGAAGGCAAACACGTAGCTGAATATTGAGCTGGGTATGGCAGAGTTCTAACTTTGCAGACTGGCACTTCTCTGTTTTATCCCGTTGAGAATATACTGGGTTCCTATATTGTTGCAAAATGTCAGTAGCAGCTACAGACCCTAGACTGTGCTAAAAATATGACCCTTGCATATTTCCATATTGTTCCTGTGGTGAAACTTGCAGTTTCCCCACTTGTTTGTTTTTGCTTTTGATGCCTGTGCTTTGGGTGTCAATTCCAAAAACTCATTGCCAAGATCAATGTCAAGTAGCTTTTCCCCTGTGGTTTCTTCTAGGAGTTTTATGGTTTTCGTTTTACATTTAAGTCTTTAATTCATTTTGAGTTGATTTTTGTGTACGGATAATGGTTCAGTTTGATTCTTTTGCATGTTGATATCCAGTTTTCCCAACACCATTTATTAGAGACTATCCTTTCCCATTTAATATTCTTGGGACCTTTGTTGAAAATTAGTTAACCATATATGTGTAAGTTTATTTCAGGTTCTCTATTCCATTGGTCAATGTGTCTCTTTTTATGTCAGTATCACCTTTGTAATATAGTTTAAAATCAGGGAGCATGATGCTTCCAGCTTTGTTCTTTTTGCTCAACATTGCTTTAGCTATTTGGGGTCTTTTATGGTTCCATAGAAATTTTAGGATTGTTTTTTCTATTTCTGTGAAAAATGCCATTGGGATTTTGATAGGAATTTCAACTTTAAAAAAATTACAACTCATAAAGGTACCTATTTTATATGTGGAACCTATGCTTTCCCATACTTGCCATGCATTTGGTCCATTTCTTGCCTTATAGGTTTAAGTTTGCACAGTACCATCCCAGTTTACACCTAATATTTTGGTATAATTATTAATAGCACGCCTTTATATTCTCAGAAGTATCCCAGTTTGGATGAGAAATTATACGTTCACCTTATACATACATGTTGTAATACCTCCAACATGAATTATCTCCCAACTCTCCATATTGAAAAGGTTCACAGCTTCCATGACATAAATAAAACACTACAGTTGGATAGAATAAAATAGTACAGTTTTTACCATATGGAGTTTTACACTTTATTCAAAGATTGAGGACTAAGCTGGCCTTTTTGGAACAGGGCAGCAATCCTTGGCTACATCTAAAATCTGTTCACTACTGCTATGGTGTCCTCTGGAATTTCATGACTCCAGATTTCACCTTTGTCAACAAACGATGAGTATGTGCTATTATTTGGCAAGAAATATGAGGTCAATATTCTTGTTAATTAGAATTTGTTTAGGATTATCATGTACTCACATAGATAAAAAGAAGCTGCTACATTGCAACAGTCTGAGAGATGGGACCTAGTTACATAGACAGGTTGACTTTTGGGGAAATTTAAGGGTAAAAATTGAATATTAGCAATATTGTGAACTATGGTAAGCCTGTATATAGTGATAATAGTGAGAAAATGTTGCATATATTGTAGTCTTGAAAGAATGCATCAAAAGTTTTCTTTTAAGGATTGAAAAGTGCTCATTTTGTATTTAAGAGAAAGCAAATCTGAAGCTCAAATGTTAAGAGATCTCATGCAGATTTAAATCTGATTAAAAAAGAACAAAACTGAGAGACTGGCAAGTAAAAATGCCATAAGCTCCTTATTTTGTTGTTTTGTAGGTAATATCTTATTCATCCTTTCTCTATATCTGGAAGTAAATTCAAAACATAGGCTTTTTAAAAACATACTAATTAATTTAAATCCTCATAATTAACTAAAAGCCTATTTAAAAAATAAAAGTGATGTACCATCTCCTCTGCAGCTATAAAGAGAGAGAGAATTTTATTTTGCATCATAAATGCAAAGGATCTTATTTAATAAGATGTTAAGTTGAAACTTTCACAAAAATACCCATCTTGTTCTCCTTGTGAAATATGGAGACTTGTGTGAATTTGCATTAACATTATTTAGGTTTTGTCCTCTATGAATGTAAAGTCTTCCAGGAAATATTATTTGACCAGAGTCCTTTTGAAAAACCCACTAGAAATTATTGTCATATCCTTTGAAAATAACCTCCAAAATATTCTATATTTTTAATTATTCTTCATACTTGATAAATTGTAGCTCTGAGTGTCATGTTGACTTGAAGATGCAATGTGGCCACTTTTTTAGGAACATCTCTGTATTCCTAAAGTATAAAAATACTTGTCAGATTTCTTTATCAATGCACAAAAAGATCATTGCCAGCTTGATTCTGTTGGCACATAATTGAGAATCTGTTTTTCACTTAATTTAGCATGAGACTGGTGATTTTGAGAGGCTTTTCATTGGTAACCTACATGCATTTTATTCAATAATGTTTTATATTTAGATTTTTGTGTTATTTTTAAAATACCATTTTAGAGAATAAACTTAGTATAAGGCAATAGCTCCAAAACACCAATCTGTACACCTCTGTTTCCAGATAATCAAATTTTCACTGATTCTTGATGAAAGGAGAAAAATAACACAAATTACTGAACTTTACATAATACTGATTTATCCAATGTAAAGGATCTTCCTTTATGAGATTATGTCCTTACTGATTTTTTGTATCAGAATTCTTTCATTTATGAAATAATGATGATGGTTAACATTAATTTTTATTATTTTTTAATGTACTTGGTAAAATAAAATTTTCCAATTTTATGTTTATTATTAAGATAGAATTTTTATGTTCTGAGAAATTAAGAATTTCAAGTCCTCTGTTATCATCAAAAGTCACACATTACTACCATTTTACTGTTCATAAAGTGTTTAAAATAACATACATACAGCCAAAATACCTGCACCAAGTTAAATTTACTAATCAGAAATACTGATTTTAGTCCAGAAGTGAAGATGCTCAGTGTACCTGTAGGCTAGGCTTCTCTTCTACTTGACTAATACTGCCATTGATGATCATAAAAGCCGGACAAAATATAGAAAACATCTGCTTGAAAGCACCAGAAAGATAACGTAGTAAAGAATTGCTGGGCCAAAGAATTGCTTCCAAGAGAAGACAGGAATCTTGGCAGTTGGAGTCATTTCCTTCTGGGACATTTGTCACTTGAAAGTCTGACTAGTGCTTTTGACAGCTTTCATGTAAAAGAGGGGCAAAGATTTTCACCAAGGGAAAAGTCTGATTAAATCCCCCACTTTGGGCCAATACCGTAAAAGATGGTAGTAAGGAGTAATGGTGAATCAAAAGCATAACACCCCTTACTCAGAGTAGCTCCCAGTTATTTAGGTGGCCCATAAAAATCTTAGTCTCTGAAATTGGATTAAGTAATCCAAGATGGCAGTGGTCATACGCACCTGCTCAAAACAAATGAAAATCTTTTCTGGGGAAAGATAACATCCTAGGGCTCATTCAAATAAAATGTTCAGCACATACTCATAGAGAACCAGGCACATAAAGAGACAAGGCAACATGAATGAAGACCAGTAATAATCATAAGCAACGAAACTAGATCCATAGGGATTCTGGATATTGGAACTAACTATGCTTACTATATGCAAGTAATCAAAACATAAGATGGAAAATTCAGCCCAAAAAACCCCACAAAACCCTGAAAACTGTACCGAAATGACATAGAAGACTTTTTGAAAGAAGTATCCAGAAATTTTAGAACTGAAAAAGTACAGTAACTGAAATTAAGAATTCAATGGGTGGGTTTAACATCCAATTTGACATAGCTGAATAGAGAATTACTACAAGATAAGACAGAAGAAAAAGAAAATAACCAGAGTGAAGCATAGAGAGAAAAATAGATAAAAATTACAGAAAAGAGAATAAGAAACCCAGAGGAGATGGTGAAAAAACAAATCTAACATGCATTCCACTGGAGTTCCAGAAGAAAAGGAAAGAGGATGTGGGTCAGAAGAAGGGAATATAGTTGAGAATTTTCCAAGCCGATTGAAGACATTGTTATTACCCAGATAGCCTAGAAAACAGAGCGTGAAGCAAATGCTTATTTGTTTTAACACTTTATTCGAGAGTGTTATCCCACAGCAGCAGGAAGGAGGTAAAAGTGGTGTGAGACAAAGAAGGAAATAGTACAAATATAAGGACTGTGTTTTTACCAATGTGGCCATAAACTCACGACAAGCTTATTATTTAGTCTCACAGGGCATCTTCAGAGAGGGTACATGAGCAACTATTATTACAACAGTCTGGTTGGGAGGAAGAAGGAAGAGAAGATTATCCACCAGTTCTCCTCTTACATTGGGTAGAGTCCACCACAGGGGTGATAGCTCATAAACTTCAGGATTGTGTGTGTGTGAGTGCCCAGTGGGTACAATGTTCTCTCTCACCTCGGCCACACTGGGAAAGCCCCAGGGCAGGATATGAAAGTGCATGGTGCATGCATGATGTGAGACAACTGCAGATTGTGCCCAAGTGTGACAAGAGATGGGAGTAGCCACTACAGAGGGCAGGGGTGGGGGTGGAACTGGGGGCTTTGACCTGAATCTGTGACAGAAAGGCTAGCGCATGGATCCAGGGTGACACACAAAGTAACTCTTGTACAGATATCAGTCCAATCAATTCAAGAAGTCCTACAACCCTCAAGCAGGATAAGAAAAACAAAGCCCACCTATAGGCACATTGGAGTAAAACTACCAAAACCCAGGAAAAAGAGAAAATCTTAAAAGAAACCAGAGGGAAAAAAAGGCAAATCATCTTAAAAATGAACAACTAAAATGATAGTTTACTTCTCAGTAGAAATAATGGAAGTCAGATGACAATGAAATGGCCTCTTCCACTGGCTGAAAGAAAATAACTGCCACAAGCCTGAAACTGCATGTTGTAATCGCTAAGACAGCCGCAAAAGAAGAGTAAAATGTGTCTAACTTCCTAGCAAATAGAGAATAAAAGTAAAATTTTAAAAAAAGCAATCAATCCAGAAGAGGTAAGAATGGAGAGAAAATAAAACATAGAGCAGATAGAAAAAATATAAATCATGTGGTAATTACACAAATATATAATCACAAAATCAAATATATCAATAATTACAATAAATGTAAAGCGATTAAAAGCTCCAATTAAAGCACAAAGAATGACAGGCTAACTTAAAAAATAAACCCCAAGGAAGAGAGTTTAAAGTTCATCTCCTCTCAAGTTATCTATAAAATATCTATCTATCTATCTATCTATCTATCTATCTATCTATCTATACATACAACCACTTGGCTATGGTTTGAACTTGTAAACTATAGGAATCTCACTATATCACTATGTCCTGATCCAGATAATTTTTTCTAATTCAGCTCCTTTGCCTCCAAACGTTAGAGCCCTTTCATTAATGAGCCAAAAAATTCATTCTAGTTTTACTTTATGGAATTCCATGACAGTCCTTCAAATATATAAATATTGGCTACCTATTTTTTCCTTTTACATATCCCAAATTCTTTTCAACAGCTTTTACATGATCTTCACCATCTTTTTATACTGTTTATGAAAACAGCCTCCTCTATGTTTGGCTCGCTGATTCAGCTTGCTGAGTTATTTTTGGATTCTGCTTGAGTTGCCCATCATATTGGCACTTTCTTTAGTTTCATGTCATTGGGAAATGATACGAAGCCCTGCTTTCTGTGTTTTCATCTTATTCAATGAGAAAAATATTGAATAGAACATATCTGATGACAGTGCTTTAAAGCAGGGATTGGAGAGCTTTCTTTAAGTTGACGTTCATCCATTAATCAGCATTCTGAAAGTCTCAGCATTTAAATATTAATATCAAATATGAATCAATAATAGCAATAACAAATGTAAATCAACAAGCAGCTCACTTTTCTCCAATTTTTCTACAAAGTCAGCACAAAAGGCTCTGTTAGACAACTTGCTGAAATTCAGATACCCTAGGTCTACTTACCAGACTAGAGCTAACAATTTCAGTTGTGATGGTAAATCTCATTACCATTTGTTTATGGAGACAGATAGGCAACTATAAAATGCAGCCTGCAGGTTTAGATTATTTTGGTACAATAATCCGGCCCCTCATGCATCTAGAAGCACTGAAACTGCTGGATATTACTTTTCTAAGAAGAAGCCACATTGGAATGTACTGGATCTTTGAACCCCTGGAGAAATTCAACTGGTCTCAAAGCATGAATAATCAGTAAGTAAAACCAGTCATAGCTTTCAGAGACCCCAGGGACCACTGCAAAGAAAGTCAAGCTAGACTAAGGTCTCCTACAGTCCAGAAATTACAAAGAGGTTTATCTGAGGCTCAGAGGGCACTGGTCTCAGAATCTAGGTGAAGATGCTCCATGGAGCATTTGATTTATGTGGTACCAGAACTCTGAGGTCCTTCTTAGTGAATTGGAACCATGGCAATGGACTCTTTTCCTAGGGGACCTGTATGCATTAGAATGCTTTATGCTGTGTGTAACAAAACCCTGACTCAAACTGGCTTCAACAAGAGAGAAATTCAGGGACTTCCCTGGTAGCACAGTGGTTAAGAATCTGCCTGCCAATGCAGTGGACACCGGTTCGAGCCCTGGTCAGAGAAGATCCCACATGCCGCGGAGCAAATAAGCCTGTGTGCCACAACTACTGAGCCTGTGCTCTAGAGTCCATGCTCCACAACAAAGAGAAGACACCGCAATGAGAAATCCGCACACCGCAACAAAGAGTAGCCCCTGCTCGCTGCAACTAGAGAGAAAGACTGTGCACAGCAACGAAGACCCAACACAGCCAAAAATAAATAAATTTATTTTTTTTAAAAAAACAGTGAAGACATTCATTATTCCGACTGTTAACAGCAACCCAAGAAACTTTTCACCACTCCACTTTGGAAGAGAAATAGAACTACTGCAACTGACTTCCAACTATTTATCTGGGATTGAATGGAGGTGGATGAATCAACCAGTGCCCACGACAGTGTTTTTGAACCCTGAATGTAGAATAGAACTCCTAGTTTTAACTCAGGGTTTCTTTCCTAACTTTTAAGATAGAGCAATAAAATTGAAGTTAAGGGGGTAAACTGGCTGGCCTGAGAACATCTAATAGGCTGTAACTTTACCCCCACCTACCTACCTATGTACAGTCCTATGGAGACTCTGCAACACGGCGCTGACATAGTTCTTAAATTCTAAACAGAGGCCTGGGGTGAGGTGTCGTGGGAGAGCACGAGTTCCAAAGATATGATGCTTGAGAAGAAACCTATTTTTTCTTTTGGAAGCTTGTGGCAGAAAATCTACCAGAGGGGAAAGACACCTAGCCTAATTTTCATCAACCTAGCCTAATTTTAACAAATAATAAATCATAAGCTGATGGATGATTCTGTATTTCACTGGCTATTCAATAATGGACTTAGTGAAAAGAGACTGGAACTAATAAATAAGCTAAGAAATGGGCATTGACTTCATTAGTATATGCTATCCTTACCTTTGATCAAGAATATATGAGCTAGCTAGCTATATAATATGGGCAACAATACTTTTCTTTTTTCTTTTTTTGGCCATGCCATGTGGCTTGTGGGATTTGGGATTTTAGTTCCGTGACCAGGAATTGAATCTGGGCCCTTAGCGGTGAGAGCATGAAGTCCTAACCACTGGACCACCAGGGAATTCCCAGCAATATTTTTCTTAATTTATTTCTTACTTATTGAGGTGTTTTGAAAAACAGGGAAGTATTTTTGACAACGCAATTTATTACATATACTAAAATTTACAATGTATACTAAAAAGAGAAACTATTAGATGAATTACTGAAAATGAAACATTGATTTTATCATAGAATGATTTCAGTGTTCTTGGACATGTACATTTGTCTCAGTCATGGGGATTGCTCTTTCAAAGAAAAGAGGATTGAAAGGAAGAGAATTTCATTTCTAGAGGAAAATGAGTGAGTAACTTCTGTTGATTAAGAATAAAAATTGCCTGAAATTGAAGCAACTCTCATTCAAGCCACATACTTTCTGTCTGGAGAGACTCAGCATATAAATTTCTAAGAAATAGACAGGGAGAATGCTGGATTTGCATACAAATGTTGGTGCTTTTGCCAAATGTAGCTATGCAATGTAGGAAAGCCATCTCAGGAACTGACAACACGTATTTGGATAATGGCATCTTGGGATTAGAAAAGACCATGTATTTCTATCTGATGCCTGCACTGCATTCTACAAATAATTACAAGTTAATTATTTTTGGAATTTAATATTTTAAAGCAAATATTTCAATGAAACTTTGAGACTCACTCAACCTCCTATGTATAGATAATTAATTTAGCTGACTATCTTTTTGACACTTCATAATTTATTAATTTGCTCAACAAATTTGATATCTGCCCGACAGGCACTGCTCCAAGCACTGGGGACAGAGCAGAGAACAGAATGGGTACAATCCTTGTGCTTGGGGAGATTACATTCTTGCGGGGAGGCAGGATAAATAACTAAGCAAATGAAAACAGGGTAATTTCAAATAGTGATTAGGCAATGGGACAGGATGATAGGATAGAGAGTGATATAGGAAAGCAATACAAGTTGGTCAGAGAAGGCCTTTGAGGAGGGGATCATTGAGCTGAGACAGAAATGATACAAGGGAGGCAGCTATGTGCAAAAAATCTTCTTTCACATCAACTGTCCAGATCTTTTGTCTATCTTTAAACTGAATCATTTGTCTTTTTATTATTGAGTTGTAGTAGTTCTTTATATACTCTATATACAAGTCCCACATTGGATATATAACTTACAAAAATTTTCTTCCATTCTTTGAGGTCTTTTTACTTTCTTCAAAGCTTCTACCACTGTTGTGGCACTCTCCTTCATTCTGGCTCATGGTTGTACTTAGTTGTTAACATGCAACTCTCTTCCTTGAAATCAGAAGCTAGTTGAGGGTCATGCCTTTATTTTGGCACACCCTCAGAAATCTAGATAATTCTTTGCCCACATTTGGGATTTGAGGACTAAATTCTAGGTCCTGTTATCTGAACTATTTCAAATAATATCACTAAAGCCAGAGATTGTTTTTCAAGCAAAGATGACCCAACTGCATTGTATCTAGATGAAATAAATAGATGAACACAGTTGATTCTATCCATTGACAATTATTCCCTTTAACAAGGAAAAATAACATTGCTATGTCAGTCAACACTTTATAAATAAGTCATGTTCCAAAAATTCATTTGTATGGCTGTTATTTGTAATGCTGAACATATTTTCACCTAGTACCAATTTGATAACAATGGTTTAGTTTATGATTCTGGTGTCTGAAGCCAATTAAACTTTTGAAGAAGCATAATGCCAAGAGTGCACTAAGTACAACATAGGCAAAAAACAAACAACAACAACAAAAGAAAAAAACATAATCCTCATGATCTGGACTGGTCTAGGAATTGAAGATTATTCATCATGTTATTTCTATGGGAAAGTGCGTCATAGCATTGGTCAATAGCATAAATACAGGTCTCCTTTCTGTGTGAGCCTGTTATAGACCCAGTGACCTCTGATCAACAAGTCTGAAGTTAAAAGATCATTTGGAGCTATAAGGAGCATGTCTCACAAACTCCAGGGTAGACCAGTTATTCCTAGGGATGGGATATGTGAACCTGAGGTATTACCCAATTGCCAGTGCCAAGAAATAATAAACATGTGAGCTTTATAGACTATCAAAATGATGGCCATGAGAATTATGCAGTTACATGGACACATATTCACAAGTGCAAAAATGTAGGACCTAGTATGTTAAACAACACCTCTCTCTCCCCGCAGCCATTCACCCAAAAGGGAAAACAACGACAAATTCTGGCAGAAGAAAAAGAAATAGAAACAAAGAGATAAAAATGCTAACAATAATTGTGTTTGGCATGAATTAGTGTTTCCTGCTTTTCTTTCTTCTCAGTTACCTCTAATTTGCTAAATTTGCTTTATAATAAAACACCAGAATAATTTAGCTTCATAAATTATAACTTCTGTGAGAGCAGGGATCTTATCTGTCTTACATACAGAGATATCACCACTGCATATAAGAGAACATGGTGCAAAAAAAGACACTTAATGAGTATTTGTGTTACATAAAGTAATCAAAAAGTTACAGAACTGAAAAAATAAGAGTTTGTAATGCAGTGATGGTAAAAGAGGTAATTTTTCTTCTTTGCACTTTTCTCATATGGAGTAAAGAGAGACCAGCACCATGTGAAGATGCAAAGAATCATATAGGTCTGTGTTGTGGAGAAAGAGTCTACAACATGAATGCAATCTGCTGTTAGCAGAACAAAAAGGATGTGCAGAAGTGAAAATTGTATACAAAAATCCTAAGAAATAGACATGTCCTATCTTGCTCAGTCTACTTTAATTTCCAGGAAGGATGAGCAAATAAGGAAAGAAGAGGAGTGCTTGCAGACATTTTAAAATTGTATCTGTTTGGTTGTAATATATGTGTATAGAACGGTGTATCTCATACCTTAGATTCTTGAAGAACCTTGAAGTTATGATGCTCCTTTGAATCTTTTAGTACAACTCCAGGTATTCTACCACTCGTGTGTTGACATTATAATGATAACCCTAAATTTCATATATTGCCATTACCTAGTTCTTAAATGTCCCTAAGGACATTCCTAGTTCTTGAAGATCTCTAGGGAGAAAGAGAATAGAACAGTACTGCAAAATTGTCAATCTTAGTTTGTAACAGACCTTTTTTTTCCTACACCCTTACCAGTATATTTTATCTGGATTATTTTCAAATAATTTTGGTAATAATTTTGTAAGAAAGATTGCTAGAGTAGATTTCATTTTGCATTCTTTTTGGCTACTTTGCCTTCCAGTTTTGAATGAATCATATTATTAGTATTAACTTCTTGTTTTATATTCCTACTTAATATTACCAATGAATATAAATCTCTTTTGTTTGTGCTAAAGTATACTTTAAAGATTATCTGGCACACAATGATGGAAATAGTGCTATTCTATAAATAACAACATTCTTCTCATGATTTTCTACATTTGGGTCACCCAAACATGTTTTTTTACCTTTGACAGAATTCTCCAAGGACTTCAGATGTCTAGGGACAGTGCAGGTTAAAGTACTATTTCATACTTCTTTTCTAAAAGGTAAACATGACCATTTATAGCTCTTAAAAAGTCATGTCTAGGGACTTCCCTGGTGGCGCAGTGCTTAAGAATCCACCTGCCACTGCAGGGGATACGGGTTCAAGCCCTGGTCCAGGAAGATCCCACATGCTGCAGAGCAACTAAGCCCAGGCGCCACAACTACTGAGCCTGTGTTCTAGAGCCCACGAGCCACAACTACTAAGCCCGAGCGCCGCAACTGCTGAAGCCCACGCGCCTAGAGTCCGTGCTCGGCAACAAAAGAAGCCACTGCAATGAGAAGCCCGTGCGCTGCAATGAAGAGTAGCCCCCGCTCGCCATAACTAGAGAAAGCCCGCGCGGAGCAACGAAGACCCAACGCAGCCAAAAATAAATACATAAATAAATAACTTAAAAAAATAAATATATAAAAAAAGAAAAGTCACGTCTAAAGGATAGGGAGAGATTTATATGTCTCACGTAAGCATCTACATTTTTGGTTCAATTTAGTTTAGAATAAAGGTGGTTTTACATTTTATCTCAGGGCTGATAATCATAAGAGGCTTAATATAAATCTTCAAGCTTCTGAATGGCTGCATTTTAGGCAACTAAAAAGTACTTCTGCAAAGTGCTGAAACTAAAGCATGAGTGCCTTTATAGTTTTATAAACTCAAGTCACTGAAATGTGTTTTTTAAATTAATTAATTTTATTTTATTTATTTTTGGCTGCGTTGGGTCTTCTTTGCTGTGCACGGGCTTTCTCTAGTTGAGGCGAGCAGTGGCTACTCTTCGTCGTTGTGCACCGGCTTCTCCTTGTGGTGGCTTCTCTTGTTGTGGAGCACAGGCTGTAGGCGCACGGGTTCTAGGCGCGCGGGCTTCAGTAGTTGTGGCACACAGGCTCAGTAGTTGTGGCTCACGGGCTTAGTTGCTCGGTGACATGTGGGATCTTCCCAGACCAGGGCTCGAAACCATGTCCCCTGCCTTTTCAGGCAGATTCTTAACCACTGCGCCACCAGGGAAGCCCTGAAATGGATTTTTGAACAGATGAGCGTATAAAATAAAGGTCCATTTCCTCAAAGATGTTTAAAAATGGAATAAGCAGACATGAATCTGGGTGTGACAAAAGTGAAGTCCTGGAACTTTATTTTCAGTACTAGATAAATAGCTTTCTAGACCATGTAGTCAAGTAGCACTAAATAACTGAGATATCAGAGGAATGAGAAAAAGGATTACATTATGTAATTTTACAGTTCTCTAAACTTTGATTCTCACAACTGTGTAAGCAATGTAAAGTCATTGCTTTACGAATGAGGACACTGGAATTTAGCATGTTCAAGAAACTTGCTCCAGATCCCTTCCTCAGACTTCCTGTTAAATATGGAGGACTGGACACAGGTATCAACCTCCACAAAATGAAGATGAAAAGGCGCACACTCACAAGGACAAAAGAAATGGATGAAGAAAAAACAATGCCTTTGATGATATGAAGCAGATGGATGAGGGCACTTACATAGTGGACCCAAGAGAGTTGGATCATGAACCAGTGATGGGGAAACCCAAGAAAACCACCCATTTTGTACCACAAAAACACCTAGAATTTCCAGGAACAGATGGAACCAGCTACCTCCCAAGGTGGAGGTTAGGATGAGGCTAAAACAAGGGGAATATGTTTCAGAAGTACCAGGACCTGACATCTCCTCCCTAATGGGGAGGCTGTGACAGCCCCTCCTCAGTCCCTATGGAAGACTGGAAAAGGTAAAGGAATCTCTGGCAAAGGGGGTGCTTATGAAAAAGGGAGATTAAGTGAAAATATTATAATGGATATTGATTCTCCCTCCCTCATCTCCCCGTCTTCTTCCTCCACTCCAAATGGCTACTCAGCTGGTAGATTTTTGGAGCAAAACTGCTAAGTTGCACAGCTCTGGGGGAGCCTTACATACACACAATTTATGTGAAAGACACCCCTGGTGTGCAGTGCCCAGGCTTGCACAGCCACACCTGAAGGCCCTGGATCAGAAGCACCTTTGAGAAATGAGACCAGCCTAAGACACAAGACCCAAAGTTGATGCTCTCAAAGATTCACCAACTGAATGGCCCAGCCAGGTCTTCTCATAGTGAAGACAACATTTGAAAAGCCCTTCCTGGAAGCACAAACCCTTAGAGCTACTCTTTGAAACACCATGCTTCAATATGAACTTCTAGCCAACAATCACCAGACTGAAGAAATTTCTCATATGAAAGACGGAGACTGAAAAAATTAGAAAAAAATAAGGTATGGAGGGAGAAGAGAAAATTATTATTTATGTTATCAGAAGATAATGCATATGTGGAAGATAGTATTATAAGAAACATTTAGGGAACCAAAAGGACCTCTTGGAAAAGCATCTGACATTTTCTCATTATTAAATACAAAGAATGAAAATTAAAGGAACCAACTACTCATCTTATTTTTAAAATTTATTTTATTGAAGTACAGTTGCTATTGAAGTTCAATGCTGTGTTAGTTTCTGCTGTACAGCAAGGTGATTCAGTTATACATATATATATAATTTTTCATATTACTTTCCATTATGGTTTATCACAGGATATTGAACATAGTTCCCTGTGCTACATAGTAGGACCTTGTTTTTTATCCATTCCATATATAATAGTTTTCATCTGCTAATCCCACAATTCCAATCCATCCCTCCCCACCCCCCTCCCCCTTGGTAACCACAAGTCTGTTCTCTACGTCTGAGTCTGTTTCTGTTTTGTGGATAAGTTCTTTTGTGTCATATTTTAGATTTCATATATAAGTGATATCATATGATATTTGTCTTCGACTTACTTAGTATGATAATCTCTAGGTCCATCTATGTTGCTGCAAATGGCATTATTTCATTCTTTTTTTATGGCTGAGTAATAGTCCATTGTGTGTATATACCACATCTCCTTTATCCATTCATCTGTCGATGGACATTTAGGTTGCTTCCATGTCTTGGCTATTGTAAATAGTGCTGCTATGAAACTTATCTTATGAAACTAGAAAAGGACTACCAACAGAGCCTGAGATGGCATTAATGAGGAAAAATAAGACATTAATTAGTTAGAAAACGTACAAAAAGGACAAAACTTTAAAAGCTGTTTTTTTGGGGAAAAACCTACAAACAGAAAAATTATATGAGTTAAACTTCTTACTAACCTGAAAAGGAAAAAAAAATGTTCAAGATCAGAAAATCACAAAGGAGAAATAACACAGATATGAGTAAGATTTAAAAGAATCCTATGAGGGGAAAAAATACTTGTGTGTCTGAATGTTCCACAATACTTTTTATTAATGTGAAAGATATAACTCATTTGGAAGTTAAATAGAATACAAAGCAATATGTACAATGAGAATCCACTTTTAATAAACAAAACAAAATAAAAGCATATATATGCCTGAAAAATGAATGAACAGTATAAACAAAGGTCATCTTTCAGTCTGGGATTATGGGCGATTTTTATATGCTAGCTTACATGCATGAGTAATTTTTTATATTGGTTTTATAACAAGAAAAATACCCAATAGTTATGGTAGTAAAATTTTAAAAAACATTAAAGAATTTAGGTCACTGAACAGTAACTGTTTAGTGTAACATTTAAGGGAAGACAATTTAAAATTTGCCAATTTACTTTGCAGTTTCCACACCAACATGTTTTATTTTGTAGCAACATACTTGTTGCAATGTTTCATGTTACTCATATTGCTAGGACTATGGTAATAAAGAAGAATAAAGACCATTTTGTCCTTCAATGAGATGAAGCCGTTAGGGACAGATATTTGGCTACTAATTTCTTTCTTCAAGAAAACTTTTATTATGAAAAAACTAAACATACACAAAAGTAGAGAGGATAGTATAATGAACTGTTATGTCCATCAATATCTTCCATAATTATCAACAAATCTTATTCCCTCTATCCGTTTACCTCCAAACCCACTGGATGATTTTGAAGCAAATACAAGGCATTAAATATTTTCACTTATAAATATTTCAGTATGCATCTCTTAAAAATATTAAGACTGATGTTTTTAAAAGATTACTACAATACCACTATACTACCTAAATTTTTAAAAATGTAATATCAAATATCCAGTCAGTCATCAGATTTGCTCAATAGAGTCAAATTGTTTACAATATTTCAATTAGCATCTAAAGTTTATCTAATTCATACTTTTTCACTATTTCTTCTCTCATTTTCTCTTCTAATTCATTAATTTCATATTCTATCTGCAACTGGTTGATATGTCTTCTATGCTCATTTCCCATTTTGATAGAAGTTTCAATATTTATGCATTAGACAACTATTGATGGCCTTGTAAGTAAACTACCTATGTAGTTAATCTTTTTTTTTGTAAAAAATTGACTTGATAGGTCCCAGGAAACTGCTTGAAAATCATCCATAAAAAGGAATTTTGAAAAGATTTTCTTATAAAGAAAGCAGTGTTATAAGTTATGTATGTGTGCTGTTATTAAAGGGATAATTCAGCGTTAACATCTCTTTCAGATTCAGTGAACCACTCTCCTGGTTTTTCTCCTGCTTCAGCCTTTGTTCTCAGAGTCCTGGATCCTCTTCCTCTACTTGATCTCTAAATGTTGAGGTTCCTCAGACTCAATTTTGAGCCTACTTCCCTCTTGATAGCATCTTCTTATGTGATCTCAATAATTCCCATGTTCTAAATGACATCTTTATTAATAACTTTGACTAAAAAATATTTTCAAATAGCAAATAAAAAAATAAACAAAAACTAAACAACCAAAAACAAAGAAAAAGACAAATGACACATTGGTTTAAAAAATTTCAACTTAAATAAAAAGTGAATATATAGAGCATCTTAAAAGAAAAAGAAAATAATCAATCCCATAGACAAATGGGCTAGAGATGAGGACAGACAGATCACAGAGAAAGGTGCAAATTGTCCTTAAAAAGATAAAAAAGATTTTCTACCTCACTCATGATAAGAGAATACAAATTAAAACTATACTGAGATAGCATTTTTATCACTTAGCAGTTTGGAAAAATTCCAAAAGTTTGGCCACATACTGTATTGATGAGGTTATGGAAAAGGGAGCACTCTCATACGTTGCTAATTGCGGGGAGGGGACACTTAATGGGGGGAATTTGGCGATAGCAAAATTACATGTGCACATATTCTTAGACCCCAAATGCTGCTTACGGGAATTTATCCCAAAGATACACTGGCAATATTATGAAAAGGCATACGTACACTGCTATTCATGGTAGCACTATTTATAATGGAAAAACCCTGCAAACAACCTAAATGTCCATCAACAGAGAACTGGTTGAATAAATTATGGTGTATTCACTCAGTGAAATGGGGTGACTATCTTTTTAGATTGTCAATCCAGGACACAGCCACATAGGAAAAAAGATGTATAATAAATATACACATATGTCTTAAACATAAATTTATGAAAAATAGATATTTGAAATTGTATATTCTGTATTTAATTTTCTGTTACTTAAATGCCGTTTTAAAAACAAAACAATAGGACTAATTAACAGTGGTGATCAGTAGTAATTGGTAGTAGGAACAACTATGTAATGTGTGAGAAAAATACAACTAGAAACATCATACAGAGGATACTTATACATTATCCCTTAACACAGAAGTTTACTTTAACTTTTTTATAACTCTTTATTGGATTACTGTATCTTTCCCTTCTCAGGGAAAATGGTTTCTAAAGCAGAGAGATAATTAGAAGTTGTGAAAATAAATTTGAATTTCAAATAAATTACGGTTTTAGTAAAGAAATTAAGAAAATCCTGTTTCACTTGGCTACTCTGTTCTGGTGATTTTTCTTTTTCTTTTCTTTCTAACTTTTATTTTTCAGTTATTTTGGATGCAGTCTTATTTCAAAAATTTGGTGTTTTGCTTTGTTTTTTTGTGTGCTGTATTGGTTTTTGTCACAATCTACACATAATAACTGAATAACTCAGATGCAGTCAGTTCATCCTTTTCTAGGTTTCTTATGGCCTCTGAAAAGATCATCAAATGCTTTTGGAGAAACAATAGAAATTTCTGTTTTACTGTCATTCTTTTCTATATTCTTATCTTCAGTGTATTTAGTGAGTACCTACTATAGACCAACCACTGCTTTTTATGGTAGGGATACAACTTTGATCAAAATAGTTAAAGCTCCTGCCCTTAGGAAACATTATTCTATATGAGACATGAAGATGTATATTTTTCTGTTTTTAAAATCAACTTTACTGAGGTTTGATTTGCACACAGTAAAATGCACACGTTGTGTGTACTTCAATGAACTTTTACAAATGAATTTGGCCATATAACCACCACCATAATCAAGATACAGAACATCTCCATCCCCTCAAATCACCTAGCCCTATTCCAATTAATCCTTCCTTGACACCCACCTCGTCTCCTGGCAGTCACTGTTCTGTTTTGTCATGAGAGATTAGTCTTTTTTAGAATTTCATATAAATGGAATCATAATCTTTTGCTCATACTCTGATTTCCTTTGCTCAGAATAATGTTTTATGAGATTCATATTTTTGCATGTCAAGAAGTCATCCCTGTTTGCCGAAAATTACTATTCATTATATGAATAATTACATATCATTGTATGGATATGCCACCAGATGATGAAGATTATGGTTGTTTCCAGTTTTTGATCATTAAAAATAAAGCTATAAAGAGGCAAAAACCAGAGCCGATCAGTGGAAAGTTAACTATGTGGAAACATCTGCTAAAACACGAGCTAATGTTGACAAGGTATTTTTTGATTTAATGAGGGAAATTCGAGCCAGAAAGATGGAAGACAGCAAAGAAAAGAATGGAAAAAAGAAAAGTTTACCCAAGAGAATCAGAGAAAGACGCTGCATTTTATAATCAAAGCCCAAACTCCTTTCTTATCTTGACCATACTAATAAATATAATTTATAAGCTTTGCCATTGAAGGCTCAATTGACTGAAATTACTTTAACATTTTGGAGATCATGTATGTCTAAAAGCATGAATTGGAACTGCACTGAAAGTCAAATTCACTTAAAAAAGAAATTAATGTGGCTTCACCAAGAGAAAAAAAAAAGCTTTTGTGTGTGCACATTTTCATTCCTAAGTAAATACCTAGGAGTGTGATTGCTGGATCATGTAAATGCATGATTAATTTTATAGTAAAAGACAAACTGTTTACCAAAGTGGTTGGACCATTTTGGATTCCCATCAGGAACATATGAGATGTCCAGCTGCTCCATGTTGTCAACATTTGATACCGTCTTTTAAATTCAGGCTATCTTAATGGCTATGTAGTGATAAGCATGCGTTTCGTTTCCTACCCATACTAGTCTACTTATGTAACCCCACTTTAAAACTGATCATTAATTTCAGGAAAAATCTAAACCATGTAAAGGATCTAAAAGAAAATAACTGGCTTGATTCTGCTTATATTTTGTTTCAATTTTTCCGCATGAAATCCCCAGGCTCTCTAGGAAACATAAAACCGGTGTCAGGCAGCACCAGCTCGATGCAGCTCTCGTAACTGGGCTCTTCATGCAAGGCCCCAACAACTAACCCCTGCGCGCACTTCCATCGCTTCCTCGCGCCTCCCCGGCTCCTTTCTAAGAATTTCCCAGAGAACCGCGCGACGCGAAGCGGGACGGGCTCTGGGCCCTCAGGCTCCGCCCCTTACCGGCACTCACCCACTACCCAGGACAAGGCCGCAGGCTGGAGAAGGAAGGTAGCTTCCGGTCTCGCGATTGGCTCTAATCCCGCGAGAAGAGAAGATAGCCGTCCCGGCCTAAGGCTGTCGGTAGCGAGGAAGGGGGTGTGGCCGGGGAGCGCGAAGTCCCAAGGCGTGAGGGAGAGGAGGCGGGGTCGCGCGCACCGGGCGTACGCATGCGCGCACGCGGCCGGTCGGGCTGGGCTGAGAGGGGAGGGGTTGGCTGCGGCGGCCCAGGCGGCGTCGTTATTTCCGCGAGCTGGGCGGTGCGTGGCAGCGCGGGTGGCCACGGGAGAAGTAGATAGGGACCGCTGTTCGGAGCCATTGAGACTTCTTCCTTCCCGTGTCAGAGAGCCGCAGCACCCCGCGCGCGTGGCGGACCCGGGGGACGCCAGGTCACCCTGCGGCCCCTGCCCTCCCGCCGCGCTTCAGGTAGGAGCTGCGGGCTTCCCCGTGCCCACTGCTCGCCGGGGCCCTGGCCTTACTCGGTGTTATCGGGGCGACGACCTGGCACCGGGCGTGCCAGTTCTCCCGCGCGACGACAGCCCTGTCCTTGCCTCCGTGCCCGTGGGGCTGGGGCCGGGCCGGGCAGACCCGGGTGGGGCGGTCCCCTCCTCAGGTGCGCCCCCGCCCTGGGCCCGGCGACTGGGGCCCGGCGGTGCGCTCCCTCACGCTATGCCCCCCGGACAGGCTGTGTAGGGGTCCGGCCGGGACGGGAGAGGTTGGCCCGGCGAGCTCCGGGCAGGTGAAGGACCACCTTGACTTGTGTAGTTGCTGGGGTCTTGGGCTTCGAGAGGGGACCCTGAAGAGTGCCTTGGTTATTTGTGGCCAGTGTTGAAAGTAGGAAGCTCTGGAGTTGGTTCTCTTTGGGCCAGCTGTGGGATGGTTTGTGATTTTTTCTTCCTAAATAGGCAGAGCAGCAGCAGTGTTAACTGACGTGGGATTTAATTGCAGTAAGGTAGGTTTTTACAGTGCGGTCCTCAAACTCAGAAGAGCTCTGCTTAAAGAGTTTAGTAAGACTTTCATCCAATACTTAAACGCACATGGTTTGCAAATACTCTTGCTCTGAAAGCTACATTCTCTCTTTTACACCAATATTAATTTTATAGGAATAATGGTTATGAAAGCTTCTGTAGACGATGATGATTCAGGATGGGAGCTCAGTATACCAGAAAAGATGGAAAAAAGCAATACAAACTGGGTGGACATAACTCAAGATTTTGAAGAAGCTTGTCGAGGTGAGTTTGAATTTTTGAATTAGAAGTTCAAAATTTGGGAAAGGGTGCAATAAAAATGTGGATTGTGATTTCTAAACTATCTCAATAAATGGAAAAAATCAGCATGTGTGGTTTATCGAGTTTGTTAACCACACTTATTCATTCTCCTCTGATTTTAACTTTCATTTAAAGCCAGTTTATGTAGGTTATAGCATTAAATACAGATGTTCAGGCAGTTTCTTGGGTTAAAATTTTCTAACTTTTAAATAACAGGTTAGAGAGCACATAGCAGTAATTTCAAACTGTGGAAATACGAATTCTGTCGCCCTAACGATGGGAGTATTATTGTATATTTGAGGTTTGAAAATAATCGGATCATGTCATTCCCTGCTTAAGATCCTCCAGTGGCTTCCTGTTACATGTAGAATAAAATTCAAACTTCTTCCCTTTGGCCTATGTGATCTAGTGTCTGCCTCAGACTTTTTTTGTACCACTGCTTCACTAGACTCATTATGTTCGGTCATGAGATCCTTATCATTAAACACACTAAGGTCGTGTCCCCAGGTCTTTACATAGCTGGCTCCTTCCTGACCACTTAAATGTTACTGTTCCAGGGACTTCTCTGGTGGTCCAGCGGTTAAGACTCCGTGCTCCCAATGCAGGGGGCCCAGGTTCCATCCCTAGTGAGGGAACTAGATCCCGCATGCCGCAACTAAGAACCGATACAGCCAAATAAATAAATAAATATTAAAAAAAAATGTTACCGTCCCAGTGAGGTCTCAACAGCCAATCTAAACAGATTTATCCCCTCATTCTCTTCTATCCAGCTCCACCTCAGTTGAATCACCCTGCTTTATTTTCTTCATAGCACTTATCTACTGTGAGAAACCATCATTTTCAATTATCTTTTATTGTTAGCCTCACCCACTGAAATATAAGCTCAGTGAGTGCAGAAATCCTGTCAATAACGCAAAACGGGAGAGGCCACGGCCGTGGGAGGCCCACATACTGCAAAAAAAAAAAAAAAAAGTTTGTTATTCATAGGCCACCCAATTTATGGTATTTTAGTTATAGCTGCCTGAGTGGACTAAGATTCTCAATTTAATTTTTCTTTTCTGCTGTAATGTGTTTTTTTTTTTTTTTTTTTTTTTGCGGTATGCGGGCCTCTCACTGTTGTGGCCTCTCCCGTTGCAGAGCACAGGCTCCGGACGCGCAGGCTCAGTGGCCATGGCTCACGGGCCCAGCCGCTCCGCGGCATGTGGGATCCTCCCAGACCGGGGCACGAACCTGTGTCCCCTGCATCGGCAGGTGGACTCTCAACCACTGCGCTACCAGGGAAGCCCCTGCTGTAATGTTTTTAATTTCTAAGATTTTTTCCCTCTGAATGTTTCTTTTTTTAATAAAAGTAGAGTGTTTTTGTTTCAGGGTTGCACTGTTTTTTCTAAGATTAATAATAGTTCTTTTGAAATTTTGTTTCCCAACTTAGTGTCTTTCCTCCAACTTGCCTTTTTTAGTTTG
This sequence comes from Aethalodelphis obliquidens, assembly GCF_003676395.1. Classification (NCBI taxonomy): domain Eukaryota; kingdom Metazoa; phylum Chordata; class Mammalia; order Artiodactyla; family Delphinidae; genus Aethalodelphis; species Aethalodelphis obliquidens. The sequence continues at coordinate 4,094,705 of NW_020838032.1, read as the reverse complement.
TTTTCTTTGGTTTCTATCTTTCGTGTTAGGGGATTACTTCAGATATCTAAGAATCCTTTGTTGCCTGTTGAAGGTGGGGGGAGGCTGGCTAAAAGCCAGCTGGAAGCTCCGAATTTTTGAGCAGGACTCCTCTGCTATGAACGCCAGTATCAGGTGATCTGACTTGGCTTTTGTGTTGGAGAACCTCTGGTGTCAGTTATTTAGCTCCTTCCTCTTGGAAAGATTATATTCTGTAGAGAAAAATTTATCTAATCTCCTGCTTGAGGTTGAAGATTTGACTGTTTGCCTGTGATTTAACAGTTAAGTGGGGGAAGAGGTCTGGAATTTTTACATATTCACTTAATGCCCCCTCTTTCCAGTACTGAATCCTACCCTTCAAATAACCTTCTGTCCCTGGAGATTTTTTGTTTTGCCCTTTTCAAAGAAAGCCTTCAGTATTATCCAGGGTGAGGGAGGGGTAGTTATCTTGTTCTGTAAATTAGGGCAGGGCTCTGGGCTGTCTGATGGCTCAGTTCTCTATATTTTAGCCCATCTTTATATCCTCACTTTCAGAGGTAAGTGGTAAATCGGGTTGGTTTTGGCTTTCTCCACTGCTGGTTTTATTTTTCTTGGGTTTGCTAGGAAACGACTTGTCTTTCTGTTTCCACGTTTCCCTAATTTTGTTGTATTATTTCTGCACCAATTTTTCCTCTTCCTTTAGGTTCATAGCTTTCTTTAAAAAAAAAAATTTTTTTTTCCTTTAATTGTTTAAATGAGATTTCAGGAGGGAGTTAAAGGTTGTTGCATGTGTTCAGTTGGCCACCTTTACCCAGGGGTAAACTTTAATTCATCTGTTTAATTATCACTGTACAACGGTACTGGATTCCAGCTATATCATAGATTCAGTAGGGTCTTCATAGCGACGCTAGCAGTGAACTTAACCATGATTTACAATGTTATGTGTAGAAATATATTCAAAGATCTGTAACACCAGTTTTCAAATTATCTTCTCATTTATAAGAGGGTAAAATGTATTTGCGTTGTCAAATAGTTACATGTTTTTCTCATCCCGTTAGATTACTTTTCTTCAGGGGAATGATCGTATGCTTCAAGTGCTTAGCACTGCTGCAAACCCAAACTCCAGCTACAAGTTATAGTTCATTGTTCATTTCCAAGGCAAAAGGGAGGATGTCCTAAGGAACTTTAACAGAATCATCTAGTACAGGCCTTCATTTTACAGATGATAAAATCAGGGCCCAGAGTGATCGACTTGCTTCTAGGTCTGTGGAGTGTTCAGTGAAGCTATTTGGTACCCAAATCTACCCTAAGTATGTGGTAAATTATTACAGCAGTTCTCAACTTTTTGGTATCAGAACCCCATTATACTCTTAAAAATACCCTCTTATGCTTTTAAAAAGTATTGTTTATGTGTATTATATGTATATTGATATTTACGGTATTAGAATTTAAAACAAATTTTAAAAATACTTGTTCATTTGAAAATGGTAATAAACCCATTGCATGTCAACATAACATTTTTAAAATGAAAAATGTATTTTCCAAAACAAAGAACAACTTTGAAGAGTGGCATTGTTTTATACTTTTGAAAATCTCTTTGATGTCGGCATAATAGAGGACACCTGAATTCCCTATCTGCTTCTGTGTTCAGTCTGTTGCCACATGTCGTTTTGGTAGAAGTATAGGAAGTATATCAGGCCTCACCAAATATGTAGTTAAAAGATGGTGGAACCTTTTCAGGTAATTGTGGATATTCTTTGCTACTATACCAAAACTTGGCAGGTGGTAATTTCTTAAAGATTAAGATTGCAGTGTGGAATCTGAAAGCATATCAGTGGACCTTTCATGCTGTGTTACATAAAGTATATTGGTCTGTCTAGAACATTGAAGGGATCTTTTATCCATGCCTAATTTTGTAGCATGCATTGCTATTTGCAAAATATTGGTTTAGTGAGTTAAGCACATTTTCCAAGTGTTGACACACTTCATTATTCAGTATTAAAAAGCACATTTGTTAATATCACCACAGTATCCTCAGGAAAGCCTTTTTAAGTATTGGGACACTGTCAAGTTCACAGTGGCAGATACATGCTTTCCAAAATTCTGATTTTTCCTTGAAAGCTCAAATTTTATCACTGGCAGTAAACCTTGTCAGTTATTTTCCTAAAGCGACAAACTCATTTATTTTCAAGCAAATGCCATATTGTCAAGTCTGAATAACTATAATTTGTCACTGTTCTTTCAAGTAAAAGTGGCGTTTCATGATAGTTGTGCAAGAGCTTTTCCTTGAGACAGTCTCTTACTTTGGTAAGCAGAGGAAGTGTTTATGTATACTTCCCATTTGTCAAATAGAATATTAAAAAGGTGTATTCAAAGATTGAAATTTAATTAGGTATATCAGGACCAGCCCTAGGATGAAGTGAGTGAGGCAATTAGGGTACAAAATTTAAGAAGGCACTACTTGAAAGTGCCTTCTTAAATTTTGCAACCTACATGCCTTACTTGCACTCTGGTCCTGGCCCTGAGATTAATAATTTTTACTGTTCCATCAAGGACTTCTTAAGTGAAAGTGCATGGAAGTGAAGAATACACTGTTTAGCTTGGGGCCACTGTCTTGATTTGTGCTGAAGATAGAGTTTTGCCCTTTTCCTCTTTACACCATTGCTTTTGCATCATCATTGTAAATGTCAACACAATGAAAAAAAGTTTAGTATTATTTACAAAATGTATTAGTATTATTTTAGTATTTTAGTATTATAACAAAATGACTTTAACATCACAGGCTCCTGGGTTCTCAAACCATCTTTGAGAACCACTGTATGTTCTGTTATGCTTCATTACAGTATTTTGATAAATGCTTCTCATTGATTTATCTGTTTTGGTACATGGAACTTTAAAAAATGAATGTGATTTAACTTATTAGCTAGGGAGATTAGTAATATTCTTAGAACTGCTTCTTTATGTCTTCCACAGGAGTTGACCATCAACATTTAAGCTACTTTACTTGCACATTGAAATCATCTGGAGTACTTTAAAACCACTCTATGGGTCCCACTCCTAGAATTTGATTGGTTTGGGGTGCTGATTGGACATTGGGGTTTTCAAAAGCTCCCCAGTTGATACTGATATGCAGCCAAGGTTGAGAACTGCTGCTTTATGGAGGATTAACACTCTTTTGATCAGCTGTTTATGCAAGTGTTTTCTACATTATTTAAATAAAATGTAATAAAAAAAATAGTTTCAACACTGTTCCTGGGACAAAAGGAGATTAGATTATGATGCCAAGTAGTTTAAAAACAACTTGAGAGGGCTTCCCTGGTGGCGCAGTGGTTGAGAGTCTGCCTGCTGATGTAGGGGACACGGGTTTGTGCCCCGGTCCGGGAAGATCCCACATGCCGCGCAGAGGCTGGGCCTGTGAGCCATGGCCGCTGAGCCTGCGCATCCGGAGCCTGTGCTCCGCAACGGGAGAGGCCACAACAGTGAGAGGCCCGCATACCGCAAAAAAAAAAAAAAAAAAAAAAAAACAACTTGAGAAATAGCATACAGTTCTGTGAAAAAGTTTACTTAGGGAGAAATGTATTAGTGGTTTTTTAAAAATGGGCCTGATAATTCTGGTTGTATTATTGTTGCCTGTGATGGGTCACTTGTTAATTCTCAGAAGTTCAATTTATAGTTAGTGTTTAAATATTCACTATGTAGAAGACATTATATTAGTAATTGAGTAAAAATAATATGACCATTTCTTAGAAAATGAAGTTTAAAGGACTGCAAGCACATTTTTCAGGTGCTAATATTTTGTTTCATTTTTTTTCTTAGAATTAACAGTTAAATATAAATATGGTATTATTCAAAAGATTTTTCTCTTTGTTTCTTTTAGAATTAAAGTTGGGAGAACTGCTTCATGATAAGCTGTAAGTATTTATGTCCTTTGAAATAGTGTAGTGTAATATTTCCATCTATTTTGTCTCCTGTGCAATAGTATTCCTTGAAGTCTGAGTAATTTTACATTTCAAAGCTGTAAGAATAACACTAATTATATATTTTTAACCTTGGTCAGCTGTTTTGGGGCAGCTGACCTTAGTCGTGATAGGAAGTGGTTGTACCTAGTGAAACTGTGACTTATGGTCATTCCTTGAGGGTAGGTATACAGGATGTGGAATTTCTTGAGAAAAGGTATTGGTTGCATGTTGTATGTGATATGCTGGTTGATGACCAGAGGTAGGTGATTAAATGCCTAGATGAAAGTAGATTGAGAATCCCTAGAAAGGTAAATGAAAGGAAATTCTTGATTATATTTATATTCCCATAGATAGCCTCAGTTCCTATACTGCTGTGGCCAGACTCAATTTTCAAGGTTGGAAGTATGAAATTTTAAATTAGTAAGTAGACAAGATTGGACGTTTGTTAGGGGAAGTAGAAACTTGAAATTTAGTTCTTCTCAGACTTTAGTGACATCAGAATCATCAGAAGGGTTTTAAAACACAGATTTCTGGAACCCACCCCCAGAGTTCCTTATTTAGTAGGTTTAGTGTGGGGTCACAGAAGTTGAATTTCTCAAGTTCTCAGGTGAGATTGATGCTGCTGATCTAGGGACCACACTTTGAGAACCACTGCAGGTCATCATTTTGATGTCACAGGCAATGATAGGAAGGATATAATGAAATCAAACCATAAGCTAATGCAGGAAAGAATGTGGCTCCTGACTATGGAATAACATTTGAGAGAGGGCCGCTAGAGGGACATAGCCCTCTTCATTTCCCCAAGGTTTTAGACACTGAGCCCAGGGATCATGATTGCCAGCAGCCTACACTGGCCATCTATTAAATTTGTATCCTTTTAATCCATATCTTCTTTAACTGTCATTTTTTTTCCCCCTAGCATGTACGGTGTTCTAGCCTTCTATGTCATTTACTTATCTTTATTGTTTGTTTCCTTCCGCTAGAACGTAAGCCCCATGAGACAGGCAGATTTGTTTTGCTCACTCATGTATCTCAAGTGCCTAGAACAGTGCCTAGCACATAAGCAGGCACTCAGTATTTGTTGAATGTGTGGAATAGCTAACTTACTGCTACTCTGGTTTCTATAGCAATTTTACTAGTGAAGCAAATACCTTATTTTTAAAAAAATTTTTTTATTGGAGTATAACTGCTTTACATTGTTGTGTTAGTTTCTGCTGTACAATGAAGTACAATGAATCAGCTATATGTATACTTATATCCCCTCCTTCTTGAGCCTCCCTCCCACCCCCCACCCCACCTTTCCAGGTCATCACAGAGTACCGAGCTGAGCTTCCTGTGCTTTATAGCATGTTCCTGCTAGCTATTTTATGCATGGTAGTGTATATATGTCAATCCTAATCTCCCAATTTGTCCCACCCTTCTCTTCCCTGCCACCTGTGTCCACGTGTCCGTTCTGTACATCTGTGTCTCTGTTCCTGCCTTGCAAATAGGTTCACCTGTACCATTTTTCTAGATTCCACATATATGCATTAATATACGGTATTTGTTTGTCTCTTTCTGCCTTACTTCACTCTGTATGACAGACTCTAGGTCCATCCACATCTCTACAAATGACCCAATTTCGTTCCTTTTTATGACTGAGTAATATTCCATTGTATATATGTACCACATCTTCTTTATCCATTCATCTGTTGTTGGACATTTAGGTTGTTTCCACGTCCTGGCTATTGTAAATAGTGCTGCAGTGAACATTGGGGTACATGTGTCCTTTTGAATGGTTTTCTCAGGGTATATGCCGAGTAGTGGGATTGCTGGGTAATATGGTAGACTTTATTGATCTAGGGTTTTAATTGTGCCATTAACAACTTTTCTTTAGTTGTTTTCATATAAGTAATAAACGGATACTTTGTTTTTAACAAATTTAAACATTAGAGATGAAGCAGAACTTCTCATGACACCATCTCTCCAATACAATCTCTGTTCTTTGCTTGGAGATAGTCATTGTTATAAGTCATCAGATTGTTACATGTCCTGGACCTATAAAGATATATATTCTTATATATGTGAATGAAATCTGTAAAACTAGTTAACTGTAAGTGGGGATATATAGTACAGTATTCAGCTTTGCCATTCTTTATGTAAGGGACTTGAGCATCTGTGGAGGCTCCTGGAGCTAACCCCCTGTGGATAGCGAGGGTCGACTGTGTGTATTCTGCAAATTCCCCACCCCCCACTTTCAGTATATCTTGGAGATCTTTCCATGTTAACTCCACCTTGTTCATTTTAACTGCTGCTTTTTATTTTATAAAATGACTGTACCATAATTTGTTCTATGGTATCCCTATTGGTGGACATTCAGATGGCAACATATTTTGGTAACGTGGGAAAATTCAAAACATTTAATTTATACAAGCCTCTTTATACATATACATGTGCAAATGAATTTTAGAAGCCTAGAAATCAAATGACTGGATTTTAATGTATTCAGCCAAATTTTTTCCCTCACAAAAGTCTTTATCAGTTTACACTAACACCAACAGCATATGAGGGTACAAATTAAAAAAAAAGGGCTTCCCTGGTGGCGCAGTGGTTGAGAGTCCGCCTGCCGATGCAGGGGACACGGGTTCGTGCCCCGGTCCGGGAAGATACACATGCCGCGGAGCGGCTGGGCCCGTGAGCCATGGCCGCTGAGCCTGCGCGTCCGGAGCCTGTTGCTCCGCAACGGGAGAGGCCACAACAGTGAGAGGCCCGCGTACCGCAAAAAACAAGAAAAACAAAAACAAAACAAAACAAAAGTTTCCTTACTCCCCCCCACCCCTGCCAAAAACCAGCATCATTTTGTTTTGCATTACTTGATTACATTAGAATTTGAATAGCTTTTTACTTTTTTATTAATAGTTTATATTTTCTCTTCTGTTAATTATCCATTCATGTCCTTTGCCTACTTTTCTTTGGATTATTTGCCTTTTCCTATTTGTATGAGTTAGTTATATATTCTGGATATCAACTTTTTCAAAATTACCTATATTAAAAATATTTCCCCTAGATAATTGTCAGTGTTTTAACTGACTGGTTTATTGCTACATATAAATTTTTAATATTTTACACAGTTGGAGTTACCAACATTTTTCTTTGTGGCTTTGTAAATTATTAAAAGAGTTTTTGTTTGTTTGCTTATTTTAGGTTTAGAACTTAGATCTGCCTGGGGTTTGTTTTATTAAATTGCATAAATCAAAGATTTCACTTTTTCAGGATGGTTAGCCATTTGTCTTAATAGTATTTATTGACTAATACACTGTTTTTCCACTAATTTGAAATTCCACCTTTATCTTATGTACTTCCTACAAAAACATGGCTTTGGATTGTTTTTTCTTCATCTGTGTATGCTAGAATGCTTTTAATTATTACAGGTTTATAGTATCTTTGATATTTGGTGAATCCCTGTTCTTTTATTGAAAAGGTTCTTTTCCATTTTTGCATATTTTCTCTTTCGGCTTGACAAGCTCATTGAAAAATACCATTTGGGTTTTGATTCACAACATTGCATCAAATTTATAGATGAGAGTTTTCTTCAGTATGCTCATATTGTCAGAGTATCTTAAATTGAAGCATTAAGAGGTTTGATGGATTTCAGGGAGTGTCTCCTTAAAGCTCTTCTTTTTTTTTTTAATTGAATTATAGTTGATTTACAATGTCATGTTAATTTCTGCTGTACAGCAAAATGATTGTTATACGTATGTATATATATATTTTTTATGTATCCTTTTCCATTATGGTTCATCATAGGACATCAAATATAGTTCTCTGTGCTATACAGTAGGACCTTGTTGTTTATCTATTCTCTGTATAATAGTTTACATCTGCTAACCCCAACCTCCCACTGCATCCTTCCCCCAACCCCCTCCCCCTTGACAACCACAAGTGTGTTCTCTATGTCCATGAGTCTGTTTCTGTTTCATAGATAGGTTCATTTGTGTCATATTTTAGATTCCACATATAAGTGATATCATACGGTTATTGTCTTTTTCTGTCTGACTTCACTTAGTATGGTAATGTCTAGGTCCATCCATCTTGCTGCAAATGGCATTATTTCATTCTTTTTTTATGGATGAGTAGTATTCCATTTCATTTATGTACCACACCTTCTTTACCCATTCATCTGTCAGTGGACTTTTAGGCTGTTTCCATGTCTTGGCTGTTGTGTAATAGTGCTGCTGTGAACATAGGGGTACGTGTATCTTTTTGAATTAAAGTTTTGTCTGTGTATGCCCAGGAGTGGGATTGCTGGATCATGTGGTAATTCTATTTTTAGTTTTCTCAGGAACCTCCATACTCTTTTCCATAGTGGCTGTACCAACTTACATTCCCACCAACAGTGCAGGAGGGTTCTGTTCTCTCCACATTGTCTCTGGCATTTGCTATTTGTAGAGTTTTTAATGATGGGCATTCTGAGCAGTGTGAGGTGGTACCTCATTGTGGTTTTGATTTGCATTTCTTTAATAATTAGAGATGCTGAGCATCTTTTCATGTGCCTGCTGGCCCTTTGTATTTCTTCTTTGGAGAAACATCTGTGTAGGTCTTCTGCCCATTTTTCAGTTGGGTTGTTTTTTGTTGTTGTTGAGTTGTATGAGCTGTTTATGTATTTTGGAAATTAAGCCCTTGTTGGTTACATCATTTACAAATATTTTCTCCCATTCTGTAGGTTGTCTTTTCATTTTGTTTATGGTTTATTTTGCTGTGCAAAAGCTTCTAAGTTTGATTAGGTCCGATTTGTTTATTTTTCTTGATGTCTTACTGCTGCTGCTTTTCTGAGAGAAATGATTTAATGTAACAAGGTAGGTGCCTTTATTTTCCTGGTAATCTAATGGCTTAGACTAAGCAAAATAGGAAGTCAGTAGCTTGATGGACAGTCACTTTCTTTTAGGCTTTTCTTTTCTCATATCTCAAAGATATACTAACTAATCAGTCCACACTACATCACAACTATCTGCTTCTGTGGCTAATAAGCCACAAACACCAGACCATCAAAATTTCTGGATTTTATTTTTTTCTTATGTAATTGCCAAAACTTTGGGCATTATAGATGGTAACATGGCAGGTTTTTAGACTTTCAAGATGTAAAGAAAATGAAAAAAATCTAAAAGTTACATTTGATAATGATTATTCCAAACATAACTTTCTAAGTGTTAAATAGTTAGAGAAAATTATTTAAAGAAGGCAAAATGAAATCCATTGTAGATCAGTTGATCTCTTTTTTTTCAAAAACTTCTAACTTTTTGAAGGAAGAACTAAAACAACTTTGGTTTTAATTCTTTTCTTGCCTCATAGTACATGTAAAATAATTTGAGTGACAAGTACATGGAAGAATTTTTATGTTAAAGGAAGATTATCTAATTGAAGTAGAAGTGATAGCAAGTTGGAAAGACCAAATACATAAAATAGGGTAGTTATTTAAAGTACTGTAATAATTTTTGTACCATTGTAGGAATCTGGGTAAGCTTATTAGTTCATAAACAATTTGTAGAGTCAATTTTTTTATTTGCAGATTTGGTCTTTTTGAAGCTATGTCTGCCATTGAAATGATGGATCCCAAGATGGATGCTGGCATGATTGGAAACCAAGTTAATCGAAAAGTTCTCAATTTTGAACAATCTATCAAGGTAGTCACCATTGTGCCGTTTGTGTTTTCTTTTATTGTTTGTTATTCATATGTTAAAACATTTTGATTAATAATGGAAATTAAACTTAGTATGTTAAAGTGTAATTTTCTTACATGTCTCTCAGGTATGTAAACAAGCGTTGGTTATCTTTCTCTTTCCATTGAAATTTTTATTGTTTAATGTCTCCATTAAAAGCTTGCTCTAAATTTGTGTCTGTGCGCACTTTTTAAGTTAATTTTTGAAAGCATTTGAGTACGTATTCACATACCTGGGTAATTGGCTTAGGGATTAAATTTTATGTATTAATATATTAAGTAAAATGCTTGTGGTAGTGAACTAGCTGTTTAACTCAATGAGAATTGATTTAGAAGTTCGTTCATAGTTGCCTCAGAGTTTAATTTTTGCATATTTTGTGAAGAAAGATTTGCTAAGTAAGTGGATAGTGTTAAAAAAAATTATGAGTAATATAGTTAATTAGTTTAAGGGAAATGTTTAAAACATTTTTTTTCTTTGTAAGTAGTTTTATTTTCTTTGTGAGTAGTTTCAGTTTATTAAAATGCTTCATTAATGTTTAAAACTAATTTGAACTGTGCTTTTAAAATGCTTGTTGGTTTGACTCTATTTATTTATTTATTTTTTTCTGGTGGTACCTGGGCCTCTCACTGTTGTGGCCTCTCCCGTCGAGGAGCACAGGCTCCAGACGCGCAGGCCCAGCGGCCATGGCTCACAGGCCCAGCTGCTCCGCGGCATGTGGGATCTTCCCGGACCGGGGCACGAACCCGTGTCCCCTGCATCAGCAGGCAGACTCTCAACCACTGAGCCACCAGGGAAGCCCTGACTCTCTTTTTTTATAAAGACCTTTATTCTGTTTCAAATTCGAGAGGCTTTGATTTTTCATATTGAAGACCCATTAAGATACATTATTTTTAAGAATACAGAGTTAATTTGGCACCTTAGTTTTATCAGATGATGAGATAGTTTCCTTAGAATTGATATTTTAAAATATTTACTGTACATAGTAGCCATACATATTTTAAAAATTTATATGTCATATTTCTCCTTCTTTTTAGGATGGCACCATTAAAATTAAAGACCTCACATTGCCTGAATTGATAGGGATAATGGATACATGTTTTTGCTGTTTGGTAAGAGTTAAGATAACATGTTGGTTAATTTAAAAACTGTGACTTACTTGAATTTCAGTTTGAAAGTATATACAACAACATTGAATATGAAATATATGTAATGCTTGGCCTAGTAAGATGTACATAAGATTAGTAGGCCAAGTTATGCTGTAGGAAACAGCATTTTATCTTTTCATCTGGGTGGTTTTAGGTTCTCATTTTCTGGAAGGATATTTTCTTTCCAAGGAAGATAATAATATATAGGCATTATCCAAAGTACCCTTTTTATTCTCAAGCTACCCAGGGAAACAAATCTGAAATTGGGAGGTTCCATTAATAAGCATGAAATTAAACCAAAGAGAATTTTGGATTGGCTTTGGATACGTTTTTTTCCTAATCTAAGGTATATTGAAGTAAACTGACCATTTTCTACTATGAAGAAAATTTTTTAGTGATTTTATATATATATATGCTGAATAGGTTGTCTTCCCTGGATCATGTGGTTTAATTGTGGGAAAATTCTCATTTGTACAGCCCTTTTTTCTGCCCCCTTCTTTCTGACTGTCCCTTTCTTTTTTAAACTTGATATTAAATCATTGTCCTTAGAAATAATATAAAATTTTTTCATTTGTACATCTAGTAAAATACTCATTGATTGCCAGTGTGTATGAAATACTTTTGTTATGTATTTTTTGTGTGTATTTTTCACTTAGGTCTTTTTTTTAAAAAATAAGTTTATTTATTTTTGGCTGCATTGGGTCTTCGTTACTGCGTGCGGGCTTTCTCTAGTTACGGCGAGCGGGGGCTATTCTTCATTGCAGTGCGTGGTCTTCTCATCGTGGTGGCTTCTCTTGTTGCAGAACACGGGCTCTAGGCGTGTGGGCATCAGTAGTTGTGGCATGTGTGCTCAGTAGTTGTGGCTCGCAGGCTCTAGAGGGCAGGCTCAGTAGTTGTGGCTCACGGGCTCTAGAGGGCAGGCTCAGTAGTTGTGACGCATGGGCTTAGTTGCTCCGCAGCATGTGGGATCTTCTGGACCAGGGCTTGAACCCGTGTCCCCTGCATTGGCAGGCGGATTCTTAACCACTGTGCCACCAGGGAAGTCCCTCACTTAGGTCTTACATCAGCTCTGCGAGCTATCTGGTACCACTCTTTATCTATTTGCCTAGGGTTACTTTGCTAGTAGGGGGCATAACCAGAATCCTGATCCTGATTCTTCTTCCTCCAAAGCTGTCTGTTTCTCTCAGAGATGTTTTTATTACTCTTTAGCCATTTACTGTCCTAGTGGAATAGGATAAAAGGAGGCAAGGAGGAGAATTTTTGTCAAAGTTGAGGAACAATTCTATGAGACTCGGGGCTGTATCTAAGTTTGAACTTTAATAGGCAGATGGTTTTCAGTCTGGAAAGTCTTCTGCACACTAGTAACGCAAAATACACATCTTAATTCGAGCAGTTTTCATGTGCTTTTCTCATTTTGTAATGTAGCATTTTTTATTTTGCTCTATTGCAGAATTCTTGGACTTAGTGTAAGTTATAACTAAATAAACTTGGACAAATTATTTACACTCTCTGACTATTTCTTTATATGTAAGATGAGAAAAATACCGCCTTCCTCAAAGTGTTAGGAAAAAATGAGATAAGATATATGAAAATACCTAGCATAGTACTTAGATGTCATGATTACTCAGGTTTGGCTGCTGTTCTTCTAGCTTCTAGCACATGGCACTTGCCTCATGGTAGTCACTCAAAATAGTGTTGCCTGATTATTTTTGTGTTTTAGAAAGATCCCTCTGAGTGGGGGTACTGAAGTAGAGGTGGGAGGCAGGGAAATAGTTGCATAGTTTCTTGTAGTAATCTAGGTGAGATGTGATGCACTTGACTGGGTTAGTAATAGTTGGGATGAAAAAGAAGAGTTGAATGAGTGGCTAAGAACCGGGTTAGCTATAAAGTTGTGAATTCCTTAATTTCATAGGTTTTTATTGACTGCTTTGTAGAACTGATAGCTTTTGGATGTGATGTAAGGAGGCCCTGTAATTTCATTAATCTCCGAATATTTGCAACAATTATATAAAAGAATGCTTCCCATATCTATTACGTTAAGGTAATCATGTTTTTAATTCTTGAAAGACTTTAGTTAATGAAAGTGAATTCTAACTGTACTTTGTCTTTTCTGACCTTCCTTTTAATCATCTTTTAAATCTTGTGATTAATCATATTTATTTGGGCCTGTGGCACTCTGGCCTTTGACTGTTGGATCAGACTTTTCAGACTCTGTGTATCACCTTAAACATGTGTGTTCTTTTATTTCTTTATAGATAACATGGTTAGAAGGCCATTCCTTGGCACAGACAGTATTTACGTGCCTTTACATTCATAATCCAGACTTTATAGAAGATCCTGCCATGAAAGCTTTTGCTCTGGGTATCTTGAAAATCTGTGACATTGCAAGGGAAAAAGTAAATAAAGCTGCTGTTTTTGAAGAGGTAAGATTTTGTAATACAAAAATTCCTGAAGCTCATTGACTGCCTTATTCACTGTGAAGTATTTAAATGATAGTGTGATATGTATTTTTTTGTCAACATTTATAGTTAAAAATAGTTTTTTAAAGTAATATGTGGTTGATGTTTACAAATATATTGGCTAAAACAATCCAGTTTTCTCCAAGAAAGAGAAATCTTCATCTTAATGTGTGTTCATCATAATGTGTGTTCCTTTTGTCAGTACCATTTATTGAATATCCGTTACGTACAGACGTACTTTATTTTGGATGTTGTGGGGATTCACAAAGAAAATAGAAGAGATAGCCTCGTCCCTCAGGTCTCTTATAAATTATAACACGGAAGTTAATCTCAGTCTTTGGATAAGAGGGAGCTAAGGAAAACAAAGTTATGAAGAATAATTTAGAATATAAACGTTTTTTTCCACTTAGTAATAAGTACCTCAGCCTGAGGAAGTGTTGTGCATTTTAGACATAGAAAGATTTTTTCTCCTTATCATAAAAAAAAGATTTCAGATACTGATATTTTAAGGGGAGATGTGATAGCATTTGAAACTATTGTTAAGTAATTATTTTTGTTTAATTCTTTCCTTTGTTGAAACTGGTTTTATTTTTCACACTGTTACTGATACAGAATAAATATCTTAGGCTTCAGCAACGGTTCAGTGTAAAGCTTTTCTAAATTTATATTATGTATATGAGAATAATGAAATATATGCCTAATGTGATTTTCACATTTGAATGTGTAGCTTATGAGTTGTTTTTGAAATACTGTGTCCTTCTTATACACTCATTGGTTATTTAGCTACATATTTGAATTGATATGGATATCATGGAAAGTCTTATCCATTTGGATGGAATTTTTTAAAAGATTAGTTTGAGTTAAAAAGTGAGAAGAGTCATACAAATTATTTTAAGTACATTCTCAAAGTATACCCAAAAAGACATAAAAAATCAGTGGGACAGAAAAAGGATTTTTTTTTTACCAAATAGTACTGGAACAATTAGTTAGTACCCTTGAAAATTACTTCATCAGCATTTTACATCTGCCTTAGTCCATTTAGGCTGCCATGACAGCATACCATAGACTGGGTAGCTTATAAACAATAATTTATTTCCCATAGTCTGGAAGCTAAGAAGTGTAAGATCAAGGCAACAGCAGATTTGGTGCCTGGTGAGGGCCTGCTTCCTGGTTCATCTTTGCACTGTGGCCTCACATGGCAGAAGGAGGGGTGGGGAGCTCTCTGGAGTCTCTTTTATAAGAACACTAATCCCATGTATGAGTGCTCCAGCCTCATGACCTGATCACCTCCTAAAGGCTCCATCTCCCAGTACCATCACATTGAAGGTTAGGTTTCAACATATAAAATTTGATGGGACACATTCAGTCTGTTTATTGCAGTTGATTGATATGTCTTAAGTCTCGATCTATAGGTTCCCCCTCTTTTTTATTTTTTTTTAAGCCTTGTGACTTTTTGTTAAACAACTCTGCGTTCCTCCCAAAGGCCTCACCTCCAAATAACCATCACATTGGGCATTAGAATTTCACATATGAATTTGGGAGTTGGGGGGGACACAAACATTCAGTTTATAACAACATCAAAGTAAATTGTAGATAGAAAAAATATTTCAGGTGTAAAAAGTTATTTAAAAATCGGAAGACAGTTTACGGAAATAAAATGACCATTAAACATAAGATGCTTAAGCTCACTTTAGAAATGCAAATTAAAACTGTGAGATACCATGTTCTACCTGTAACAGGCACTCACATGCTCTCTGTGTGTGTGTAGGATATGAATAGTCATTGTTTCCCTCTTTTTAATCTTTAAAAAAAAGTTTATTTGGAAATATTTTCCAAATAATAGCAGTTACAGTAACTGCACAAAGAACACCCAGATTCACCTGCTATTAACCTATTATCTCATTTGTTTTTTCAGTTTTTCTCTCATGCATGTATGTATATATGTATTTTTTTTCTGAATCATTGCAGAGTAAGTTGTGTACATTATGATCTTCTTCCCTGAGACACATCAGTATGCACCTTGTAAGGAAAACGGCACTCTCATACACAACTACAGCACAATTATCAACCTCAGTAAATCTATAATACCAATCCATTACCCATGTTCCATTTCTATCAGTTGACTCAGTGATGTCCTTCTTATCTTTCCCTACGGTATGGGATCCAGTCTAGGATCATGTCCTTCATTTAGCTGCATATCTCTTTAGTGTCCTTTAATCTACAACAGTTCCTTATCCTTTTGTCTCTAATGACAGTGATATTTTTGGAAAATGCAGCCCTCTCCTACTTTCCCTT
Source organism: Aethalodelphis obliquidens (assembly GCF_003676395.1). Classification (NCBI taxonomy): domain Eukaryota; kingdom Metazoa; phylum Chordata; class Mammalia; order Artiodactyla; family Delphinidae; genus Aethalodelphis; species Aethalodelphis obliquidens. The sequence continues at coordinate 4,079,154 of NW_020838032.1, read as the reverse complement.
TTTTAATAGAATGTTCCTCACTTGGGGTTTGTCTGTTCTTTCTTCACGATTAGATTTGTATTATGCAGTCCTGGCTGGCATATGATGTGAGTGATGTTGTATCCTTCTTATGGTATCACATCTGAGGCATACAGTGTCCATCTGCCCCTCAATGGTGATGTGATTTTATCACCCCATCAAAGTGTTTTCTGATTGCTATTTGGTTACTTTAAAAAAATTTTTATTTTACTGAAGTATAGTTGATTTACATTGTTTTTGTTTTTGTTTTGCGGTACGTGGGCCTCTCACTGTTGTGGCCTCTCCCGTTGCGGAGCACAGGCTCCGGACGTGCAGGCCCAGCGGCCATGGCCCACGGGCCCAGCTGCTCCGCGGCACGTGGGATCCTCCCGGACCGGGGCACGAACCCGTGTCCCCTGCATCGGCAGGTGGACTCTCAACCACTGTGCCACCAGGGAAGCACAGATTTACATTGTTGTGTTAATTTCTACTGTACATCATAGTGATTCAGTTATATATATATATACACATTTAGTTATACATATATATATATATACACATTCTTTTTCATATTTCTTTCCATTATGGTTTATCACAGGATATTGAATATAGTTCCTGTGCTATACAGTAGGACCTTGTTGTTTATCCATCCTATATATAATAGTTTGCATCTGCTAATCCTACACTCCCAATCCATCCCTCGCCCACCCCCTCTTCCCCTTGGCAACCACAAGTCTGTTCTCTATGTCTGTGAGTCAGTTTCTCTTTCATACATAAGTTCATTTGTGTCATATTTTAGATTCCACATATAAGTTATACCATATGGTATTTGTCTTTCTCTTTCTGACTTACTTCACTTAGTATGATAATCTCTAGGTCCATCCATGTTGTTGCAAATGACATTATTTCATTTTTATGGCTGAGTAGTATTCAACTGTATATATACCATATCTGATTTATGCATTTCATCTGTCGATGGACATTAGGTTGTTTCCATATCTTGGCTATTGTAAATAGTGCTGCAATGAACATTGGGGTGCGTGTATATTTTCAAATTATAGTTTTGTTTAGATATATGCCCAGGAGTGGAATTGCAGGATCATATGGCAACTCTAGTTTTTTTGTTTTTTTTTTGCGGTACGTGGGCCTCTCACTGTTGTGGCCTCTCCCGTTGCGGAGCACAGGCTCCAGACGTGCAGGCTCAGTGGCCATGGCTCACGGGCCCAGCCGTTCTGCGGCATGTGGGATCTTCCTGGACCGGGGCACGAACCCGTGTCCCCTGCATCGGCAGGTAGACTCTCAACCACTGTGCCACCAGGGAAGCCTGCAACTCTAGTTTTTTGAGGAACCTTCATACTGTTTTCCATAGTGGCTGTACCAGTTTACATTCCCATATGGTTACTATATCTAACCTTGCATACATAATAAGCAATCTGTAGGGAAACACTTTAAGATCATATAAATACCCTGCTCATTAAAGTCTCTCCCTGTATATTTAGTATCCATTCATGGTACTTGCTTGGATTAATCTTGACTGTGTTGGCTGCAAAATGATGATTTTGAACTCTAGCACTTCCTCCACATTTATTAGTTAGGACAGGATTCCATTATAAGCAAGATTCGTACATTTTTTGTTGGGAGTGTAAATTCATACAACTTTTTAAAAGAGCAGTTTGGTAATATCTGTGACTTAAAATGCATGTTTTGTTACAGCAGTTTCACTTTTAGGAATTTAGCCTATAAATATATTTGTGCTTATCCCCAAAGGTCTACGTACAAGGACATTAATTGTAGTAACTAAAGTCTGGAAGCTAATGTCCATCAGTAGGAGACTCATTAAATGACACTACATTCATGCAGCCAAGTAAGTGCTGTGTAACCTTTACAAAGGAGGAGGTAGGCTTACTTACACAGATGAGATTAGATCTCCAAATTAATGTAAAATAAGTCAGGTGTAGAAAAGCATGAGTAGCTTGCTACTGTTTTTGTTTTCTTTTTTCTAAAGAGATAGGTAGTTAAATCTTCATACACAAGAAGATAACTAGGGTATTTGAGGGTCAGGGTATATACTTGTTTTTACTATTGGAATTTTTATTATATGCATGTATTACTTTCTTTTTAAATAAACTAAAAAAATTTTTTTATGATAGAAGTAATCAATCAAATTTCTATATAGTCTCTGGATGAAGAACTTACTAAGAGATGGGAGAAATCCTAAAGGAAAGGACTAATAGGAAGAAAACTGATAGAAAAAAGTCCTAGGAAAAATATAGACAACAAAATAATCAATTTTTATGTATTAAGATCCCATTCAAATAAAGCATAACACTAATACCCGAATGAATAAATGCGCAGTAAAATAAATAGCCCATTCATAGAGGAAGGTTATCAAATGGCTATAATATTTTAAAAATTTAGGCTCAGTGTAATCCAAGAAAAACAAAATAATAATCAGTTCACTTTTCATCTACAAAGTTTTTAAAATGAGAATATTCAATGTTGGTAAGGATGCAATATGTTGGCACATTTTTTTTTTTTTTAATAGTGGGGGGTATGCATTAGCATAGCTGTTTAGGAAAACAGTTTAGCAGTGTATATATCAAGAGTCTTAAACATATTGACACCATTTAAACTACTTAGTTCACCTCTAGAACTCAGCCTTAAAGAAATTATTAGAAATGTGGACGCTTTATACCCAAATACATTAATCAGTGTTTTTAACAGTGAAAATTGGTATCAATCAAAATGCCACCATTAGTGTTATGGTTGAAATAAATTATGGTTAATTTATTACACATAATTGATTACGTGTAATGAATATATAGTGATGACAAAGTAATATCATGGAAAAAGGCATACTTTAAAAGATTAAGAAGGCAGCACACAATGTAATCAATTATGTAAAAATAAAGAAAACTGAAAAGAAACATAAGTTAGCTCCTAGGCTGGAAAGATGATATTTTTCCTGTTTCGCTAAACTTTTCAGATTTTCCAGATAAATTTGTCTCAGTTTTAATAATTAAAAAAAAAAATTGATCTAGTAAAATCCTTAAGAGGCCTGGTGATGAATAAATAAGAGCGACTTAAATAATTTGCTTGTTTGAAATGGATGCTTCAGAAGTTCCTAAATGATTATGTATTTTGTCTCTGCTTTGTTTTTACTCCTGAACTGGAGACGTTTTCAGTTGCCTAAAGATGTTTCTTTCTTGATATCTTGCTCACGTGCAAATGGGAACCACAGTTCCCCCATCAAGTGGCTTTTCCTCTTGGATTCTGTATCTTGTAAAATGGTGTCTTTAGTGTTATCTTTGATTACTTTTTTTAACCTCCAACATCCAGATCCTTTTACCTTGCAAGTGTCTTGAATCTGGGCACTGTTTTTCCTTCCCTCTCATTTTCCTGCTTTAGTTCATGCCTCTGTCAGCTTTAGGTTAGGGTCCTGTGAGAGTTTCTGAACTCTACTTTCTGGCCTAGTCTTTTCCCTCTAGTCCATTCTCCACTTGACCATCAGTTATCTTCTTAAAGGTAATCTGGTCATGTTCAGTTTTGCTATTTGAAAGTTTTCACTAGGGTGTGTATTTTAATAAAAGTAATAATACTTGTACATAGTATACAAAATCGAATAGCCCACAAGACTTACAATGAAAAAATAATAGTGCTCTGCTCTTTCCTTATCCATTCATAATAATATTCAATTATTTTACCCTTTTCTACTATCTACTTCTGTGTTTCTGTATAATAGGCTTATATTCTAGTTTCTGGGTTTAAGGGTTTATCAGTTTTTAACTATAGTATAGCAGCACATTTTTAGCATATGTTTAGCATTTATACATTACCTCCTCCTCACTTCAAATAGTAATTCACTTTGTGGTTAAATCATTCAACTCTAACATTATTGTGATTGTATATATATTAATGACAGATGAGCCAGAGTAGTGTATGCTTTTTTTTCCTCATACAAATTTTTTTTTCCTTGAAGGTAATAACTACCTCTTCTTTTTGGTTTGCTTAGTTTTATGTGTACTTTTCCTTAATTCTTCCTTTCCCATTATTATTAAACACATCAGGTAATCCGTATATTTCATCATGTATATAAACATCTATATCTATATATATCAGGTAATTTATAATTTTTGTTTTGAAATGCTCTTCTTGAAGTTCTTTGTTCTCTAGCTTCAGGCTGGGTCAGTTGCTTTCTAGGCCCACTGCACAGCTGTCATCCCAGGTTTCTCTGCACCATTCTCCTGGGAATTCCATTTCCCTCTCTTTTTGTTAGATCCCTAGTTACCTGGATCTCGTGCCTTTATTGTTCTTAGTTTATTACTTTGTGCAGTGTCTTCAGTTTCTTCGGGGAGACAGGGAGGGAATTTTTCTTTGAGACCTTGCATGTCTGAAAATGTCTTCCCTGCCCTCACACCTGATTGATAGTTTGGCTGTAATGGATTTCTAGGCTGGAAAATAACATCCTCAGCATTTTGAAGGCATTGTTCCACTGATTCGTAATCCCAGTGTTACCATCCTGATTCTTAATATGCGACTCATTTTTCTCTTTACAAGCATTTAGGATTTCTCTTTTTAATGACCATACCTTAGATTAGTCTTTGAAACCCCTTAATGATCTTTGAAGTTTGAAGCATCCCGTTCTTAGACCACCACCTCTGTTTCTAAATTACTTGTGTTCTGATTCCTAGAGTTCTTCACTCCTATTTGGACTTCAGTTTATTTATATCATTGCTTCATTGTTATTAACCTCTTGACCCTCTTTTCCAAATTTAAGTATCATCATCCTTTATTACAGTCATTCCCTTGCATATACTTTCAGCTCCCTTCCTCTCTTGCCTTGTTATACCTCAATTCTAGTTGAATCTAACCCTTTGCCTACCTGCACATCTCAGTGTGACTGGAAAAAAATGCATTTCCACTGATTGGTCCTACTACCATTTCATCACCAGTAACTGCATGTAGGCCCTCAGTGCTCCCTAGCAATCATTACATCTCCCTAGTTCATTCACTCCACTCCCCTCAAACTTCTAGCACTTTGACCATCCTCACTTGAAGCAAATGACCTGCCTTTCTATTGCACTGAATAAACAGAAGCAGTCTTCCCACCTACCTGCATATGTGACCTCTTTTCTGCTGCCCTTCTGTTATGTAGATGAACTTTCTCTGCTCCTAAGAGTGATCCCTTCTGCTTGCGCCTTAGATTCTACTCAGTCTTATATTCAAAGACATTGGTCTACCAATTCTCACCTTTATCCCTTGAGTAATGAATTTGCTGCTCTACTGGATCATTCCTATCCGCATACAAACATGCTTTATTCATGTTACTCAATCTCAGAAATACCATTTCATGGCATAGTCTTGTCCTTCAGCTTCTGCCCATATCTCAGTTCTTCTTTTCAGCCAGTATCCTTAAGAGGTGTTCATACCCACTGTCTCTGGTTCTTTCCTCTTTTCTCTGTTGAATCCACTCCAGTCAGGCTTTGAACACGTGTTCCACCAAAATTGTGACATTATGGTCATCAAACACCTCAGTGTTGGTAAACCCAGTGGTTAATGTTTGGTCTTAAACTCGACCTATCAGAAGATTTTGACATAGTTGATCACTCCATCTTTGAAATAAATTATTTTCTGGTTTCTCATCTTACTGGTTGTTCTTGTTTGTCATCTCATTCTCTAAACCAGCAGTATCCAATAGGAATATAATGCAAGCCACATACATAATTTAAAATGTTCTAGTAACCATGGGTAAAGTTAATTTTAATAACATTTACTTAGCCCAATATATCTAAAATAATACTTCAATATATAATCAGTTTAAAAATATTAATGACCCTAGCTGCATAGGGTATCCTGTGTGGAGGATACCAATCCATAGTACTATCACATCTGTTTTTTATTTAATATTACTACCCACTTCTATGGAAAGCTGGGCAAGACACTAATTGTAGGGTATTATCTGCCTGCCACTGGACCTTAGAAGTGGGGGAAGAGACAATTTACAAAACAGGAAATGCATATGGTTTACAAAATTGTGGGAAAAGAATTTTTTTAAACAACTCACTAATGATCCAAAAATGCATGTTAAAACTAGATATCATTTTTTTGGCTTGTGAAATAAATGGGTATAAATTTGAGACAACCTGAAGCTTGCAACAGAGCAATAAAATGGACAGTTCTTTTTTTTTTTTTTTAATCTTTATTTATTTATTTGGCTGTGCCGGGTCTTAGTTGTGGCACGCAGGATCTTTTAGTTGTGGCATGCGGGATCTAGTTCCCTGACCAGGGATCAAACCCGGGCCCCCTGCATTGGGAGCACGGAGTCTTAGTCACTGGACCACCAGGGAAGTCCCAAAATGGATACTTTTTTTCACTGTTGGAGAGAGAATAAATTGGTCCAGATATTTTGGGGAAAAAATATTAATGAAATATTTTGAATTCTTTTTTTTCTACTGAATATTCTCAATCTGGTATGTATTTTACACTTACAGCACATCCTAGTTTGAACTAGTCTCATTTCAAGTGCTCGGTATTTATGTGGCGCACAGCTCTAAACATTGGTGTGACTCAGGCTCAGTCTTTACACTTCTTTATCTGTACTCTTGATGATCTCATGCAGTTTCATATTTTTAAATTCTGTCTCTGCTAATGAGGCCAAATTTATATTCTTAACCTAGGCTTGTTCCCTAAATGTCATATTCATATATGCTGCTGCCTATTCTACATTCTCACTAGGATGTCATACATAACATTTCCAAAATGAAGCTGCTGGTTTTCCCCTTGCTTCCAACTTCTTTCTTCTGTAGTCTTCTCAATCTTAGCAAATGGAACTCCATTCTTCTAGTTGCGCAGACCAAAAACCTGGGCATCATCCTTAACTCTTCTCTTTCTCCCGTACCCTGCATCTAAACCCTCAGAAAGTCCTTGGCAAACTACAGCCTGCAGACCAGCCCTGCTGCCTGTGTCTTTTATGGTCCTTGAGCTAAGAATATTTTCTTTCCTTTTAAGTGATTACATTTATATAGTTATATAAGTGCCTACTCAGTATTCTCTGTTTTGCCACTTGGTCTGCAAAGCATAAAATATATATAACCTGGCCCTTTAAGAAAAAATTTGCCTATCCTTAATCTGTACTATCTGTTTATTGATTTCATTAGCATACGCTGAACATTGTGGCAAGTGCTGGGAATAAAATGATAGGCATATCACTTTGCTGTGCACAGTGAGGATGGGAGTCTAAGAGCTCCTTTCTTAGACATCCAGCTTCTTATTCCTCTAGCCCCACATCTTTTTCTTTTTTTTTTTAAATTTATTTTATATTTGGCTGTGTTGGGTCTTTGTTGCTGCGCGCGGGCTTTCTCTAGTTGCAGCGAGCAGGGGCTACTTTTCGTTGCTGTGTGCAGGCTTCTCATTGCAGTGGCTTCTCTTTTTGTCCAATTACTTGGCATCTTCCAAAAATTGCCTTATGTGTCTTGAATGTTGTCTTCCATTCTGTCTTCCTTGTTCTTTGGAAATCAAAATTTTCATTCCTTTACTGATGATTTCAAGAGGAAATACCACATTTAACCAAAAGTCCATTGTTTCTACTGCCTACATGATAAAATTCAAAACCCTTAGAGTATCTCTTTTTATCATCTGGCCCCAATTTTATTACTCATTTTTTATTACTTCTTAATTTTTTTATTGAGTTATATGGCATATGACATTGTATAAGTTTAAGCAGTATGGCATATTAATTTGATTCATTTATATTGCAAAATGATTGCCATAGTAGCCTTAGCTAACACCTCTATTGTGTTACATAATTGTCATTTCTTCTAGTGTTGGGAACAATTAAAATGGAGTCTCTTAGCAAGTTTAATGTTTATAATAGTTTTGTTGTCTGTAATCACTGTACTGTATATTAGGTTTCTAGGACTTACTAATCTACTAGTTGCAAGTCTGTACCCTTAAACAACATCTCCCCAATTCCCCCACACCTAGCCCCTGGTAAACACCATTTTACTGTTTGCTTTTACGATTTTGGTTTTTTTAGATTCCACATATGAGAGAGATCATACAGTGTTTGTCTTTCTCTGTCTTACTTAGCATAATGTCCTTAGGGTTGCTGCAAATGGCAGAATTTCCTTTTTTTCTTATGGCTGCATATTATTCATTGTATAAATATACATCTTCTTTATCCATTCATTCATTGATGGACACTTAGGTTGTTTCCATACCTTGGCTTTTGTGAATAATGCTGCAATAAACATTAGAGTGCATGTCTCTTTGGTTACCTGTTTTCATTTCCTTTGGATATACATATACCCATTAATGGGATTGCTGGATTGGATGGTAGTTCTAATTTTAATTTTTTGGGTAACCTCCATACTGTTCTCTGCAGTGATTGAACCAGTTTACAGTCCCACTAACAGTGCACAAGGGTTACTTTTTCTCCACATCCTAGCCAGCATTTGTTATCCCTTGCCTTTTTGATGATCACCATTCTTATGGGTGTGAGGTGATACTTCATTGTGGTATTTATTACAGGCGTACCTTGGAGATATTGTAGGTATGGTTCCAGGCCACCACAATAAAGCAAATATTGCGATAAAACGAGTCACACGAATTTTTTGGTTTCCCAGTGCATGTTAAAGTTATATTTACTATAGTGTAGTCTATTAAGTGAAACAGCATTATGTCTAAAAAACAATGTACATACCTTAATTAAAAAATACCTTATTGCTAAAAAATGCTAACCATCATCTGACAGTGCAGGGTTGCTACAAACCTTCAATTTGTTTTTTAAAAAATGCAGTATCTGCAAAGTGAAATAAAGTAAAATACAGTAAAATAAGGTATGCCTGTATACCTTTTTCTTCTCCCCTGGCATTTTATTCTTCAGCTGGTCCTATATGTTATTCTCTTTCATTATCCCATGCTTGTGCACAGGATGTTGCTTCTGACCCCTTGGCCTTTTCTCTTCTCCTTACCCTTTTAGGGCAGAGTCTTACTTATCTATAAACTTGTATCCCAATCTCCTGACTTCCCCAGACTTCAGTTTTGTTCTCTGTTGTTCTTTAGCATGTTCTTCTGTCATAGCTAGTGTCTGTACATGCTGGTTTGCATAGAGCAGTCCTGCCTGACACCTTTTGTCCTGGTGTAATTATTATAGCATTCCCTCTTACTCTTAGTAGTATACTGCTTGAGTATGGATGTGATGTTTGGAGGTACTGCTTCATTTTGTGAACATGAAGTGACAGATGTAAAAATCTAAAAGCTTAGGATAGTGGAGCCAAAAGAAAGATTACTTTCTAATATTCTAATGTTCATGTTATTTGGCATGCTGTAAATCTGTATCACTTAAGTCACTTAAGTTGGATTTTTCTCTTACTTGCAGCCGAGCATATTTCTAATACAACAGTAAATAAATGAAACTATAAAAGTTCTTGGCTTGTCTGGCAAAGAGTAAACACTATTATCCATTTGATGTATATCTTTCCAAGTGTTTTTTATGATATGTACCCGTGTGTATTTTACTTAACATGATGGAATTATGTAGACTGTTTGCAACTTGCATTTTCCCACAGAGTATAGAGAACAGATTTTTGCACATACCAGCACATGTAGGTAGATCTGCCTCATTGTTTTTATTTGCATTGCATCGTGTTGAGAATACAGATTTTGAAGAACTATTTTTGGCATGAATCATCAAAAGATGCTCAAACTAGTAGACAAAAGTGTAATGAGACACAGGATTTGTACCTAGCTTCAATGTATCATCCCACAAGACATTTATTAATTACAAAAGGGAAAATGATAAGTTTACAGTGTAGACACTTAGTATCTTAGCCAAGTGGCCAGAATTAACCACCAGTAATGGGATAAGTCAACACCATGTGTCTCCAGATTCAGTGATCTAAGAAGGACACACCATCACTTCTGTGGTATTCAGGTCCTATCAAATATTAAATTGATTTGAATTTCGGAAAAATATAAGACAAACCCATATTGAGGGACATACACAAAATAACTTTGGCTTGTACTGTTCTAAAATGTCAGGGCATGAAAGACAAGGACAAAAGAAATGTTCCAGGTTAAAGAGACGTCAGTTTCCTGATTTGATAATTGTACTGTGGTTTTGTAAGAGAATGATTTTTGCTTTTATAAAATCACACTGACATTTACAGATAAAGGGGTATCATAGTCTGCAACCTAGTCTCAAAGGTTTCAGGGAAGAAAAATAGAGAATTATAATGTAAATGTGGTTTAATGTTATCATTTGGGTGAAGGCAATATGGGACTTCTCTTTACTATTTTTGTAATCTGAATTTTTTTCAGAATAAAAGTTAGAAAAGCCTCTGGGGAGTGAGACCACATAAGTTTGTGTTCTTACTCTGTCGCTTACTAGCTCTGTGGTTTTTCAGAATTTAAACTTCCTATGCCTCAGTTTCCTCATTTATAAAATGTAGTTTATAAAAGTACCCACCTTAGAGCATTATTGTGAGGATTAACAAATTAACAAGTAAAATGTTTAGAACAGTGCCTGGCACCTGACAAGCACTTAATAACATTAGCTGCTATTAGTAGTTGTAGGAGCAGCAGCAGCAGTAGTATTCCACTGTATGTACAATAAATTACAAGCCACTTACTAGTGGACATTTAAATTGTTTCAAGTCCTAATCTGAATTATCTGTGCTCATGTTTTACCCTTACTTGTACCCTTACTAGGTTACCCAGTATCTGGTCTGTGGTAGGTACTCAAATTTTAGTTGAATGAATCAGATTATTTTAGGAGACCCTGAAATATTTATGCAAAGTATTTTATCTGTGAAATAAATGTTTAAAGCAGTAATAAATCACAACTAATACATTGTGACTATTAAGTTTTAGAAGGGATTGAAACAGTTTTACTTATTTAGAATATTAGTACAATCAAGATCACTGCTTTGGTGAAATCACATTCAATTCTGATATTGGGTGTTCTGTTACAGTTATGATTGTAAATATTTACTATTCTAAATTTCTTTGCAAGGCTGCATTGTTTTAAATGCTGTGTTTTATAGAATGCTAAATATCCCTTATAATTTTCTGCAGTTATATCTTGGTAGTATTGTAAAGATATTGTAGAGTACAAGTGAAGAACATGGGCTTTATCTGTCAAGACATCTTCTGTCCCTGGGATAATAAGCTCTGTATTTGCAGTGATAGTATTTTACCATTGTATCCCTGGTGTTTAGCCTATACCAGCCATCATAGGGTGCTCAGAAAATGATTTGTCCATTGCTCAGAAATGGACAAAATTTTTTCCTACTAATTACTCACCTCTAAAATCTTGATATCAAGCTATCAAACTATATCAAAGGATACCAAACTATCCTTTGATCCATACCACTTACTTGGATTCCCCTATTCCTTCTGTCCTTTAGTGCCACAGAGACCTCCAATTCATAGGTGCTGTCGCTTTAGTTTTCTCTGTTACTTTCCTCACGTTCTCATTTCCATGGCCCAGTTAGTGCTAAAATTGCTTTCTTGCACCCAAACAACAGAAGGCAGCTGGGGAAAATTCACATCTGTGTGTCTGTTCTCACTTTAATTTTAGGACTGCAAGTCTCAGATGGGCACTCAACACTAGAGACAATCCTATCCTACAACACTTCCGTAGCAAACTTGCTTTTCTAGTCTCTAAGGTAACTTTTCCCCATCTGTTACTTCTCAGACCTCCAGTGCCAACTCTCACTGTCAGCTTGCTTTCTACCATAATGGGATATTAGATACAGTCAGATGTAATTAGAAGTATCCTATCTTCTCATTATCACAAATGCTAACCTGTTATGGTATCCACACACTCTGTTGTTGTTAAAACGAAAGTATCCCTGTGACATTCTAAGCTCTCAGCCCCTCCACTGTGTTCTAGATTCCCTCCCCTCTAGCCTACTGCAGTTAGTATCCCTTTCTTTGTATTGTGTTGCTGCTGCATCCTTCGCTACTAGATTATTCTTACTGGCATATAAACATGTTTTTACATGACTCAATTTAAAACCAAAACACCGCAGTTCCCTTGATGCCATGGCTCCTTATATCTACAGTCTCATTTCTCTGCGTCCCTATATGTACCAAAAACTCCTTGAATGAGCTGTTAATATTATTTTACTTTCTCTTTCATTCTCTTCTCACCCACACCAATTGGACATTCTTCTACCACTACAGAAACTGCTTTTAGCAAGCTCCTTAATGATATCCGTCTTGCTAAATCCAGTGTTCTCACTCCTCCCTCTTCAGCCTGTCGGCTTCATTAGACTCAACTGACCACTTTTTGAAATACTTTCTTCTTATCTTCCTATTATGACAATCTGTTGGATTTCTTTCTTTCTCGCTGGTTAGTCCATTTCCTGTGCTTGCTCCTGTAGATCTCCAGTTCTCTTGGGCTCTCCCTGGGTTGATTTCCTCTAGTTCTGTGGCTTTTAATACCAACTATAAGCTGATGAAGTCAAAATTGATATCTCTAATCCTGATTTCCTCCTCTGACTTTCAGACTCAAGCAAGTGCCTTCCTGAAATCTTCCCTTGGATGACCAAAGGAATTACAAACTTAATATAGTTAAAATTGTATTCCATTTCTGCCCTTAAACCTGCTCCTCCCAAACTGCCCCATCTGAGTAAATGGCATCATAATTTACCAGTTGCTCAGACCGAAAACCCTTGATTATACTACAGTTTACCTCATATTCAGTTCTTCAGCACATCATGTTGGCTTTACCTTTTAAATATATCCTGATTTCAACAACTTCTCATCATTTCTGGTTATGGTATCAGTCCCGTTCACCATCAGCTCCTGCTTGGACTGTTGGGTGGTATCCAGTATCTGGTCTCTCTGGGTTTACTTTGATTTTTGTCCTGCTTAAGTCCACAGAGTTTCAGTAGTGATATTTTAATGGCAGCATCTGTTGACATAACTCTTCTGCTTCAGACCTCCAATGACTTAGATTAAGTTCTTGTTACTGAGGTTTGTATTTATTACACAGACCTGTGATAATCTCCCAGATGAATGCTTTTCCTTAGACTCTTCTTGGCAAACTTAAGGGTCCACAGATAGGGCTTACAGGTTGCTTTTTTTTTTCCCCTGTTTTGTTTTTTTCTACACAGTGTTGGGCTACTTAATTTTTTAAAACTTGGTAACATTAAAAAGTCTGATGATTTTACATTAAATTAGGTTTTTGTTCTGAAAACCTAGGAGACCGTACCAAACTAGTGCTGTATTCATTCATGACCATAAGAGGGTAAGCAGCGGCCTACTTCCTTTAGATGAGATGTATGTTCTCTCATTTGCCACAGTCTCCACCACTCCTCAATGGAACTTGTAACCAGCCTGATGTTCTTAGTAAGGTTAACGGCCAAATGGCCCCTGCCCTGAAGTAGCTCATCATTCCTTCAACAAATAGGTTTGAATAGTACTCTGTGCCAAGCACTATTCTAAGCCCTAGAGATAAAGCATAAATACAACAAAGCCCTGAGCTCAGAGATTATGCATTCCTTGGGACAAATAGTCAGTGTGTAAGTAAACAAATTACATATATAATGTCAGGTGGTGACAAGTTCTGTGAAGAAAAGTAAAGTAGGGAAAGGGGATATAAAGTGGTGGAGGGTGCTATTTTAGAGAGAATGCACAGGGTGTACCCTCGTATGAGAAATTGACATTGAAACAGAGGCTGGAATATAGTAAGGGATGGAGCTTTGTAAATCTTTTGAAGAAAATCAGTTTGGGGAGGGGGTTTCAGTGGGTACAGAGGTCCTGAGAAGAGTATGTGTTTGATATGCTTGAAGGACAACAAGAAGGCCTGTGTTATTGCAGTGCAGTGAACATGGAGATGAGTGGTAGGTAGGAAATGGGGTTGGAGAGGGAGACCAGGGCCACATGATGGAGGGCCTTAGAGGCCATGGGGGAATTTGGGATTTTACTGTGAGGAAGAAAATTCCTGAAAAGTTTTGAGTAGAAAGTGACATGAAATGGCTTATCTTAAAACAATCCCTTTGGCCTTTGGTGGTGAATAAATTATATAGCAGACAGTTGTGGAAGGTGGGGGACCTGTCTGGAGACAGTTATAGAAGTGAGAGATGGTGGATCCTTGAACTGGAGATAGCTGTGAAAGGAGTCAGACTTGGTGATTAGAATTTGAAGATAGATCCTACAGTGTTTTCTGATGGATCTGATATGGGTTTCAGGAAAACAAGATGACTTGAAATGCAGGTTTTCAGCCTAAGTAATGGGATGGGGGTGCCTTTTAGCAATGTGGTAAACACTATGAGAGTTCCTATTTAGACATGTATAATTTGAGAATCCTGTTTGATGTCCAAGTAGAGATAGAGTATAAACTTCATCTGGAGCGTAAGTTTATAGCTCTGTATTACAGCCTGAGACTTTTGAAAGACCCAGTCCTGTGAGGCATACAATTCTCCTGAGTTCTTTCAGACTAGAGACATTGTTTGTACTTCTTTCTGTTTGTCAGATATAGTACCTGACATGAATTGCATGCTTACTGAATGTTTTTGTTAAGAGTCCAGAAATTTCACTATAGTTCTGGCCACTGCTGTGAATATCTGTTATTTCATTATATTAGGCTTTTATATACATTTTTATAAGAATCGTAATATGGCAGAAACACTCCTTTAGTAGAACTTCTAACTTCTTAGCTGAAATCAGCCACATATTATTAAACTCTTCATAGTGAATCCAGCAAACCACTTAATTTGCTAATATCCCAGCAGTGTTTTAAATGATTTTGGGAGTGGGAATCCATGTATGAATCATTTGTTTTCTTTACAATGGGCAGAAGCGGGAATGTGGTTTTGCTGTCACTGAGTAATTCTGTTTGAGAAGACTTAACCTTTTAGCCTAACAGTGTGTAAAATGACATATAATAAGTTTTGAAGAGTCTTGTTTAAATTTTGCAAATAGTAATTATTACATATTTATTGTTCACCTGTGAATGTGAGAATTCTTTGTAAGTGGGAATTATTTGTGATATTATAAGCATTATTTTGCAAATGAACATATTAAATGCAAGTATGTTTAAATAGCCTAAGGACAGCAATTGAAATTAAGGGGACAGAGACAACAGTAGAATGTGGTGTTTTAATGGTATGCCTGTAAAGATAGCTTGGATGTATGATAGAAATATTTAGGGTGACATTCCATTACTGTTTTCTTATTAGCAAATAGTGATTTTGTAAAAGAAATATAATGAAAGGTTTTGCTACTGTTCAAGGGCCTAATTATTGCTTTTCTGTATAGGAAGATTTTCAGTCAATGACTTATGGATTTAAAATGGCCAACAGTGTGACAGATCTTCGAGTTACAGGTAAAACCATTTATAAATATAATTCACAAATTTTACATTTGGATTTGTTTCCTTTTAAAATCATTGTCTCTCTTTCTAGGCATGCTAAAAGATGTGGAGGATGACATGCAAAGAAGAGTAAAGGTATATATTTTTTTCTCTTTTCTTTGGTGTAGGATATTTATATTCTTCTAAATGTCAGGTTAACTTTAGCTAATTACAAATAGCTAGTGTAGGTAGGACCACCAACTTTCTTTATATATGCTGTACCGTTTTTTGGTAATGAATTAGAACACTGCTAGAGGGGTTTCTGGTGAAGTAGTGTTACTTTCAAGTGTTGAAAATTTAACCCTTTCAAATTTTTTCAATTTTTTGCCAATGTTTTAAAATTTTAGTATGCTATTTTAAGAATAGCATAAGATTCTAGAATTTTAAATTCCTCAAAGGTAAGGACTACCTTCTTCACCTTTGTATCATTAATAGTTAGGGCAGTGTCTAGAACATAGCAGAAGAGCTCAGTAAATGGAAGCTTCTCAAATCTGATTAAAAGCCTTCTATGAATGACATCCTTTGACCAGATGATCCTGATGATTTTGTTCTCATAGAAATTAAAAATGAAAAAAAGTTACATTTCTTTTATTTTTTTTATACCTGTATAACACAGCATGGTTGTCAAAACAATTTTGCATTATTGTCTTATCAGATATTTACAGTTACTCAGTGCATTAGGCAATAAAATGTACTTTTACATGAAGAAAATACAGCTGAAAAGAGTTAAGTAACCTGTCTTGAGTCTTATTAAGGGCATGCCATTAGTAAGTGACAGCTCCAGGGCTAGAACCCCAATCTACCAGATCTTCCTGTGGGTACTGCCTTGGAATTTTGTCAGAATAGTCAACCATATGTAACACATGTATTAACAAGATATTTTGCATTTTAGTATAGAACTTATCAGTATTTACCATGTGACTTTATGATGTGATTTTGTATAGGTTACTTTTTTTTTCTAACAGGGTTAGTTTGGAGAGCATCAGGAATTTCAGTTAATAGATTTTTTAAAAGCAGGAAGTACTATGTACCATGTGCTTCTGCTTTTCATTGTTTTGCTTTTGCTGTTTTTAATACCTTATTCTTTTGTGTGATCTTTATAATTTATATCAAAATGAACTTTCTGTACATAGTATTAATAGGAAAATAAATAATTGATACAGATTTTTTCTTCCAAATATTTTTCTTCAAATAGATTCTTGCATATATTCAATAAATTAATTTATTGCTTTACCTTGTATAATTGTAATCTAATGCTTTTACAGGTTTGTGTGTGTTTTAATATACCTTTTTTAAAATTTTAGAGTACTCGAAGTCGACAGGGAGAAGAAAGAGATCCAGAAGTTGAACTAGAAGTAATTGAACTTATTTTCTGGTAGATAATATCAGAGAAGTTAATGTTGTAGTTTTATGAACTACGTTATAATTTATGGAAGCCCTTTTTAAGGTATTTCTTTACAAATTGGACATTGCAAGGGAGTTTATTTCCCTTGTATTTATTTTGATAGAATTATAATATAACTCTTTCAAATACATGATTTCAAAGCTCTTCAATATTCCTGTGAGGTAGGAAGAAAAACATGATTTTTTTTTAACAGATGATCCACCAAAAGTTGGCAGAATTCAAGAACTTACACAGTATCAAAAGTTGTCAAACCTTTGTTAAGATCCTAAATTTTCTGACTCTGCTTAAAGCACCTTTTTATCAGTCCTTTTAAAAATGCTAATTAAATCAGTTTTGAAATAATAGTGTAACTCCTGACTTAGGGAAAAATCAGTGCTCTTGACACATAAGCTTTATTATGTATTTCTATTTCAATAAAATAGGCTTTGTTTTATTATGTTTTCTGCAGCTCATTTTTCAGACATTTAAAAGACTATAAGTGAAGGTGTTTGTAATATATTCAATAGTAAGTTATTAACACTGAGATTTAGGACTTAAAATACTATATTTTAAAATGAAATTTCTTTGACAGACTTTGCATCTTTTAACTTTTAGTCCTTTCTTGTTTTTTAGCACCAACAGTGTTTAGCAGTATTCAGCAGAGTGAAATTTACTCGAGTGTTACTGACAGTGCTTATAGCTTTTACTAAGAAAGAGGTAAGGGTATTTACTATAATCTAAATTTTAGTGTTTTTGTTTTCGATGGAATGCTTTATTTTGGTAGTTCTGAGACTTCTCCATTGAAATGTATATGCACACATATACAGCACTCAGCATTTGTTGTGTTTACATCAGAGTATCCCTGATTTTCTCCAAAAGTCACATGAATTTTACATTCTGCTCCATAACATGTCCATGTCTGTTGTTGATATAAAAATAACATATTACGTATTAGTTGGTAAAATAATAGAAGCTGAAATTGCTTCTGGGTAGTTATTGTGAATTGGAGAAATTAAGAATGAGAATTTTAGGCAGGCCTCTTTCATTCAGTTAAATAATTAACTTAGATTTGTGTGGAATAAATGGTGAATATTTTTGTGTGTATATTGCATTAACTCTAAGTAAATTACAGACTAATTTGTGAATAGTTAATAAGTGGTAAGTAGAGATCCAACCTTTACTAACCTCTGTAATTCTGTTCTTTTTTTGAAATTTCACCTTGATGAATGATTTAGTAGGAATGTTGCAATTTCCCATTATCTAGTTGATTGCATCTCTCTTCTTTTTTTTAAACATGAGATTAGTAGAATAAACCAGAAATGTTTCCTATTGTTCTTTAATGGCTCCTACAATGTATAGATATGGGTAAAAAAATTATTTCTATCCTAACAGGATCTGGGCATCCTATATTAAGTGAATAGTTTGTGAAAACCAATGTCATTACAGCAAGCATTTAATTTCATTATTGTTTATAGGATTTTCCTATTTAATGTATATCTTTCAGTGAAAGAATATGTAAGAATGTTTTTGGTGATTTATTTGCTAGACCAGTGCTGTTGCAGAAGCTCAAAAATTGATGGTTCAAGCAGCAGATCTTCTTTCTGCCATTCATAATTCATTGCATCATGGCATCCAGGCCCAGAATGATACTACAAAAGGAGGTAATTGTCTGTTTTGCTCCTACTCTTTTTTTGTTCTTTCCCATCCAGCATATATAGTGTTTGATTTGTTCTAAAATATCCGTTAAGTCAGTCTATGCAGACTTTGGAATGTTTTGCTCCATAGACTTATATAGAGTGTTTATGGTACCTTCTTTTTAAATTTTTTCTAGACCAGTTTGCCATCTCCTGTATCTTACTGTTTGGGTTCTGAATCTTTACCCTGTCTCGTGATCAGGCTGTGATGTCAGCAGTAAATCGTTCTTTTTTAATCACGTCTCCCCTTTTACTCCTTTGAGAGATCATCAGCTCCGTTACACAGTCTTCCCTGACTCCACCAGGCAGGCCTAGGTAATCCCTCTGTGGCCTCATTGCATTCATACATGCCTTTGTTACATTTTTTTAGTATATCATATTATAGTTTACCTTTTGTCTTTCCATGAGATTTTTAGTACTATTAGGCCAGAGTCTCTTCTTTGCGTGTCTCTACAGTGCTTGGTACGTTGTTGACAGGCAGTAGATTTTATTTATGAATTAGGCCTTAAAAATAAAAGGAATCGTGTACCTTTATTGTAAAAGCTCCAACTGAGTTAGCATTTTAGTAGTGTGTAGCAATTTTGGTTATCCTTAAAACCATTAAAATGAAATGATATTTGTATTTTAAAATTAGTTTTTCACAGTTGTTAGTCCTCTGACCAGGAAGTCCAGTTTTATTGATTCACACTCTTTTCCTTTTTCATCCTTTCCCCTCCTTTTAGGGACAGAAGTTGTGGTATTCCCCTTCCCATGAATTTTTTTTCTTAATCAAAGGTTAGGTAGTGGAGCAGTCCAAAAGGTAATTTAGTTTAGGAAATCAGTATTATCTTTATGGATAATAATTATACTGAACTTATAAATTCATTATTAATTCATTACCATTTTCTCCAGGAGAGGGGAAGATAAGTGACTATTAGATGATTGACTAGGTGACATTCTATAACCATGGGACCTTAAAAAGAAAAAGGTTTTTATGCATAGCAAGCTATCTAGTACATGTTTACAGAGAGGTAAACATATCTACAACTCTTCAATACTTTGAAATCTAGTGCAAGAATACTTTATGAAAACCACTGTAAAATACATTGCTTCCAGATAATTTGGTTGGTTTGTTATGTATCAGTAGGGTATTATGATGCAAAACAAGAGTCTTTCAAATGACTCTATTCTGATGCTCCTTTTGCCATATCCTGACTACTGTGGGCTGTTCTGGTCTATAACTGAGAATAATAATTGCCATGGGAGCATTAGTTGCCCATGTGGTCTGTGGCTTCCCTGTAGTTCAGATCAGTCAGCACTTAAAAACAAACAAACAAACAAACCTGTGTGTATATTCTCAACTGTTTCTCTGGTTTTATGGGCTGTTCATGAGTAAGCTTTAGGAAGATGGCTTGCATAAAGTTGGTCTGAATAAACTAAGCAAGTGAAGTTTTAAATTTAGGGAGTATTCACTCTGTGCTCAGTTAAACACTGTTTAAGCTCACTTAATTTAACTTTGTAATTATCCAACTGAAGCATGAAGCTAAACAGTTCTATAATAAAAAAAAATGAATGCCTTCCCAGCAATGTTTATTCTAAGAAAATGGTGATAAAGCCATAGTGTAGATTAGTTTTGGTCTCAGGTTATTCATTTTGCCTTCTTAATATTAGTACAACTCCAGCTAGTGACAAAGTGACTGTGTAAAGCTTGAAATTGCTGAACATTAATTTTAGCTTCTCATTGAAAAGCTACTTAATCAGTGGGAACTGGGAAACAGCGGTGTAAAGGGAGAAAGTAGGAAGAATCAAACTTGATTCAAGGATTACTTGCTGGTGGGTTTACTCAGTGGATGTGATGTGTTGAAGATGAAGGAGGCAGAAATGGTTTGGGAACAAGAGATGCTTAAGGAAGGCAGCTCAGGTAGGACGAATGGGAGTTTTTGACGCGGTGACATGGAACAGTCCACCGGCAAAGTAAATATTTTGCTCTGGAAAATGGATGGAAGAGCAGGTTTTGGAGTTATTTTCATGTTAAGTGCTAATTAAAGTTGAAGGAGTGGATATGGTTCTTCAGGGCTTGCTGAGTTCAGGACCTTGAGTTAGAACTTTGTTGAAAAAACAAGAAGAGAATCCAGTGAAGCACATGTTGCTCCTTGTGTTTGTTTATGCTGTTGTATTGCTTGTGAATTCTATACTTCTTTTTATATGTCTGTGGAATTCTTCAAAATAATGTTCAGATAATTTCTTCCAATGAGATTTTCCATGTTCTACTTGTCAAAATTTATTTCTCTTTCCCATATTCTTTTATAGTTATCTGTGGTTTAGGCTTGGTTTACTCTTTAGAATGCAAGCATCTTTAACAGTTGCTAATGGAAATGAAAAATTTAATTAAACTTATGTTGCCTGAAATTGGTAGGTACTTTTGAAGTGTATCTCCTAATCTGACGTTCAGTTTCAAGAGGCCTTGGAGAATTCCCTGGTGGTCCAGTGGTTAGGACTCTGTGCTTTCACTGCTTCAAGGCACGGATTCAGTCCCTGGTTGGGGGACCTAAGATCCTACAAGCTGCGCGGCACGGGCAAAACAACAAAAACAAAAAGAGGCCTGTCATTCTTTTGAAAAAAATTAAAAGGCGTCTGATTCAAGTGGTAGATTAAAGACATGCATTTACCTTCTGAAACCTTAATGAAACAATGGTAAGTGTTTGGATAGTTTTAAAAAATAGGTATAATCAATAACGAGGAAAAGGAAAAGAAGACAATAGCAACAGAATTTTAGAAGCTAGAAAACAGAAGGACATTGAGCTGTCTGTCCACAAGTAACTGAGTTCTTAGCCACTGACAGGGAAAGTCAAGATACAGTCCAGTTTATACTGCAGATCCTCTGAAGGGCCTCATTTTTAGTATACCAGGTACCTCTAAAAATGAGGATGAGAATTAATGGTGATGAGAACTGGTTGAAAACTGTTTAGAAACAGAGATTTCCTCCCCATTTTCTCCATGGTAACATTCCTGAGCCTCAGAATACTAAAAGTTTATTCTTTGGAATAGGGGAGCAGAGAGATTCTGAACTGAGAAGATACCAGACACTGTTGAATGGTACACATTATGGGGAGCTAAGTGGTAATTTAAATACTTATTGTAACACCTGTTCTCCCCTTTCCTGCACACCACGTCAAGCTCTAGCTGTTTTTCCCGCCTACTCAGCTTCCAAAACAGTGCAGCCTGGCTATTACACTTCACCTAAGAATTTGGAAGACTCTTAGGGAAATCTGGCAAACCCAAGAGATGGAGAAAAACATCAGCAAAATCTAAATTTATTGGTATTAGCAGTTCTCCTGATAAAATGGTTTGGTAGAAAAGCCTAACCTAATTCACAGAGCTCTTAATGAGGTTTTGGTCCTTTAGTTTCAAGCCCGAGTATATAGTCATGGGTGGAAATGTCTAGCCTATAAAAAAGACCAAAACAGGCAAGCAAACAAAAACCTTTAAAAAAATGAAAAAAAAATAATGCATATGTAAAACAAAAATAGGATGTTATTTAAAAAAGGGGAAAAAAGAGTATATTTGAGCAGAAATCATTAAAAAATAGAAAATATAGAACATAAAGTTGAGGAAATCTTAGAGAAAGTAGAATAAAAATGAACAGGTTGAAAATAAGGAGGAAAAAAGTAAAAATACTATAGGATCAGTCCAGAAGGTCCATTGTCTAATAAAGATAAATAATAAATAAACAAGATAAATGAAGGATAAATTGATAAAAGTTTTTCCAGAAATAGAGATCAGAAAATAGAAGCAAAAAAAAATATCACTTGATCATTTAAGAAGATTTCCTGGAAGGAAATGAAGCAAATACCCAGGTTAAGAGGGCCAGTAAAGAGTTACCGAGCACAATTAGGATGAAAGTAGACTTCTATCAAGGCATATCATCATGAAATTTCAGAATAGTGGGGAAAAGTAGAAGATC
This sequence comes from Aethalodelphis obliquidens, assembly GCF_003676395.1. Classification (NCBI taxonomy): domain Eukaryota; kingdom Metazoa; phylum Chordata; class Mammalia; order Artiodactyla; family Delphinidae; genus Aethalodelphis; species Aethalodelphis obliquidens. The sequence goes on along the minus strand of NW_020838032.1, from coordinate 4,056,772 downwards.
CTAAGAGATTTGAAAGGGAAAAGTAAGTTGCACACACAGAATCAAGACAGTGTAATCAAACTTCAACAACAGGAATGGAAGCTAGAAGTTAGTGGAGCAAAGAACAAAGTTGAAGTAGTCACACTTCTTGATTTTAAAACTTACTGCAGTGCTACATTAATCAAGAGAGTTTGGAACTAGCATAAAGATAGACATAGATTAGTGGACTAAAATTGGAAATCCAAAAATGATCCCTCATGTTTGTGGTCAGATGATATTTGACATGAGTGCCAAGACAATTCAATGGGGAAAGAAAAGTATTTTCAACAAATGACACTGGGACAATTGGATAACCACATGCAAAAGAATAAAGTTTGGTACCCTCCCCCACCCCCTCTTCACATCATAAACAAAAATTAACTCAAAATGGATCAGTGACATAAATGTAAGAACTAAAAATATGAAACTCTAAAACCTAGAGATAAACCTTAAGAATCAATAAAAAGAAAAATTAAGTCAATGAAAAAATAGGCAAGGGATCTATATAAATTAGACATTTCTCTGAATAAGATTTACAGGTGGCCAATAAGCATGTGAAAAAATAGATGTGCCATGGGAAATGCAAATCAAAACGAAAAGATACCACTTCCCAACCACTAGATGGCTGTAATCAAAAAGACAGGTAGTAACAAGTGTTGGTGAGATTATGGAGAAACTGGAACCTTCATACACTGCTGGTGGAAGTATAAAATAATGCAACTACTTTGGAAAACAATCTTGCAGTGTCTCAAAATGTATAATGTAGATTTATCACATGACCCAGCCATTCTAATATTAGGAGTATATATACACTCAAGAGAAATGGAAACATATGTCTACACAAAAAGTTGTACATTAATGCTCACAACACTATTATTCATGATAGCCAAAAGGTGGAAACAACCCAGATGTCCATCAGCAGATGAGCAGATAAATGTGCATCCATGCAGTGGAGTAGCATTTGGCAATTAAATGAAGTACTAATATCTGCTACAACATGGAGGGACCTTGAAAACATGCTAAGTAGAAAAAGCCACTCACAAAAGATCGTATATGATTTTCATTTATATAAAACATCCAGAGTAGGCAAATCCAGGGAGACAGAAAGTAGATCAGTGGTTGCCTAGGGCTGGAGGAGGGTGGGAAGAAGGAGGACTGCTAATGTATATGGAGTTTTTTCTTAGGGTGATGATAATGTTCTGTTTTTCATGGTGGTGGTGGTTTTATAACTCTGAATATACTAAAAAACTATTGTACACTTTTAATAGATGAATTATATGGTATGTTAATTATATCTCAGTAGAATTGTGATTAAAAGAAAAGCAGTGGACCAGTGTTTTCAGAATTTGGGGGGGAAATGGTTTCTAATCATTGAATCCTTTTCCAAAATTATCATTTAATTGTGAAGAAAGATAATTTCAGGTATTTAAAATCTTACAAAATTAATCTCCCCAAAAGTTTTTCAAGGCTACTGGAATGTGCTCCATTAAAACAAGGGAGTAAATCAAGGTAAAGGAAAGTATGGAGTTTAAGGAATATAAGAATCCAGCATAAGAGAATAATGAAGGAAATCGTAGGGTGATAGTGCAGCAAGATCATAAGATACTATATATCTGAGCATAATACATGGAGGACAAGTCCAGACTGAACAAAGTCACAAGGCTTGAGGGTAGATGGCTCAAAGTAGATACAAGATCTGTTGTCACCAATGAAATTGATACAATAGCTGTTCTCTTTAATGTAGAAAAAAGAGATTTAGAGAATTGGCAAAGGATTTGGGGTTGAATTAAAGTGTTAAGTACAGGGCTTCCCTGGTGGTGCAGTGGTTGGGAGTCCGCCTGCCGGTGCAGGGGGCGCGGGTTCGTGCCCCGGCCGGGAGGATACCACATGCCGCGGAGTGGCTGGGCCCGTGAGCCGTGGCCGCTGGGCCTGCGCGTCCGGAGCCTGTGCTCTGCAGCGGGAGGGGCCGCAGCAGTGAGAGGCCCGCGTACCGCAAAAAAAAAAAAAAAAAAAAATAAAGTGTTAAGTACATACAAACAAAGCAAACAAAAAGTAAGAAGTGATTAACTTCAGAATATATATGAAAGTAAAACTTATTTCCATGTTTGCGAAAGTTATCCATGGCCCAAATATGAATGTAATTTACTTAATCATAATGGTGCTGAACATTGATTATAATCAAAATTTTGATCTGTGTTGGAGGTGAGAGGACAGAAGTGTATATATGCGTATAATTTATATGTGCTTATAGCTGCTACTTCATATCTTTTTCATTATCTCTTTTTTACACATATCATCTCCTTTTGAAGCTGGAGTAAGTCAGATAACGTGTAAAACTGAAAAAATATGAAGTAAGTAGCACTATAAATTTGGTGATATGGAGGTAAATACCAAAAGAGCTAAAAAGAAGTGGAAGACATTGCCTCTGGGAAGAGAGGAAATAATGGAATTGGCAGGAGAGGGTGGGCAGAAGATTGTTAGTTTTAATAAAAACCTTGTTGGGCTCTTTGATTCTCAAGTGGTATGCATTTATGACTGAGTAAAAGAAACTAAATTAAAAGTTAATGTGAATTAAAAGTAGATTAAAATATAGTTTAGAATTATGATGGTTTATTGTCTGGTAGACAATAGGGTTAAATAACAAAAGGGTTAAATAACCCTTTAACCTCCTGAGGGCTGTACTTGGTGCTAAAGCAGAAATTATGCTGCCTCAACCCAGTCAACTTCATATGCTGGTTTGGCAGTGCACAGGAGAGGTGGGAACTGACTTCATTTTAAAATCACCACCCATTAGAGAGGCCTATGTCATGAGGTACTAGTGCCAGGAACTTGAGATGGTTTTACTCTTTTAAAACATTTTATTTTTACAAAAAATAAACATACCTCCTCACACATGTGAGGGATATGTGTAATCTAGAGGACTTCTGGTTTTTGGAGTTAAAGATGTTTCTGCTGCTTGCTTCTCTTGTCTACAACCAATTGAAAACTATAAGGAATATGAGAAACAGAATCCTCTCAACTTCTTAGAAAATAGGAAACCTTTATAACCTTAAAAAAAAAAAAAAGAAAAGAAAAAAACTAACAAACACTGTAACAGTAGGACCCAGATGAGGGAGAACAAAACCCCACCACTGACATAGCACCACACAATTGGGAGAGGACCCCCAATACTCAGGTTCTATCTGAGGAGTGAAGCATTTGGAGCCTACATCTAGCACCCCAACTTTGACTCCTTCCTGAGGGATAGGCTCCCAAAACACCTAGCTCTGAAAGCCAGTGGGGCTTGTGTCCATGAGACCTATAAGACTATGCCAACCAGAGGAGCAGTTCCTATTGGGAATGCAGTCACTTGCTATGACTGTCCCCACAGGGATCAGCTCAGAGGAAGCAGGCAAAATTACCCATCTCCTAGTCTTTCCTTGAAAGAGGTTTATCTGTATACATTAAAAGCTGCTGTCTGAGGGCCAAGCATCTAATATAGCAGACACTAGGGGCTGGCTGCCTGGCTTCTGCCTCCAGCCCACTCCAAGTCACTGGAATCTGCCTGGAAAAGTTTGTACATATATTTGCACCCCAGCTTTTGTGGCTTCTGCCTAAAGCATGGGACCCAGACCTGGCGGTGATAGCCAAAGAGGCTTCCACTCATGAGTTCCAGAAGACTATAGCAAAGAAGCATTTTTTAACTGACTCTACATCCCAAGGTTCAGCACAGAGAGCAAAGGAAATAACCCGTCTTCCAGTGTTTCCCTGAAATAGGTTTAACTCTGTACTTTAAAAGCCGCTGCCTGCATGCTGGGCTTCTAATTTAGCAGGCATCTAAGGGCTACCTGAAATCTTCCCCAGAGACAGGGGAAGCCAGCAGGCATCTCTCCCACCTTCTCCCCATTAGCCTGCTCCAGTAATAAAACCCAGTTGACAGCGTCTCCCAAAAAAAAGCTTGTACACACATCTGGTGCCCAAGCTTTTGCAGCTGCCATCTGAGGGATGAGCCCCCAGGTCATCTGGCTCTAATGGCCAATGGGGTTTGTATTCAAGAGTCTTACAGTGCTTTATCAAACAAATAGTTGTTAATGAGTACAGGAGAACCCTTCCCCATGGCCATGTACCAAGGTCCAGCAAAGAAGGATTAGGCAAAAACAACCTTCTCCCACTTTCTCCCTGGAAGAAGTTTAACTACATACTCATCCAGCTGCTCCCTGAGGGTCCAGCTTCTAAGCAGTGTACATCTAGGTTCTGATTGTGATCCTTCCCTTTTGGACACTGATGGGTCTTGGCACACCCTCAACTACTGGGAGCCACTAAGAGCAAAGGAGGAGGCTTGGATGGTCACAAAACTTTGAGAGAAAACTAAGGCCTTGGTCTGGGCTGATTGACGAGGTCCATCTCTTATATGACAGTATTCGTCTCCTACATGAGACCACTCTGTCAAGACTGGAAGATATGACTGTTTTATCTAATGCACGGAAACCAACAGAGAGTCAAGAAAAATGAAGAAACAGTGGAATATATTCCAAACAAAGGAATAAGGTAAATATCCAGAAACAGATCTTAATGACATGGAGATAAGTGGTTTACCTGATTGAGAGTTTAAGACAAAAGTTATAAAGATGCTCACCAAGGTTAGGAAGCAATGCATGAACAAAATAAAGTTTCAACAAGGAGATAGTAAATATTAAAAAGTACACAAGAGAAATCACAGAGCCAAAGAATTCAAAAAATGAACTGAAAAATCGAGAGGCTCAACAGCAGACTAGATCAAGTGGAAGAAAGAGTCAGCAAACTTGACAGGGCAGTGGAATTCATTCAAACAGAGTAGGAAAAAAAGAGATAGATTATGGGATTTGTGGGACAACATCAAGAAGACCAATATATGCATGATAGGGGTTCCAGAAGGAGAAGAGAGAGGAACAGGGCAGAAAGCATATTCAAAGAAATAATGGCTGAAAACTTCCCTAACCTGGGGAAAGAAACAGATATCCAGATCCAGGATGCTCAGAGAGTTCGAAAGGAGTTGAATCCTAAGAGACCCACACTCAAACACATTATAATTAGTCAGAAGTTAGAGACAAAAGCTTTTGACAATTGTCAAAAGTTAGAATCTTAAGAGCAGCAAAAGAAAAGCAACTGGTTGTGTGCAAGGGGACCCCCCATAAGACTATCAGTAGCTATTTCTGCAAAAACCTTGCAGACCGGAAGGGAGAGAGATCATATACTCAAAGTACTGAGGGAAAACAAAACAAAAAAGCTGCTAACCAAGAATATTCAGCAGTTGTCCTTAAGAATTAAGGAAGAGAGAAAAAATTTCCGGACAAGCTAAAGGAGTTCATCACCACTAGACTGACCTCACAAGAAGTGTTAAAGGAAGTTCTTCATTTGAAACAAAAGGACACTAGTTAGTAACAGGAAAACATGCAAGTATAAAACTCACTGGTAAAGGTAAATTTATAGTTAAATTCAAAATAATTCTAATATTGTAATGGTGGCAGGTAGACCATTTATATCTCTGGTATGAATGTTGAAAGACAAAAAGTATTTAAAAAACTATAACTGCAGTCATTTGTTATTGGATACACAGCATAAAAAGATGCAAATGGTGAAGTCAAAACCATAAAATGTGGGGAGAGGGAGCTTTTGTATGCATTTGAAGTTATTATCAACTTCAGATAGACTGTTATAAATATGTTTTATGCAAGGCTCATGGCAACCACAAAGCAGAAGCTATAGTAGATATGCAAAAGGTAAAAGGGAAAGGAAGCATACCAGTACAGAAAATCATCAAATAATAAAGGAAGAGAGCAAGAGAAGGAAAAATGGAACAAAGGAATTGCAAAACAACCAGAAAACAATTAACAGACAGGAAATGGTAAATCCATACCTATCAATATTTATGTTAATTGTAAATGGGCTAAATTCTCCAATCAAAAGACATAAAGTGTAGATAAAGTTTTGTCAATTTATCTTTTCAAAAAATTAGCTCTTAGTTTTGTTGCTCTTCTATTCTTTTTCTTTCTTGTTTATTTCTACTCTGATCTTTTATTTCCTTCCTTCTGCTAACTTGAGCTTAATTTGTTCTTTTTCTAGTTCATTGAGGTGTAAAGTTAGGTTGTTATTTGAGATCTAATTTCTTAATATATGCATTTATCACTATAAACTTGCCTCTCAGAACTGCATTTGTAGTATCCTATAGCTTTTTGTATGTTGTTTTTTTTAAAATTTTCATTTCTTTCAAGATTTAAGAAAAATTTCTCCTTTGTTTTCTTCTTTGACCCATTGGTTGTTCAGGAGTGTGTTGTTTAGTTTCCACATATTTGTAGATGTTCCAGCTTTCCTCTTCTTGTGTTCTAGTTTCATACTATTGTGGTCAGAAGGGATAGTTGGTGTGCTTTCAGTCTTAAATTTGTTAAGAGTTGTTTTGTGTCATATCATATGTTCTATCATGGAGAATGTTCAATGGGCCTTTTTAAAAAAATTATTCTTTGGCTGCGTTGGGTCTTCGTTGCTGCGCATGGGCTTTCTCTAGTTGCGGTGAGCGGGGGCTACTCTTCATTGTGGTGCACGGGCTTCTCATTGCAGTGGCTTCTCTTGTTGCGGAGCAGGGGCTCTAGCATGCAGGCTCCAGTAGTTGTGGCTCATGGGCTCTAGAGTGCAGGCTCAGTAGTTGTGGCACATGGGCTTAGTTGCTCCATGGCGTGTGGGATCTTCCTGGACCAGAGCTTGAACCCGTGCCCCCTGCATTGGCAGGTGGATTCTTAATCACTGCGCCACCAGGGAAGTCCCTCAGTGTGCCTTTGAGAAGAATGTGTATTCTGTTGCTCTTGGATGAAACATTCCATATATGTCTGTTAGCTCCATCTGGTATAATGTGTAGTTTAATTCCAATGTTTTTTTTTTTTTTTTTTTTTTTTTTACTGATTTTCTGTCTGGGTGATCTATCCATTGTTGAAAATGGGATATTGAAGTCTCCTGGTATTATTGAATTATTATTTCCCTTTTTAGAGCTCTGAATATTGGCTTTATTTTTGTGCTCCTGTGTTGGATGCATAAATATTTACGTTTGTTATATCCTCTTGATGAATTGACTGCTTTATTATGTAATAACTTTCTTTGTCTTTTGTTATATTGTTTGGCTTAAAGTCTATTTAGTCTGGTATAAGTTTAGCTACTTCTATGCTTCTTTTGGTTTCCATTAGCATGCTTTTTCAATTAACGCTTTTTCTAGCTTTATTCACTATATCTAAGGTACGGAAACAACCTAAGTGTCTATTGATGGATGAATGGATAACAAAAATACAATATATATATAATAGAATATTAATCAACCTTAAAACAGAGGGAAATCCTCTTGTTTGTGACAACATGGATGAACCTGGAGGGCATTGTGCTAAGTGAAATAAGCCAGACAGAGGAAAACAAATACTGCATGGTATCACTTATATGTGGAATTTAAAAGAGATAAAGTTTAACTCATAGAAGCAGTAGAAACATGGTTGCCAGAGGCTGAGGGAAATATGGAGAGGTTGGTAAAAGGGTACAAACCTTCAGTTAGAAGATGAATAAGGTCTGATGATATGATGTATGAAATGGTGACTATAGTTGATAACACTGAACTGTATAATTGAAATTTGCTCAAAGAGTAAAACTTAAATGTTCTCATCAAAGGAAAAAAAACAAATATGTGAGGTGATGGATGTGTTAAATTAACTCAGTGGAGGGAATCCTTTCAGAATTATACATATATCAAATCATCACATTGTACACTTTAAATATCTTACAATTTTATGGTCAATTATACCTCAATAAAACTGGAAAAAAATATAAAAAATAAAAGGAACTAGTACATCTTGGAGGAATGGGTGATTCCAGGGCTAGGGCAGGGAAAGAACAAGATAAGCCTGGAATGTCTTATTAGCTGGAAGTGAGTAAATGTTCAGAGAATGATGGGCCAGGTCAATTAAACACAGAAAACAGCTTGAACGGGCATTCACACAGTCCAAGTTGGGGACAACTTGAGCATCAAAATAAATAATTCTGATAGATCATAACCAATTGAATAAAAGAAGAAGCCATGGTTCCATACTGATATAAATAAATGAATTAATGAGTAGATAGTTTGATGATAATGAGCATACTTAGGTGTCCTTCCCCTGCACCCCAAATATTTATTAACTAGAAAGGGAAAAGGTAACAATAGTGAAGAAGCCTGGCAGACACCAACTTAATCAAGTGATCAAAGTTAACACCACTAGTAGTTAGTTAAAATCTCCACTTTGCTGATGGGTTGCAATGAGAACAATATAATGTCACTTCTTTTATAATCCAAAGGTTAACAATTTGAATCTAATCACAAGGAAACAGGAAAACCACATTGAAGGGCAGTATACAAAACTATTGGCGTGTTATTCTTCAGAGTTGTCAAAGTTATCCATAGAAGCCAAGCAGAAGAACTGCTCCAGATTGAAGGAGACTAAGAGACAATGAAAATAAATACAACTTGTGATTCTGATGTCGATTTGAAGCATATTATTGGTACAGTGTGCAAAACTTGAATAAGGTCTGAGCATTAGATGGTAGTAATTGGTCATTGTTAGTTCGCTAATTCTGATTGTTTAATCGTGAATATATAAGGGTATGTCTTTATAGGAATAACACTCCCATTGTATTTGAGAGTGATTCGGTATTGACTACACTTGCAACTTTACTATAAGTTTGAAATTGTTTCAAAAGAAAAATCCACCTTAAAAAATAATGCAGAAAAGCAGATTAGCGTGTATAAAATGTTGATGTTTTGTTTACAAAAGTAACGTTGTTTGAATGGGCAAACAGTGGTATATCCATACAATGAAATGGTTTTCAGCAGTAGAAAAGATTGAATGTTGACGCACACAACATAATGGATAAATCATTGAAACATTATGCTGAAAGGAGTTAGATATAAAAGAGTACAAATTGTGTGACTCTTTTTGTATCAAAGTAGGAACAACTGATTTATTCATGGAGGAAACAGTGCCATGGTTGCTGGGCATGGGAGTGACTGGCTCCCTTTTGGGGAGATGAAAGGGAACCTTCTGGGGAGATGAAAATGTTGTATACGTTGATTGGGGTGGTAGTTACATGGTTGTATATATTTTTCAAAACCATGAACTATAAGCTTAATATTTGTATTGTATAATATGTATAGTATACCTCAATAAAGTTGAAAAAAATATATATATATAAATAACTACACGTGAAAGAAGCTTGTAGTAGTGTTTAGTTCTCAAGAGATTAACTAGTCACAAGTGAGCAGGAGATTTGCTTTTCTTTGTACCTCCTTTTGTTGCATTTGCAACTTTTTAAATCTGTTGCATGGATACCTATTCAAAAATACACACCAAAGAAACTACAAAATTTGTAGATGTGTCTGTAATATCATTTATATGCATATTATATTGCTTATATAACTTACTCTGACCAGTGATTAGGATACAATATTCATTGAGACTATGCTTTTTGAGGTTAACAGTTGTGGTTAAATACCTTTTTATAACGTGTGTGTGTGTGTTGAAATATTTATAACATGAAATTTGCCATTTTAACCATTTTTAAATGTAGAATTCAGTGGCATCAAGTACATTTACATTGTTGTGAAACTGTCACCACTGTCCATATCCAGAAATTTTCATCTTACCAAACTGAAACTCTGTACTCACTAAATAATAACTCCCCATTTCCCCCTCCTCCAGTCCCAGACAACCACCATTCTACTTTCTGTCTCTATGAGTTTGACTACTCTAGGTACCTCATATAAGCAGGATCATACAATATTTGTCCTTTTGTGTCTGGCTTCTTTCACGTAGCATAACTTTATAACATTTTATAAAGGGAAATCAAGTAGCCAAGAAGTGTAGTATAATATAACAAAACCTCAGCAGCTTCTGCATTGTTTTCTAGAATTCCTTCCAACTTCAGGGCATCTAAAACTTATTTCAATAAGTCTAACTATAAATTGCCTAACTTGGGAGAGATGTATTATCCAAAAACGATATAATGTCTCTATCTCTTTTGACTTACACACTTCCAAATCTTTAATTTTGGCATCTAATTAATTTTAGAATAACTTACTTTGTTAAGTTAAATCAAAGCACATTGTTACTATAAATCTTTTATCCAAGGACCTTGTGCTGTTTGTAATACTTTTCTGCTATTGATAATGAAGGTCAGTTATCTAGCAAGGACTTTAGTAACTAAAACACTCTAAACCAATGTGCCATAATATTTTGAATATAGTAATTATATGTTATTATTGTATACTTAAAAGAATGCTAGTGTGAAGGGAAAATCATTTTATTTGGCATTGAAGAATTTTATGTATTTTTAACTGGAAAACCAAGATAATTTTTGTACACCTATAGACTTGTAAAGTCAGAAGAGAGTTTAGAAGTTGTCTGATCTGTATCCAGTTTAATTCAGGAAATCTTTACTGAGCGTAGCACACAATGGGTAGAAAGTGATGTGAATTAGCATCTTTTCTAGGTTCATTTAGTAAGGGCTATTCAGGTTATTTTAATATAAGACAGTCTTGAGATAAATTGTGTGATAGAGATGTATGAAATTTAGTGGGAATATGTTAGACCCGTTTATTCTGGGAGGGCTTGTGTGGTAAAGCTGTCTTTAACTTTTTGTAGTTTGTGTTGCCATGAAATCAGATGCAAACTCCTGCCTGGCTTTTATCCCCACTCCTCCTTAACTCTTCTATATCCTGAATAACGGCTTTGATCTCTTATTATATCTCAGTTCTTATGCTCTTTTCTAGTTAGGCAAGTTACTATGTCTTGTATAGGATGGTTACAGAGTCCTTAGGCATGAGATTCAAGAACAGCTGAGACTTAAAAATAGCTACTAGGATGAGACTTAAAAATAGCTACTAGGAACCACTTTAGCACTTAACCATTTACAAGGACTATGTCCAGAAAAATGTAGGGGGAAATTTAAATGTGTGTAGAAAATAGAGGGAAACATGTAGATGACTTCTAACTTTTGTGCCTAGGGATTTTGTCCCCACTCTATTTATATGCATCTATTTTTACTTTTGAGTTCAGAGAAATTATGACTTGGAAAATTGCAGCTCCCTAAGGGAAAAAGAAAAACAGCCATATTATCTGTCTTCCAGGCCTTTGATATGCTTGGAATACTTTGTCCTGACTAATATTTTATTCTTTAACTAAGTTATCGTTTAGGTCTTTTTTAAAAAAAATTTTATTTATTATTTTTGGCTGCATTGGGTCTTTGTTGCTGTGTGCTGGCTTTCTCTAGTTGCGGCGAGCAGGGGCTACTCTTCATTACAGTGTGTGGCCTTCTCATTACAGTGGCTTCTCCTGTTGCGGCACATGGGCCCTAGAGCGCATGGTCTTCAGTAGTTGTGGCACATGGGCTCAGTAGTTGTGGCACACGGGCTGTAGGGTGCATGGGCTTCAGTAGTTGTGGCGCACAGCCTCAGTAGTTGTGGCACACGGGTTTAGCTGCTCCGAGGCATGTGGGATCTTCCAGGACCAGGGATTGAACCTGTGTCCCCTGCATTGGCAGGTGGATTCTTAACCATTCTGCCATCAGGGGAGTCCCCATTTAGGTCTTTTCTTAGACTTCACTTCTATGAAGTCTTTCATCTAATTTTTACATGGATAAGTTGCTCCTCTGACATCCTGAGCTTATCCTCACTGAATTATACTTGCATCTTGCGTTCATCTAGACCAGTGTTTCTCAACTGGGGCTTCCCAGGGACATCTGGCAATGTCTGGATCCATTTTACAGTTAGGAGGTTGCTACTGGTATGTAGTGGATCGAGGTCAAGGATGTTGCTAAACATCAGCTGTGCAGAACAGCTGAGTTTCAAAAGTTAATATTGTTTTATATTGCACTTCTTTGTTTGTATAAAATTGAAGTCAGAATATATTGTGTTTGTTATCCATTTCCCATTAATATTTACTTCTTTCCATGGTAATATAAATTTTCATGAGTGTATTATTATGTATTTATCTTCTACTTGTGGTTTAAAGCCTAAAAATAGATGTATTAAGAGTAAATGCATATTCCTGGGTAATAATTTTCCGTGCATATTAGAATACTTTCAGAGAAAAATCAGTGTAATGGACTATTTAAGTATCTGGATTCTGTGCGTTTATCATTAAAGTCTGAAATGTATTCATGTTAATATGGTAAAGAAGCTTCTTACAGCATCATTACTACTACTTTTACCTTAGTTCTAAATGAAGTATTATAAATCAGAAATTCAAATTATTATAGTGGTGGTAGTCTTTCATTTTATTTTGAGCATGCATATCTTGTCATTCAGCAAACAAGTATCCAGTGCATGTTATGAGCCAGGAATTTGGTGTTTGGGATCCAACCCTGTTCTTGCTTTCAAAAGAACTCAGAGAGAGAGACAAATGATGTAATCCCACACAGACAGTATAGTAGTATATATACAAAGAACATTGTATATACATCATTGGGAGGAACAATGATGAGAGAGAATTCAAGCTATATCAAGTTCAGGCTAAGAACAAGGGGGTAGGTTTTACAGGTAGAGACAATAGTTTGTATAAGCAAAGAGGCATAAAAGGACATGATACTTGTAAGTCACTGTGCTTGCTTATATCTTATAGTACTTAGGGAATAGGAAGTATTAAAAGATGATTTTCAGACAAAGGTAAAACCATGACTGTTATACAGATATAAAAGTGAACATGTGTTAAACTCATTCAGTGACACAACCAGACATGAAAAGTTTTAAAACACACATTTATATGGAGTAGTGGAATATTGAAATAAATTATAAATGGAGGCAAAACATTTTTCTATAGAGTATAGAAGAAGTCGGTTGAATCTCTACCACACAGAACAGAATTTCATGTTTATCAGTTACCTACAATTTCTAGATTTGTAAAATAGCTCCCATAGAGTCAGTCTGACAATGCATACTCCATTGGAGTACAGAATTTTTTTCTATAAAAGTGGCAGGAAATTTCAAGTTGAGAAAGACTTAGTTTGGAGCTTTGTACTGTTGTGAAAAGTGAGATCACCAGAGGACAAAGAATGGAAGAGAGGAACTCACCCTCAGGTCTCTTGTGATATGTTATTTTCATTGTGAATTTCTGGAGTTACATCTCAGTGCAAAATGCATTCCAAACTCATGGGATTGGGATGAGGACTGTTTTCCTCTGCCACTTTACATTACTATGTAGTTGAGTGTGAGTTGATTCTGCAGTTCAGAAAATGAAGGGAAGACAAGCCTATGTTTGTGTTCCCGTTTGAAACATTTCTTCACAGTCTCATGGTTAATACAGCATTGCCCTTTTATTTATTCTGAGAGAATATGTTAACTCTGTTTTATCCCATTCTTGGCTTGGAGTTAATTTTGAGGTAGAAACCTCTCTCTGTCACCACTACCACCACAATGTTGGGAGGAAGTACGATTTTAGGTTATTAAATCTGCTTATCTCATTTTAAAAATGTGTGTGTGTAGATACATTAATTGTAAATTATAAAATCCATTTAGAGAATATTGTGATTAGAATTCAGAGATGCTTTTGAAACTGGCCTTTTTCTTTTTATATTTAGTAGTATTTGAGGTTTAAAATTCAGAGAAATGTTGAAAATGTTACCTTTGTTTCTTTTTAGATCATCCCATTATGATGGGTTTTGAGCCTCTTGTTAACCAGAGACTACTTCCACCCACCTTCCCTCGATATGCAAAAATAATAAAGAGGGAAGAAATGGTCAACTATTTTGCAAGATTAATAGATAGAATAAAAACTGTCTGTGAGGTGGTCAATTTAACAAATTTACATTGTATCCTGGTAAGTACAAATCTCTATTCTGGAATGTAACTTTGATTTAACAACAGAATAGTTTATTACTTTTTGGAGACTGACCATCCCAAGGGTAAATAATGCTGCTCACCTCTTATCTGTGATATCTGGAGAGTTAAGTCGTGTGTGTGTGTGTGTGTGTGTGTGTGTGTGTGTGTGTGTGTACTTTTTGTATTTAATCCTCATAAGGATTTTATACTATCCATTCTAGAGATTAAGAACGTAAAGTGTGGAGAAGTTAGATAATTCACCCAAGTTTTAAGAATGGGGGTTTGAATCGTCAATTCTGTGTTCAGAACCTTTTATATAAATAAATGTTTGTGTTTATGCATGCATGTATACATATACACATACATATATATGTGCATATGTATAAATTTTTTTCATATAAAAATTGGATCATGGTATTTGGTAACTTGCTTTTTCATCACTAGTCTCTATACCACAAACATCTTTTCATGTCAACAAATATACATATTTCTGCATTATTTTAATGGCTACGTGGTATTGCATTGTGAGTATATACCACAGATTTTTTTAGTCCATTCACGTTGAATTACATTTAGGTCATTTTCAGTGTTTTACACTTGTAAACAATACTAAGATGAACATCTTTGTAGGTAAATCTTTATATCATGTGCTTCCTTACCCCTTAAGCTAAATTGCTAAACAGTGAAGTTATTGGGTAAAAGAGTATGTACATTTTTAAGCTAGCATATTTTGGATTAATCTTTTTTATGGGTTAAAATATAGAAACACAAGATTTATTTGGGGAATGTTAAAACATTCAGAGATGGAGTTTTATTAATTGGTAAGGCTATAATGACATATACTTCAATTAGGAAGGTAAAAAACGGGCAAAAAAATAGTGTTATTTAGACATAAGTACACTAATTAATTTTGCATGACTATACATATATATGCATTTGACTGTTGCTCCCCCTCAGTGTTGAGGTACATAATTTCTAGCCCCATGTCATTTCCTCTGTGAAGTCTTCCCTTTTGGTTTCAGGTTGCTTCTGTACCTGTGTTACTTGAGATGACAGATTATCTAGTTTATATTCCTAGAATTTATCAGCAGCCTCTGGGGTATAATTGATAAATGGTCAATAAAGATTTGTGCTTCTGTTACACTCTTTCTTATAGTAACTTTTCCTTTTTTAAAAAATTTTTTTTCTTTTTTATATTTATTTTTGGCTGTGTTGGGTCTTTTGCTGCACGTGGGCTTTCTCTAGTTGTGGTGAGCAGGGGATACTCTTCATTGCAGTGTGCGGGTTTCTCATTGCTGTGGCTTCTCTTGTTGTGGAGCACGGGGTCTAGGCGCACGGGCTTGAATAGTTGTGGCACGTGGGCTTCAGTAGTTGTGGCTTGCGGGCTGTAGAGTGCAGGCTCAGTAGTTGTGGCACATGGGCTTAGTTGCTCCGCGGCATGTGGGATCTTCGTGGACCAGGGCTCGAACCCGTGTCCCCTGCATTGGCAGGCGGATTCTTAACCACTGTGCCACCAGGGAAGCCTTCCACTAATTCTTTATCATTAAAGCTCAGCTTAAGTCTTTGTTCCTTAGTGAAACTTTCACTGATTATGCCTTTATTCCCTCCTTTTGTGTTTCCTTTCTTTTTAGTAGTTTTTCCTTATTCTGTCATAAGAATCATAGAGTCTTAAAAGTAAAAAAGATTATACACACAGGCCAGTTCATTTTGCAGTTTATTGTACAGCTAAACAAACTAAGGTTTACAGGGCTTTATAACCAAATTAGATGGTTAGTTAGTGTTATAAGAGAATTAGAATAGAGATTTTATTGTTCTTCTCCATCTGCTTTTCTAATCATTAATTGATACATGAATATATATTTGTGTTCACTAGATTAATTGTAGGATTTTAGAAAAGGAGATCAATGTGAATTGGAATAAGAAAGTATAATGCAATGGTTGGAACTTGATATTCTGGCAAAAGATTATGGATTGCCTTGTCAGGGGCGGGGTGAATGCATAATGACACATCATAATAGAGGGGAGCTGGCGGAGCCAGGCCTGGACTGCTGTCACTGGACATGAAGAAGGCATAGTAATGGAATAATTTGGATCTCTGAAAGACTTGAGACAGAGTGGTAGTGGGGGGAGTGCAGCAGGGGCCACAAGTAGAGAAAAAGATTAAAGTTATGGAAGATAAGGGACCAAATAGTCTGGTGGATCTGCATAGGAAACCTGTTATTATTAGGATAAAGTGCCAGGTTCTAGAGAGCGCTTCTACATATCAGTAAGATAAAAATAAACATCCCAATGAAAAATTGGGAAAGGACACGAGCATACATATATAAAAAGAAATAAACATGAAAGATGCTTAACCTTACTAGTAATTAAAGAAATGCAATTTATAACAGCTAGATTGAAAAGTATAATAATATTTAATGTTGGTAAAGGGAAGTACTCATTCTCTTATACTCCAGTGGCTGTCTCTCTCAAAAGTCTTAAAAATGTGTATACTTGGACCAGAAACTCTCCTTCTAGACATTTAGAATAAGAAAAAAGATGTTTGTTGCATCATCCTTTGTAATGTTCAAAAACTAGTAACAGTTTAAATACTGAATGGTGACAATATCCATTCTGTGGTATGTTTACAATATATGTCACAGAGCCATTAAAAAATATGTTATAGAAAACTATTGACATGGGAAGTATTGACATTGGGAAATGTTTGTGAATGTCAAGTTATGTTTAATGTTCTTTTTTTTAATATACATTTATTTATTTATGTGTCTTCATTGCTGCATGCGGGCTTTCTCTAGTTGTGGCGAGCAGGGGCTACTCTTTGTTACAGTGCATAGGCTTCTCATTGCTGTGGCTTCTCTTGTTGTGTGGAGCACAGGCTCTAGGTGTGCAGGCTTCAGTAGTTGTGGCACGTGGGCTCAGTAGTTGTGGCTCATGGACTCGAGAGCTCAGACTCAGTAGTTGTGGCGCATGGGCTTAGTTGCTCTGCGGCATGTGGGATCTTCTCGGACCAAGGCTTGAACCCATGTCCCCTGCATTGGCAGGCGGATTCTTAACCACTGTGCCACCAGGGAAGTCCCTGTTGAAAGTTTTAAAATATATTTTTTATATATGTTGTTGCACACAGAAAAGATATTCAGAGACAAAGTCAAATTCAACCAAATTCTTTCTGAAAAGATTAGAATAACAAATACCAAAATATTAATTATGACTATTTATAGATAGTGGAATGCTATATGATAGTTTTGTTTTTTGCATTTTTCTGCATTTTCAAAGTTTTTGGTATTTTGCATATAGAGCAAAAACCAGTGGTAAGGGGGAAGATAGTGACACTAGTAAAGGGAAACTCATAGTTTAGGAACCCATAAGATGATACTTTTGACAGCTGTGGATTAATTAAGAAGATATACCTAGTTTAAATGAGGTAAATAGTGGACTTTATAGACGGTATCCTGTTAGGGATGTATACTAGCAATAAGAAATTGAGTACAGATGAACTGTGATAGCAAGTACAGTATATGTACATTCATCATTCAGCCAACATGCTTGTTTTGTGCTAGGTGCTGTGCTATGGCTGGAATACAGTGATGAGCAAAAGCATATCATCCATCCTGTCATAAGGCTTACAGTGTAGTATGAGATAGAAATTGATCAAATAATCATAAAAATGATTATAGAATTACAAACCAGTGTAGGGAGTATGAAGCAAAGGAACTAGAACATATAGCATATGATGAAGGAACTGACCTAAATGATCAGAGAAGTCTTTCTTAAAGAAGTGAAGGTAAAGCTAAGATCTAACAGTTAGGTGAACATCATTTGGGACAGTAGGGGGACAGTTCCAGGTGCAGGAAGCTGAATCCTCCTCCATGTGATGGGAAAGAACATGATACATTTGAGAAACTGAAAGAAAAGTAGCAGAATGGAGCATTGAGTGATGGGGATGGGGGATTTGGTGAGGCAAGAGAGGTAGGCAGACCAGACAAGGCCATTTAAGCAACATTAAGGATTTCTATCTTTTCACAGAGCAAAGGAAAACCATTAGTTTTATCAAGAAAGATCAGTGTGGGGGGGGGACAGTGACATAATAGGACCAAGAATGTGCAAAGATGTGGCTGCATTGTAGAGAAATGATTGGAAGGGACTAGAGTAAACACAGTGTGATAAATTAGGAAACCAGTACTGCAGTCCAAGGGAGGAGAAGATGGTAACTTGGACTAAAAGGATGGCAGGGAGATGGTGAGGTTGTCAGTGTTAGAGCTATGTGTGAGCTAAAATTGATAGAATATTGGTGATGTATTAAATATGGGGCATGAGAGAGCTCTGAGGAAGGTCTCTAGGCTTCTGTCTTGTAAGTCTACATGCACGTTCGGTGCTGTACACTCAAAGGGGGATATTCTCAAAGGACCTTAGAGGGTTTTAGTGAAGTAAAGTTTGAGGTACCTTTAATATATTTAAGTAGAGATATTGGATAGTATTGGCTATATGGATAGAGTTTAGAGGTCTGTGCTTAGAGTTAAAATTTTAGAATTATTACAGTGTAGATAGTAATCGAAGCATGAGTGTTTGTGTTTCAAAATTTACGAGGAAAAAATATATAGGTTAAGAAAAGAAGGTTTTCTGGAACTAAACTTTGAACCTACAGAACAAACTGAGAAGTAGCCAGAGGAAGAAACATATGAAAGTCATTTAAAAGGTTTTTCAAGAAGGAAGTCACACTGCTGAGAGGTCAAGTGAAAGAGATGAATAAGGTCCAAAATCAATGTCCATTGGATTTAGTAATGGGGAACAAGTGGTGGCTAGAGCAAAGAGCCAGGTTACATGTGTTGAAGGTGGATGAGAGTTGAGTTGAGTGAGTAGAGACAGTGGGTGCAGCCAACTTCTTCAGAAAGTTTGGCTGAGAAGGCAGCAGTTGAGAGGAAAATGTGACATCATGTGATGATCTTCTTTTTAAAGTTGAGAGAAACCTGACTGTTTAAATGAAAATGGGAACGATCTGGTAGAGAGGACGAATTTTAATATCTAGGAGAGCAAAGTATGGATAATTGAAAGTGTGTAATGTTTGTGAGAAAGCCAGAAGGAATGGAGTCTTTAATACATCTGTTGTTAAAGTAGGCAAGGAAAGGATCTGTGTACAGATATGGATACAACTAGAGGTTTAGAGGCTGAGGTTGAGGGATTTTCTGTGGGGTAAATTGTTTTAATTTTCTGTGTAATGTGGAATAGTAGAATCTCTCTCTGGTGGAGAATATTCACTTTGAGGAGTGTGTGCAAGGTGTAAAAATTAATTATGAAAAAAGAGAATGTGAATTCAGTTAGCCTGGTTACTTGGTATTTATTTCTGTGAAGTAGGAAGTAAATCTCTCATTAGTTAGTAAATTATTATTGATACTGTTATTTTCATGATGTACAAATTTAATATCGGTATCCACATAATACTGTTACTGGTAAGTTTGTTAAAAATAAATTTTAGGCTCCAAAATTATCCATTTTTCCATTCATACAATTAGACAATTCTTACAGAAATGATCTTTAGCTATCTTTCTTATTTTAACTTTGGTAGTGTATCATTCCCAGAAGGTCTGGTAAAAATTACTCTCTGTATACAAACATTTTCAGCTTTTATTTAATCTATTAATGACACTTTTTTTCTGTGTATCTATTAGGATTTTTTCTGTGAATTTAGTGAACAATCACCTTGTGTTCTTTCAAGATCTCTATTACAAGTAAGTTCCACTTAGTATCAAAATATGTCTTTAAACATCAAATACTGTGTATTGACATTGTTTTATTGATGGATGGAACAAAAGGTAGATGCTTTTAAAGGCTATTCCACAGTTAGTGGTATATTTTTGTAACAGAAGTATTGACTTACAGTGTTAGATATTCGTCAAGACCATATTCTGGGCCATAAAATAAACCTTAATAATTAAAAAAAATTGAAATCATACAAACTATGCTCTCTGACTATTTTGGAATTAAATTAGGAATCAGTAACAGAAGTATCTGGAAAATTCTCCAGATATTTGGAAATTAACACACTTCTAAAGAACCCATGGTCAAAGAGGAAGTATTGAGGGTAATTGGAAAATATTTTGAACTGAATGAAAATGAAAATATCAGAATTTGTGGGATACAATTTAAGCAGTGTTTAGAGAGAAATTTATAGTACTAAATGTTCATATGAAAAAAAGGAAGAAAGGTCTGAAATTATAATTTAAGCTTCTATTTTAAAAAAATAGAAAAAGAAGAGCAAATCAAACTGGAAGGAAGCAGAAGGAAATAACAAAGATAAAAGCAAAAATGAGTAAAATAGGAAAGAGACAAACAATAGAGAAAATCATTGCAGCCAAAAGCAGGTTCTAAAATTGATGAACCTCTAACTAGGTGGAACAAGAAAAAAAGAAGATACAGATGAATAATATCAGGAATTGCTACAGACCCTAAACAAATTAAAATGGTAATATGGGAATATTCTAGACAACTGTATGTCCATAAATGCAAAAACTTAAATGAGATGGACCAATTCCGTGAGGGACACTACCAAAACTCACTCAAAAAGAAATAGAAAATTTGAATAATCCTGTATCTATCAAAGAAATTGTGTTCATAGTTAAAAGCCTTCCAACAAAACTCCAGGACAATTCTATACACAGTCTCTTTCAGAAAATAGAAGAGACAAGGGTACTCATCATATGAAGCCTGCATTACCTCTGTACCAAAACCAAACAAAGACATTTCAAGCTTAGAAAACTATAGACCTATATTCCTTATGAACATAGACATAAAAATCTTAAAGTATTATCAGATCAAATCCAGCAATATGTAAAGAAAGAATACATCATGACCAAGTGGGTTTTATCCCAGGATTGCAAGGTTGGTTCAGTGTTTAAAGTGTAATTTACCATATAATCTAAAGTCTCAATAGATTGAGGAAAACCATTTGACAAAACCAACGTCCATTCATGATAAAAACTCTCAGCAAAACAAGGAATAGAAGGTAACTTCCTTAATCTGATAAAGGGCATGTGCCAAACACCTATAGCTAACATCATACTTAATGACGAAAGATTAAATTCTTTCCTCCTGCTGGGAGGAAAGCAAGGATGTCCACTCTCATCACTCCACTTTCACTCAACATAGTACTGGAAATCTTAGCCAGTGGAAAAAGGCAGGAAAAGAAATAAAAGGCATACAGTTGAGAAACTGAGAAATAATGTTTCTTTACAGACAACATGATTATCTATGTAGAGTACCAAGGAATCTGCAAAGAAGTTCCTAGACCTGGTGGATGAGTTTAACAATATCACAGGATATGAGGCCAATTTACAAAAAGCAATTGTATTTCTATATACTTGCAATGAACAATGCAAATCAAAAAATTTAAAGCAGTACTATTTACAATAACATCAAGAATGGAATATGTAGGTATAAATCTAACACCTGTTTGGAGAACCTGTATACTGAAAAACTACAAAGTACTGATGAAAGACATCAAAGGAGACTTAAATAAATGGAGAGATACATCTTGTTTGTGGATTGGAAGAATTGATATTTTTTTAAGATGTCAGTTCTCCCCAAAACTGATCTACAGATTCAGAGCAATCCCAAAAATCATAGCAGAAATTTTTGTAGATGTCAACAAGCTGCTTCTAAAATTTATATGGAAAGGAATAGGAACTAGTACAGCCAAAACAAATTTGTAAAAAAAAATAAAGTTGGGGAACTCAGTACTACCTGACTATGAGACAGGTGTGCTGTTGGCAAAATGATGGACATGTGATCAACGGAACCAAGGGGAAAGCCCAGAGAAGTTCTGATCCTTAATTAGTCCTTTATTATGTAGTACTATATGTGAAACCATAAAACTGTTAGAAGAAAGGATAGGAGAAAATTTTCGTGACTTTAGGAAAGGTAGAGAATTCTTAGGTATGACATCAAAAGCACAGTCCATTAAAAAAAATGGCAAGTTGATAAATTTGAAACTTTAATTCTGTGGAAGACACTTAAGAAAATGAAAAGAGACTCTACAGAGTAGGAGAAAATATTTGCAGATCATGTCTGACAAAGGACTTGTATCGAGAACATAAAAAGAATTCTATAAATGTAACAGTAAGAAAACAGTTAGGGAAATGCAAATTAACACCACAATGGAATACCACTATCCACCTATCAGAATATCTTTAAAATAAAGCAAGAAAAAAGAACAAAACTGAAAATATCAAGCACTGGAGAGGATGCATTACTGATAGGAATATGAAGTGCTATAGCCACTTTGGAAAATGATGGCAGATTGTAACAAAAACAAATATACAAATTTTACTCTTGCTTATTTACCCAAGAGAAGTGGCATCTGACATTCTCCTAGAAACCTGTATGCATGCCTGTGTTTAAAGCTGTTTGGTTCGTGATCACCAAAAACTGGAAACAACTCAAATGTGTTAGGAAATCAAGTAAGGTATAGTATAGTAAATATTCAGATACATTGAGATTGTTAAGGGCAGAAAATTAAATGTAAATTATTATTAAATAGTAGTGTATTTCAATTTAATAATTTATTAACTATATTTTTTCCAATTTCAGAAAGTTTGTATGTATTCCAAGGTGTTTATTAGAGATATGGTTATCGACTGACTTGATGTTTGTAACCATTAAATATTTTATAATTTATGAAACCCTTTCTTGTATATTAGCTCATTTGACATATTCAGACCCATCAGTTCACTTTCACTAGTTCAACATTACTACTCTTGACCTGAGAGATTTTTTTTCTGCACATTTTTTGTTCTCCTGCATCAGAATACACCTTAAATAGGGATTAATAAGTAGTACCCATTGTGGAGGCATTGTGGAAAAAGAAATTTTCCACCAACTTTTTACATTTTAATCTCTTTTGTATTCTGTGGCATTTATAAGAAGTATGTTCATGTCACAGTAATGACAACTACATGTACAATATGTCAAGATTGTGACAGCATTACTAATATATATAACATTTGTTTTAAGACCACTTTCCTGGTGGATAACAAAAAGGTCTTTGGAACCCATCTCATGCAAGACATGGTGAAAGATGCACTTCGGTCTTTTGTCAGTCCTCCGGTGCTCTCCCCAAAGTAAGTGTCATAAGACATTGTATAGCATGTGTGTTTCTTAAAAGCCCAAGTTCTCTGTGCTCCTTTATAGCAAAGACATAAAAACTGTTGGAATCAAGTCTCCACATGAAAAAATAACTCAATCATGTTAAAATTAATTGATTTCTGCCACATATTATTTAGATTTTTTAAAAAATTTATTTAGTTTTGGCTGCGTTGGGTCTTCGTTGCTGTGCGCAGGCTTTCTCTAGTTATGGTGAGCGGGGGCTACTCTTTGTTGCGGTGCGTGGGCTTCTCACTGTGGTGTCTTCTTTTGTCGTGGGGCACTGGCTCTAGGTGGCGGGCTTCAGTAGTTGTGGCTTGCGGGCTCTAGAGCACAAGCTTAGTAGTAGTTGTGGTGCACGGGCTTAGCTGCTCCGCTGCATGTGGGATCTTCCTGGACCAGGGCTTGAACCCGTGTCCCCTGCACTGGCAGGCAGATTCTTAACCACCGTGCCACCAGGAAAGTCCCAATTTAGATTTAAATTGAGGCTTTTGTGAAGTTGATATTGGGTCCAGTATGAGAAGAAAATCTTACAAGGAGTGATCAGAAATTCAGCAAGTTGTATTCACCCTTACTGTGTGCAAAGCACTGTGCTAAGTAGGCACTTCGGGGAAATAATTACGAAATGATAAGATTTCTTCTCAATAATCTGATCTAGATAGAAATAGAAAATGCAGATAATCGATCCTTAAATTATATTCTGGTAGAGTCACCTCCCCAAAAACATGCTGCCATAAAATGCTGGAAAGGATCGTTTGAGTTGGCATTTTGGAAAACAGTGCCAACTTTATTGGCATTTGCCTCAGGAAAGGAAGAAAGGAGATGTTATTTCTTAGGAAAGAAACCAGGATGTGTGAAGACATGGTGTTTGAAATTATATATTTTAAGAAAAGTTAGTGGTTCAGCTTTCAATTTGTTGAATAAATCATGCCACATTTCACATAAAACTCTGGTAGCTTCCTGTCTTAGGTTGGTTCTCCAGAAGCTGACCCTGATACAAAGATTCATGTAAACGTAATTTAGAAAGTAATTCCAGGAAAACTTGCAGGGTTGCAGGCAGGTGGGACATAAAAAGGAAGAAAGCCACTTGAAGGTGTGCTTCACAGTTGGTAACTTTGGTTTGGTCCTGTCAGGGAGCCCTGGAGACTTGTGTGGATTATACCTCACAGTTGTCCTGTCAGGGACAAGGGAACCTGAGAATTTACACATCTGTCAGTTAAGGACTGCCGCTGGGAGGCATCCTCAGTGTTGGTTACATTTCCAGTTTCATTGACAGTAAAGGCCAAAGTCCTTATTGTTGAACTCATGAGGCCCCATGTGCTCTGGGTTAGACCCCTGTCTTGGTGCCTCTCTGACCTCATCTCTTACCATTGTCCCCTCACCTTCTTTGCTTCAGCCACACTGGCCTCCTTGCTATTCTTGTAACTTAACTGTCCCTCTCTCACCTTACAGTGTTCACATACAATCTGGGGTAGAGGGTATTTTCCTCAAAACTCCCCAGGTTGACTCTCTCACTGCCTTAAGTCTATTCAGTGCCACCTCAGTGAGGGCTGCCCTGATCAGTCAATTTAAAAAGTATAAACCTTCCCCATTCTCCCAACCTGCCCAGCACTCCATTTCTCTCTCTCGTAACAATTATCCTCTTACATACTATATGTAGAGGGGTTCCCAGACCCAAGCCCAGTGTGCGTGCATGCGTGTGTGTGTGTGTGTAGACTTGCCTACAACAAGCAATTCTCAGATGCCAGCAGGGTGCCCAAGAATTCAGCTCAATTCTGACACTTGTCTACCTGGAGATAGAATCAGATTCCATAGGTAAAGGGCTTGGTCCCATAAGACCACCCTCCACTTCCCAGGTTGTTACTTGTGCTTCTGACTGACCGACTGGCTACAAATTAGAGGTTCTGACCAACCCCTCCTCTGGTACAGTTAATTTGCTAAAATGACTCCGCTCAGGAAAAGCCATTTGCTCACTAGATTACCAATTTATTATAAAAAGATATTAAAGGATACAGATGAACAGCCAGATGAAGAGATGCATAGAGTCTGAATGGTGGCACATGGAAGCATGTTCCCCAATGTGGAAGCTCTTGGAAAAGGGCCCAAAAGCTTTCCTTTTCTGGTTTTTATGGAGGTTTCATTAGATAGGCATGATTACTAAATCATTGGTGAGTGGTGATTGATTGAACCTCAAGCCCCTCTCCCCTTCCAGAAATCAGGGAGTGGGACCAGAAGTTCCAAGCCTCTAATCACAAGGTTCTGGTAACCAGCCCCCATTCTTAGGTGCACTCCAATCACCTCATTAACATAAGGAAAGACACCTTTATCACTCTCAACCCTTAGGAAATTCCAAGAGTTTCAGTAGCTGTGAGCCAGGAACTGTGATAAAGACTCAAATATATCTGAGAAATATATATCTGAATGACAAAATACATATTTATTATAAATCATATTGCACTATATAATTTGCTTGTTCATTATGATTACTTCTATAAGAGCCTGTATAATTCTTCATTATGTTTATTTCCACCCCCCATATATATAGAACTATATAAATTCCACAAGGTCAGCACCTGTAGTTTTGGCTGTTTGTTCACTGTTGTGTAGTAGGTGCTAGAACAGTGTCTGTCACACAGTAAGCACACTTTGTTGAATGAATGAATAAACAAAGAAATAAAAGTTGAACAGTTAGGATAGTTTGGAGTTAGAGTCCAGAAAGTTTTGAATCGTTTGGTAAAGTTTGGTCTTTATTTTATGGTCAGTGAAGAACTGATTGAGTTTTAGGAGGGAATTGGCATAGTAAAATATGTATTTTTTACTTGGAGGCAAATTGGTAGTAATTGATGGAGGCAAAATGTTTAGCTAGGCTAATTCCGTTGTACAGGTGAGAGATGAGGAAGGATTAAACTCTGGGAATATAAAGGAGGAGACAGGTTTGAGAAACATTTCAGTAGTAAAATTTAACAGGAAGCTGATTTAATAGGGGAAGGAAAGCAGGGGGAAAGTAAGTTGATTTAAAACAAGAAACAGAAGCTGATTATATAAATAATACATGGCCACACTTGAAAATTTAAACATGGTAGAAAAATATGTGGAAAACAGTAAAAATCAGCTGAAATCTTACCTCTGAGATAACTACATTTCGATGACCATCACCGTGGATATCTTTGTGTATAAAGACACACACATCTATGACTTTATATATATTTGGGATCACATTAAACAGTTTGTTTTTATCAGGAACTTTTAAATTATTTTTTATGGATTGCTTTTTTAAATAAAGAAATTTTAAAATAAAATTTTTTAATCTTTTTTCCATTCAAAAATACATCATGATTTTATGTCTCAGAGTACCTAGTTAATTCTTTTTAATGGCTGCCAAATGTTTCATAATATGAATGTATTTTATAGGGTAGGGTTACTGCATGGGAGGACATGTGTAGTTTTAATTTTAATATAAGCAGATTGTATTCTGAAAGATTTCAACAATTTATATTTCTATTAACAGTATAAGAGAGTACACTTTCCCTGCATCCTGACCAGCAGTAGGGGTTATCATTCTTTAATTTTTTCCAGTATGTTGAGTGAGAAGTGATATCTCATTGTTAGTTTAATTTTAGCACTTAATATGATATTTATTGGACATTTAGAATGGTTTTTCTATAAATTGCTTGTTTATATCCTTTGCCCATTGACTTTTTTTTTTTGAGGGAATAGTATAGTATTATAGAACATTTTAAATAGAAGATCTAATGAGCATAGTCTTTTTCTCTTTTGTTTACAAAAAAAGTTTTCCAGTTTTAAAGTATTCTTGGTTTTGAAATAAGAAAGTATAAATGGAAGACCTCTTCCCTTTGCTTGATAAACTACCACTTCAAGTATTTCAAGATGCAACTTGTTTCCCTTTCCCCTGACTTTCCCCTCTCCTACTCCTGTAGGATTTTTTTTTCCACACACACACACACACACACACACACACACACACACACACACACACACACACACACTGTATTTTATTTTTACAAGAGATAAACTGACACCAAGCATTGCAAATGGATGACCACAACAAAAGCAACAATGATTGCAATTACCAAACACGAAACACACTCATACTATATCATAATATTGACATTCAGTCCAGTAATCCTCCACTGTAACAGCTCCTTTACTTTGCAGTGAAAATTGATTTGTGTATTTTTGGCCTCTGAGTCCTTGTGGGATTTTTTTTTTTTTAATTCAAACAGAAAGTCAAAAAATTATAATCATCCTCATCAGTTCACTCAGTCCCATGTAATTAATTTTTTTTTTCATCTTGATCTTGATCTTCTGTTAGCACTTTTGTGAATTCATCAGTTTTCCATTAGGGTTCTGAAAATGCGTATTCATTCAGTTCAGCAGTATAGTCAGTTACCAGAAACCTATACTTGTCAGAGTCTTTTCCATGAATTCCTTGAAGATGAAACCCTTTTATAGGAACATTTTTGCAAAAGCATCAGAGTACACCCAGAACTGTCTGTAAATGACAAAAGACTTAAAAATGACCACAGTTAGGGCTTCCCTGGTGGCGCAGTGGTTGAGAGTCTGCCTGCCGATGCAGGGGACACAGGTTCCTGGCCTGGTCTGGGAGGATCCCACATGCCGCGGAGCGGCTGGGCCCACGAGCCATGGCCGCTGAGCCTGCGCGTCCGGAGCCTGTGCTCCGCAACGGGAGAGGCCACAACAGTGAGAGGCCCGCGTACCACCGAAAAAAAAAAAATGACCACAGTTAAAGATTTGATGAAAGTTCATAATAATGCAATTGACAAGGAAATTTAGTTATTTCTGAGATATTCATTTTAAAGTAATAACTAGAATTATGACTTATAACATTATACCAGAACATGTAAGATTTTTAGAAATTTCATGTAATGTCTGAAACATTTATATTAACATATTTCCATACAAATAACCCAAAGAAAGTTTAGTATTAGTTGTTTTTTTGGTTTTTTTATACTGCAGGTTCTTATTAGTCATCAATTTCATACACATCAGTGTATACACGTCAATCCCAATCACCCAATTCAGCACACCACCATCCCCACCCCACCGTGGTTCCCCCTTTGGTGTCCACACGTTTGTTCTCTACATCTGTGTCTCAACTTCTGCCCTGCAAACTGATTCATCTGTACCATTTTTCTAGGTTCCACATACATGCGTTAATATACGATATTTGTTTTTCTCCTTCTGACTTCACTCTGTATGACAGTCTCTAGGTCCATCCACATCTCAACAAATGACTCAATTTTGTTCCTTTTTATGGCTGAGTAATAGTCCATTGTATATATGTACCACAACTTCTTTATCTATTCGTCTGTGCCCATTGACTTTTATTAAGTGGTTTACTTTTTTCAGAAAATTTGTAGTAACTCTTTGTATATTATGAGAGTTAATCCTTTATCTGTGATAGGCATTGCAGATTTATTTTTTTCCCTAATCTTTTGTCACATCAAAATGTGAAAAATGCTATTTGAATTTTGATATGGATTACACTGAATCTGTAGATCACTTTAAGTAGTATGGACATTTTAACAATATTAATTCTTCCAATCTGTGTGCCTGGAATATCTTTCCATTTATTTGTATCTTCTTCAGTGTCTTTCATTAATGTCTTACAATTTTCAGTGTACAGATCTTTCACCTCCTTGGTTAAATTTATTCCTAGGTTGTTTACTCTGTTTGATGCTATTGTAAATGGGATTGTTTTCTTAGTTTCTCTTTCTAATAGTTCAGTGTGACAGTTTTTTATATTGAGTTTGTATCCTACAACTTTACTGAATTCATTTATTAGTTCTAACAGTTTTGGTGGAATCTTTAGGGTTTTCAATACATAATACCGTGTAATCTGCAAATAGAGATCATTATAAATTAATTTTAAATTTCTGTGATTAAATATATCATATATTCAGATGTATGAACTGACAGACACCTGTACTGCCATCCATTTTAAGCAAAGTTTTTATTTTGCTTTTATAAATTCCATTACTGGTAAGGAAATTGATAAAATTTTATAAATACTAAATATATTGTTAATATGAATTAATAATTTTTATTAATTCCCTTATTTAATAAATATAATAAATTGGTATCTACAATTGCCAGATACCTTTCTGGGTCCTGGAGAAAAGATACTCCTGCTGACAAGGAGCTTGCCTTGCAGTGAGAGAGACTAAACAGTAGACAAATATATAATGTCAGGTCATAGTAATGTATAGAAAGATAAGGTAAGATAAGATGGTTCTTTTAGATGGGAGGCCTCTTGGAAGTGGTGATACATGTAAATAAAAAGAGAGTGAGCTATGCAAAATCAGGGGATGGAGCTTCCTGACAGTAATAACTGAAAGGTCTCAAGAGTAGGGCTGAGCTTAGGTTTCAAGGAGTGGGCTAATTTTAATGAATTCATTCTTAAAAGATATTAAAGACCCAAATAGCTTTTGTTTATATTGGTCCTGTTTATTGATACCTACTATTTTAGAAATTAAAACAATACTTTAAAAATATGGAAAATAACTTTTTAAGAAAAATTAGTAAGGAAAGTGGAATTGTTTTACCTTTTTGCAGATCTCTTTCATGTCTGTTTTAGTAGAAGATAGCTGGATTATTTTAACCTGCTTCTACTTTCAATCTATTGTAATATTACACACCATGTAGCCTCTGGAAAAGCCAACTGTACACTTGTGAGAGAATGAGAGCAAAAGGCAAATAACATCTTAATGTTATTATGAAAATAGTTTTGACCTTGTGTTCTCCCCAAAAGCATCTCAAGGGCCACCCCTACCATCGCCACCAGGTGAACCTAGGGCACATTTTGAGAACTGCTGACTATAATTTCAAATCTTCCTCCCTCACCTCATCCTTATCTCTTACTTTAGTCCTAGAGGTAACCACTACGTTACAGTTTATGTGTTTCACTTTTATGAATGCTTGTATACTTTACCCAAATATATGTGTCCATAAATAATATCAGTTTATTTTATGTTTTTAAACTTTGCATAAATTTTGTCACACTATATATACATCCTTTTGCCACATGATTTTTTCCTTCAACATTAGCGTTTTGAAATTGACCAAGTTTATCCAGCAAATTTATTTTATTCGTTAAAATCTGTCCTTCAACTGTACTGCAGTTTATTTTGCTTTTCTCTACAATTGGATATTTACCTTGTTTCTAATTTATCACTGTTGAAATCAGTGCTGTAGTGAACATCTTTGAATTATGTCTCCTTTTGCACATAGACTATATACTTTAAAATATAATTAATTGCCAATCATAGGCATGTGCATCTTCAGCTTTACTAGTTTTGCCAAATTGCTTTCCAAAATAATCGAACCAATTGGTATGCCAGCCAACAGTGTATAAGGATTCCAGTTTCCCCATAGTCTAGGCATTATCAGACTCTTCAGTTTTTGACAATATGACGTATATGAAATAGTGTCTACATCCTCTTAATTTGCATTTTGTCTTTTCTATTTAACAATCTTTAACACTTAGATTCCACATTGTCACACTTACCATTATCCATTTAGATTTAACTACAGTTTGATCCTCATTACTTGCAGATTCTGTATTTGTTAATTTGCCTACTTGCTAAAATGTATTTGTTAACCCTCAAACCAATATTCACTCTGCTCCTGCTGTATTCATGGACACGTGCAGAGTGGCAAAATATTCAAGTCGCCCAACGCTGAGGTCAAACAAGGCAACTCTGTCTTCTTGTGCCTTATACTGTAAACTCTATTAGATACCCCTGTTTTTGTGCTTTTTGTTGGTGATTTTGTAGTTTAATGGCCTCCAAGTGTAGTGATGTGCTGTCTAGTGTTCCTGGCACAAGAAGGCTGTGGTGTGCCTTACAGAAAGATTATATGTGTGTTAGATAAGGTTTGCTCAGGCCTGAGTTCATTGCTAATCAATTAACAATGTACATTACGTATAGTGTCTTTAAAAAGAAATACAGGTAAACCAAGGTTATACATTGATCAGTTGATTAAAATGTTGGGACCAGAGGCTGGCAGGAACCTAACCCTGTATTTTACCCTAGCAGCAGTGTTTCAGTATTCTCTATTCAGGGTCCACAGCAAGTTTATAGACCATAACTATCACAAATACCAAGAATTGACTGTGTGTATAGGAAAGTTCATTGCATGGTAGCCTATTGATGTTATCCTGCTGTTTTAAAAATTCCAATGTTACAGATGTTACAATGTTTTTTTTCCTTTGTGCGTGACTTGACACTTTCTTCTGGAGGACTGTAGAGTTTCTCTTTATTTTAGGAGTTCAAGAGTTTTACCAGAATGTTCATGTGTGATTTTCAACTATTCCTATCTGGAAATCAGTCATTAAAGCCTCAAGTCTTCAAATCAGATCATTTTTCCTATTTTATTATTTATTTAATTATTGCCTCACCTTCATCTGTTTCTTTTTCTTTTTTTTTTTAAAGAGCTCCTTATATACTCTATCTTGTAGATTTCCCCCCCCCCTGTATTCCTCATGACATTTATCTCTTACTTCTGCTGTGTTGTAAAAAAGTTGTTCCCTAGATCTTCAAGGCTACTATGAGCATCTTTCACCTACTAAATTTTTTAATTTGAAAATCCTAATTTTCAGATCCAGAAAGTCTTTTTTTTAAGGGCTTTACTTTTGTCATCTTAAGTAATTTTCTTACTTTGGGCCTTCCAGCCCAAAGTAAGTGGCCTTCCACTTCTGTTTTGCTGCCACCTGTTCCAGGTGTCCTGCCGTTTCTTTCTCCTGGCTGCTGCATGCTTTATCATTATCTGTTGCATGAACATGACTGTTTATCTTTGAGGTTCTGGTCACATTGCTCAGTTATGGCAAACACTTAGGAGTAGCAAGTTGTCAGCTCCTTTCAGTGCACCAGGAAAAGTGTTTACTTTTTCCCATCTCCTTAGGTGCAAAGGCTACTGTCAGTCCCACCTCAGGAAAAGAAAAAAAAATCTTTCCAACTATTCAGCCCTGTATTTCCTCCAGGGCCAGGCAGGTAGCAGATCCTCCCAGACTGTAATGTTAGCAGTCTTCAACTTAGTAATGTATTTGGTTCCATTTTCTCATTTTTCCACTTTCCCTATGTGTTGGTAGCACCTGCAATAATCACCACTTCTATTTGTAGGCCAAATAGTTTAATTTTAATAACAAGAATATTATATTATCTTACAGGTGCTGCCTATATAATAATCACCAGGCTAAGGACTGTATTGATTCCTTTGTTACTCACTGTGTTCGGGTAAGAACTACAATTTGGGTCATTATGGTGGACACTTAAAAATCGTGGTGTGCAGTATCTTCAGTAGCATTAATTTGTGCTATTTTTTCATCTGACATTTCTTATTCATCTTCCCTGAAATTCGTAGGAAATTTCTGTCTCTTCTTACACTCAAGTGGATAGCTTCATAACCTGTAGTCTTCCTGGAACGTTGTTAGATACTGAGGGCACCTTTTGATGCCCTTTCACTGTATCCTTTGGGGACCACAGAAACAGAATAAGCTATGACCTCCGTCTGGGAAGAAAGGAGTTCACTTTTTTTTTTAAATGGACACAAAAACTTTATTTATTTTTGACCTTATAAACAAAGAATATGGGTAACATCCCCAGGAACTTATCTTTGTACTGCCTTAATGAGAACAGGATTATAGTAAAATTAAAATTATCACTTTTAGATGAGAGCATGAACTTTTTTCAAATCTCAAATAATTTGGAAAAATAAAAACCTTGTAGGTGATTAATTATAAATCATTCTTATTTAATTACAAGCTCTTTATAGACAGCTCTTTCTCGCCTAATTCCAGTTACTAAATATATATATGTGTGTGTGTGTGTGTGTGTGTATATATATATATATGTATATAATCTGTATAGATATAAAGGCAGCATGGTTTGATGAAAGGAAAACCAATAAAAGACCAGATTTTATTTTTATTACTAACATTTTATTGTTATTAGGCAGATCACTTTACTTTTCTGTAAACTTCTCAATCTTTAAAAAGTGAAACGTTAATACTGCCTCTATACCTCTTATCGGCTACTTATCAATTAAATGAGATAATATCTGTCAAAGTATGCAAATGTAAAACATTATTATCCTTAAAGAATCTTAAAATGCATACTTCTTAAATCAGAACAAACTTCTGATCCTGTCTGTTGTCTGATGCATGAAATGTTACAATATTTTATATGAGAATACTGTGTAGGTAAGAATAGGAATAAAGAACCTTAGTCAGGGTTTGTAGGTATTAGCCATTATCTAATTATTAGGCATTCTGGTATATTTAAAGCAGCAGAGAAGTGTCAGCCTTGAACATTGACTTTTGGCTTGACATAAGCAAAAAAGAAACTGTCCTTTTTAATTTGTGGGAAAATATCTAAAGATTGAAGGAAGATATTTTTGCCATATGAAAACAAGTTTCATAAACAGCCATTCCTCTAGCTATTGATAAATTCCAGTATTGTTTCTTAAAAAGAAACAGCTATGTAAAAAGTATGCATAGCATGATTCTTACAGACATTTTTTTCCCTTAAACAAGATTTTGAAAACTTGTTAACTTTTGAATGTTAATTTTCTTTAGTATAAGCCTATTTCATATTGCCAGTTAACAAACTGTTTGTGTATTGCAGCCGTTCTGTAGTCTCATTCAGATCCATGGACATAACAGGGCTCGACAGAGAGATAAGCTTGGTCATATTCTTGAGGAATTTGCCACCTTGCAGGATGAGGTAAGAGCCAACAAGTTGCCCTCCCTTCCAAAATTAAGCAATTCATATACCTTGACCAGATTTTCAAAAACAATTCTTTGGAACAGTAATTTGGCTATTTAATTTTTCAATATGGTGAATTAACTTAAAATGTAACAGTTATGTATGCCAAAGAAAGGGTTTACAGAACAAAACAAAACAATAATCCAAACCTTGAAACATCTTATTTTTTTTGATAATCGGGATGAATTGTAAAATATGTGTAGAGCTGTAGTTATAATTAGAGCAAGTTTACATTATAATAAAAATGTATTAATCTTCAAGTAAATTTGTGAGCAGAACCATATTAATAATATAACTAGAGTTATGAAGTCAGTTATTTTTACTTTTGTACTATAAAATGGATATCTTTTTAATTTAGGAAATGTTTAGATAAATGTTATGCTTTGAGAAATGAGAAGTTTGAATGTAGACCTAACCAAAGGTGCATTTGAAAGTACGAATTCTTGAGGTGGTGAGATTTACATTTTCTGCTCATGTGCTATTTTTAGCTGTATGTTTTTGTAATTCTCTCATTACGTTAAAAAGAAAGTTAATGTTATGATGTTTTGTTGTGATAGGCAGAGAAGGTTGATGCAGCCCTTCACACTATGCTGTTGAAACAGGAGCCCCAAAGGCAACATTTGGCCTGTTTAGGTACCTGGGTCCTTTACCATAACCTTCGAATTATGATACAGTATCTTCTAAGTGGCTTTGAATTGGAACTCTACAGCATGCACGAGTACTATTACATATATTGGTAAGAGAGCAGTTGGAGTTAAAATTGGTGGTGGGTGGGATACGTAACATCTGAGAGAGTATCTGTAAAGTAGAGTGTAACTTTAAGGTACTTTTTTATTTACTGTATTTGAAATTTAGTTGTGGGACAATTGAAAAATATCTGTTGAAAATTAGAGCTAGATCATCTTAAACATCTTAAGTGTCATAACAATGTACAAATATATTTTTTCTAGCCATTGTAATATTTATTTAAAATTCACTAATAAAAGTGGCTTCAAAGTAAATAGATTAAGTGACGAGCTTTTGTGGTTTCCAAAGAGAAAGATTAACATACATTTTGCACTGACTGCAGTGATGCTATGTACTAGCTGTGGAATGTACTTAACTGAATTAAAGTTTCAAAATTTGAACCAGATCTTTCTTCTGAGAAGAAATTATGGCTAAGATTATCATTGGGAGTATAACTTGCAAACTATGGCCCTGAGGATTTGTCTCGGGAGCTTTGAAGGAGTTGATAATAGGTGATCTTCAGCAGAGTAGTTCTTTGCTTTCAGTTGGAGATGAGATAAACCTGGTAAGAGGATGCTTGAGAATATTTTAGGTGTGAAATAGCTGTCACAGAAATAAAATAAGAAAATTGAGAGCTACTGAATTCAGTTATCTTGCATCTTTTTCTTAGTCTAGTAAAATATGGTAATTTAGTTGTGGTAATTTTAAAATAGTAATGACCTATTATTGCCCATCACAGACAGCTAAGTTTAATATATTAGATCTTAATATATCTAAGATATACCTAATATAACTAATTAGATCTTAGTTCATCTTTTTAATTCATATTTAAATTGGTATTTAAGATATTGTATATTCCCTGGAGTCACTGCTGGTGGAGGCAGGAAAGTCATTATTTTCTACACTGTTAACATGGTTTTGTGGTCATGGCTGCTAGGGCTCTTCACAGGTAATTCTTGGTTATGAAAAACAGATAACAACTCTTACCAACAGGTGTTGTTATAGCTACTTGGGATTTTTTTATTATTAATTCATACTAGACACCCCTATTCAAACGAGGCATTTTATAGGGGAACATGCTCAAGTATTGTGGTTTGAGGCAGCTAATTGGAAGCTTTTGTGCTCTTGATTTCTCAAGATACAATTTTTATATGTTTTTTTGCACAATGGATTGGCAAATGATATTCAGATAAATACTCCATTAGAAATTTACCTGAATACTTGAGCAGATTCATTTCTTCTCTTGTTAAAGAAATTTTAGTTCTGCTTGTAAGTACCCTTCTGGTCTACTTTCATGTTAGTTTTAACTGCTTTTTAGTTTCAAAATTACAGATTGGGCTCCAATATTTTCACAAGGTATATATACACTGTTGTTGTTCTTCATGAATGTGATTCCTAAAGCATGTGGACCCTTCTAAAATCAGTAGAAAACAGTGATTCTTAAATTTAGCGTGCATCATAATCACTTGGAAAGCAACTTGCTGGGGCTCTGTTCCTAGAGTTCCTGGTTTACTAGGTCTAGTGTAGGACCCACCGAATCATTTGCATTTCTAACTGCTTTCCTGGTAAGACTGCTGCTGGTCCTGAGATCACAACTGAGAATTGGTATAGAGTATTAGGACACTTACTCTCCTTAGATATAATTAGATATAATTATAACTCTCCTTAGATGTAATTGTGTATTAATTTTGATAAAGCACTTTAATAAAAGCTCATTGAAATATCTGATATTTGAAAGGAAAGTCCTGAATTGTGCCAGCTATCCCCTTTACTCGTCTGTCCTTCGGTTAGATAGTTAAAAGGTAAAAGGTATCATTAGTTCCCTATAGAAATCTTCTCAGGACTTCCCTGGTGGTCCAGTGGTTAAGACTCTGCGCTTCCATTGCAGGGGGCAATGCCTTTGATCCCTGGTCAGGGAACTAAGGTCCGCACGGCAGAAAAAAAAAAGTCTTCTCATTGAGTTAAGAGAGGTTACAAACCCTCATTTTGTAGTGTGATGGGGGAAAAAATTCATTTGTATCCTATAAAAGTATACTATATTGAATGCTTTTCTTAAATTCATTGCCAGGAATGATTTTCTCTCCATGTGAAATTATATACTTTAAAATATATATATATACTGGTTTGCTTTAACTGCCAGGAAGCGTAGTGCTGTTTAGCTTTAAGATACAGTATCTAAGTCATTCCAGGTGTATCTTTTCATTTGTTTTTGTTTTTTTCCCGTGCCACATGACTTGCAGAATCTTAGTCCCTGACCAGGGATTGAACCTGGGCCACTGCAGTGAATGCGCCAGGTCCTAACCACTGGACTCCCAGGGAATTCCCTTGTTTTGCTTTAAAATGTTCTTTTTTATTTTTTTTTTAATGTGTTTTAATATTATAACCTGCCTTATAACTGTTTGAAAAATTCGGGGAATAGGTGTCATACACTCAAACTTGATTATAATAAAATTTCTTATAAATCTTTGATTTTCATTAATGAAGTAGTGGTCCTTAATTTTATTTAAAGAATATATATTCATATCCTAGATTTAAACTGCTTTTCTGGCTTAAGAGAAAGTATTGTTTGTTAGTTTAAACTTATGAAAATTTAGTATCTGGTGGAATAATCTGTATCACATTTCCTTATTGAATAAACTCAAGTAAATTATATGCTAGCATGTTTATAATTTTTTATTTTTTCTGTATTTGTTTCCTTTTGTAATTAATAACAAAATAAGACATTTACTTAATAGGTTTTGGAGAAATGTGACCTATATTGATATAGTAAAAACAATTGAATGGCCATTCATTTGATTTACATATATATACATAATTATCAAGAAATCTCTTTTTAATTGAAGTATAGTTGATTTACAATATCGTGTTAGTTTCTGGTGTACAGCAAAATGATTCAGTACTTTTGCAGATTCTGTTCCATTATAGGTTATTACAAGATAATGAGTATAATTCCCTGTGCTGTGTAGTAAATCCTTGTTGCTTATCTTACTTTATATATAGTAGTTTGTATCTGTTAATCCTATACGACTAATTTGTCCCTCCCCACCAGAAATCTTTAGAAAAATTGTAAAACTCATATCATTGTAGGAAATTAAACAAAATTTTCCGTATTGTGTGGCAACAAGTAAGGGAAAGTTAATCATTTGTAATGCCCATTTCTTGTAAGATCTAATCTGTCAATTATCTAATTGAATAATTTTGTTTTTGAAAAAAACTTTTAAAGCATTATAAAAAATATCTCTTTATTAATACTAGTACTTGCGTTGACCAAGCTATCTCATTTAGACATCTGCCATTAACTAACATTTTCTTTCCATTAAGGTATCTCTCTGAATTCCTTTATGCATGGTTGATGTCAACATTAAGTCGTGCCGATGGCTCTCAGATGGCAGAGGAAAGGATAATGGAAGAGCAGCAGAAAGGCCGTAGTAGTAAAAAAACAAAAAAAAAGAAGAAAGGTAAAAAAAAAAAAAAAAAGGTGCTGTGAATTTTATTTATTTTTATACAGCAGCAGGTCCTTATTAGTTATCTATTTTATACATATTGGTGTATATATGTCAATCCCAATCTCCCAGTTCATCTTACCCACCCCCACCCACCCCGTTTCTCCCCTTGGTGTCCATATGTTTGTTCTCTACATCTGTGTCTATGTTTCTGCCTTGCAAACCAGTTCATCTGTACCATTTTTCTAGATTCCATAAATATGTGTTAATATATGATATTTGTTTTTCTCTTTCTGACTTACTTCACTCTGTATGACAGTCTCTAGGTCCATCCACTTCTCTACAAATGACCCAGTTTTGTTCCTTTTTATGGCTGAGTAGTATTCCATTGAATATATGTACCACATCTTCTTTATCCATTCATCTGTCGATGGGCATTTAGGTTGCTTCCGTGACCTGGCTATTGTAAATAGTGCTGCAATGAACATTGGGGTGCATGTGTCTTTTTGAATTATGGTTTTCACTGGGTATATGCCCAGTAGTGGGATTGCTGGGTCATATGGTAATTCTATTTTTAGTTTTTTAAGGAACCTGCATACTGTTCTCCATAGTGGCTGTATCAATTTACATTCCCACCAACAGTGCAAGAGGGTTCCCTTTTCTCCACACCCTCTCCAACATTTGTTGTTTGTAGATTTTCTGATGATGCACATTCTAACTGGTGTGAGGTGATACCTCATTGTAGTTTTGATTTGCTTTTCTCTAATAATTAGTGATGTTGAGCAGCTTATCATGTGCCTCTTGGCCATCTGTATGTCTTCTTTGGAGAAATGTCTATTTTGGTCTTCTGCCCATTTTTTGATTGGGTTGTTTCTTTTTTTAATATTGAGCTGCATGAGACTGTGAATTATTTTTAAACTTAAGAAATAAGTAACATTGGAGTGAGCTACCTGTGCATTTTAATGGGTGAATTAGTCATTATATTTTAATTCTCACCTGTCTTCTCTTCAGAAGGTATAAGGGTACAAACTGAGTCACAATATTGGTACAAACCTTTTGGTTCCTTTTCTTGCTTTTCTTTTACTGCTTTGCTATTTCATGTGTCAAAGGACCTTAGGACAAGAAGAAGTAGCCACATGGAATAAGATAGGTTAAGGAACAAGACAGCAGGAGACTTTTGATACTCTTTTGACAGAAGGCTGACAGTTCAGGAAGGAAGGAAATCTGGAGTTGTGCTGTTACAGTCAGCACAGAAGGATGATCACAGAGCACTTCAGCATACTGCCCAAGGACCATGAGGAGAAAGAAATGTTTCAGAGGGACTCCCCTGTTAATCACTCATGGGAGGGTACAGATAGGCTACAATTGTTACAAAATAATGCTTTGTGTTCCCTTCAGATTTCAACACTTTGGGTGGGTCATTAAATGACTTGTATCCATGGCTTTCCTATAAAAGAAGTCCCTGTATTGTGACTTGAGAAGAAATTACAATTAATTCATACTAAAATCTTGTGGTTTTAACTATTTGGGAACACAGTTATTGTTTAAACTTTCTGCTATATTTTATTATTTGTAGATTTGGGCCATAAAATAAAATTTAGCCTGTAGGAACAAACTTTGAAATTTTAATTTAGTAAACAAGGTAGAAAGAAGGTTTTTTTAAAATTTAGATTTCTCCTGCAGTAATGCAAGAGGAAGAGGGAAAGAGTTTGGATGATTTTCTTTCTAATTACAGTTCGCCCATTGAGCCGAGAGATCACAATGAGCCAGGCATATCAGAATATGTGTGCTGGAATGTTTAAAGTAAGTTGCTACATTGCTATTACATTGTTTAATTCTTGGGTTGGCCAAAAAGTTCGTTCAGTTTTTTCTGTAAGATGGCTCTGGTAGCACTTAGTTGTCTTTAACTTCATTCGAAACAATTTTGTTAGATTGTATGTGACAGCTGTCATATTCAGTGTGCATTTAAAAAAAGACATCAAAATTGGTGAATTTTTGTGTAGCCATTTTAATATTGAAATGGAAGAAAAGCAACATTTTTGGTATATTATGCTTTATTATTTCAAGAAAGGTAAAAACACAATCGAAACACAAAAAAAGATTTGTGCAGTGTATGGAGAAGGTGCTGTGACTGATCGAACATGTCAAAAGTGGTTTGCGAAGTTTTGTGCTGGAGATTTCTCGCTGAACGATGCTCCATGGTTGGGTAGACCAGTTGGAGTTGATAGCGATAAAATTGAGACATTAATTGAGAACAGTCAACATTATCCTACGCGGGAGATAGACAACATACTCAAAATAGCCAAATCAAGCGCTGAAAATCATTTGCAGCAGCTTGGTTATGTGAATCGCTTTGATGTTTGGGTTCCACATAAGTTTAGCGAAAAAAACCTTCTTGACCGTATTTGTGCATGGGATTCTCTACTTAAACATAATGAAAACGTTCCGTTTTTAAAACAAATGGTGACGGACAGTGAGGAGTGGATACTGTACAATAATGTGGAACGGAAGAGATTGTGGGGCAAGTGAAATGAACCACCACTAACCACACCAAAGGCTGGTCTTCATCCAAAGAAGGTGATGTTGTGTATTCGGTGGGATTGGAAGGGAGTCCTCTATTATGAGCTCCTTCGGGAAAACCAAACGATTAATTTCAACAAGTACTGTTCCCAGTTAGACCAACTGAAAGCAGCACTCGACAAAAAGCATCCAGAATTAGTCAACAGAAAACGCATCATCTTCCATCAGGATAACGCAAGACTACCTGTTTCTTTGATGATCAGGCAAAAACTGTTACAGCTTGGCTTGGAAGTTCTGATTCATCCACCGTATTCACCAGACATTGCACCTTCGGATTTCTATTTATTTCGGTCTTTACAAAATTCTGTTAATGGAAAAAATTTCAATTCCCTGGAAGACTGTGAAAGGCACCTGGAACAGTTCTTTGCTCAAAAAGATAAAAAGTTTTGGGAAGATGGAATTATGAAGTTGCCTGAAAAATGCAGAAGGTAGTGGAACAGAAAGGGTAAATATGTTGTTCAATGTAGTTCTTGGTGAAAATGAAAAATGTGTCTTTTATTTTTTCTTGAAAACCGAAGGCCCTTTTTGGCCAGCCCAATAAAATGAACCCTCTTCTGTGATTCTTTCCAGGTTCTAATTTCACCTTTATTTTTACTATCTGCTTGAAAATTACCTTTTTTCAAAGTCTAGTGGTTTACTAATTTGTTTAACAAATATTGAACCCTTGTCATGTGTCAGATATCTTGTACTGGCTACATTGCAGCATACCAAGTCTAATCAGATGTGATCCTTGTGTCACGTGCCTAGTTAATGACAGGCCAGGTGACATATATGTGGCATAGGTACTAAGAGAAGGAAGAGTTTACTTCTGATTGATGATCAGGAAAGGTTTCTTAGAAGAGATGGGGTCTGGATTTTTTTTAGAAGTGTATTAGGAATGGGGCAAGCTCCACAGTAAATGGCTTAAGCAAAGCAGCCATTTTCAGGAGTTAGTAACTCTTAAGTTGTGCTTGGCAGTTCAAGAAATTATTTAAGGCAACTTATTAAAATACATAAAACAATATGGACTTCTGTTTGAAAAACAGGACCAATGCTTTTCTTATAAAAATTATATTCTACTTTCTCTTCAGGAGCTTTTACTTGAAGGTTTCAAAGCTATTATAAAAGCATTAGGAAGAATAATGTGCATGTGGCATCATTTCACTAGGAAAATTAGTAATATAGTAGATATTGGAACTTGAACATTTTTTGTATAAAAGGTGGCTCAGGATATCAAAATGAATACTAAAGTCAGTTTTTCTCTCCCTGTTTCTGATTTCTGAGCCTTTTTTTGATTAACTATGTGTAAATAGCTGTTTCTTGTTTTCTATTCTGTATTAATGAGGATGTTCACATTTTCATATTAATACCATCTGTTTTTCTCTCTTTTTTTTTACTGTAGACCATGGTAGCATTTGACATGGATGGCAAAGTACGAAAACCCAAGTTTGAGCTCGATAGTGAACAAGTTCGATACGAGCACAGATTTGCTCCATTCAACAGTGTAATGACACCACCGCCAGTGCACTATCTGCAGTTCAAGGTGAACCTGCTCCTTAAAATAATTGTAAAATAGTTAGTCTTAGACCTCCTTGGATATGGGCTGTTCGTACCTAGCCATTTTGTTAAAATAGTCAAGTCAAACTAGTATTGGATCAATGGGATAAAGTAATAAAATAGCAGTTTTAAATAGTAGGAAAATTATTTGATTTTGGATATACTAATCACATTAACAGTTATTTAAATATGAGAATAATATGAGGTGTGGTATATGAAGGTTGAAAATTGAATAGGGGGCTTCCCTGTTGGCGCAGTGGTTGAGAGTCCACCTGCCGATGCAGGGGACACGGGTTCGTGCCCTGGTCCGGGAAGATCCCACATGCCGCGGAGCGGCTGGGCCCGTGAGCCATGGCCACTGAGCCTGCGTGTCCGGAGCCTGTGCTCTGCAACGGGAGAGGCCACAACAGTGAGAGGCCCGTGTACCGCAAAAAAAAAAAAAAAAAAAAAAAAAGGGACATGCCAAATGTTTGCTTTAGTGTCTGTATGTGAATGGATAATCAATGTAGAATTCTTTAATTAAAAAAAGGTATTTTAGAGTTTTTTCATATTAAGCATGTTTTAAATAATAGTATTTCTTTTTTTTAGGAAATGTCTGACCTCAATAAATATAGCCCTCCTCCTCAGTCTCCAGAACTGTATGTGGCAGCTAGTAAGCACTTTCAGCAGGCAAAAATGATATTGGAAAATATCCCAAACCCAGACCATGAGGTAAGACTGCAGTCACAGTAATTCTAGAGGAAAAGCTTGGCAGGAAGTACCTATCTTACTACTGGATGACAGTACAGTTTAATTATAAAACGAACCTTATAGTATTAATAAATGAAGCCTGTCAGTGTTTCTGCTAAGGATTTCAAATAGCTTTGCTAACGTAACCTTGTCAGACTTAAAATTATTTGATGAAAGAAGTGATGTAAATATCTCCTTTGTGTACATTTAGAAATCAATGCAAAGAGAAATGAAGACTTAGAACCATAAAGTAAGCAGAAAGAATAGAAATAAGATCCAGATTGATGCACAGTTCAGTTATGTTAAGATTTAAAATTTTTGATTTATAGTTTACTGTATTAAAATATAATTATATAAATCTTAAGTCTAAAAAATGATCTGGTCAATTATCACAGGAAGTAAAAATAACTGTATTCCACTTGACCATTTAAAATAAAGACTTGTTTTTGAAGACTATTTTGAGTATCATTCTACAGAGTTTAGAACTTGTAAAGTATAAAATACTGTTTCAGCCTTTTGTTAGTTTCATAATTTATACCTGATTTTATTGAAATGCATTTATTCTGTAAATGAGAGTTAGCTGTAACACAGACCATTTTGTGGAGTATATCTTGGTACAGCCTCCATGGAAGGGTATTTTAGCAATCTGTCAAAAATCACATGTCCTTAGGCCCAGAAATTCTGCTTCCTGGGATTTATCTTGTAGATACATGTGCACATGTGGGAAATGATGAATATACAAGAGTATTTATTACAGCAGGATTTGTAATAGTAAAAAAATGAGGAAACTTTAGTGTCCATCAGAGGGAACTGGTACATGACTTTTCATCATGCAGTAGAGTACCGTGCAGCCCTAAAAAGGACAAGGAAGGTATTTATTTACTGTAATGGAATGTTCTTCAGAATATAAGACGTTTAAAAAGCACGCTTAAAATCTGTATGTATAGTATGCTGCCCTTTCAGTCAAGGGGAAGAAAGGAAGACTACATGTATGTGTGGCAATATTATATGAATATAACATATCTCTGGAAAGATACATA
The DNA here is from genome assembly GCF_003676395.1 of Aethalodelphis obliquidens. Taxonomy (NCBI): domain Eukaryota; kingdom Metazoa; phylum Chordata; class Mammalia; order Artiodactyla; family Delphinidae; genus Aethalodelphis; species Aethalodelphis obliquidens. Next base: position 4,012,926 of record NW_020838032.1, on the reverse strand, counting down.
AGAATTAATAACAGTGTTTGCTTCTTAGGAGGGTTGCTAAGTGCCTTAGGGAAGAGGGGTAGGAGAGAGATGACTTTTTAAAAAAATCATATATAGTCACGTAATGAAAGAAAATAAAAGGAGGGAGTATAAAAATTAGAGGAAGGTGCCTGTAATAGATGGAGTATTTCTTTTAATGGACTTCATTTATTTAACTCAACAAATATTGTTGAGTGCCTACTAGGTCCTAAGCACTCTGGTAGGTTCCAGCAGGGAAAAAACACAGAAATCTGGGCCCTCCTGGAGGCAGGGGAAGCAAGCAGTAAATAAATAAATGTTATATAGTGTATTAGAAGATCATAAGTACTATGAAGAAAGATCAAGCTGGGAATAGGGATAGTGAATGCTACAAGGAGGCAGGTGGAGGGGATTAGACATTTTTAAATAAGTTGGCCGCTGAGCAAGCCCTGGAAGAAGGTGAAGAAGCAAGTCACGTGGCCCTCTGGGGATGGAGCCTTCTAGGCAGAGGGATCTACTATGTGTAAAGGTGCAGAGGTAGGAGTGTGCCCTGTTGTATTTGAGGAACAGCCAAGGGCTTTTTTTTTTTGGCGGTACGCGGGCCTCTCACTGCTGTGGCCTCTCCCGTTGTGGAGCACAGGCTCCGGACGCGCAGGCTCAGTGGCCATGGCTCACGGGCCCAGCCACTCCGCGGCACGTGGGATCTTCCCGGACCGGGGCACGAACCCGTGTCCCCTGCATCGGCAGGCGGACTCTCAACCACTGCGCCACCAGAGAAGCCCGCCAAGGGCTTTGTGTTGGAGTGAGGTGAACAAGGGGGTGAGCTGTTGGAGAGTTTTGAGCGGAGATGTGACCAGATCTGATTTTTGTTCTAAAGGATCACTCTGGCCACTGTGCTGAAAATAGACTGTGGTGGGACCAAGGGTGGAAGCAGGAGAGCCAGTTAGAGGCCATAGCTGTGATCCAGTTGAAAGGTGGTGGTGCTAGTGGATCAGAAGTGATTGCATCCTCTGTGAATTTTAAGGCCTAGTCAATGGGATTGATTGATGGTGATGGATTGGATGTGGGGTAAGAGAAAAAGAGTCAAGGATGGTTTTGAGGTTTTTGGCCTGAGCACCACCAGGGTAGATTGAGTCATGTAGGGAAGACTGTAGGCTGGAGCATGGGGGAGGCAGGGCTGGGAAGGTCTGGAGCTCAGTTTTGGACATGGCTTTTGGATGTCCCAATGGAGTAGTCGTGTAGGTAAGTGGATGTGTGATCTGGAGCTGAGGAGAAGCAGTTACTGAACTCGTGGTGATGTGTCAAGTGAGGTCACTAAGAGGGCAATGGGAACTTGTTTTCCTTCAAGTTGCCCATTACTTCCTCTCAAGAGAAGTGAATATTTCATTCCATTGTTATTCATGTGTTCAGGAGAAGTCTTTTAGACAAATGGTTGTCAGAAGTAACAGTTAACACTTAAAGGACACTTATTACCTGCCAGGTGTGGGTCTCAGCTCATAATATATATTAACTCACTTAATCCTCAGAACAAATCTTTGTGGGAAAGGTAAATTATTATCCCTATTTTTACAGATGAAGAAACTAAGGAACAGAGAGGTTAGAAAACTTCCAGAGGTTTCATAGCTAGTTAGTGGCAAAGCTGGAATTTGAAAACGGACAGCTTAACTTCAGAGTCCATGCCCCAAACACTACATTGTATTGTCTTTGTAGGACTTTGCAGTGTAATATCTTTCATTTTAATGAAAAAGAGATACAGTAGCCCTTTCAAGTCTTCATGGTTGACTACTAGAGTTCTGTGTTACTAAAAGACGTATGATGGTGTTCATGTTTTTAAATTGCCTTTTAATAAAATATTTTAATAAAATAGCAACACGTACATCGTGCCAATTTCCTCTTATTATCTATAAATCAATACATTTTGACTATGAATTTTATGTTTTGATAGCTTAATGTTGCTCATTGTTTAGGTCAATAGAATTTTAAAGGTTGCCAAACCCAACTTTGTGGTTGTGAAGTTATTGGCAGGAGGACACAAAAAGGAATCTAAGGTAAGTATATTGTAGGGAAAATAAATGGTCTTAATTTATTGTAAAACTTCATTTTTTTTCAGTAAGATGAATAAATATTACAAAAAAGTCAAAACGCTCATAAAAACTATTCTAAAAGAGATTCAGTGGCAGAAAATAGATCAGAGCTTGCTGTTTTTCCTTGAAACTTAAAGATTTTGTTGACTTAAAATCTCTAAAGTCTTCGCTTCCATGTAAATTACTGAATGACTTAAGGTAATAAAAGAAAATGTGTGTAAACAAATTTATGGGAGAGTTATTTAAAAAGTCATCTGCCTTTAGAAAAGTGAATGCTTCAATAATTAGAGCCTTTAATGGCTCAGGACATGGAAGATTCTGTAAGCTTCCATTGGTAATGCTGTTGTATTATTAGTGCTGTATCAACATTCGGTGCAGAAGAGGCCAACCACCGAGGCATTTTTGGTGGCATTTGCCCATTATATGCATAACGTCTGTTCGTTTACTCCCATTACTTTTCTATGATCTCTCTTATCTCCTGCTCTGCTTTAGCAGTGATTCATTTCATTGCTCAGGAGTATCAGCGACCCTGGAACTAAAAAAAAAATTGCTGGCCCATGACCTTTTCCTGTAATTTAAGTCCATTTTCCTTTGTCAACTATTCTCTGAAGTTAGAAAACCGCTGCTCAGCATGTTGTCTAATGACCTTCATAAATCCAGAGATAAGCTACATCATTTTCTTTTAAATCTCTTTTGTGCTGCCTTGTCTCTAAAAACATGAGAAACTCTAAAATTATAATAGTCTTTATTTTGTTTACTGTCTGAATATGTATAAGATACATAAATTGACTTTGTTTTCTTTACAGGTTCCTCCTGAATTTGATTTCTCTGCTCACAAATATTTTCCTGTTGTGAAACTTGTTTGAAAGAGAGACTGAAAAGGTGACCAAAGAGGTGAAGTCTACTTTCAGATTCTGCTCTTAGAGGATCTATCCATCAGTCTTACATGAAGTGAAATGGATTTCTTGGGTAACAACCCATTATAAGGAATACTTTTAATTTGACAGCCTTACATGACGTGAATGAAAACTGCTGTTTTAAAGTGGTTTATTATGTTCCATGGATGAAACTGGTCTTATTGAATGCATTGATGAACATTATATGGTTTTATTACAGATTTACTCAGAAATCATTTTTTATGAATGATTGAGTGAAAATAGTGTTTGTAAAGGTTAATAAATTTCTTGACAAAAAATGCACTACTGGAGATGAAAAACAATAGCACTTTGTTGATACATGTTAAGAATTGAAGGTGTTTATTACTCTTCATGTTTGAGTAGTTCAAACATTATCCAAAAGAAGTTTCAAATTAAGGGATTTTTTAAACACATGGGATTTGGGCAAAATACATTTTAAAGGGATTTGGGGGGGCCTCCTAGCTATATAGGAAGACTAAATTACACGGGGATTGTGATTTTATGTGTCATGGTATCTTAAATTATATACCTGTCAGAATATAGATTTTTTTTTTTTAATCCTTTAACTGTTACTTTTGGCACTTTTAAAAGATTACACATCATGTTTGCTAGTGACATTATTCAGAAGATAAGACTGTATAGATTTGTTCATTTTTAGAGTTAGGTTTCAACACGGCATACTCCTTTTTGTTTACTACTTCACAGTTTAACCCATCAGACATTTTCAATCAGGGTCTTTCCAGCATCCTCTGGCTTTGAAATATGACTTAAATCACCTATACCTACAAATGCCCAGTGCCAGTGGCTTCACCCTTCTTCCTTTGCTGCCAGTTCCTCTTCCTGTCTCTGCTCTGCTGTTCTGTGTCAAGCTGCCATGGCCTCTGGGGGCCTTTCCTTCTCCTCCACAGGAAGCAGAATGAGCTACCCTGCGCCTAACTTAAATTGACTTTTGGCTTGGCTTAAGACTAGCAACCATTTTATATTTGCTCTGTGGTTTCTGAGTTTCAAATATCCTAATTCTTATTTGACACCTTTCTTGCAAATGTGATTATTGAAACTTTATTTCTGGAAATATTTGCAAGCAGCTAACCTGAGCAGATCTTGCCGGCTATAGAGTAAGAACTTTCCTGACCCCTCCTTCGTGGCTGTTGAAGTAGACTGGCGACACGTGTGTCATCTAGGAACAGCCAGTAGGCATCCGGAAATCTCAGAATCCAGAAGTCTTTAAAAATAAAGTAGGCTGTACAGTAGAAACTTGAGCTATGAAGAGATAAAGAATATACCTGTTGTTAGCTATTTGGTTAGTTTTTTGAGAAGGAACACTGTTTCTGGCTGGTAATTTCTGAACACTTCAAACAAAAAAGACAAAGAAATGGTAGAAAAGAGGCAGTAGAAGAAAGAATTAAAAGAAAATGCATAGAGGATAAAAAACAGCAAGATTTTGCAAACCACCAAGAAGAGCCTGAGGCAAGCTAGAAGAATGCGGGTCAGGGCCACCAGGGACTGTTGGATTAAGAGGGCACTCTGGCATTTTTTAAATGATGTCTAATTAGGTCAGCTAATGTAAATGAAGGTTACTGAGCAAGTGTTCTGCCTAATTAGAGAGCACCTAAGGCTGTTTTTTCAGGAGTGGGTCTTCTTAAGAGCAGATTGTTCCTAAGTTTTAACTGCAGGTTTCTAATCAGAAAAGCTGAAAGTTACATTTTTTAGAACTTTTAAAATATCTGCCATTCGAGGTGCTAAAAAAAATGATGGGGTAAATAAGACCGCCTCTCCCCTCACAGATCTAACAACCTTAAGAATGCAGAAAAGCAGACAGGTCTTTATCCTGGGGAAACGCAGTATGCTGGTGTAGGAGAACCACCTTACATAAAAGATTTACGGAGAAAGTCTCCATCTCATCTGGGTCCCAAAGGTTAAGAGGCATTAGCTGCTAAAGGGGTCCTAGACTGGGACACAGATGTGCACAAGCCTGAGATGAGAAGGTGGCAGTTTGACTAAAGTATAGAGCAGGACAAGGGACTGGAGGGATGCGCTTGAGAAGTAAGGGGAGGCCAGGTCCTCCAGAACCTGGGAAGCCAGGTGAATGAATTTGACTGTCTGATGTTGGTGGATACCACTAAAAGGTTTGATTCGGGGAAACAAAAGGATCAAATCAGATCTGCTTGCTCAAGACTGCTGATTCAAAAGGGGACAAGGCTGTAGGCAGGGAAGCTCCTTTGGTGAGAGGAAATGATGGCTGGTCTTAATTAAGGTAGTGGCAGAGGGAATAGAGGAAAGTGAATAGAATCAAAAGATAAAGGAGGTACAGGACTTGGTAATGATTGGGTGAGTCTGTGGGAATCAAGGGTGATGATTTGTAGGTTTTATGGCTTTGATAACTAGATGGAGTGGTGCCATTGCTTATATAGGCAAAATAGGAGACAAGGTTTGGGGATGAAGATTGTTTTAGATGCTGAGATGTCTTTTTTTTTTTTTTTTTCCGGCTGCGTGGCTTGCGATATTTTAGTTCCCCAACCAGGGGTTAAACCCAGGCCCCCCAGCAGTAGAAGCGTGGAGTCCTAACCACTGGACCACCAGGGAATTCCCTGTTGAGATGTCGTTGAAAGACATCCTAGTGAAGACAGCAAGTAGTCTGGTGTGGAGCTGAAAGGTGCATTCTTGGGTAGACATGAACTGAGGACTAAGTGGCTGCAAAGATGTAAACTAAAGCCTGGACTGGGGGTTGCAATTGCTCAGGGAGCCTGTAGAAGAGCCTGAGATTGGTCCCAAGGAATAGAGTTGGGACAGCCAAGTTCTAAGAGTGGGCCAGGGAACAGGGGTGGGGGGAGCAGGTAGATGAAACATAACTGAGCACCTTAAAATCATGCCCTGCCACCTTCTGGCAAAGTTTTTATGTCACTATTTTCAAGACTCTGACTTTTCTAAAACATTACCTCAGTTATTGGTCAAAGAGCACCCTGTTTAGAAAAGTTTAGGAGAGTTCCGCTCCGGCTACGCAAAAGCATGCAAAGGAGATTTAGCCAGAAAATAAACAATGCAGGGCCACAAACAACTGGAAGGCCTAAGATAAGGACCAAAATGGGCCCATTGGATCTGACAAAAGGTTGCTGGTGACAACAGGGAGACCTTTCTTGAAGAGGTGGGGCAGAATCTGGAGAGTAAGCTGAGGTGTGAGTGAGTGGGGTGAAGTAGCGGAGACAGTCATTGCCTCGGAGGAGCTGGTATGATCGTAAAAGATCCACTATTCTCTGGTTAATGATATAGTCTTCACCCACCGACGCCCAATTTGGCCACTTCATTTCTGCCCTCTCCCCTTGGCTTCTCAAGCTGCAGCTCTGTTGCTTTTCCTCTGACCAGCAAGCCTCTTCTCTTGGATAGCTTCCCTTTATCCTTCGAGTTTCAGCTGAAATGTGACATCTTCAGAGAAGGCATTTCCATCTCCTGGTTTAGGCCAAACCCTTTAAAAGTGCTTAGCATTTTCAGTTGTAATTTAAATAGTTAATTGTTTCTGTCTTCCCAGCTGTAGTATAAACTTGAGAAAAAGGCCTTCATTGTTCCAGAACCTGCTCACTCAATTAACGGGATGTGGATCTTTTAAAAATGTAAAAGACATCCTGGAGGCAATTTGTTGGAAAACTGAATAGAGGAGGTAAAACAAGGCCTCCAGGGTTCCCTTTAATAGCAGAGACACTTGATGGTGAGAACACAGGACACTAAGAGTGCAGAGGAATTTGGAAGTAGGAACTTGGAGGTGGCAAGTTGGGAGTCTGGTAGCTTTACCCCTAAACAGTTTGCTTCCAGTGAAGTGAAGAAGTTGCATTCACTTACACTATAAGACTTTTTTCTGTTTTTTCTTTTTTCAGACTTTTTTCTGCTAACATTGCCTTCTATTTAAAAAGAGAATGTATCAGCTTTTCCACGATCACATAAAGTTATGTAAAACTCTGAATTTCTAAACTACTGCAAAGATAAAATACCTGCAACCTCTGTTTAGAATTCAAACATTAAGCCAAGTTTAAAGGAAAGTGTGGTGCTCTGTTTTGACCACAGATGTGTTATCTGTTGACTTCCCGAATAACTTCTGAATGAACCCATCTCAAAAAACAAGAGTAAGGATGTTATTATACCAAGATATCCTTCACAGGGAAAAAACTGGCAGTTGTAGACTGCTGGTTAAGGTCACAGAACTACTCTTTTAAATGATGCTCAGATGTTAAATGTTGATAATGCAGCAGCTTTTTTGGACTGAGTTAAAACATTCAGGTGAAGGTTTGATTTCTGGATAAAGGCAGACATGTTACATTATACTGGAGGTTCCATTGCACTTCATTACAGCTTTAAGAGAGAGAAGTTAGTAAAAAGCAAGCTCTAACATCAGGAGCTCTTCCACAAAGACTCCGGCTTACCTCTTAATAAGCCTTGAGTTTTTTATCCTAATTCCCATGTGTTTATTAACATTCATTCTAAAAAGGCATTTGTTTATCTAAATCTGTTTATAAAGGTTCTAAAAGGCAAAACACTGGTCAGTCACAGTCATTTACTTGGACTTTAAACAGTCAAATATTTACCAAGCACTCCCACAGTATTAGAATCTCTGTAGGGGTATGAAGTATTAAGCCTATGTCACTTGACTCAGGATTTTTGTTCTACTTTAGAACTTTTTTTCTTTTTAAGATTTTTTTTTTTTTGATGTGGACCATTTTTAAAGTCTTTATTGAATTTGTTACAATACTGCTTCTGTTTTATGTTTTGGTTTTTTGGCTGCGAGGCGTGTGGGATCTTAGCTCCCTGACCAGGGATTGAACCCGTACCCCCTAAATTGGAAGGCAAAGTCTTAACCACTGGACCAGCAGGCAAGTCCCTAGAACATTTAATTTTATTCTAAGGAGTAAGGATAAAAAATAGGCATTTGTGGATTAAAAATAGGCATTTTGTCTTGGTTAGGGTCCTGGTTTATAAGAATGTCACCTTAAGTTTATATATAGTTTACAGATGAGAATATTTCAAGTCATGTAACTTTCCCAGAGATGTGTTTCACAGGCGCACCAACAAGGACAGAAGCATTTTAGTTTAGTATTTTTGTTTCTTTGTTTTTTTTAAGTGCATGGCAAGATAACTACTTCTGCGTAATCCTTCAGTGTATATGTTACCAGAATTTTACAAACCAGCTGTTACCGAACAGTGGCTTAGTTAGTACATTTTAAGTGTTGCCCTCTGAGCTGAAATAGTACACAAACATACAAACATTTAAATACACGAGATAAGCCATTTCCCCAACTTTCTAACACTAATGAACATTTTCAGTCTAAGCTAAAAATGAAAAGTGAAAAAATGTTAATATAACCCACAGTTAATGGAAACTTTAAAATGTATATATTTGTTTTCAAACTTATTTCAAAGACAAGTGTTAGAAGTTGTTGAGTGTCCTATAAATTATCATTTATTTATAATATTCTTTTAGGCTAAAATACATAGTGGGAATAGACCAATTCCCCCTAGACCTTAAAGGACCCTGAAATCACAATTTTCTTTCACCATTCCAAGTTCTACTATGACTAGATAGCCACCTATTACCAATTAAAACTATCAGGCTAGTTATCAATCTAGTTATTTAATGACAGCATACTGACTTAACAGATAATGGTTTGTTTCTCAAATTCTATCACACAAAGGTATATATTGTGTGTGGTGATTAAGATAATTCATGAAATCTAATCCAAAATTGCTTTAGGGAATCTTCATCTGCAGTCCTACCTGCAGGAAAAAAGATCATATGAATCATCACTCCTGTCTGCTCACCATCTGAGAGTATAAAGGAGGGTTGTGAATCAAATAGAGTTTATATAAACCTATTAAAAATTGGACTACCTGCTGGTTTAATTTTGGATGAACCCAAAAGACCAAGGTTGGGGGTCTGATATCTATTTGATGCTTATTACACAGGTTTTGTTTGTTTTTTAAATAACTGTGACACCTCTAGATTATTCCTTGGAAGAGGTGTCTGTGATCCCAAGGGAAGTCAACAGTAATAAAGCATGACTGCTTGAAGAAATAGCTAAAGTACACACCTCCTGAACAAATGGCCTTTTGGTGCCTCTGTACAGGAGATGAAATCATGGTTTTTTAAATTTACAATGACATCTCATTCCACGAAAGGTTGAATTTATAAGGCAAACCACCATGCTTAATCCACAGTTTACAAGCTGATTTCCTTAGGGATCCAACAGGGGATGAAGGGAAAACTGAAAGCAGTTTTAAAAGTTGAACTAACAGTATTTTATTTCTCAGCAACTCTAGGCACACTGATTAAACATGAGATGAATAAAGGCTAAGCAAGAGAGAATATCAACCCTAAGACTAAGACACAGAGGGAGGCTGCACAAGGACTTAGATTCATAAAGCTACTTTCGTACCCTTCTTCAGCTGCCTTTTCTGGGTAGAAAGTTTAATCTTAGTGATTAGGTAGGAGAATATCACACAGCATTCCAGCTGGACATCTTAACCTGAATGCAAACCAGGACCTGCCCTCGGTGACTGCCAGTGGCACCCGGAGTCCACAGCTGGCCGGGACACAGGCACTCCAGCTCACGGGCTGCTGGCCTGGAGAAGCTTCAGAACTCCTCCGGGCCCCAGTTTCTTCTCTGTAAACAAGGGAGTTAGTTATGTCCAATGACCTGAGGCCCCTGCATCTCAAATCCCATGACTCAAAATGTATTTTAATAAGCATCACCACCCACCTACCCTTTAGAGAGCCTCACTAAAGGTCATTAGTGTGACTTTGCCAGTCATTCACAAGCCCGGCAAGAGTCTATTTACCTTAAAATGTTAACCAACTCGAGTCAAACCTGACATCACTATTAATGTAAATTATGATTAGTCGTTTTCAGATTAACTTTTGATTTTTAAATCAGTTTTGTGATAGTCCTTTACCACATGCTAAATGTAAACTGACACAAACAACTATTGCATTTCTCTTGACTTTCTAATCTCTCCAAATTTGTAATGATGTATATATATCCTTCAACATTAACTTTCTCTTCTTTTCTTCTAGTAGCGAAGTAGGCAGTTCTCCCCACAGTACTGTGCTGCCCTCACTGTTCTGCCGCAGGCAGCCAGGGTCAGCTCTGCTTTGGCCCCTGCTGTGTCAAAAGTCTAATCCACAAAAGTCTAAGGACTTGTTACACAAGATTTTGCTTTGCCCACACATATTAAGCAAAGCAAGTATACATCACAAGTATTCAAATTACAAGTCACTTAAAAGCATTTTGTACATTAATGACAAGGGTTATCATACAGGTAATCTTTTAAAAAATTATCGCACAGAACACCTTTGTGTTTAGACTTGTTTAACACCGTTGCTAGTGATGTTTGTGTTAACACTCAGTGCTCTAGGCCACTGATTGTCAGAACCAGAGGTGGGTACAAGAAGATAAACCAAAAATCAATCATTCAGTGCCCACCGAAGAGAAATAACAGGGGCTGGTACCCGTCACTCAGCACAGCATGTGGAGAAGAGAGAGACTCCAGAGGGGACTGAGGACAAGGAGCTCTGCAAGTGCGGTGGGCCTCCTTCACATCAGAAGTTACTTCCACAGTAGAACTACTGCTGCCGTACTTGAAGGAGAACCTGTGTTCTATTGCTGGTGTTGATCTTCTCATGAAATACCTATTAGCCAACAAATTTCGACAATTTTGACATCTCAATACAGACACTTCAAAAGTGTCTCAAAGACAATCTCATTTTCCTACACAGTAAATACAAACTAAAACTCCACAATAATCATCTTTAGATATTTTACTTAGTACATTTCACAGTATCCAATCCCTCATAAATATTTTGTAGTGATCTCTGTTCAATTCTGACACAAAGTGTGTGATTCCAGTTTGGTTCAGAGTGTGTGATTCCTCTTTTCTCGCTGTTCTAGTACATTTATTGTGCCTCCTTTCTGATTTTCAGCGTTAAGAACTAAAAAAGGAAAACAACAACAACATAATGTTCTAGTATTAAACATTTTGAGAAACCCAGCCCAGGCAGGTCCCATTGGACATAAATGTCTAGAAGCTGTGTCATAAAGAGAACTGTATCTCCCACAGTAACATTACAATTTGGAATTGCACTGCTAATCAAGGACAAGACAGCTAAACCATCTAAAAACTCCGTAATTGTGTGAAAGAGAGAAATAACGTCCTGTCAAATGGACAACATAAAACGTACTCTCACGGAACTTTTGACATGATTGTGAACCTTGTGGGTTGCCTGAATCTCTGTTCCTGCACCTCTAGCTGCAAGCACACTGCCTCCTAAAAGCCATTCGCAACTTAGGTCAGCTTTCGTGACGCCAAAGCTCTCATTACAGAGCTGATGTCTAGACATGGCTTCCAGCCTCCTTACTCTATCCTTTGATGCACAAAGGACGTAAAAAGACACATCACAAATAAAAACCTAAAAGCAAGATCCTCATTTACAACTACTGCACGTTAAATGGTTGACAATTTTATTAAATAAACGACTGCTTTAAGTTCTCTAATAAAGTTGGAGCTAATGCCTCTTTCTTCTAATTCTCCCTGGAGTAAGCAGGGTCTTAAACTATCTTGATGACATAATTTTAAAATGATTTCAACTTAAAATTCTTAAAAGAGCTGACAGAACATTTAGCTCCTTTCCTTTGCCGAACTCCTCAATTTGTTTGAAGTCTTAGCAGGTACAAGGTCAAGTCCTTACAAGGACACCTGGGTATAAGGGATGAATGATCCCAAGGCTTCACTGCAAAGTCACACATATAACTTGTATCTGTTTAAAATTCTGACTCCTAATGTGTTCATCTTTTGCATTAAAAAAAAAAATTAAAGAGTTTATGAAAATAATTTAAAAATCAACTTAAGACTTCCAGTTTTAGAAATCCCGAACAACCAACTGTAGTGAGTGACATGCTGGATAAAATATGAAAGATATTTTTTAAGGATGCATTGTTAAAACAGCTTTCTACCAAACAACTGGCCAGAACACTTCAAAAATTATCAATGATATAAATGATAAAGACAGAAGGTTCCAGGTTAAAAGACACTAAGTACAATGCTAACTGCAATGTATGATCCTGGATTAGATCTTGGACCAGAAAAGGGGTATTAGTTGGACAATTCAAGAAATTTGAATAATGTCTATAGATACAGCATTATATCAGTATTAATTTCTTCATTTTGATAATTGTACTGTGGTTACATAAGATGTTAACATTTGGGGGACCTGGATGGAGGATATATGGAAATTCTTACTAGTTTTTCTTTTTAACTCTAAATTATTTCAAAATGAAAAGTGAAAAAAATTTTTAATTAAACATTAAAATGCATTACCTATGAATGACACTAAAAGGAGGAATCTGAGGCCAAAACTGAAGTGGGAGTATCAACTCCTGAAGGTAATAAGCATCAATGCCAGCTTTTTCCCTGAGGACTTCTGCTGAAGCCTGTAGACTCTGGGCTTCTCCCTTCACAGCTTCAAAAGGTGCAGGAGGACAGGCCCTAAAGACAAGGGCTCTCCTCAAGGTGGGGAGTCAAGAAGGCGATGCCTATATAAAGCTGAAACCCCAAAGGTTCACATCCTTGGCTTAAAGGTAATAGGAAATAAACTGGCAATGAAAGGGGGACAGCAAGAAAGCCTAGTGTGTGGAGTGCGGGATTCTTAACTGCATGAGATGATTGTACAGGTATATACTTAGAACTCATATCTTTCCATGTGGTCCAAAAAAAAAAAAAAAAAAACCCTGAAGGCGACAATCTACTTTATTGAAGGGGTTGTGAGTTTGTAGTACCCTCCTTGAGACTGGCAGAGGCAAACGACCTCTAATCCAATACAACTGTGACTCAGTCCTCAAAGACTTCCCCCAGATAAAGTTCCAAGGAAAGCAGTAGCTCACAGTTAAGAAGCACAAAACACAAGGAAACAAGGGATCGAGGAGAGCCTGCAGAAACAAAATAGAAACACCCACAAAGTTTTCAGATATTGCAATTAGAAAATATGAAACAACCCTGATAGAGAAATAAAAGATGTTTGAAAACATGAGCAAGGAATAAGGGCCCAGAAAGGCCAAGTAGAAAGTTTAGAAATGAAAAAGAACAGGTAAGGCATAGCTGAAGGAAAAATTTTTGAACTGGAAGGTATTCTGAGGAAATAATTCTCAACACAGATCAGAAAGGCAGAAATACAAAATATGAAAAAGAGGGTAAGAGACACAAATAGACTGAGAAGATCTAATATACTTCTAATCTGAATTCAAAAAGGAATCAAAAATGAAAGAAGGGGCTTCCCTGGTGGCGCAGTGGTTGAGAGTCCGCCTGCGGATGCAGGGGACACGGGTTCGTGCCCCGGTCCGGGAAGATCCCACATGCCGCGGGGCGGCTGGGCCCGTGAGGCATGGCCGCTGAGCCTGCGCTCCGCAATGGGAGAGGCCACGGCAGTGAGAGGCCTGCGTACCGCAAAAAAAAAAAAAAAAAATGAGGATTATTCAAAGAGATGTTGGCTGGGATTTTCCAGAGGAACTCAACTTGCCACATATGTTTTTTTAAAAAGCTGTTAAGAGTAATGTGGTACACTGCAAATCAAGAAACAAACCAATGGAACAAAAATAGAAAATCCAAAAATTAGGACCAAGTACATATAAAAATTTAGTGTTTGATGACGGTAGCACCTCAAATCACTAACTTTGAGACGGTGAATTAAGATGGTGTTGGGCCAATTGGAAACACCTTTGGAAAACGAAAATTGGACCCACACCTTGTGCCATCCACCTGAATACATCTGAAACGATTCAAATGAATCAAGAGATCTAAATGTAAAATATGAAAGCAGAGGAGGATTCTGGAAAGATGGTAGAAACAGTGGTGTAGTTTTTGAATCAGAGTCCCTACATAAAGCAACTAAATTTAAAAACTCAAAAACTGGAGAACATTTAGAACAAAACTAGATGACAAGGAGTCCTGCAGACCCCCCAAATACAAGCGGTTAAAAACAAACCATGGACAGCGACCCATAGGATAGGGGCATCGAAAGAAAACAGAGGGAAGCAATGGAGCATCAGATGGACCTGAGAACGACAGAAGCCCTAAGAGCCAACAGGTTTACACCAGAAAGTACCTGGGCCAGTGGGAGAACTGCAGCTGGAAGTGGCAGTGTTTCTGCTACTCCCACAGCAAGTGACCACAGAGTGTCCATGGTAAAGACAAAGGAGCTGGTAGAGGCTCCCTCTGAAACTGGCTCCTTTCTGGGTCCTTCCTAGGTAGAGCCCCTCATAGAGAAAAAGCACTGTGTGGAGTGAAGCAGTGGCTGAGCAGGACAGGGACAAAAGAACCAAAAGGTTCAGATGAAAGTGGGGAAGACCCCACTGGCCAAAGAAGATGGGACAATGTGAACTTCCAAAAGGATAATAAGTGCAACTGAGTGAAACCTGTCAGAAAGGTTTAAATCCTCAAGTTTATATTTTTTAAATGGTCACCTTCAGAAGATGAGAGGAAATAATTCCTTACTGTGAAAATTGGTAAATTTCACAGTAAATTACCAGTGCTTAGGAGAAGCATTTATCCTGCCTATGCCATATGAACAATACCACTGACATCTATTTATAAAATATTCCAATTAACAAATGAAATAGGAACAGCTGAATTAAAATACCACCTAGATATCAGCTGGTGATCTGCAGGAAATAGGGAGGAAAGAAGAATACACCACACCGAACCATGAATACACAATCAACACTATCCAGACTGTGGGAAATTCCAGGTCAAACAGCTGTGGCTCTTTAACAGACTGTAAACACAAAAAGAGAAAGGAATGGAGGGGGAACCTGGAGACTCAGAGACTTAAAGACATATCAAATTTAAGAAAACGGGCAAGACTAAACTGTGGTGTCCAGGGATGCCCACTTGAGTGATAAACCCATAAAGAAATTCAAGAAAATGCCGAATGGAAAGGTCAGGATAGGCATTTCTGGTACAGGGAGGGAAGGTGCTGGGACAGGACAAGCAACAGAGAAGGAGCCTCAGGAGGACCCCCCAAGTTCTATTTCTTGACCAGGGAGGCAGGGGGCAGTTACAACGTGTTTACCTTCTAAAAACTCCTTTGTTATGTGTGGTTTTGTGAATCTGTTTTATTTCACAATGGAACCAAAAGAAAAATCTGACAGCATACTGAACAAAAACATGGGTGAATTCCTTTCAAGTCTAGATGAGAAAACTATGACTCAATATCTAGAGGCAGTAAAAGAAAAGACAAAAATTTTTGAAACTTTCACATGGCAAAAAACCATAAGCAAAATCAAGACACACTGCCAGGCAGTATTTGCAACTTAAGTCACAGATAAGGGCCAACCTCCCCAGCATATAAAGAGCTCTTAGAAACAGAAAGAAACACCAAGAGTCTGATGGAAAAACGAATTTCAAAAAAAGAAAACCTTGAGTCCACAGTGATGACTAAAACAAGGGGGGAAGACAGAGAGTCTGTGTGTGTGTGTGTGTGTGTGCGTGTGTGCACGCACGCTCACATGTGTACACGTCAGGGGTGAGGGGGTCCTTAAAGAACGGCAGTTAATAAATGTGAGGAGTTATCATTTAGACAACGGTTTTCAATGGATGGTAAAGCCACACTATTTCAAAGCATCCCCCTCTAGACAATGTATTACACAGGGAATATGGACCTTTGCAACGGAGAGACCTGGTGGGCACCACCTTAACCAAGGATCAACCTGCCATTCTGTGCCTCCTGGTGGGAAGCCAGAGGAACACAACTGCACCTATAAAATGTTCAACCTGAATCCAGTCACAAGAGGCAGACAGATCTGGAATCTGATCATCCTGCAGCTGTCCTGGACTCCTCAAAAATTCAGAATAACAATAACACAAAGTGCTACTATAAACAGCTGCCTGGAAGCTCTGTGCGTGCATCAGGGCTTTTCAACTGGTGCTGTGGAGTAAAGAAGCAGTGAACTATCATTTTGTTGGGAAGTCCCTAAATGTTACTGAAGACAAATCCTCACTGATTCCTGAGGGCCTGAGCCCCACATCATATATGCAGACTTTCTGACGGGTCTTCGTCGTGGCCTTTTCAACCCTTCACCTCCCTCCACTGCCCCTACACTCGAAGGCTTCTGAAGAAAACAAAGTCTTCTAATGATGGATTCTTTACACTATTATTGTTGGGATTTGGCGTACAGTCACTGCAAAAGTGAAGGACCACAAAGCAGAAATGAATGAAATGACCCCACCACCACCGTTAATTACCATTTCCGTTTCTGTCATTCCCCGCAAGGGCTGCCTGCTTGTCTGTTTCAGATTCTGCCTCGTTTTCATCCATGTTGTAGTCATCCTCTGCTCCCGGTTTTTGCTGGTTTCTCCCTATAACATTAGCAGAGTCATAAAACGTAAGCTACATCGTTTTCTCTCTCGATGCCATAGGAGCACCAGAGCCCAGGTACCGGGATGGTCCCAATCCTGGTTTAACAATCAGATCTTTTGGCTTCCTCTCAGGAAATGACAGGGACGCATGTGCTTGCTTCCAGGGCGAATACCGTGCAGGAGTTCTCTACTTTTTTATGCCCCACTCCAATTCTGAATCTGTACAAAATACGGCCCTAAATAAAGGGCTATATTCCAGGCTGGAAACGGGGTAACTAGCTCACCAAACCAAAATCCCAGTTTTTTAAAGAGACAATCAACTCAAGGTTAAAGGAAGGAACCACTGTTTTCGGAAACTACGGGTTGCTGGTTAATGGCAGCCATCTCCTTAGAATGGTTCACTGCCCCGAGAGAAGGAAATGCAGTGGCTACTGTGAGCCAAAGGATAAAATTTTCACAGAATTAGATCATTCATCACCGCATTCATCCCTGGAGAGAAGAGCAACCAGAAAAGAAGATCGGGACAGAATGCATTCAAGAAACGTACTCATAGGGTTTAATGTAAACATTTTATATCTGTATATAGGTAGGTAAATAAAATCTTTCATTAAAAAAAGTATGCCTGGAAAAGGGAGCTCTAGTTCTATTTCCCTGCACTCACCGCCTGAAGTGGAAACAAAGCCCAGGCCTGCGTGCCCTGTAGCTTTATTCTACTGATCAGACCATTACCGCTGACCTAGGATGAGATGTGACACACAGCCCCAGCAGTATCTCAGGCCTACTGGTAGCGGTTACACTTGATGACCAGCTACTGAATGGTCTGAAATTTGAGTACCAATCTGATCAGTCACCAGAGTTTCCCTTTTTCTTTTTTCCCCCCAATTCTTTAACTGAAAACTTGTGAGAACACACTCGTCAGAAGCTTGAGTGAAAATTAAGATTTAAATGGAATCAGGGTAACTTCTGCAAATAAGTACATTCCCCAACTTCTGTCACTCGATCAGGCTCAGAACACAGGTATCTTCCGTCTAAGCACTCCTGGCTTAGCTAGGATTGAAATTTTCCCCATCTTTCAGGGACCAAAATACATCCCAGAATATTCTGCTAATCTCAGTTTCCCACACTTTTCTTTAAGAAAGAGAAAAGGCAACCAAACCAGAAAGGTGGGATTCCCACGTCACTTTTCTGCAAGGCTCAAACGTGCGTGAAACTCCGTCTAGCCAATCCTTCTGTCCCTCCTTCCTCCATCTGCTCGCCAGACACCGCTGGTGATGCCGCATGAGGAAGTGCAGCAACAAAGGTGAGGCGCGGGGTCCACCTGGCAGGAGACCTATGTGTGCTCGATGCTCAGCTCCCATCCCAAGGTCTTCCACCTGGAAAGCCCCCTAGGCTCCCTGTGAATATTATTTCTAAAAGTTCCAAGTGCTGGGAGTGACGGCTCTTCTGTCCTGCCTCCTGCTGGACAGCGCACATACAAAACAGACAAAACGAACCACCAAACGGTGACCTGCTGTTTGGGAATCTTCATGGCTGCCCATCCCGCGTCAGGAAGGAGGCTGAGGACGCAGGTGCCGGGTGGACAATCTCACCCACCTTCCTCGTCGGCATCCGGCTCCTCCTCTTGCCCGTCGGGGATGACGAGCTGGTCCCGCTCAGGGCTCTCCATCTCCTGATTCTCCTGGCTTGCCAACAGGGCAGCTGGCACCTGTGGGGTTTGGCCCAGTTCTCCGGGTTCTCCACGGCCTTTTCCGCCCACACGTCTGTCTTCTTCCACATTCTGCTCTCGCCCCGGCTCCTTCGACAGCCCCAGGCCGTCCCTCTGAAGCTCCTCCTTGCTGACGACCTGAATCTCCTTGGTTCCCTCTGTGCACAGAACATAGTTAGCTGTGACCTCACTAGCAATTAAGACAAAACCAGAAACCCTCGTATCACTCAATTCCCAGAGCCTTCCCAAGGACTGTGGACCGATGGGGCAGGTGGATCATTTCTTTTGTGGCCTCAGCAGACTCCAGGCCTCTCTATGCCCGCAGCTCATCTTCAGAACCACCAGGAAGAGGAAATGTCTTAGAAAAAAAGTTCAGACTAAGTGATCTGGCTCACAGAGACACCCTGCAAGTGGAGGAGGCTGCACTGCTGAGGTTACCTGATCGTCCTATTTAAGACGAGTGCTTGGGAGCCAACGACAGCTGCCTAGGACTCAGCCACGTCCCCTTAATCCCACAGTCCCACCACTGTCCTGAATAAAGGCTCTGCCTGGACCTTCCTTTACAGAGCTGCCAAAGAACTAGGCACTTAGTTTACAATGTGAGACATCAGTAAGGCAGAGAAAAAGCCCGTGGCCCCAAGTCCAGGTGCCAGAGAGACACTCACCTGCCACCTGCAGCCCCGTTACCGAGTCCCCACCGGCCGCCAGCAGCACACTCTGCCCTGTGTATCTGTGTGGACTGGAGGGCATGACCCGCTGCTATGCTTTCTATTGGCACGGGACCCTGAAGAGGGCTTAAACGTGTCATTGCCAAGCTTCACTTACCTTTCTCGCCTTGTTTCTTCAAGTCCAAAGCCGCCTCAGAGCTGGGGACTGGTGTCTGGGGCTCGCTGTTGCTGGGCACGTTCCCTCTTGCTTGTGGCACCTCTGCCTGGGGCAGGCCTGCTTCCTGCGGCCTGGGCTGGGGCTCACTGGGGGCTTGGAGCTGAAACAGGAGCACAGGCAGCCAGGGGCTCCATGACCATAAACCTTCAACAACGCTGAGCAATGCAATGGACCCACTACCTCCTTCTGATGAATACGAACATGGAAACCCTGAGAAATGCCATACTCTACCCCGGTCATGCCCTACCACCCGGCATAAAGCAGAAGATCTGAGGCTGGGTCCACATCTCCCAGAAAAACCTTTTAATAAGGTATTAACAAGTAAGCAGAAGATCAATAAGGAAAGAGAGGACTTGAACAACATGACAAACCACCTGAACAGTCACCTGCAGAGCACCCAACCCAACAAGAGCAAAATACATTCTTCTCCAGGACACACAGATGCTAGGCCACAAAACAAACCTCAACAGGTTTTAAGTGCTGAAATCATACAATGTATGGTCTCCAGTCACCATGGAATGAAATTATAAATCAATGACAGGAATGAAATTTTTTGAGAAATTCACAAATATGTGGAAATTAGATAACATACTCCTAAATAACCAATGGGCCAAAGAAATCACAAGGAAAATTAGAAAATACCTTAGAGAAAAATGAAAAACACAACACATCAAACTTCTGGAAGGCAGTTAAAGCAGTACTAAGAGGGACATTTACAGGCCTATCTCAAGGAAAAAGATATATCTCAAATTAATAACCTAATCTCTCACCTTAAGATACTTGAAAAAGGATAGCAAACTAAACCTAAACCAAGGAAGCACATAATAAAGATTAGATCAGGAATTAATGACTTATGGAAAAGAAAATAAAGAAAATCAATGAAACCAAAAGTTAGTTCTTTGAAAGATGAAAGAAATTGACAATGCTTTAGCTAGATGAACTGAGAATTAAAAAAACTCAAATTACTATAATCAAAAATGAAAGAGGATAACACTACCAACCTTACATAAATAAAAAAGTTTTATTATAAGGAAATACTAAGAACAATTGTTTGCCAACAAGTTTGATAACTTAGCTGAAACAGGCAAGTTCCTAGGAAGACACACACTACCAAAACGGATTCAAGAAGAAGTAGAAAATCTGAGCAGACTTATAACACAAGAGACTGAAGTAGTAATGTAAAAATCCCCACTCCCCAGAAGCCCAGTTCCAGATGGCTTCACTGGTGAATTCTACCAAACATTTAATTCTAAATCTTCACAAACTCTTCCAAAAAACAGAAGAGGAAAGAATACTTCCCAACTCATTCTATGAGCCCAGTAATTTACCCTCATACCAAAGCCAGAGAAAGACATTACAAGAAAACTACAGACCTAATATGAATATAGACCCCCAAATCATCAACAAAGTTCTAGCAAACCAAATCAAGCAACATACAAAAGGATTACACACCATGGCCAAGTAAGATTTCTCCCAGCAATGCAAGGTTAGTTTAACATCTAAAAATCAATTAATGTTAATACCATGTCAATAGCATAAAGGACAAAAACACATGATCATCTCAATGCAGAAAAAACAATGGCAAAATCCAACAGCTCTTCTTGATAAAAACACTCAACAAATTAAGAATAGAGGGGAACTACCTCAACTTGATAATGTGCATCTATGAAAAATATATAGGCATACCTTGAAGACATCGCAGGTTTGGTTCCAGACCACTGCAATAAAGTGAATATCGCAATAAGGCGAGTAACGCCAATTTTCTGGTTTCCCAGTGCCTGTAAAAGTTATGTTTACACTACACTGCAGTCTATTAAGTATGCAATAGCATTATGTCCAAAAAATGTACTACCTTAATTAAAAAATACTTTATTGCTTAAAAAAGGCCAAAACAGTTACAACAGTAACATCAAAGACCCCCGATCACAGATTACCGTAACAAATGTAATAATGAAAAAGGTTGAAATATTGTGAGAATTACCAAAATGTGACACAGAGACATGAAGTGAGCAAACTGGAAAACATGGAGCCAATATTATTTGCTCAACACCGGGTTACCACAATCCTTCAATTTGTAAAAAAACACAAATATCTGTGAAGCACAGTAAAACGAGGTATGCCTGCACAGCTAACATCAGACTTAATGGTGAAAGACTTAATGCTTTCCCTCTGTGATCAAGGACAAGACAAAGATGTCTATCCTCACCACTTCTATTTAACGTTATACTGGAGGTCTAGCCAGGGATATTAAGCAATAAGAAGAAATAAAAGGCATCCAGATCGGAAAGGAAGATGTAAAACTATTTTTAGATGACATAATCTTAATACAGAAAATCCTAAGGAATCAAAAAAATACTATTCAAACTAATAAACAAGTTCAGCAAGGTTGAAAGATACAATATAAAAAATGAATTGTATTTCTACACACTAGCAATAAGCAGTTCGAAAATGAAATTAAGAAAACAATTCCATTTATAACAGCATCAAAAAATACTTAGAAATAAATTGTACAAAAGAAGTGCAAGACTTCTGAAAATTACAAAATATTATTCAAAAAGACTTTTAAAGGACTTAAGTGGAAAGACATCCCACATTCACACAACAGAAGACTGGATGTTGTTAAGATGGCAACGTTTCCCAAACTGACGTACAGACAATGTAATCTCTGTCAAAATCCCACCTGGCTTTGTTGAGGACATTGACAAGCGGATCCAAAAATTCATACAGAAAGTCAACCAGTGCAG
This sequence comes from Aethalodelphis obliquidens, assembly GCF_003676395.1. Lineage (NCBI taxonomy): Eukaryota > Metazoa > Chordata > Mammalia > Artiodactyla > Delphinidae > Aethalodelphis > Aethalodelphis obliquidens. The sequence continues at coordinate 3,991,208 of NW_020838032.1, read as the reverse complement.
AATAGCCAAAACAATCTTGAAAAAGAAGAACAAAGTTGGAGCAGTTAAAGCTGCTGATTTCAAAGCTTACTACAAAGATACAGTAATCAAGACTGTGTAGTATGGACATAAGGACAGAAAAAGAGATCAACAGAACAGAACCGAGAGTCTAAAAATAAACCCTCATATTTACAGTAATGTAAATAAACCCTCATATTTACATCCTTGACAAGGATGCCAAGGCAACTCAGTGGGAAAAAGAATAGTTTTTTTTTTTTTTTTTTCAACAAATGGTGTTGAGACAACTGGATATCCACATGCAAAATAATAAAGTTGGACCATTAGCTCACACCATATACAAAAATTAAATTAACTCAAAATGAATCACAGGACTAAATCTAAGAACTAAATACTAACGAGTATAAAAGTCTCAGAAGAAAATACAGGAATAAATCTTCAGGATGCTGGATTAGGCAAAGCGGTTTTAGACATGATACCAACAGAACAAGCAACAAAAGAAAAAATAAACTAGACATAATGAAAATTAAAAACTTTTTTGTGCTTCAATGAACACTATCAAGAAAGTGAAAAGACAACTCAAAGAATGGGAAAAAATATGTGCAAATCATATATCCAATATCTTTATATGAATATATAGAGAACTCTTACAACTAAATAATAAAAATAACTCAATTTCAAAATGGACAAAGGATACAAACAGACATTTCTCCAAAGAGGATATACCAACAGCCAATACAGCATATGAAAAGATGCTCAAAATCATCAGTTATTAGGGAAATGCAAATCAAAACCACAATGAGATACCACTGCATACCTACTAGGATGGTTATGGTGAAAAAGATGGATAACAACAAGAGTTGGCAAGGATGTAAAGAAACTGGTACCCTCATAAACTGCTGGTAGGTATGTAAAGAGTACGATCACTTTCAGAAACAGTATGGCAGTTTCTCAATACATTAAGGAGAGGTGAGTTACCATACGACCCAGCAATGCTACTCCTAGGTATACAGTATACCTAAGAGAAATGAAAGCTTACATTCACACAAAAATGTGTGCATGAATGTTCACAGCAGCATTATTCACAGTAGCCAAAAAGTGAAATAACCCAAATGCCCATCAACTGACCAATGAATAAACAAAATGTGGTATAGTCATACAATGGAATATTATTCAGCCATAAAAAGGAAGTACTCATACGTGCTACAACATGGAGGAATCCTGAAAGCATTATGCTATGTGAAAATCAGTATGATTCCATTGATATGAAATATCCAGATAAGGCAAATCTGCAGAGAAAATAGATCAGAGGTTGTCTCAGGCTCCAGAGACTGGAGGTAAAAGGGGAGTGAGCTAATGGGTATGGGATTTCTTTTGGGGTAATGAAAATGTTCTACAATTGACTGTGATGATGACTGCACAACTTTGTGAATATACTAAAACCCACTGAATTATAAATACTATATAGGTGAACTATATGGTAGGTGAACTATATCTCAATAAAAGTGCTGTATTTAAAACAAACCAAGATCCCCAGAAGGCTGTGAGCAGCATGTTCATGGGCTGTGCTTTCACAAGCAGCCTGATAGCAGGCGCTCTGATCAGCTCCATCACTGACCGGGTACTGTGACCTTGGGACAGCTTCTAACGGCCTCCATGGGCCTCAGAGCCCTCCAAACAAGAAAACAGCAACTCCCAGGGTGGCTGTGAGCTTTAAATGAAGCAATCGCCTTACGGCCCGGAGCACGGGGACCAGGTCTGGAGGCCAGCATGCTCCGCCAGAGACCCTGCGTCCCGGGACCAGGCTGTCGTGTGTCAGGGAACTAGAGCGAGTCAGAGAGCACATGAAGGAAGGAAATGCCTGACGAGAGGGTAGGAAGACCTTTGGGAGATCCTCGGCAGAAAAAAGCCAGGATTACCTGCTGGCTTTGGTCCTTTTGTTCACTCAGGTCTCTGGAAGCTACAGCCTCATTTCCCTTTTTGGTGACTTCTTCTATTCGCTCTTCACACTGCTCCTTCACCTCTTTCATCTGATTGATGCATTGATTCCTGTGAAGGTGAAAGCAAGCAAATGAAAGGACAGCTATTTGGAGATGCGTCTATATAGCAAGTCCGTCCCTGCTCTGACAGTGGAATCCACTTCCCCATGAGACACAGCTCATCTCTTTCCTGCTTCCCGCACTTTATCTGAAGAGGACACAGGCAGGGCAACAAATGTGTTTTCAGTTATTAAATGACAAGAAAACTGGAGTTAATTGAAAGTTACAAAAAAATATGTCACACTGTTGTAAAATAAGTGAACTTCACTGGTTAGAAAAATCAAATTTTTAAAATATAATCTGTGGCATTAAAAAAAAAAAAAAAAAATGTGGTCTTTGTCCCCAGGTATTGCACAGAGCTCCTAAAACACTTGGAATTTCCTGAGTAACAGGAGTGACTTCTGTTATACATAATGGGCCCCTGCAGACCATACCTGAGTTTATGCTCATGAGCTGACTTACTGGGAGGAGCCAACATAGCTTTAGGATGGGGGCTGGCGGCCAGGGGAACCAACCATATGATTAGAGGGCTGGAACTTACAGCCCCATTTTTCAGGAAGCAGGGAGAGACTAGAGATTGAGTTCAAACACGTGGCCAGCCACTCAATCAGTCACGCCTATGTAATAAAACCTCAGATAAACATCCTGGACTATGAGACTTGGCGAGCTTCCTGTTTGGTGAACGTATCTGTGAACCAGAAAGGTGGCACCCCACCTCCAACAGAAGTTCCTGCCTGCCCCCAACCTCCACCCCAGACCTTGCCTTATGAGTCTCTACCATTTAGCTATTCCTGAGTTGTATGCTTTATAATAAAACTGCAATTGTTAAGTTTAGGACTTTCCTGAGTTCTAGAGAATTACTGCTCCTGAGGGGGGTGGGGAAGGCCTGAATTTGTAGCTACCCAGGCAGAAAGAACAGTTGGTCTGGGGCCACCGAGAACTTCTGACTAGCGTCCAAAGCAGGGGCAGTCTTGTGGGACTGAGCCTCATAACGTGGGGTTTGTGCTACCTCTGGGTAGTGTCCAATCTGAATTGGACTTCTACTCCGGGAAGATGGGGTAGATATATTTTTCACTCTTCCTCCACTAAGCACAACTAGAACTCTGGACATTACATTTTAAACAAACAGGGACTTCCCTGGTGGTCCACTGGTTAAGACTCTGCACTTCCAATGCAGTGCAGGGGGTGCAGGATCAATCCCTGGTCTGGGATTTAAGATCCCACATGCCGTATGGTGCAGCAAAAAAAAAAAGAGGAAGTAGGGTGGGGTAGGTGACTAACATTGTCTGCCATGAGAATTAAACATTTAAAACAATAAATAAATAAACATAAGAAGACTCTGAAAGATGGAGAGATGAAGGCAGACTGGCTAGGGACCTTAGGATCTAGAACAACACAGTGGTGTCACTGGAGATTACATGGGAAGCCTGCATTTCCATCCCCATCTGACACTAATGAGGTCCCCCTCCCTCTCCCCAGGTGGTGGCGTCAGAGGATGTCAATGAAGAGCCAGGGCTTTCACCACCACTGCCCAGAGGTTTCAATCAAAGATCATTCATCATATGAAGAACCAGGAAGATCTTAAATTGAACAAAAAGAGACAATCAACAGACACCAAATCAACGTGACAGAGAAGTTAAGATGATCTGACAAAGACTTTAAAGCAGCCACCAGAAAAATGTTTCAATGGGTAATTAAAACATGCTTGACAGAAATGAAAAACTAAGTCTCAGCAAAGAAAGAGCAAGTCTCAGCAAAGAAAGGGAAGATATAAAGAAGAACCAAATGGAAATTTAATGCAATAACCAACATTTTTAAACTCAGAGAAGGAAAGAATCAACGAACTGGAAGACAGAACAATAGACATGACCCAATCTAAACACAGAGAGAAAACAGATGGGGGAAAGAGAGGACACAGCTTCATGGACCTGTGTGACTATTCCAAAAGACCTAACATTCACATCATCAGAATCTGTGAAAGAGAAGATTTTCCCAGCAAGGTCCACGTAACTAGTCACTTTCACGCCCATCCTCAAGATACTACTCGTACTCACTCCCACCGTGACCGTATGATACTATCTGCCTTGCCCAGATCACTCTGGGCTCCCCAGGTTCTCTTTTCCTAACATCTCCTAATCTCCTTTCTCTGCTCTTTATTGTTTAGGACTCAATCTAAATGGCCTTTCCTGAGAAGTCTTTTTTGGGGGTAATAGATGAGCATTGATGAAAATGATCTAGTTTAAGAAAAAACAATATTTAAAGGCACTTTCAAAAAGTATATAAGTTAGCATCAGGTTTGGCTAGGTGAAACAAAAAGGCCAAAAAATAGCAGTTTATTTTTCCTCACATAAAAGAAATCCAGGGTTAGTATGGCAGCTCTGAGTCATCAAAAATTCAGGCTTCTCTTGCTGTTTCAATATCCTAACATTGGTTTCTATCCCCATGATTACCTCATGATCCAGGATAGCTGCGAGTGGTCCAGCCATCTTGTGTGAAGCCCAGGCAGCAGGAAGGAGGGAGGAGAAAAGGTAAAGGAAAGGGATGTGCAGTGGACTGTCCTTATTCTCAGAAGCGTTCCTGTAAGTCCCACCCCATGATTTCCTTTCCCCACTGGCCAGAACTTAAGTCACTTGGCCATACCTAACTGCAAGGAATTTGCCCAGTAGTTTTGCTGGGCAAAAAGATGAATGGATTTGGATAAGCATTGACCGGTCTTTGCCACAGGCAGTTTCAAAATGTTTTGAGTCACAGTGACTTCCCTGGTCCAGTGGTAAAGAATCCACCTTCCAATGCAGGGGACGCAGGTTCGATCCCTGGTCAGGGAACTAAGATCCCACATGCCATAGGGCAACTAAGCCCACGCACCTCAACAAGAGAGCCCACGTGCCCTGGAGCCTGTGCGCCGCAACTAGAGAGAGAAAATCCACATGCCACAACTGGAGAGAAGCCTGCGCACCACAACAAAGAGCCCACGCTGCAATGAAAGATCCCCCATGCCTCAACGAAGATCCCACATGCTGCAACTAAGAACCAACGCAGCCAAAAAAGTAAAAGAAAATAAATTTAAAAAACTGTTTTGAGTCACAAAACATTGATAAAATAATTGAATAGCATCCCACGTTGAGAACATAACCAATTACATACTATTATGTTAACGTAAACGGATTAGAGTTGGGGACAGCAGTACAAATTCATGTTTGGTTTAATTTAGATACAGATGAATACATATAGAAATATTTATCAGTATCTACATATAACACGAGTTAGTATACACACACATATATCTCTTGCTCTGTCATCTGAGAGAGCCTAGCAGCAATGACACCCTAGTAGCAACAAACACACCTAGTACCCAGATCTTGGTTTCTAATACCATTCTCCAATAAAAAGAACAAGGGCTCCTTGGAGAAATGGTTGATTGGTTGATTCTAGGACTGGGACAGGAAATACATGAAAATGAGTCTGGAGCATCTTTTGGTGCCAGAGTATAAAAAAGTAATTTTAAAAGCAGCGGGGGACCAAACCCACAATATCAGGGATATGTCAACTGGATAAAGGAATCAACTGAAAGAGTTCCCAATGGCAAAAGCTGGAAAGCATGTAAGCAAAAGAAAAAATAAATAAGACAGTATTAGATTCTAACCCCAAATATGCATGAATCCATACTGATATAAATAATTAGACAGACAGATAAGAAGAGTCGTCAAATCTCCTGTGCAGGAAAACTCCAAATAATCTGTGTAGACACTCCATCCTTGGGGAAGTGGAGCATAACTTCACAATCTTTAAGTGTAGCCTAAGCACAGTGAATTTCTTCCAAAGATGATAGCATAAAGGGAGAAAAAAACAGAGTAACTTTACAGTGCAAAAACCTGATAAACGTTACCTCAATCAGGTGATCAACAGTGGTAAGTCATCCTGATAGCACATACGCTGGATGTGAAGCCATGAGAATAGCACTTTACCTCTGTGACCTTCCTCTCAAAAATGTGCTGCCCCAGTTTCACCACGAGAAAAATTTCTGATAAATCCCAACTGAAGGACATTCTACAAAATACCTGACCAGTACTCCTCAAAACTAATAAAAAATAATCCAGACCATAAAAAGTAAGTAAAGCTTGAGAAACTGTCGCAGCCGCGAGGAGCCTAAGGAAACATAACGAAGAGGGCATGCAGGTATGCTTCAGCGGTCCCTCAAATTAAACATGCAACTCTGTGTATACATCCATTTATAAACCTGCTAACAAGGCGTCTACACCTTTCATCAAATTCTCAGAAAGGGTCTGTAACCAGAGAAAGTTAAGAAAACCTAACTCATTCCAGCTTTCAACATTTGATACACATCAGATATAGGATGGGAAGCATCCTCTATCTGGTACAAGGTTTGGGGCACAACTAGTAAAACAGATGCAGTCAGTCAGCTTTTTCAATTCACCTATCAACTTCCTGAGAGAAAAAGAGTGCATCCTGCACGCATGGCCACCAGGTTTGAGTATTCTGCTCACTGCCTGTCTGAACACTCCTATATGGGAGCAGAACTGCCCTCCTTGTCACTGGGTCCTGGCTGATTTCCAGCTAGGTCAAAATCTTCTGGGTCAGCATTTATCAAGTGAGGCCATTAACGGCTTCTTGTATTTCAGTCAATGGAAGGGAAACGTGTGTGTTAAGGTATCTTTCAAGGATGAATAAGAAGACTGGAGCACTTCACTTTGGTCTGAATGCTTTCCAGTGACTACCAGCCTAACTCAGGGTTTCTCAACTGGGCACTGTTGGTGCCCTGGGCCAGATAAACACTCTGTCGTGGGAGCAGCCCTGTGCTTTGCAGGATGTAGCAGCATCTCTGTCCTCTACCCACGATATGCCAGTAACACCTCTGAGTTGTGACAACCAAAAATGTCTTGGGACCTTGCCCAAGGTCTCCTGGTAGCAAAACTGCCACCCACTGAGAGCCACTGGCCTAGCTGGAGAAGGTTCCACATGCATGTTTTCTAATGACATTTCCTTTGCATTGTTTGAACGTGTCCTTTGCATATTTATGTATTTGAGGCTTCCTGGTTTTAGTAGTATTTAGTTTTAAAGTGATCAGAAAGATACTATGGTGAGTGGAAGGACATCAGAATCCTTATGAGGAGGTGTTGACCAGATGGCTAAGATCCTTTCATAAGGCAGTTTGGCGATTTATACCAACTGACACACTAAACCTACAATCCAGTCTTTTTTTAGAAGGAAATAATCCAAAATAATAACTTTTAAAAGTTATCTGTATTGATGTCAGGCCAATGTACAATAACCAAAACTTAGAATTAACCTAAATATCCAACTGGGAAATGGTGAATTGAATTTGGTACCTCCACATTATGCAGTATTTAATATTTGGAAACAAAATGGAGTTTTAAATACACATCATGCAAGAAAGTAAAAAAATGATTAACAATTTTAATGGTAACTGCAATTATGTAAAAACTCTGTATGAACTTGGACATGGACTAAATAGAAGTAAGTCAAAGAAAAAAGAGGGTGGAGTTAGGGGAGCTGGTTGTCTCAGAATCCCAAAGTTCCTGTGCTTGAGTTATACTGTTGCTATGAAGAAAATGGGAGAAAAATACATAGACTACAACTTTACTTGCTACCCTCTAAACTGGTTTTTACTATCTTACTAATGGGTTTAGCCAAACTTTTAAAAAGTTTATTGCTTTGTTTTGACCACAGAAGGACTCTGATATGTAAAGTGTAGAGTTTTTGTATGTGACTAAAGTCATCAGCTTAAAACAGATTGTCCTAACCATACGCTAGAGATCTAATGTACAGCGTGGTGACTACAGTTAATAATAATGTGTTTTATACTTGCAATTTGCTAAGAGAGTGGATCTCAAGTGTTCTCACCATAGACACAAAAAAGGTAAAGATGGGAGCCTATGGATGGTTAATTAGCTTGGTTGGGGGTATCATTTCACAATGTATAGGTATATCAAAACATCATGTTTTTATGCCTTAAATACATGCAATGATTATTTGTCAATCATACTTCAATAAAGCTAAAAAAAAATAAAAGTACTCCATTCTCACTGCAAAAATTTGGAAAGACACTTAAAAGTCTCAAGAAAACAAAATGCCCACAATGCCAACACCCAGTGATACATTATAGTAATATTATACCAAACTCCTTTTAGTCTATGAGTTTGACTTAGGTCACTCTGAGCACTTCTGGAACACATTTTTAAAGGCTTTAGATTATTGATTTAACCAGCACACCTGCGCTTTATAGAGTTCTCAGTTACATATTTTAAGGTATATTGAGTTAAGTCATTTCTTGCTAAGGAGAACTGCCCTCTTGTATGAGGAGCCCACTGGCTAACACTTCTCCAGGGCTTTCCGAAGCACTGCTGACACTTAAAAAATAAAATGCATTATGTCTAAAGGACATGACTCCTAAAAAGGGACTGAACCTTTTCCTCAAGACCTATATGCTCTATAACAGAAAAGGCCAGTGGAGACTATGCTGCACCCCGTCCACCACCCTCCGCTTAAAAGACATCAGTCCCCCGAGTGGCACACACTTGATGTGGACACACTTACAGGTCGTAGGAGAACTTCCTCTCCAGGTTGGTCTGGTTCTTCTGAAACTGAAGGACATCCTGCTGCAGCCTGCCGTAATTCTTCTGCAGGGCCTTTAACTGGTCTAAACGGAGAGGAGGACACGAAATCACACAGGGCACCGGCATGGCCATCCTGACAACAGCAGACGCACCAAAACCCACCATGGGAACACAATGGGCCGTGGCACCAACAGAATAAGGAGGGGAAAGAGGAAGGGATGCGAGCACAGCCCCTCCCCAGGAACCTCCCCACCCCAGCCCTGGAAGCGGCCCAGAAGATGTGCGATCCTATGGGAACCAGCACCTTGATTCCTTTTCACACATCTCTCCTAAATCTCCTTTTTGACCTGCAACCCTTACAATGCACCAGGAGGTTCTATCCACCTATTTCTCTCCTAGACATCCTAAACCCCGAACTGTCCCACAAGGGCACACACGCCACTGTGCCTCCTGCCCCCAGAAGACGTATCCCTCGATCTGTGAAACACTAATTTCGACATCCAGTCAGATAAGCAGCCACTCCTGCTGCACCCCCTGTTCTCAGCTACCAGGATACCTGCCAGCATCCTGTCATTTGGTCACAGCCCAGTTATTCTCTGAGGCCCCATGTGCACTTAGTCACCTGACCCTCCTATCTGGGAAACAATAGCTTTCTTTGAGGAAATCCATCAGCTGCATCACTGCTGCCCTGATGACTCGGCTCGGAAAAGCTCTGTAGAAAAAAGCAGCAGCTCACTGACCAAGAGCCAGGCTGGGGACGGTAGAAGGAAAAGCTGCCACAAAGGGGACGCCAGAACGGGCCGAGGGCAGCAACGAGGGCCTGAAACACGGCCCTGGACAGACACCGGAGTTTCCCCAAGGTCTGTCCTCACAACCCTAGACCTACAAGGCTCTCTGGGGGGCAGGAGGGGGGGATCAAATTAAATAAAAGTGAAGGATTCGATGAACTGCTGATACACACAGCAACAGGGAGCCATCTCAAAAGCACTTATTTATACGCCATGCTTGAAAAGACAAAACTACAGGGGTGGACAACTGGTCGCTGGGTGCGGCTGAGGTGAGGGCAGGTGTGGGTGGGGCTTCCTGGAGTGACGGACACGAGCTGTGTCTTGACTCTGGTATCCAGGGGACAGTGCATGTGTCAAAACACACAGAAAGGTACACGGCAAATGGGTAAACTTTATCATGTGTAAATTATACTTCAACAGACCTAACTTAAAAAAAAAAATTCCATAATCAAACCGAGCATGGGGCGATGGAATACTACTCAGCAATAAAAAGGAATGAACTATGGCAGCCATAACAGAACGGATGAATTTCAAAATAATTACGCCGCGTCAAAGAAGCCAGACAAAAAAGGGTCTATGCCGTCTGATTCCATGTATACAAAACTATAAAAATTACAAACTCATCTAGAGGGACGGAAAGCAGATCAGAGGGGCCTGGGGAGGATTCCCAAGGGGCACAAAGAAACTTCTTGGGCTGATGGATCTGTTCACTGTGGTGGTTTCTTCAACCGTACGTTTACGTCAAAACTTATGTCACACTGTGCAATTTAAATATGTGTAGTTTACTGTATGTCAATTACACCTGATTAAAGCTGTTTAAAAATACTAAGTACAGCAAAGGCTGCAGGCTGTCGTGCCCTACTTGAGGACTGACCAGCAGATCATCAGCTCTGAGAAGCCCCTGGCAGTCAAGCAACCCATTTAAACTTAGTGAATCTCTGAGTTTCCCCTATTAATATTCTTAGAAGCTGATCTGGAACTAGAATTCTAGACCAGCACTGCCAAACAGAACTATAATATTATAAACCACACAGGTCACTTAAAATTTACTAGCAACCACATTTTTAAAAAGTAAATAAAACCAGGTGAAATTAATTTTAATAATATATTTCATTTAACCCAACAGATCCAAAATATTACCATGGCAACATAGAATTAATGTGAGAAATTATGAATGAGACGATTTATATTCTTTTTTCATACTAAGTCTTTGAAACCTGGTGTGTATTTTACAGTCATAGCACATCTCAATTCAGATGTTAAACAGGAATTGGGAATTCTTGATCTGAATTTAGATTTCATAAAATTTACAGTTAAAAAGGATATTGGTACACCCAAGTTGTCCCAAAGATACTTAAGTTTCCCAATAACTGAGTCAAGTATCAGTTTTAAATTTAAATTGCCGAAAATTAAACAAAAATTAAAAATCCAGTTCTTCTGTCCCATGAGCCACATTTCAAACGTTCGCTGGCCACAGGAGGCTTGTGGCTACAGTTCTGGACAGCCCAGTTCTAGACTGACCTTCCCACCTTAGAGGTGGAAACTGAGGCTGAGGGCACTGATGGAGTTTAACTAGGGGCAAAGGTGAGACTAGGGTCAGGTCAGGGATCAGAAGCCCCAGTGCTCCTTTCATCAGGTTCTTAGGCTGCACTGGACCCTGTGACCCCTCCGGTCACACCTCACAGAGGGGCTTCACCCCATCCCTGCCTCCCCCGGCGGCTTCAGAAGGGCCCCAAGAAAAACCCTGGCTGCCAAACTGAATAAGAGTAGCTAGGAAACGGAATTACACTAGGCTGGATCATTTTTATATAAATTTCATGAAGGAAATCTGATTTCTGGGTGACCTAAACACACACACATATATTTCTTAATGTATCACAAAATGAGAATCTGAATTCTCTACGTAACAGCTTGCCATGTATTCAGTAAACTCATAAAAGGAAAAGCTCTTTAAGGAAACATAGTTAGGCAAAAAGAGTAAAGATTACCCAATAACTTGTAATACCACCCATCATTAGATTGCACTAAGCGACCCTAGAAAAGGACAAAGGGAAGGTGGGTTTCTCCTAACAGGCCTGATGTCTGGGGGGAGTGGAACTCACCTTGCAAGGTTCTGATGAGCCTCTCGCTGGTGGTGATGTTATTCACTAAAACTGCCTGCAAGGAAGATAATCACATAATGAAACACTGGCAACCTGACAACTCAGAAGAGCCCTGACAGATGCGCCTGTGGAAGAAAGGGTGGGAGCGGCCCCCCTCCCACGCTGGGCTGTGAGCCCTCTGCGCCTGGGGAGGGATGAGCACCAGTGTCCCAGCACCCGCCTGCGACCCGAGCAAGGGGTGGGCGGCTCCCCGGCCCTGTTTCAGCTCCGTGCCGGCTGAAGCAGCAACTCCGGCCTTTCTCTGGGGGAGTCCAGGTACAGCCCTGTCTCAGTCAGAAGGCAAACTGAGTTCCAGCCTGGCTGATGGGGAAAAGAAACGGGGGTTCAGCGACCGCTCCGCCTGCGAAGCTTCCCGATCCATTTTAACTTCTGACGTTCTTCCTTCTATCCAGACCCTACGAGCTCCAAGGATGGAGAGGAACTAACTCCCAGTTAGTTACACAAAGCTGGGAATGCTGACAACAGAGGAGGAAGAAGCAACACAGGCCTCGGGATAACAGTGAACAACAGTAAAAAGTAAGAAAAGTGAGTGTGGGGCCAGGTGCCGCTCTGGGCACCCCACATCCATGGCCCCGTGGCTCTTCACACCAGCTGTGTGAGGGGGCACAATATGATCCCACTGTAGGGGACAGGAAACTGAGGCACAGCTGGCTTTAGAGACTCTAGGTCACGTGGCCTTCTCAAGAGCAAGCAGGCAGAGCCCAAGCCCGAGCCCGGCAGGCCTGCCCCAGACACGGAACTCTTCCTTACTGCGTACGTGCCAAAGCGGATGTGAACCCCAGCAGGACAACGATCCCGTGACTGTACCGGGTGCAAAAGCAAACAAGAACCTGCAGAGGGGACCGGAACGTTAAATACCAACACGCGTCACACAGGTAAGTGATGTTCTCTGGACACACACACAGAGGTGCACACTGGGCCATAACATGGAAGTTTCTTACTGTGTCATAATCAACAAGGTTTTGTCAACCTGCTGGCCGTCACTTGGAGACAGGCTGCTGTCTCATTCCTGGGTAAAGGAGAATATGACAACCACGCCGCCTTCACCCTTCTGTGCCTCTGTTCCCTCCTGGGCCTCTCCGTCCGGCCCTCCGTCCTGGAGGCAGCTTTCTGGAGGAAGGTGTTTCTGGGGTGAGTGCCTAGCTGTGCAATCTGGCCAAATGATTCTGGTGTTTATTTCAGGAGGTCTGACCATGTGGAACATTTCCTGGCACAACAGGAAAGAAGTCACAGTGATACTATCTGTACAGTTAATCTCTCACGGAGAGATCATCAAGAAGAGTGTTTATGGACATTCTGCGTGGGCCAGCGGGGAATCAGATTCACACAGCTCGCAGGTCCTGCTACTCTCAGAAAAGGTTTGCACACATTCAATTAAAAAGGCAAAAGATCGCCCTAAGACACAGCGGTCCCACTTTGGGGTATATATTCAAAAGAACACAAAGCAGGATCTTGAAGAGATATCTGCACCCATGTTCACAGCAGCACTATTCACACTAGTCAAGAATCGAAGCAACACAGGTGTCCCTCAATGGATGAATGGATAAAGAAAATGTGGCATATACATGCAGTGGAATAGAACACAGCCTTTAAAAAGAAAGAATGTCACATGCTACACCACCGGTGAACCTTGAGGACATCATGCTAAGCCAATCACAGATGGGCAAGTACTGTATGATTCTACTCACAAGCAGTGTCTAAAGCAGATGGAATCATGAAAACGTGAAGCAGAAAGGTGGCTGCCAAGGGTGGGGGGGGGGGGGGGGGGGTAGGTGCAGGGGACGGACTAGGGTTTAATGGGCGTAAAGTCTCAGTGTTGCTAGACGAAAAAGTTCCAGACATTTGCAGCACAACAATATGAATATATTGAACACAACTGAATTGTACACTTCAATTTCCACCTTGCATGGGTGTCAAAACCACCTTCCCTCTGAACGGCGGTGCTGAAACAGAACAGAAAAATAAAAGGATTAGAGAAATGCAAATCAAAACTACAATGAGATATCATCTCACACCAGTCAGAATGGCCATCATCAAAAAATCTAGAAACAATAAATGCTGGAGAGGGTGTGGAGAGAAGGGAACACTCTTGCACTGCTGGTGGGAATGTGAATTGGTACAGCCACTGTGGAGAACAGTATGGAGGTTCCTTATAAAACTACAAATAGAACGACCATACGACCCAGCAATCCCACTACTGGGCATATACCTTGAGAAAACCATAATTCAAAAAGAGTCATGTACCAACATGTTCATTGCAGCTCTATTTACAATAGCCCGGAGATGGACTAAGTGTCCATCATCGGATGAATGGATAAAGAAGATGTGGCACATGTATACAATGGAATATTGCTCAGCCATAAAAAGAAGCGAAATTGAGCTATTTGTAATGAGGTGGATGGACCTAGAGTCTGTCATACAGAGTGAAGTAAGTCAGAAAGAGAAAGACAAATACCGTATGCTAACACATAGATGTGGAATTAAAAAAAAAATGTCATGAAGAACCTAGGGGTAAGACAGGAATAAAGACACAGACCTATTAGAGAATGGACTTGAGGATATGTGGAGGGGGAAGGGTAAGCTGGGACAAAGTGAGAGAGAGGCATGGACATATATACACTACCAAACGTAAGGTAGATTAGCTAGTGGGAAGCAGCCGCATAGCACAGGGAGATCAGCTTGGTGCTTTGTGACCACCTAGAGGGGTGGGATAGGGAGGGTGGGAGGGAGAGAGACGCAAAAGGGAAGAGATATGGGAACATATGTATACGTATAACTGATTCACTTTGTTATAAAGCAGAAACTAACACACCATTGTAAAGCAATTACACTCCAATAAAGATGTAAAAAAAAAGAAAAAGAAAAGGAGCACTTAAGTGATTACATGCTGATAATCTCGAAAGCCAATCTCTCCTGGGCAAATCATTTCTACAACAATTATGGCAATTTTACTTGCCCCTTCTCCACTCATTCCCCTCAGCCCCAACCAAAAAATCCTTATTAGAGTTTGCAACTGCCTGAGGGCTCAGGGATTGCTGCAATTTGAAACATCTGAAGATATTTCTGTCTCCCACGTGACTTTATTCTTCCAAACAAAATACATTTTAGTTATCTTCCCCCGCCTACTTACAGATGTATGGAAAAATACAGTCTCCACGTAAGTAAATGAGAAAGGAACCATAAAATGCCAGCAAGATCTTTATATCTGCAGTTTTATATTTACCAAAAATCTTGAATCATTTTTAGGAAAACGCTTCTAGCTTTTTGGGGGGTTCAATATAAAGGAAAAAACACCTACATTAAACAAAATTATTTTTAAATCTTTTTTTTTTTTTTTTTGTGCGGTACGCGGGCCTCTCACTGCTGTGGCCTCTCCCGTTGCGGAGCACAGGCTCCGGACGCACAGGCTCAGCGGCCATGGCTCATGGGCCCAGCCGCTCCGCGGCATGTGGGATCCTCCCGGACCGGGGCACGAACCCGCGTTCCCTGCATCGGCAGGTGGTCTCTCAACCACTGCGCCACCAGGGAAGCCCACAAAATTATTTTTAAATGAATTACATATTGTATTCTAAACCACCCAGTTGACTTTCGCATTTTGGTGCAGAGAGACTTTGGGAGAGTTGTACTTCCTGGTGCGTGTGACCCATCCCCTGGAAACTCTCAGCAGCAGACAAGGAAGTACCACCAGAGTTTAACTGGACACTAAGCTCAGAACACCTCGGAATGAATCACCCACAAACAATGTATTATAACCATTCTATTCTAGGCAGGAAATAAGTATATTTGATCAAACTATTTCTCCATTAGATTCCTAAGAAAATAACCTCAACATGTCATGGTACATTTCCAAAGCAATAAATCTACGGTAGATTATCATGTTCTGAAAAGCTCAATAAGACACAAATGACTAAATTTGTTAAAATGCTAGCTTTTGAAAAGCTTACTGGAAGTGTGAGGCTCATCACATTATAGAAAAGAGAAGGTGACCTTTATTGCTGTGCTTGTTTGGCTCATTAAAATAACCAACCTGCTTTGAAGATGTGGGTCCACCTTAAGCCTTACTAAAGATGACCCTCAAACAATCTAGCCCTTGCCAACCCACCGGCGATCAGCTGCCTGGGTAACTTCTTTGTAATGACATTCCTGTTAATGCTCTGGGAGATGAACCTCAAAAAGAATTTAACCTTCATGACCGGTGAATGACATTAAGAATGAAGGGAAGAATATGAAGTATGCACGAGAGTTTTTTTACCCCTCATCAATTTCAAAATCTCCCAAAGCAATGCTACCCAAGGGAAACATGTCAGTCAGATATGGGAATTTTAAATTCTCTAGCAGTTACATTAAATTAAGTAAAAAGAAACAGGTAGGCAAAGGGTTTGAATAGACATTTCCCCAAAGAAGATACACAGATGGCCAAAAGTACATGAAAGATGCTCAGCGTCATTAGAGAAATGCAAATCAAAATGAGAAGGTACCACTTCACAACACTAGAATGGCTACAAGAAAAACAAACGAACGAAAGGAAAATAACAAGTACTGCAAGGATGTGGAGAACGTGGAACCCTCAGACCAAGTTGAGGAGAAGGTAAAATGGTGTAGACGCCGAGGAAAACAATTAGGCAGCTCCTCAAACAGCTGAACGGTTATCATATGACCCAGTAATTCTACTGCTAGGTATATCCTCAAGAGAACACATGTCTACATGAAAACTGTCCACTGGACGATGAGGGAAGGAGGGGGAGAAGAAAGGGGAAGAGGGGAGAGGAGGGGAGGGGAGGAGGAGGGGAGAGGAGGGGAGAGG